>NW_022990238.1:11357596-12017596 GCF_902827175.1 Gymnodraco acuticeps | reverse complement strand
ATATGAAGTCTGACAAAGTACTTAACGTCCAATATATTGCATATTATGGCACTTGACAATCACCTTCCCTGAATTTGACTCAGGTGTAACTAAAGTCTGATTTAAGGGTTGTTTATATTTCACATCATTAATCAGAATCTGCAAAGTAACTAAAATAAATGTAGTGGAGTAAAAATACCAGGTTAACCTCTGAATTGTAGTGGAGTAGAACAAAGTATGCTGCTGTAACAAAAACATTTCCCAACTTGGGATCAATAAAGTATGTCTTATCTTATCTTAAGATGATCGATGGCTACTGCCATATTTGCAAAATGTGCCTCTGAACCTTGACAAGTGCATGTTTCAGGCTTATCAATGAACAACAGGAGGGGTCACAGACATAAGACCAGCTGTTAAATAAAGCTCTTCTGACCTTAGGTGTCATGTGGGTATATTAATTCACCCATTTATTAATTATATGTTTTAAATTTGATAACACCACTGTGTTTCGTATCCCCTAAACCTCCAGAGTGTACACAGTTTAATACTGGCAACTTCTAATTGTGGGAAATACGAAAACGTCTTATAAAACTACAATTCCCAGTAGAGACGTGCCATAGAACATGTTGCGAAACACACAATAGCCAGCATGTGCAGTTCTGGGGGGGAGGGCTGGACCCGTCCAATTCCAGTTTTGGAAAGTCTGCCGTGGTTCCATTCCATTTCATAAAGCTGTTTGACGCTCAGCGTAACCTTGTCGCACTGCCACTCCAATGTTGTAGTCCCAAACGATAGCTGGGGATTCTGGGTAGTGTAGTGTCTTCGGAAACTGTAGTGTCTTAACTCCGAAAAAACTATTTGTTTCTCCGAATCGAAGGTTAAAAACACAAAAGCATTGTACACAATTTAAACCAATCAATATTGTGTAATTAACAAGGATACACTGATGTTTTTTAGTGGATGAGTAATGCAGATATCAATGTGTAATCATTTGACAGTGAGGGGAATATATCCGGTTTTATTATGAAAACTTCGAGACCGGAAAAACTGTTTTCACCCACGCTAACTTTACATGGAAGCTGCATACAGGTTATCCTGGCGAGACCTCAAATCATCTTCGTAATATCTATCAAACTATAGATCCTACACATCGACTGGACGTGGATTCTAAGAGTACAATATACACTTCTCGCCAGAAATTGAATCAAAAATCATTTTAAATGCCAAACTATTCCACAATTTAGGATTTTCCAGAGAGGATTATTTGTGAATAAACATCCCTCCGGAGTGTTTGCAATGAACGGGCCAGAAGCATGTTGTTTCTTACACGACCACTAGAGCACCTCTAGTGGTCGTGTAAGAAATAACATACACTTTGAAACGTGTCTCTGGGTCGTAATAAGGGCATGAACAATCGGCTTATATGGTCGTCTTTTGTAGGAGGACAGGCTCATATTTTAGCAAAGTACTATACTAAGTCCTTGAGAGCAGACCTGTTCCCTTTTAAAACAAGTTGGATGGCCCAGAGGCAAATGTCCAAATAACTCTCGAAGCTTAACTAGCAAGCTAGCTAATGGAAGCAGCTTGATATGCGATTTCAGCTGACAAAATCCATGTTTGCTGGCCTGAAATGAGAAGCCTATACTTTTGTCAGTCTGTATCTGAAATCAAGGACACATTGTTTGGAAAATGATAAAGAATTGTGGGTATATCTTTAAAATGTGGTCTTTATTTAACAGTAAATATAACAGGTCTAACTGTATTACATGTTCCTCTTTGCAGTATTACTATCCAGGGCTGTTACAATATACTTTACATGCTATGTCAGTTAAGGGGAAAATGTTTTGCATTCTCGCAGGCTCCTCACTTCTCATTCTGAAAGAACGTCAATTATGTTACTATTTAATGCTGCACATCCACATCAGCTGTCAGTTTGCTGTCTTGTTGGTTCAGGGTTTGATTTGACAGATAACTTGATGAACTGTTGATTTGACAATATTTCAAAGTACTCCCTATGTAAAAAAAAAAATGAAAACGGCATGCAGAGGATTGTTGTTCCTCATAAATGGTTTACTGTGTAATTGAAAATATATATTTAGTTCTTCAAATGCTCTGGCAGAAGGTCTTTATCTTTTTCTTTTTAGCGAAGCATTCACTGTGGCCACAAGGGGTAATTAAAGGAAAGATGGCACATTGAATTTCCTTGATGTTTTAAGATTCTCTTGAGTCAGTGTAATCAGTGTAGCCAGTTGGTGCAAAGATACCATTGTTGCAGTCAACTCTTATTTTTTAGACAGATTGTTTTATGTTCCTCTTCTTGTAAGAACAGCATTATTACAGTGTGGAAATAGTCAGTGTTTTGGGAATTTTAATAAAAATATTAAAATTCAAGCATGACAAGTGAGTTTCACATTAATATTTAATTCATTGTTTAATGAAAAAGAAGAACCCTGTGGCAAATGGGAATTAAACCTCACAACTATTGTGTAACCGTCCGACACAGTGATTGATTACTTCTGCCTAGTTGACCTCAGGCTGATCAAGAAACACTGGACTATTGTGAGAAAGTTGTTATGGTTAATTAGTTATTCAGAACCACTCCTAACACTACAATGAGTTTATTTAGATGATGGATCAGAATACATTTTCAAAACTTGTTAGAACGAATATTATGACTGAGGCAAAGGTGCTGAGCCAAATCTGACACCACAATATCACTGTTTCATTGTACTGTGTCTGTGACACTGTATCTAAGCACACCCCCCCAGAAGTAACTCATGTGGAACTCATTCTGACAAAAAGAGTCGTAATTAATGGTTGGCAAACATGTAATGTATGCATGTCACTTGTTTTGTGTAAAAACAATTGGCAGTATGGTTGGCATACACCACGGATAATGACATGATTAAAAAAGATTAGGAAGAAAATACGTTTTAAGAGGAATAACATATTGTTTCTTGTTTATTTTTCTTGAAAAAGGATGCCAATAGTTGCTCTTAAGTTTAAGTTGTATTCCCCTCATTGTGTCAACTAAGCTTTTATATATTATTCATATTAAAACACAGTACAAGACACAAAGTCAAAAACCAATTACAACTGTATCCACGTTGGTAAATAATTACAAGGCCTCCTCCTTGTAGCCGTGACATACAAGGCTTTTTCTTTGATTATTTTTTTTACAAGTGGTTGCAAAGCTGCATCCCTGTTTAATTTGAGGAAGATAGAAAGGAGGGGGGCTTTTAATCCACCATGGACCCACTTCACTGACCTCGAACAAAGAGCAATAAATGTATGAAACAGATGAGGATAGGTTGTTATTCGTCTTTTATATGACCCGGGACTTGAATAAACCTTAAAGCTATCCAGAGCTTTGGTCAATCTTTTCCTGCTCAGCCATCCATTCTCTGGGTAACTGGCGGCACAAAAGAGGAAGAATTATTTTAGTGATGTTCATTTTTGTATGCATACTTGCCCTTTGTGAGCAGTTTAATTAGTGGTAACAAGTGCGGAAACGACACAAACAACCTTTTTGAGCATGAGAAATAGCAGTTAAAGAATGGAGACATGCTGAGAGCTACAGAAAGAGAAAGAGAAGATTACGTAATCAAACTTACATTTATATATCATTTTTTGTTACAATATAAATCATTTTGAAAAAGGGCCTAGAGCTTATGATTCCAGCTGTTGTGTTAAAACTGGGTTCCTATGTAACATATTGACATCACTAACACTTGCTTCTATCGGCTTCTGCTCCAACACATTGTAAATGATAGGCTAAGGGGCGGGACATTTCCGACACATGACTAAGCAGTTGACCAATCACAACAGAGTTGACTAGCTAACCAATCAGAGCAGACTGGGCTCTGGTTTCAGACAGAGGGTGAAAAGAGGTGCTGCCGCACAGGCAGTATGAGACAAATAAAGACCTCTTTGAACATTAAAGCATGCAAACATCTCACAGTAGAAGCACTAAATACAAATATCAACATGAGAGTGAGCATAATATGTCCTCTTTAAACTTTGAATGCAGTCTACTTCAAAAGTGTGGACAAATGGCATATGTTAAATATTATGACAAATATGCATTGACTCTTATTTGCATCAAAGCTTAGAACAGGTAGATGGGAACATGTGGCTGCTTCAAACGTATAAAGAATTTTCCGGATCACATCAGACTGTTTGTAGAGAGTCAGTATCTTGAGAGGTTTTGAGGACTTGCTTTTCCTGCAATATCATTGTTGCATGCTGTTGAATTTCTTTATTTATTGTGTCCATTAGGCTCAGCTTTATTTATCCTCAGTGCTGCTTTCCAACATTACATGTTAGACGCTTTTATCCAAAGCGACTTACATACTCAATACTGTGGGCAATCCACACAGGAGCAATTTGGGGTGAAGTATCTTGCCCTGGGACACAACGACATGCTGACTGCAGTGGGGTTTGAACCTGTGACCCCCTGATCCCAACACCAAGGCTCTATCCACTGCGCCACACGCCTCCCCACATAAAACTGTACAGGCCATCTTGTGTGTGTGTCAGTTCACATAAGCTGCTTTACCGCTAATGAGCCATGGCACCAACTGACGGGTACATTTAACTATCTGTTTTTCGTAACCTTGACACCAATCCTAAACTCAGATGCACTTCAACTTTGCACTGTTTCTGAAGCTATATCTACTGCCAGCAAGAGGGCCTACGGTCTTTCCACACACACACACACACACAACCACACACACACACACACACACACACACACACACACACACACACACACACACACACACACACACACACACACACACACACACACACACAACACACACACACACACACACACAGAGGTGAAACAGTTTGTCTGATTGCAGCTGCCTGGCTGCAGTATTTGTGGAGAGCTTGGTCAGTCAGTCATGTTTTGTGTGGCCTGAGGGAGCACCGAGTTCTCCAAACTGCAGCAGCACACTATATTTCTCTGAAGGAATTAAGTTGCTTTCTTTAACTTCTTTACTTTTTATATCTTAACCCCGTCTGAGTTGACACTGATGGATACCAGGAACACAAAGCGAGTGATGTTGCCATTTTGTTGCAGACTGTTTTATTTTTGTCGTTTTTCAGAGATATTGTACGATTGTAATATGTCATTATTATAATACACGCAAAGCTGATGTGCTGTCTGCAGACACTTTTACATCTCTGACCTTTACTCTATTGAAATCCACTTACAAAGTAGCTCCACTGCAAGTCCGATGACCTGGAGGACTGAGAATTCCCAAAGACCATTTATTTTCACAGCGCCTTCTCTTTTTAAAAGTGTCTAATGAAGATAAATCAAGTTTAACAATGCAACAAACCTAACCCAGATATATGTTTCCCTAAGTCTGTGGGGAAATTACTGCGCTTGTGACACATCATTTTAGCCTGGCGCTTGGATTTGTGAAAGCATTCTAATGCGGACATTAACATTTGAACCCTAATGATTCTGTGCACAGTGAGCTCATCAGGACATTAGACGCTGGGGAGACCCCTTCATGGAGCTTACATTACTGCTGTCATCGGTTTAATGCTGGGGGATACAAAGTGAGGAGGTGAAACGTCTAATGTACAGTGACTTTGTGGTGAAAGTATTACAACAATAATAAAGCACTGACACCATCCTGCTGCTTTATGGCTGCAAAAGTGTTTTATACAAACGAAACACGTTCATATTTCCCCGCAGGCTTCCATTTATTTATCATTTCGTTTACTTGGCACAACATTGGTTGGTGAATCCCGAACCCCTTGGACTCCTTTCGCTGCCAACTGTAAATTAGAATGTGTCCTTGACGGGATAGTTGGGATGTTCTTATATTATGTTAGGCTCGTATGGAGTTTAGTTAATTTCCTTGGCAGCAGAACAAGCGCTCCCAGCACTCAACAGGCCTTATGAGCACAGACACTCACTGCTGCAGCCACAGCAGTATAGGTGCGTGATGTAAAACATATTTGCTAAATTAATTTTGAAATGATGAAGTTCCTTCCTTTGATGGACCTGCCTGGTGGTTAAACAATTGCATCGCTTCTATAATAACAGCCGTATTGACCATGTAGATCCCAGTAGTTCACAGTTTGATTACTCTTCAAATGAAAGATTTTAATATTTTTGATGACAATGTCTCTTTTTGTGTTCACTGATTATTCTTTTTCCTTGAAAAAGCAGTCATCATCATTCCTTAGGTGTTCCTTAATGTGTGTTTAACAAAGTGATTCGGTTTAGCTTCCAACAGGAAATAATATATAATCTACACATTCAGTCTTTAATCCTTTAATCATACTTTAGTCTTGGCAGTTTGGTGAAATATGTATTTCTACAGTGCAAGTATCCCTTAGTTTTAGTTATTAACCTATAACTAGCAATGACAGATGTAATACTGAAAGTTAAAGTACTGCTTGGTGCATTTTACTTAATTGAAACAATTTAAGCATGATCAGGATAATGTTCTTTAAGTATTACAAGTAAAGCCACTCTTTGCAAAAACTATAAATATTTCAAAAACGTAAAATCTTCACACTTTAAAAGCTGGACTAAATAATGTATACATTTTGCTGCCTACATTTTTGTGAACTCACTTATTGTTTGTGATTTACGTGGATGGTTTAATCTTCATAAAACATCTTATTTTGAAATGTTTGAATTGTGTGTGTAATAAAAAGTTAAACAAAACATGTATTAATTAAATCTGTAACATAAATGTGTGTAATTTCACTTTGCATTGTAGTGGAGTAGAAGTATTAGGTGACACTAAAATATACAACTCAAGTAAAGTACCTCAACTGTGCACTTAAATGTCTTAGTTACTTTCAACCACTGGTCTTTACTAACACTTTATGTGGTAGTTGTACAGTGTAGAGTATTTTCAGTTTTATGATGATAGTAAATGTTAAAGTGTAGCCGACTTTTACCCACAGATTGACAGTTAAATCCGGCAGTGCCTGTGCCACCACAGCAGTTTTTATTTCCAAAGTTCAGCGCAGCTCCAGAGGCTGCAGGGTCTGTGTGTGCAGACGCAGCCATGCAGAAATCCACTTGGCACGACATCAGTTCTTTCTCTACTGATTTCCTGGCAGATTATCTCAGATTATTCTTTTCCTTTATTCATATTTTAAGCAGTTAACCCATGACTGTTGCAATTGATAAAATGCTTATTGGCAAGGACACAGTGAATGTTGTTTGCTATAGGGGTGTCGAGATATAGAGGTTGTGATAATAAGCGAAATATTTAAAAAACAGAAATAATGATAATATTATGTAAGAAATCTAGTCCGTCTTAAATCATTATAATGTTTTCCTTCCTCACTTTGTCTCTCTACCTCAATACCCCACACAAATGACAGTACACAAAACTATAATCAAAATGATCAACGATTAGTTTGAATTTTTGATAATTTGAATATCTTGCATGGAATGAAAACATGTAATTTTACAAGATGTTGAGCACAGTGTTTATAAATACTAAAGATAGGCACAATCAAAGGTTTCTTTAAAATTCATTTAAAGTTTCAGTTCTACATTACGAAAACAGTGTGAAAGGGTTACATTTTAAGACGAAGAACACTTAAAGCACCCAAGAAGACTTGAAGAAGACCAATAAAGACAAATATTTAGGTAATTTGTGAGGGTCATTTTTATCACAGTACAATCGTACCTCTTTTAGAAACCAGTGTTGTCGCCCCCTGCTGGCATTTGAAAGAAAATAAGGTTTTCACGCACTTACTCATTGGCTTCACTTTTCAAAGCCAGTGGTTGCCGCTTGTTATTTATCTTATATGAACAAGGGGTATTTTCTCTCTAGGGCAGTATAAAGAAAGAAATGTCCTGCAAAATGAAACAAAAGTATATACACCAGCAAATACATTGTTTTCACTGTGTTGTGAAGGGTATTGCAAGTGTTTCCCCCAAGACAGGGCTCCCTCACAATCTGTGCAATGTTCTTGTCAGTTGTCTTGTTGCCTTTTGCTTTATCTGTTGAAAAATCTGGAATTCTTCCACACAGCAGATTTAAAACCTGACAGGAGCTCAGTTTCAGTTTCACCTCAGTCCATGCTGTTTCCCCCAGGTTTCTCTGCTCTTTAATGAGTTCAGCCAAGCTCACCGCAAGTGATGACCCACTCACCAGCGAAATAAGTGAACTTTGCTCATGCATCAATGAGGTTTAAGCAGCCAGATCATTCAGATAGATATAAAATAAGAAGTGCGCCTGCATTAATCAAGTAAAATAATGCAGGTACTCAATTTAGAATGCTAACAACTTCCAGCCACATCTTCACTGGAGCAATATTTCAGGATTGGGGTTCTGTGTTTTCACATGAGTGATGTTTTGTACAATGTGCAAAAGAGTGTGTGTTTATTATGATATCAATGACTTTACAGAAAGAGAACTCTTCTAGTTATCTGCAACTTGTTCTGCAGGGGAGGGGAGTTCCTACTTCCTGGTGGTGTATGCCTCTTGGAGGCAGCACAGGCCTCAGGCTTGTCTTTGGGTTCCACGGGGCTTCAGGGAGCAGGATGGGGAACCCTCTGCCCCTGTGGAAAGCCAGGGGGTACTGTACGAGAGGAAGGAGAAAAAAGTAAAACCCTTTGAGTCAAATAAATTAATAACACAAAGTATTACTTTGTTGCTCCAGTGGTTTTGTCTATGTGAAATAAAGGCTGGTACCCAAAGTCTTATTTCAGCACACAACTGAAATAAACCAGAGCAAATTCACAATCACAGCAACCACATATGTACCTCTGTCCATGTGTATTGACGTGCGCTCACACACACACACACACACACACACACACACACACACACACACACACACACACACACACACACACACACACACACACACACACACACACACATTGTCACAAACACTATCTGCTGAGTGCAATGTGAATGTGTATCGTTATAGGCCACCATCACCCTCTTTTTTCAAATTGGCATGAACACAAACACACACCTGTGCAGCCACCAAGCCACACACCTGACCTCCAAGCCAAATGTAAGCCTAAATCTGTGGCCACCAAAGGGTAAAGAAAAGGTTTTTAGACCGACCAACAGAGTGATTTATATAGGTGTTGGTCACAGCTAAACACATGGTGTCACAAATCTCAATGTCTATGTCTAAGCAAACAAAGGAATCCTATCTTATCTTAACATCTTATTTCATCCATACACATCCTGAAAGAAAGTTTCCACCAAAGTTCCTCGTAATGCAACCCCTTTACCTTCTAGCACTGCATGATTAAAAAAACACAAAGATGCTCAGGGCTCTCTGTGTGCTTTGTGCTGATGACTCCGCTATGCACCAGCAGTTCATGAAAATCAGGCCCTTGAAGTTCCTGATAATCACTCTCACATATTTCTACATGTTACTGATGCTATCTTGCAACGCTTGTGATCCGTGGCTAATCTTCCAAATTCAACAGCAAACAGAAAATCCAGAGATTAAGAATCATAAACACCAGGCATTAAACAGTTTGTCATTTCAAGTGTCTGTTTCCATTCACTTTATATACATCTTGTGTTTACGTTTTATGATACAATTATATTATAAGAGCATTACAGCTACATCTTATACAGACATAATTAGTTCTGTTAGACATGGAAGTAAAGCTTGATGAAATACTCAAATGTTCTCAGTTTTACAAAAAAGTAAATTGTCAATCTTATTGTACAATGTGTGTTTCATAAGAGTCAAAGGTCTATATGCCTGATTGAGGTTAGTATTTCTCCACTTCCTGTTTATAAACCATGTTATATTTCAGAGCAGTGACAAAGCTTTGGTACAGTACATTGGCTGCACAAAGGGCATTATAACTGAAAAACACTTCATAGAAAAGTCCACAATATGTTCTGGTTCATCAAAACTGATACATATTTAAAGTGCCGTGACTCAACAGGTTCAGCAGATTCATCATAGGGTTGGTGGTTCGATCATGTGGTATTATATAATTTCTCTATTTGAAATGTCATGTTTTGACATTCGACAAAAATAAATGAAAGGTATTCAATTTACAATAATGTGGAAAAATTATTCCGCAAAGTGAGGTTAAGCTAAACTTAGAAAAGTAAATGTTAAATGTGAATGAAGGAGTTTAAGGAGTTTTGTTACAACACAGTCATTGGGTTCAACAGTTCCATGCATGCATCGTGAGTTAGGTATAATCATATTTGTATTATTGTAACATTAGATCTAAGGGTACAGGACAGATGGCGTCTTATAAAGAAATGTCCCAAATGTTCTGTTCACACATTGAGTTTTTTTATAATAAAAGATGAACGTGAACATAGAGCTTTATGGGCCAAATATATCATATATAATTACTCACAAGCGGCTTCTCTATTGTATACAGATTATTTTTGTTTATCATCAGCTCTCCCACTTACGATTGGTGTGATTCTGAAGGCCAACAAAGAACGGCTATCATTGGTGTTGGAGGCAGGCAGAGCTGAACTGGAAACCATGGCAACACCGTGGTTGCCTCTCTAATCCCTTGGCCCTGCCAGAGAGTAGACAAATACCTGTGCAAGCTCCGGCCTATTCAACACCTGCATAAAAGAAAACCTTTCCAATCTGCACGATATGAAATACACCGGGGAGTAGCATTTCTGATGGACTGATGTACAGTAGTATCTCCATGTCACACAGCACAACAGACAGGTTGGCTGTAACTGCATCCTCGACCGTCTGTCTGTTTAATTCTCCTCATAAAGCATGTACAGTGTGGAGACACCTTTTTATTATGGGATAGAATTCATGTTGCATGTTGATTTGCTTTTTTTTAACTTCATGTACCTGGCATTTATTTTCATTTAAACAAGCAATAATCTCATTTATGCAAATAAACATATTTTATTTGTTTGTATCTCATGTGTTTTTCACCAAGATGTTTCCATGAGTTGAATGTATAATATTAATATCAGCGTCCTGTTCTTTAAAGAGGCCATTTTAGGCTTTTTGAGTTTTCCTTTTCCTGTAGTGTGTTAGAAAACAAGTTTGTGTGCTACTTAATATTTGTATGATTCCTTTAGAGATTTTAATGCTATATTTCCCCTTTATATACACAGGAGGACTGCATACAATAAGCACCTACTGTAAATAGGCTGCTGCACTTCCATAAAGTTGTAGCTCTTCTTGTAACTTTAAGTAGAAAGAAGACATTATGTGCAGGGACAAGGTGAAAGTGACAGTGAACATGTTATTTTATGGGAAGCATTTCATTATCACAATTTGTTAATTACAAGGTTTATTTAAAGATGAAGTATAAAGCACTATACAGCACATATTAAAACTCAAGTGATACTGTCCACGGAATATAAATCAGACCAAAAATGTAATATGAAGTGGCTGTGTTTAATTGGCCTGGAGAAATGTATAATTTGAGTGTGTTATCCAGTCAAATGTATCTTTCTTATTGTGCTGTGATCAGTGAACCTGAATTATCAAAGGCGTCAAGAAATGGCTTCTTGATTCTTGTCTTGAGTTTAAGTCTATTATTCAAGATGGAAAGTGGATAATGTGATGGACTATGTAATTACATCTGTGATAAATAATTACTGCAAAGTCGTGCTGTCAAGAAAATCCAATTGAAATTGAAATGGAGGAACAAATAATGTGAGGTTGTCTAACATGACCCTACAGTGTCACCGTGACCTCCTGTGTCATCGCAGCATTCAGCCGTGGAAGACGGCTGGAACAACAACAGGCTTTTCTCGAAAAGGCTAGAGTCCACAATTTGAATTTTAAAATAGCTCAATAAAACATGTCGACGAAGAAGTAATTTGTTGTTTCCTGTGTTTGTATTCAGTCTTTTTGTGTCTCTAACAAGCAACCCAGTGTACTGTTTTCACATACAAATGTTTCAATAACCACACACAACCACAGTTCACAATCCGTGAATCTCACCTTGCAAGACAGCTATAGCTTCACGCTATATTGCGAAATCACAAATAAATCCACCTATTCCCGCTTCGAGTCATTCTGTCTGGACCAATTAGTGTCCTGTGAGGAGCTGCTGGAATATAATGTGTGTGGTTTATAAAAAGAAGAAGGGCCTTTATTTATCCCTGAGAGGAAATTCAGTTTTCACTCTTTTATTATTATAATATAAATATAGCATTATTATTGTTGTGTACACAGTGCAAAACACATACACATGCACAGGAGAGGAGTCAGAGCGGACATGCTGCCAGGTTTTCTGGCACCAGGGAGCAATTGGACACCTCAAAGTGCCCAGGAGGTGAATCAGCACTTCTCCAGCTACCAGTCAACACTCCATAGTTTTGGTTCGATCAGGATTTGAACCATTGACCTTACAGACTGAGCTAATGCCGCCCGAGGAGGAAGAGAATGACACTTAAGTTGACTTCCCATGATGAGAGATTTACTCTTTGCTCAACGCAAGGTACAGTATAGGGCACAGAGCCTTGCGGGAAAAACAGTTGTTTAGTTTTGTTTCTGTATAACCTCCCCTATTAGCTTGTGCCGCTTCTTTCAGCTGACATCTGATTGGTTGTACGTTGAAAGGTCAGCAGCAATCAAGATCAAATTTGAATTAATTTGAACTTTGAGCGAAGCACTCAATGGCAATATCAGGGGGGTAGCTTCCCTATAGTCCCTCAGGACCACTCTTCAGAAGGGAAACATCGGCACAGCTAGCCATTTAACAGCTGGTCAGGTGAAGGAAGCTTAAAGCCTAATATGATTGGTTAAAGTGAGCCTGTAACCAGCTCCCAAGTTCATCTTTAAAGTGCCTAACATTATGTTAGAAAAATATCACTCGTGACAGGCTTGAGCTTCAATAAAAGGATACATGTATTTATTATCCTTTCAAGAATGGAAGTAGTCATCACATACAGAGCATTTAGTACAACTACGTCCAGAACAGTGTCCTTCACATGCTGATATAGAAGGTGTTACACAATCACAAGATGCAGAATACCGGTTCAAAGCAGTATGTTTAGTTTAGATTAGCTACCACGTCAGAAATGATCATGCTTGTCATATGTCTATCTCCATAAAGGCTGAATCATCATGTTAATCGTTGTCACATAGCTATCATATGCCTAAAACAGTGTCCTGACGTATGTAATCATTCATCTGGTTACGTACACAACTACGTAGGGCCTTTATTATCATGTGCTACTCTGATATTGGAAGAGTACATTCAGTATTTTCCCAACACTTTTTCCAAACAGTTTCCATTGACAGTTTTTCAAACACCCTAATATATCTGTATTAAATCAGCCCACATTTAACCTTAAAACTGTTATGTTGCTTAAGCTAATGAATTTTTAAAAAATTGATCAAATGACTCAACAGATAATTAAAGTAGAGGAGTCTGACTGGAATACATCAGCGGATTATTGATTAAACAGCCAGGACGTATTAGATTGCTTCATTATTCCTCGTATTCATTTGCGTTTTTATGACTTTCCAAACTTCATGTTGCACGTTAGTGATTTCATCGCTGTGACAAAATCTTTCTGTAGACTTGAGGAGCACACAGTCATTGCCTTGATGACACATTCACAATGTAAAAACAAATCCAACATTGCTTTGCAGCTGATAATCAAAGGAGACTATCCTCTTAATCAGTGTTGGGCAAGTTACTTCCAAAATGTAATACAGTATATATTACTTATTACTGTCTTTTTTAAGTAATAAGTGACATTACAATATTACTGTCTCTGAAATGTAATGAGTTACACTACTTTAGTTACTTTTGAGTTACTTTCACCAAAATAACCGCAAAAGAATGGCTAGGTATTTTAAATGCTGAAATGTAGTTTAGTGCAGCTCATTATACATCCAATGAAGGGCGATGTGGTGTAGCATAACAACTGTGTAGGCCCTTAAGGCTACTAACAACTTGTATTACACGGCTTAGTTGAATACTGGATTCTGATTGTAACTTCTTAACATGTGACACGTTGTTAATACAGCAGTACAGACCACTGTCAAGGACTATAATGAAGGTTGCTAAGGAGGATCAAGAAAGACAAAGGAAAAGAGGTTAAAAGACGGAGCGCTGGACGTCAGATAAATCACCAGAAGAAGACAGACAGGAAGTAAACACTAACAGGACACGGAATGGGCTCTGTAGTGTGTTTAGTATATGGCCGTGTAAAAAGCGGGATAATGTGCAGCGAGGCGTTTATTATGGGGAAAAGAACACCCTGAGCCTGAAGGGTAAACACACCAGGTTTACTAATCTACCCGCACAATTTGTCTCTGGTGTCGGAATGTCTCGCGATGTTAGTGAATTCTTAAAAAACAAAACACCATTTAATTTCGGGTTCAAATGTGTTGTAACTGCGTTACTAAGAATTGTAACGGGTAATATATTACCCAGATTTCATTAGTAATGCGTTACATTACTTCGTTACAGCAAAAAGTAATACATTACTGTAACTCCGTTACTTTTGTAACGCGTTACACCCAACACTGCTCTTAATACATTTACAAAGTCCCTTGACCAGCAATGTTATAAAAGAGCTAACAAATCTGCAATTTGCATCAAATAATTGTGTTTACCACTGCTGGAGATCATAACTAGACAAAGAAGACATACTTCAGCTGAACCTCTCCTGACTGTCTCTAACAATCATCGCTCTCACAGTTTCCAGGTGAAGACAGACAGAGCCTTCAGTGTCTGTAGTCAGGCCAACCTCCACAGAGCCTCCCATCTGCTGCCAAACTTGGCGGGTCACCTGTAACATCTGCTGCTAGACCTCTTTACGGGTGACCCTCAGCTAAAGAGGGTGTCACCTCTGCTTCACCATGTCCCCCTGTTGTGTTCGACCCCGCGGCAAGAACCTTTCCTGAACCTGCACTCAGCGGTGAAGTCACCTCGACCCATTTCAGTCAGTCTGACCCTCTCTTACCTTTCTATTAAGGATAACACAAAACTAAGTACAGAAAAAAGACACTACATCTGCACACCACCATATTTAAACTCCATCCCTGCTTTGTTTTCAGGACATTTCCAGTATTTTCCCTCCATTCTTGGCGCTAGCTAAGTCAGACAAGTGTGACAAATTAGACAGACACACAGGGAACATACACTGACCATGGGCATGGTGAAACCTAAATGGATGGAACAGTTGCGATTTGCAGAAATGGAGCTCGATGTGTTTTTGTCTTGGTTTTGGCAGCGGCACAACAGCTTTTTGTTTGCCAGTGTGGTCACAAGATGGTTTACAAGGGAAGCACATCCACCACTAATGGAATGAATAAAATGATTTATTTAGTGTGTGCTTCCAGGATATTTGATATGCTTGGCTACGTTTAGCCCATAGCCTCATCATAATGAAACAGCAAGCAGTCAGAGTTGCAGCAGAGGCATCTTACTGGAAGAGGAGAGAAAAGTGTGCCGTAGGCTCTGTTAAATGACGCTCCTTGTCCACAGTCACACCCTCATTTCTCTTCTTGTCCATACAATTCTCAACAGCACAGACAGGGAAATACATCAAAAATCTACACCATTACAAATTAGTCATATTACTGACAAACGCCTTAAAAAACATTGAATCAGTTATTCATATATTGCATAATAATGGCTATTTATATTCATTCTTATGAGCTTCCAGTGCCAGTTTAGTTAAAAATGCTCAGATCCAGTTAATTCAATGACCTGTGAAATTCCTGGAGGATGATGAAGTTTTTAAACTACATGCTATAATGTCTTTTTAATGTTGCCTTCTTTCAAGGATTGTATCAATCATGTCATGCAGGCATTTTGTGTGAAGAATACTAAATTCTTTTCACAGGATTAAAAAAGGAGTTATGAAAGCAAGCACCAGAATCCCCCAATGTGGCCTTTGTAATTATTTTTTCTGGATATTTACTGGTTGACAGAATTGTTTCCAAAGACCTTCTGACTTTCCTCTTTATGACTCTAGTTCCCTTGACTCTCTTCAATCTTCAAGCGGCTATTGACCATTTTTTAAGAGAAAACAGAAGCTGTAGGCGAAATTATTCTGCTTCAACTCTTCTCCATTTTCTGTTCGGTCTATACATCTCAGTGTGTTCACCGTCTTAAATTAGCAAACAGGCTGCCTCAGGGATCCATTGTTGCTCTTATCTCGGTATAGCTCTAATTGACCAAATAATTCCCAAATGCATCAGTATCTAACCGTAAAATGCTGTGACTTTAAAAGATTGTGCATCTTCAAAGACAAATATCTGGCTGTCAACACTGGATGTCTGTGAGATTTTGGGTTATGATTGATCACACTTTCACATAGGCACCTGCTGGTAAAAAGAAAACGGCTTCAAGGTTTATAACACATTTAGAAAATCACCTTTTTTCTGACCTCCCAATCGCTGTTTTGTTTAGCCCTGGCCGACGATGACCTTGTTCGACATCAGCGCCACAGGGAGCCCAGTCGTCTGGTCCAAGGTCAGAGCAGAGAACTATTTGCGGCCCTTGCCATCATGACACTGGATTTCCACTGATCTGCCTGGTAACCTCAGGCTGTCACACATTCTGGTTTTATTGTCTGCTTGTCGGGTCTTACCCTGGATTCTCCTCACACCGTAAATCTCAACTTCTCTAAGACCAGACTGAGTCAATTTACTCTCATCTCAAACTGAAAAATAAATTAGAGGAATATGACACTGTCTATTTGCTCAAATCAATATGATACAAAGAGCATTGTGTTATTTCAAGGAGAGCCTTTCATGTAGGTTTACAGTTTGGGCTTCATTGCAAGACCTTGAACTTTCTGCTGATACTCTCTTGTCGACATCTGCAGCTTCCACAGCGAAGAGCTACAAAACAAGTTATTTTTTGACAATGAAGTATTTTTTGTAGAAATAATTCAGTTTCTTGAGTTGTTTCAGGTGGGAAAGCTTGGTTAACGTGACACTTTTTATATCCAAAGTAATCTACCTACCTTACTGTATGTATGCTCACATTCAAGATAAACTTTTCCAAAAATCCAACTTTCAATTTTTAAAACAGGTCTACAAAATCTGTATTTCTTGCTGGAAGTATAATTACCTAATTACCTACTATTTGAGACTTCATCTCAACTAAGAAAGATTTTGCTAGCATTAAAGATGATTTTCAACCTGCTGTTGCATTAGTTTAAAAAGGAGATATGGTTGCAATAGTGTTGTTGTGCACAACACTTTGTCTCAATCTCAGTTTTTGTGTTTAATGTTTCCTGTGTTATTTTGAAAGTTATTTTCTCTTTTTGTCTGGATTAACTTTTTGCGGCCTTTGTAATTGCCCCGATTCTTTACACCTGTGTGTGATCTTTCTGCTGCCCTTTTGTCTTTACCTGCCCTCAGTTGTGTCTTGTTAATTTAATCAGTCCTGTCTCTATGCCATTCTGTCTAAAAAGAAAATCTTCTGCCTGATCCATTTGCAGAAATTGATCAATTTTCTGACTCCTGATAGAATATCTGTTTACAACAAACCAATCAGTTAAAGGTGGGGTAGGTAATTGTGGAGAAACCAGCTTGAGTGCGCTAGAATTTGAAAATACACCTTACAGAGCCCCTCCTCCAACACACACGAACGTGCACATGACCAATGAGGGCACGAGATAAGTGTGTGCACAGATGGAAGGCTGACAGGCAGGTAGGCCATCCAGTTATTTTAGCCGGGCCGGCTCAGATGATTGGTCGTGCTTTTTACAGTACTACGGCTTCCACAGATGACATTTCTTTATGGATTTTTTGTCAAAGCACTTAAGATATTCATTGCTATCGGGATGTTAAGAGCATTCCATGGAATATAACAAAAAGTGTATCTCGAGCCGGTTTCTCAAACTACCCCACCTTTAATGTATTTAGAACACCCACCATTCATATTTTTCATTACTTTAGCCTCCCTTTTTGGCATTGAAAACTATTACTTGTTGGTATTGCTGGGATATATTACATTCACAATTGGTTATAAAATATATTTTAATCTGTCTTTACTTTACATGTAATAATAACCACTAATCTGCCTTCTTTCTGGTGATAGGAACAGCACAGGAGCAGTATTCAAATAGACTTTTTGAATAGTGTTTGCATACTGTTTGGTGGTGTGTTAACACTGGGCACAGCTCTACCTGTGTGTCCCTGTGGATCCACCTGGCACTGCCTCATCAATAACCTGGCCTACAGGCAGAGTCTGTTCACTGACTACAAAACACAATAGAAACCAATTAAATTCTTAATGAGCAAAACCCATTACTAATGACTATGCAAAGTCAGTGTAATGTTGCACAACACTTTAAATATGGCAATTAAAATTCAATAATTCATATAAAACGTGGTTATTTGCTTTTTGAATGTGTAATGCACATGGTAGCCAATACAGGATTTTTGGCTGGTGTTTATCTATAACAATGTCGCCATATGCATGACTTGACCCCCTCTTTTTAATAAATGTTAGTATAACATTAATGCAAGTAGAGATGTTTGAATTACAAAACAATTAATAAAGGAAAAATGTATGATTGGATATAGTTTGCTGTACCTCTTATCTATTTTGTGTTCAGATTTAAAGGGTCCCATTATGATATTTTAATGGATACCTTCCTAAAAAAGCACAATATTTAGCATGACCAAATATTATATATCAGAGCTTATCATTACATCATTCAAGAAATACAAGACATTTTAATTTACATATTTTGGGGTTTAATATTTTGAGAAATACATTTAACTCTGATGTGAGGTAGCCTTATATGATGTGTTACTAAAATACATATATGCACATTTGAATATTAGAGATACCTATACAGTAGCAAAACATGTACTAATTATGGCCACCTGAACAGTTTCTCCCCCTCCGCTACCGGCCTCATAAACCAGGCCCGGCCCCCCCACTGACACTTTACCTCAGCCACATCATAGACTCTATGCATTACATTAATGCACACAGTGTACAACAATATTTTGTATTAATGCTGATTTAATGCTATATTTTACTATATGTTTACATTTAATATTTTTCTAGTTCTCTATCTGTGTTTTTAATTCTTGTTTTTATGCACCATGACACCAAGTCAAATTCCTCGTACGTGTACACCTACCTGATAATAAACCTGTTCTGATTCCCAAAATATCCAACAATTCCTTTTATAAAACATGGCACCAATGCCCTCGTCTACACTGTTCATTAAGGATTAGTTGTGCTTCTGTTGTGAAAGCTGGAGGTTTTGATGGGTGGTCTTTTTACAGATGTCCCTTATGCCCATTATGTTTTTCTTCCACAGTGAACATTAAGGATGTTTCCCCTGTGAGAGGGCATGAAAATGATCTGCTCTCTACAGAGATAGGCCATACTCCTAGTTGTTGATGTGAGTGTGGAGCTTGCGATTCTTCTGTTCATTAGGATAAAAAAAACAGAATATACATCAAGTTGACACAAACAGAAGTCTTACAGTCTGGCATAATTAATCACGGCATGACACTATCTACATCTAATGAGCTATCCAGATTGTAAACAGTTTATCATAAAATGCTGCTGAGATCTTAACTCTGTACACGCATGTGGAATATCTCTGTGATTATATCAAAGATGAAGAGCAGTATGAGTGAGGCTTTCCAAACAACAATGTCATGAATAAATAAAGTGGAGGAAAATAAAGTCAAAGCATCTCTCTGGTACTCTGCAGAATTAGCATGATGTTAGAAATAAACTTTCATGCCTCTTCTCTGGTCAAAGAGTATTATTGTGTGCGTGTGCTACAGTTTGAAAGAGATGTATTATGGGTAGAATGTCCCTGTTTTGCCAAACTTGAAAATCAACGTTTCTAAAATTATGATTATCAAAGTAAATAAAACTGAAAAATGCAGTTGAAATGAGACATTAAAAATACTTATATTACAGAAAACACATAGACCATGTTGGAAATAACGGTTTTAATAGACATGTCGATAAAATGGTGAATACCCTTCAAAATAATCTCTGGTCAGGTTGATGTTAGTGTGCTGGGCTGAGGAGCGGCTGAGAGAGATGCGTTTGTGTGCCGTGCGATGACATTGTATAAGTGTTTACTGCAGGATGGCGTCCTGGCATGTCGCACTCTTCAGGGGACAAAAATCAAGCTTCCATTGTAAGCTCGTCAGTCATCGCTGTGTTTTGGCAAACGGCTCGGCTCTCATAGTTGGAACCCTGGCAACGCTGGCCCTGCAGTGTCAAAATAATGATAGGACACTGCAACACTTTGGTTATGAAGTTTCCTGGTCTTCTTTCAGAAATGCAAAATTGGAAAACTGAATTTGAGAATAATACAAAATATTTTAATTTTTGGATACAGCGATATGCAAACATATCGTGATGCCAGATGGGTTTGACTTTCCTCCAAATGTCAACGAGCTTAACCAACTGTTCTTTATTTCAGGTTATGCCAGAGTGGTTTTAGACTGATTTTACCATGTTAAGTGAAAAAAGAAATTAAGATAATGCAAGAAGTACACTGTAAGAAACGTACCGTGAAATTCACAGTAAGTAACTTGTAAATTGCTGCCAGTTACATACTGTCAAAGGTAATCACAGTATTTACAAGTTTGTATTTATAGTAACAGTGTAAAATGAAACACAGTAACTAAAGGTACTAGTATTTTATCTATAAAATAAAACACTGCCATTTAAAAAGTACTGTATTTGTGTTTATGGTAATAGTGTTTCAACTGTAAAATAGAAACTTTAATGCTATAATTTTAAGTTACAGTATCAGTATTGTAAGTGTAAAACAATTTATGTATTATAGTATACATCATGTCATGCTGGTAATTTACAGATTACCAGAAATTCTTGACACAATTTTAAAGCTCACCAATAACTGCAGGGAGACAGCAAACAATACATTTTAACAATGTATTCTTAATTGTTGAACGGTACCATGGCTACCACAAATGTAGTCTTCCATTGCATATCCCACGTACAATTATCTTCCATGTCTTATAAACTGTGCTTAACTGACCAACAGCTGCAATTCCTACATTTATTAAATACGTTCATTCATAAAACAATGGATATTAATATCCAAAAACATGGAGATTGCATTTTTAAAACAGTGGCGATAACAAATCAACACAAAAAATCAACCCACTAGGCTTGTTTGAGACAAGCGAGACCTGCGCAGACCTGCGCAATTTCGATCAACGTCTTGCTCGTGCGTTGCATGATGGTTAGTCATTTTGTCCAACTTGCTCTGGAGGCTCGCCCACATGAGACGTTGAAATCTCGCGGGACAAAGACGCCCGCAGCTTAAGAGCGAGGCGCGGCGAGGCGGCGCAGTTCCTCTCCACGGGCTGCGGAAGCGAAATGCTTGATGGGAAACGACTCGCTGGTATCTCGAGCTGAGCACTCATTGGTGGTTTTTTCCACGTGCTGCTGATGAAACTCTCCAATTGGCTGGGCAAAAGTTTGTTGTTGTTTTGTGTCAGTTTTACGTCGCCACTTCCATTCACATTTTTCATCATTGTTCCACAATATTTATCATCATTAAATTAATATCCATATATTTTATACTATACTTGCACTGCTTACCGTTTTCATACTTTATATATCTTGGCATATTCATACACACTGTTCATACTGCTCTCAGGCTGCTGTGTATATCTAGTGTTTTCATACCCCTCACTGTTTATTCATCATTCAATTCATTCTATATTTTATTCTAGATTGTGTACATTACTTTTCACTTTACTGCTTGTTGCACCTGGTTAGACGCTAAACTGCATTTCGTTGTCTCAGTACCTGTAATATGTGCAATAACAATAAAGTTGAATCTAATCTTGAGCAGGAACAAATGTATTTACTTAGTACATATCTGACATTAACAATTAAACACATGTGTGCATTCTTTATAAATGCAAACCGAATCAAGCCGACTCCGGAGGTGGCTGTATGCACCTTCAAGCTGTTTGCAATCCGCCAAAAAACCGAGAGAAGAAGAAGAAGAAGACGAAGCCGACTCCGAGCTGTCCGACTTCAGGCAAGCTTTTTGAGACCTCCCCCGGCTGCGATCGGCTATTCTCGTCTACTTTCGAGGCGAGCCGCAACGCGTCTCAAACAAGCCTACTCTCTTCAGTCTGCGTACAAATGACACGACTTTACACGTTGGAAATGCGTGCAATAGATATGCAGAAGTCCGATTTTGCGTGCATATGATACGCTAACCATTCCCATTGAGATCTGAGGCCGAGTTTTGCGTGCATCTGATACTCCCACGTTACGTTTGTTATGAACGTATCTTAAATATGTTTATTTTCTACATATCTTTGCCATGTATTGTCTTGCTTATAATAATGATAATAGTCATTTATAAATATCATTTTAGAGCACACATTTGAAATCGAGAATCAGGCGAGGCTGTAATTTTGCCAGCTGTTACTCTCATGAGCGAGGCAGAAAATAATAGTTTTCTCATGCCAAAAAGCTGCTGTGTCGTTTATTGCACCTCAAACATTAAAACAAATCCAGAGTTACGTGTTTCTGTACTTTCTCTAAGAAGAAAGGACAGTAAAAGAAGATCTCTGTGGCTTCAGGCTTGATCACCGTTCAAATGACAGCGTTGGTTTCCCCAAAAGTAGGCGGGGCTGTAAAGTGACGTAGATTTTACTCTCATCTATTATTCAAAACCATTCTATTTATTCTAACGTAAATTACATGCCAGTGTTTTATCTTTTTATTTAGCGATTTGTTTTTGCATGTTTAACTGGGAATGTTTTCATGTTGAACCGGAAGTACGTAACTTCACTTTGTCTTCTTCATCCCTTTTACGTTCCAGACAATGCATGGCTCAGCGTAACAGACAGAACAGCGACCCCAGGTGTGTCTACATTGCAATTACATCTTCATTACTGAAGGAAAATACTTTACCTAGTGTTTGTTAACTGGGTTTTTAATGCAGTTGGCTTTTCTTAATGGTTACAATAATGCTATGAGTTATATCAGAAGCAAATTATGTTTCTGAAGATGTGTAGTCAATTCCACCCTTCAATGTAGCATAAATGTGAACTCTCATTACAGGAACAATACCGGAAACAGACGTAGGAAAGATCCTTAGCTCGGTGATTGGATGTTTTAGCCGCAATGCACATAGGGATATGGTGTGTATGCAATGTGAAATCCGAAAACATTTAAAAAAAAAAAAAAATTATTCAGAGTGTTCTTGCTTTTCTCTTTGGAAGTCATCACATAACGGCATTGTAATACACGGTTCGGCTACATTAAATATTACACATCTGCCGTAGTTCTTTATTTATAGAGCCCTGATGAGAAGACTTCTGGACAAACAGGAAGAACTGCCGCCAAAACTGAATATGTGACGTGGATCCTAAATATATCGACAATTACACAACATCTTACATTTATTTTCACAAAATACGTCTCCTTGCAGTATCAACATTAATTCGGCTGACTTTTATATTTGATCAAATTGGTAGATTTATTTACACCATAACGATGCACAGCTGATAGAAAAGGACTTTTTTTAAAGATATTACTGATTTTCTTTGAATATAAGAATGTAAATACTGAGTAGAGAATAGTCAGGGGATTTGGGTGATGGGAGACACATCTATGGAATCACAATTTCAATAGCTTACCATTAAATGCGGATATACCTTTCTGTTTGTGATGTTTTACAAATCAGATATTAATGTGTAGAAGTAAAACATGAGAAATAGTATAGCAATATCCTGTAAAAATATGTAAAAACATGAATAAAACTAAATATCTTCAGATGTTATACATACATAAGTGTCCTACACTAATAATACAAAGTTATTATTAGTATGCTGTGTGTACATTTTGTGCACTGCCTAGTGGTTAAAGCACATTACTGAATTATTTTTGTTGAATAATGTTATTTTTGTTGAATAATGTTATTTGATGAAAACAATATTAAGAGTACATACTTTCATAGGGGGAAAGTAGAAGGTCAATGATAGAAATATAGAATATAAAAAATCAAGAAGATACTGTAAGTGATTTCTACAATAAAACAGTTTAGTGCACGATGTACAGATATTAATATGAGGATGTGTAAAACAGACAAACTAATTAACCTTTATTAACACATTAAAGAATACTTTAGGTTAAGCACTTATTTGAACTGATATTATACACATTAATTATACTCTTATGTATGTAGATAGTATAAGAAATGTGCAGAATTTGACAGTTTAATGGTGGAGGTACACACATATTGATAGATGTCTTGTAATGCACTGTTGAGGAACCTGTGACCCAAGTTTTTCATTCATTGCATAACTACACTGTAGTTGTGTATATTACCTCATTCACACCAACGGTGTTTCAGGGCCAGTTCGGAGCTGGAGCTTGAAAAGCACCGGGTTTTCCTCTTCACACCGCAGCGGAGCAGCCTCTTAGCTCCGGAATCCGGTTCGTTTCAAGCACCAAAAAATTGTCCGGCCAGAGCAAAAGCACCACATACGTCACGCTTACGTCGAGGCGGGGGCAGAGACAGATCAACTCCTGAACAACAACAAAAAGCCTGCGTTTTATCCAGTTTGTACACAACGATGGAGAAACTTAACAAGAGTTTCCGAGTTTCTGCCATAGACTGTATATATAAAGGTTTCTGCTCATGGTGAAGCAACGTGTCTGCGTGTTAAGGTGGAACCTGAGCATTCACGTTGATCACCTCTGATTATAAATCTATAAAACTATAAATATTAAACTTTACTTCACGTGTTCATTTGAGAACAGCTGTTACATACCTGGGTGAAGGTTACAGTTCATTTAAATGAAAGATACAACGTTACTCCACACTCATGGTTCAGTCCACCTTAAGAAATAAGACCGACCTCGGAAGCAGTTTTTTAAAAAAAAACCTTTATTGACACGAGTACACTTTTTTATAAGAATATAACTAAACCACAGAAATGACTCCGGAAAAGCTGCAGATAGAGCCATAAGAAATGAATGCAACTGATTTCATCCGCGCGGTTTGGCTTTATGAAGCAGGCACGCAAACGGTTACGTCATGACGCAAACGATGACGCAACGACGCATTGCCAGTCGGACTCGGTGTGAAAAGAAACCAGAGCTAAACCGAAGAACTGGTTCTGAACCTGAAAAACTCTAGCACGGAGCTTGAACCGGAGTTGCGTTGGTGTGAATGAGGTATTTGATATGTCAATAAACCTTAGAAAATCTTGAAATCTTGAAAGGCGATTTTCACCCATTTATTAATTACATGTTTTACATTTGTGCACAGCAATTTGTTTCCTATTGCCTAAACCTCCAGGGCTGTACACAGTTTAATACTGTCAACTTCTAATTTTGGGGAAAACGTCTTTTAAAACTACAATTCCCAGTAGAGACGTGCCATAGAGAATAGCCAGCATTTGTAGTTCTCGGGGGGCGTTCAAGTCGTTTTGGATAGTCTGTCGTAACACCATATCCCAACGTGCATTGCGGCTAAAACATCCAATCAACGAGCTTCAAGCTGAGGATCTTGGGTAATCTGTTCAGTGGGTTTGTGGTGTATTTCGCTCGAAATGTCCCTTATAGGCCTACGTATTTTTCCGGTGACTTTATTTACGGCTAAAAAGCATGCTAAAAAGCCCAAGATTATAGAATTAAACGAATAAATAAAAACAAGGATAATTGTGTGCTATTGTTGAGTAAATAACTCTTCTTTACTGTCCTTTCTTCTTAGAAGAAGTACAGAAACACGTAACTCTGGATTTGTTTTAATGTTTGAGGTGCAATAAACGACACAGCAGCTTTTTGGCATGTTAAAACTATTATTTTCTGCCTCGCTCATGAGAGTAACAGCCGGCGAAATTACAGCCTTGCCTACTGATTTTAATTTAACCATATATCGAGCCCAATTCTCGATTTCAAATGTGTGCTCTAAAATGATATTTATAAATGACTATTATCATTATTATAAGCAAGACAATAAATGGCAAAGATATGTAGAAAATAAACGTATTTGAGATACGTTCATAACAAACGTGGGAGTATCAGATGCACGCAAAACTCGGCCTCAGATCTCAAGAGAAGCCCCCTCAATGCAGTGCGCAATACCTCAACATGGGCGGGAGCTCAACGCCCCTCCTTCCTTGGCTCCAATCCGCCTGCAGAGCTCACAATTTAGGTTTTATTGACAATTTTAATCAGCACTGATGGAATCCAACCCAGCAGGCTGGGTGGCCGCATGCTAGCGGCTAACATGCAGCACGCTGTTCAGACGTCTCACTGACTTTTCGCGCTCCACGTTCACACACCCCCCTTTCCGGCGGTGTCATCTCAAGCCACTGTTTCCCCTACAAACCACACTAGCTCCCCCTTGTGGCTTGGTGGGTCCCCTACAACTATACCCCAACCTGTGTGTATTTCAGCTCCCACCTTAATGCAGAGCGACATCCCGGTCAGAATCACTGACCGGCGGTCACGCCCTTGCTGTAATAACAACTGTCGTGGTGCGAGAGTGATCAGTCCAGTTGTACAAATAGTCAAAGCTCCCTGTACTGATGGTGATACAGTGGCTTCCTCAGCTAAAAATGGAGAGAATACAATTAATTTGGCCTTACTTAATGTTAGGTCCTTAGCGGGTAAGTCATTTTTAATCAATGATCTTATAATAGAACAGCAAGTAGATTTTATGTTTCTTACTGAAACTTGGCTAGATACAAACAATAGTGCTGCAGTTCTTATTGAAACAGCACCACTTAATTACAGCTTTATGAGTGAGGTCAGAGACGAGAAGAAAGGTGGTAGAGTGGCTTCCTTGTACAAGGCTGTTCTAAATTGCAAGCAAATATCGTTTGGAACATTCACCACTTTCGAATATCTTGCAATAATACTGAAATCTTCATCACGTGTTTTATTAATAACCATATATAGACCCCCCCGATACTCAGCAAACTTTCTAGATTAGTTCACACAGCTGCTTTCTGTCATATGTATTGATTTTAACTCATTAATTATTGCTGGAGATTTTA
Organism: Gymnodraco acuticeps; assembly: GCF_902827175.1. Lineage (NCBI taxonomy): Eukaryota > Metazoa > Chordata > Actinopteri > Perciformes > Bathydraconidae > Gymnodraco > Gymnodraco acuticeps. The sequence continues at coordinate 11,990,656 of NW_022990238.1, read as the reverse complement.
ACATTCATGTGGATAACACCAATGATAAAAATGCTATAGAATTGCTCCATAATGTGGAGAATTTTGGTCTGACTCAGCATGTCTCAGGGCCCACTCATTCTAAAGGCCATACACTGGATTTACTTATGTCCAAAGGTCTTGATATCTGTAAAGTGTTTATTTCTGATGTCGCTCTCTCTGACCATTACTGTATCTCCTTTGAGATGTCTGTCACTGATGTGATCCACACTAGGTCTGATGTAACTTTGAGAAGGTATATAAATGAAAATACCTGTACATCATTTATCCAAGCCTTTTTAGCCGCGCCAGCTCTCACACCAAACCCTATTAGTAATCTGGTGGATACATTTAACGCAAAACTGACGAATATCATTGACGCCATTGCACCCGTGAAAGTTAAAAAAATCTTTGGAAAAGAGAAAGCACCATGGAGAAATTCGCCATCAGTGAAACTTCAAAAAACAGAATGCCGGAAAGCTGAACGCAGATGGCGGAAAACAAAACTCAAGATACATCATGATATTTACAAAGAAAAACTATTCACCTACGGTCTTGAACTGAAGAAAGCTAGACAATCATTTTTCTCTGATCTTATCAACAAAAATATTAATAACTCTCGTTTATTATTTTCCACTATTGATAGGTTAACTAACCCCAGAATGGAAATAGCCCCTGAACTAATCTCCACTCAGAAATGCAATGAGTTTGCTTTATTCTTCACAGAAAAGATCTTAAAGATCAGGCAATATATCAATTCCGAGTCTTGACCCTATGTTCCCATTGCAAGGACAAATAATTAATGAAGCAAACATGTCAGAGTTTGTTCCAGTCAGCCATAAAACACTTGAAGACGTTATATTCCATCTAAAAACAACTACATGTAGTCTTGATAGTCTTCTGACAAACTTCTTTAAAAATGTCTATTGCTATATTGCCTCAGATGTACTGCAGATTGTGAACATGTCGCTCCATTCAGGTGACTTCCCTAAGGGCTTGAAAACTTCAGTTATTAAGCCACTGCTAAAAAAAGAACACACTCGATACACTGATAATCAGTAATTACAGGCCAATTTCAAATTTACCATTTTTAAGCAAAATAATTGAAAAGGTTGTCTACCTTCAACTTAACAGTTTTTTGACCTCCAATAACATTTTAGACACCTTCCAATCTGGTTTTAGGTCACGTCATAGCACAGAGACGGTTTTATTAAAGATTTTAAATGACATTCATTGTAATACCGACTGTGGAAAATCCACAGTTTTAGTTCTATTAGACCTCAGTGCGGCGTTTGACACCGTAGATCACAACATTTTAATAGAAAGACTAGAGAAATGGGTGGGTCTGTCTGGCACTGTCCTAAAATGGTTTACATCATATGTTGAAAACCGCGAGTATTTTGTTTCAATTGGTAGCTGTACATCAGACAGAACCAAAATGACTTGTGGAGTTCCCCAGGGGTCGATCCTCGGGCCCCTTCTAGGCAAGGCAAGGCAAGTTTATTTATATAGCACTTTTCAACACAAGGCAATTCAAAGTGCTTTACAAAAAATGAAAGAGATTAAGAAAATGGCAGTCATTAAAAAGAAAAGCTAATAAAATAAACATTAAAAGAAAAAATACATGGATAAAAGTTACAGTGCTGTCAATTAAACATTAAAAGAAAAAAGTACATGGATAAAAGTTACAGTGCAGTCTAAGATATGAATAGTTCAATTAAAAGCAGCGACAAAAAGAAAAGTCTTCAGCCTGGATTTAAAAGTAGTCAGAGTTGCAGCGGACCTGCAGGTTTCTGGGAGTTTGTTCCAGATATTTGGAGCATAATAACTGAACGCTGCTTTACCATGTTTAGTTCTGACTCTGGGGACAGAAAGCTGACCAGTCCCTGAAGACCTGAGAGATCTGGATGGTTCATAATTTAGCAGGTCAGAAATGTATTTTGGGCCTAAACCATTCAGTGCTTTATAAACCAGCAGCAGTATTTTGAAATCTATTCTTTGACACACAGGAAGCCAGTGTAAAGACTTCAGAACTGGAGTGATGTGATCCACTTTCTTAGTGTTAGTGAGGACTCGAGCAGCAGCGTTCTGAATTAGCTGCAGCTTCCTAATAGATTTTTTAGTGAGACCTGTGAAGACACCATTGCAGTAGTCGAGTCTACTGAAGATAAAAGCATGGACAAGTTTTTCCAAATCCTGCTGTGACATTAGTCTTTTAATCCTAGATATATTCTTTAGGTGATAGTAGGCTGATTTAGTAACAGTTTTAATGTGACTGTTGAAACTCAGGTCAGAGTCCATGACTACACCTAGATTTCTGGCTTTATCTGTTGTTTTGAACATTGCACACTGAAGCTCAGCGCTAACTTTTATACGTTCTGCCTTGGCTCCAAAAACCATTACCTCAGTTTTATCTTTGTTTAATTGGAGAAAGTTCTGACACATCCAGTCATTGATTTGTTCAATGCACTTACTCAGTGTTTGAATTGGAGCATAGTCTCCTGGTGAAATTGTTACGTAAATGTGTGTGTCATCTGCATAGCTATGGTAACTTATTTTGTTGTTCTTCATTATCTGAGCCAGTGGTAGCATGTAGATGTTAAAGAGAAGAGGCCCCAAGATGGAGCCTTGAGGAACCCCACATGTCATATTTGTCAACTCAGATGTGTATTTACCTATAGAAACAAAGTTGTTTCTGTCCTTTAAGTAGGATTCAAACCAATTCAGAACTGTTTCCGAAAGTCCCACCCAGTTCTCCAGTCGGTCTAGTAATATGCTGTGGTCAACAGTGTCAAACGCAGCACTGAGATCTAATAATACTAACACTGAAGTTCTGCCACTGTCTGTGTTTAGGTGGATGTCATTAAAGACCTTTACAAGAGCAGTCTCAGTGCTGTGGTTTGGACGAAAGCCTGACTGGAACACATCAAAACAGTTATTTAAATGCAAGAAATTACTCAACTGTTGAAAAACAACTTTTTCAATGATTTTACCTAGAAATGGGAGGTTTGATATGGGCCTGTAATTGTTCATTACTGAAGCATCTAGATTATTCTTTTTTAAGAGCGGTTTAATGACTGCAGTTTTCAGGGCCTGTGGAAAAATACCTGAGTGAAGAGATTTGTTTACTATATGAAGTAGATCTGAGGCCATGCAAGGCAAAACATCTTTGAAAAATCCTGTTGGAATAATATCAAGGCAGCAAGAGGAGGATTTCAGAAGTTGAATAATGTCCTCTAGGTTTTTATCATTAATCTGATGGAATTGTGTCATGATGTCTGAATTGATGTTAAGTGGAGATAGGGACAACACATTTGCTGTTCCTGATGCAGAGGCACTGACTGCTTGTCTGATTTTCTGAATTTTGTCAGTGAAAAAGGAGGCAAAATCATTGCACGCCCTGGTGGATAGAAATTCAGAGGCTACTGACACTGGGGGGTTAGTTAGTCTGTCGACGGTAGCAAACAAGGCACGTGCGTTGTTTTTGTTTTTGGTAATGATGTCAGACAAGAACGATTGTCGTGCGTTTTTCAATTCCAAATTATAAAGGCCAAGTCTCTCTTTATAGATTTCAAAGTGAACCTGGAGATTTGTTTTTCGCCACCTGCGTTCAGCTTTTCGACATTCTCTTTTTTCTGTTTTCACGGTCATGGCCTTTCTCCATGGAGATATTTTCTTGCCAGACACTTCCTTTACCTTAGTTGGAGCAATGGCATCTATAACATTTTTAATTTTTGAATTAAAATGATCTACTAGCTCATTTACTGAGATGTTGGCAGGGGCAAGTGTGGAAGAGAAATTCTGAGTAAACATTTCCCTAGTATTTTCAGTTAAACATCGCTTTGTGGTTACCTCTTTTTGAACATTTTTGTGAACAGAAATAGAGCTCTCAAAGAAAACACAGGAATGGTCAGAGAGTGCAACATCAGTCACCACAACCTTAGAGATATTCAGACCCTTTGAGATAATTAAGTCCAGAGTGTGCCCCTTATTGTGCGTGGGCTCCGTCACATGCTGAGTCAGTCCATAGCTATCAAGAACACAAAACAGTTCTTTAGCCCCTCTGTCCTGGGGGTTGTCAACATGGATGTTAAAATCACCAACAATGACTAGACGGTCAAAGTCAATACACACTATAGACAGCAGTTCAGTAAAGTCATCAAAAAAGCTTGCACAGTATTTGGGTGGTCTATAGATATTTAGGAACAGAGCTCGAGAGGAACATTTCAGCCGAAGGGCCACATATTCAAAAGAATCAAAGTTTCCATACGATGTCTTCCTGCATTGAAGGGAATCATTGAACAGAATAGCAACTCCACCCCCTTTCTTATGCATTATTTCCTGACTCATAAAACTAAAGTTGGGAGGGGTTGATTCGATAAGAACAGCTGCACTGTTATTTTGTTCAATCCAAGTTTCTGTTAAAAACATAAAATCGAGATTGTGCTCAGTGATTAAATCATTGATTAAAAATGTTTTTCCTGCCAAAGACCTGACATTTAATAAAGCTAGTTTAAGTTTGTTAAACACAGTATCAGTCATGTTTTTTGTAACAAGCTGTGGCTGACATGGAATCACTGCTAAATTAGATACACTCACACAAACGTTTGAGTGCTTCCTGTTTCTATGATTCACCGCTCTTAATCTATTACCTATCAACACAGATATCGGCAAAGCTACTGGCAGGCAGGGCCCCGACATGTCCTGGAAAGAGTTGAGAGTGCCATACGCCCTTGAGCCTGGACCCATCACATATCAGTAAGAGTTTGTTGTGTTTTGTACACACACATCCTTATCAGGCTTCGGAGACTGCAGAAGCCCCCTTCTATTCAATTTGTACATGCTGCCACTTGCTCAAATAATTAGAAATAACAACATTTCTTATCATAATTACGCGGATGACACCCAAATCTACATATCACTTTCCATAGATGAATACGGTCCGACTGATTTATTGATCACATGTCTAAAACAAATACATGACTGGATGTGCCGTAATTTCTTACAGCTCAACACAAAAAAACCGAAGTAACTGTTTTTGGAACCAAAGAAGAAAGAATTAAAGTCTCTGCACACCTGGAATCACTATTACTCAAACCGAAAAGTCAAGCAAGAAACTTATAGTAGGTATAATTTTAGACTCTGACCTCAATTTTAACAGCCACATCAGGGCAATCAACAGATCAGCCTACTATCATCTAAAAAATATCTTGCGTATTAAATACCTTATTTCCAAGCAAGACCTTGAAAAACTTGTCCATGCATTTGTTTTTAGCAAGCTTGACTATTGCAACAGCATCTTCACAGGCCTCACAAAAAAATCACTCCGTAAACTCCAACTAATTCAAAATGCTGCTGCCAGAATCTTAACCCGGACAAAGAAAACGGATCACATCACTCCAGTGCTGAGATCGCTGCATTGGCTTCCAGTTAGTGAGAGAATTGACTTTAAGATTTTAATGCACACATATAAAGCACTAAACGGGCTAGGACCCAAATATATCAACGACCTCCTTCAGTGGTACGAACCCAACAGACCCCTTAGGTCTTCAGGCGCAGGCCAGCTCACTGTTCCATTTGTGAGATCAAAAGGAAAGCAGCCTTCTGCATCTATGCTCCTAATGCATGGAACAAACTCCCAGAACATCTGAGAATGGCTAGCACTTTAGAATCATTTAAATCAGGTCTAAAAACATTTCTTTTTAATATGGCTTTTCAAATTTAAATGTTCTAATTTTCAAACTGTTAAACATGGTTTTCTTTCTTTTAATTAATTATTTTGTGTGTTTTGTATTTCTTCTCAATGTATTGTGTTTGCTCTGTTTGATCCTGTAAAGCACTTTGAATTGCATTAGGCTACTGTATGAATTGTGCTATACAAATAAATTGCCTTGCCTTGCCTTCTCAACCTTTGAGGCACGTGACGTCCCGACTCCCGTGTTGTGTACTTACAAAAGTAACATAATTATATCTGTGGGCTGGAGCCCCTCCTTCTCAACCTTCTCAACCTTTGTAACATATTATATATATATATATATATATATATATATATATATATATATATATATATATATACACTGAACAAAAATATAAACGCAACACTTTTGTTTTTGCTCCCATTTTTCATGAGATGAACTCAAAGATCTAAAACATTTTCTATATACACAAAATAACCATTTCTCTCAAATATTGTTCACAAATCAGAAAAATCTGTGATAGTGAGCACTTCTCCTTTGCCGAGATAATCCATCCCACCTCACAGGTGTGGCATATCAAGATGCTGATTAGACAGCATGATTATTGCACAGGTGTGCCTTAGGCTGGCCACAATAAAAGGCCACTCTGAAACGTGCATTTTTGCTTTAATGGGGGGGGTCTGGGGGGGTCCGAAAACCAGTCAGTATCTGGTGTGAGGGGTAGGGTTAGGGTAATGTTGTGAATCGAGTGGCCCATGGTAGTGGTGGGGTTATGTTATGGTATGGGTAGGCGTATGTTATGGACGACGAACACAGGCCACTCGATTCACAACATTACCCTACCCCTACCCCTCACACCAGATACTGACTGGTTTTAGGACCCCCCCAGACCCCCCCAATAAAGCAAAAATGCACGTTTCAGAGTGGCCTTTTATTGTGGCCAGCCTAAGGCACACCTGTGCAATAATCATGCTGTCTAATCAGCATCTTGATATGCCACACCTGTGAGGTGGGATGGATTATCTCGGCAAAGGAGAAGTGCTTGTATTGGAATATAAAAATCACACAACCAGATGGGTCAACAACATATGTCCTGAAAAGTCTTGTATCCACAAGTGATATCAATGAAAAACTGAAATATTAAACCCTTATTTCTACATACCTCATTGAAATCAAATTGGGCTCTTGCCACAATGTAAAATGCGTACTGTAAATAAAGAAACAGTATATTATGTTAGGTTGTTGTGATGCTATGGTGTTCATTGACAAATAATATTCCTCCGTGAATGTTGTTTTGGATATAAATAAATCACAGCATGTCTCAAACTATGAGCAATAATGGAGTGCATAGCATGCTGAAAGCATTATACATTTGTATACATTATTATAAACAGAAAAATAGGACTACTATATGTATACTGTATATCCAGTATCTTACCATCAAAACAAACACCCCACAGTTGTTCGAGAACCCTTGTCTTGGAAGGCCCTGTAGTGTGAAAAGTCAAAAGTGTCAAAAATGACATTTACATCATACTCTTCAGTAGAATAATTTTAACAAATCTAACCTGGACATCATCCACACCAAGACTTGCCCAAGGCCCAGGGCACAAGATCTGAGGAAGGTCTCTGTGAACACAATGCATGTGAAAGTTAAGAATAAGTACAATTTATTTCAACTTTATAAGTACTCGAAAATCATGCAGAAAATCTTTGAACACTGTTGGAACAGGAACAAACTTGAACTTCCAAAAAAAAAGTCATTAAGGGGTAAAACAGAACAGCCCCGCTGTCAAGTGGCATCTCTGGTTCTGTTCAATGCCTTTTATTTAATACAATGTATCCCATGTTAGTTGAAATAAAACAGAGCCATAGATTAAAAAAAGATAGAAAACAGAACTACCACTGTCCGGATGTGATGTAACTGTGCGCCAAAAAACCTGAATGGTTTGGTGCGACTATCATCTCTCCAGCCAGTGCCACGGAGGGGATCTAGAAAGAAAATCTCCCTAGCTTGTGGCCTCAGTATATGTTAATATCACATGTTCCAATATCAACAGGTATACTTTGACATTCAAACGTTATATTATAAAGTTGTAGGATCTGTATTATACAACTAAATGAAGCGTTGAATTTAAAGATAGAAACACTATTTGCGGCATGGCAAACTGCATTGTACAGTAAACAAACAATAGCAAAGACAGAACTACATGTACTTACACAGTGTCCAGGTTCCCACACTGGAAGGAGAAGCCATTGGAGATTTGCTGCATTTTCCTGGAAAAGCAAAAAAACAGTTGTGTTGATGTGACTTCAGTAATGAGTTGGTACAAGAATATGGAGCAGCAACATGGATAATCATGATAAAAATACCGGCATGTGTTGCATCGGATTCAGCGAAGATGGTGGAAACCAGGCAGCTATAATCTGATGCTGTTGCTTTGCTTTATGAACGTGGACAACAGAGAAACATATTCTTCATGATGATCAAAGTTGGAATTGAAATAAAAAATGAAAGTGAAACTTATGCTCGTCACCCTCTCCCTCCGGTCCACATTAATACAAATGATCTCAATACGTATGATGGTATGAAAATATCTTAAAATCAATACAAATGTATTTATTATAATCTATCACTGTGTATATCACCATTCAAACATATTTTAAAAGTTGAACAAACCCCACACAGCTCAGTAAAGACTGTGAAATGTTGACTTTATTTGATCATTTCAGTAAAAACTAATGTTCATATTTCTCTTTTTGATTATAATACTGATGAACGTTCAAAACAAAGCACTTTGGAAACTTATCACATACGTTTTAAAATGCTTAATAAGCCTCGTAACTTTCATGATATAATTTCTCGGTCATAATCGGTTCTTTCCGTGAACGGCCGACTGTTGTGTGACGGCAAATGCTGCGGCTGCAATGCATTGTGGGGCAGCATTTTCTCCTCTCCTTTCGGTTAGGGAGGTCCAGTGGTTCCTAAGCTAAAGGAGGTTACAAAGGAAGTTTGAAACCTCCTTTCCTTTCATTTAGAGAATTGGAACGGCACTTAACATGGCTGCCACTGACGTACTTCCGGGTCATTTCACTTGGTTAGGAAGGTTCCTAAGCTAAATGGACTATTGGAACGCAACCCAGAACTGCTACCCCGGAAACAGGATGCAACGCGTCATCTGTGAAGCTCCGCCCACGTTGAGCTCCCGTCACGTGCCTCAAAGGTTGAGAAGGAGGGGCGTTGAGGCTCCGCCCATGTTGAGCTCCCGCCCATGTTGAGGTATTGCGCACTGCATTGAGGGGTACTACGATCTCAATGGGAATGGTTAGCGTATCATATGCACTCAAAATCGAACTTCTGCGTATCTATTGCACGCATTTCCAATGTGTAAAGTCGTGTCATTTGTACGCAGACTGAAGAGAATTTCTTCTGCCAAGCCATTTTAGAGACGTGCTGTAGTTGAAAAGGTGTCACGACCTTCGACACAAACATGGAGAACCCAAATGCACGACCCAGAGACACAGTCTTGAACACATTTTCTTTTTAATGTCAATGAACAGAAAATCCCTCTTAACAGAGTAATGGAATAACAAAAAAAGTGGGCCGGGGCACTAAGTAGGCTTACTGCAAAGTACGCGGTGTGAACACGGCTATTGCAGCAGGTCAGTTTGTTGAGTTAACACCTGTTAAGTTGATGCCATGTTTCTTTGAGGTATTTTCTGTTGACCTCTTTTATAGGCCTAGTTATTAGTAGTGATGGCGAGATGAAGCCTTATGAAGCTTTGAAGCTTTCCAGCTTTCCAGCCAATTGGTCCGCAAAAGGGTTCATTTCATGAGGCTTCATTTGAACCGATTTGAACACAAACCCCCCTGTTTGTCAAAGTGTGTAAAACAGGAAGATTTGACATCTCAATAGTGTGCTCTATCTCATACCGAGTTCCCAATGAGTAAAGCCTTATAATAACTCTAAACAACGAACATAAAATCATATTTTCATGTTAACAATATTGTATTAATTCCAGTTTAATGATTGTGATTGAAAAGCCTAAAGAGGCTGGTAAACATTGCAAAGAGGGATTTGTATTCCTTAATAATATTTGTAAACGTAACCATGTTGTAGCCTGAGAAAGGCTAAACCATATCACAGAATACATTTATTAACTACATTATCTCATTTAGCTGTAGCTTTTATAAACAAACAAAAAGATGTATAGACCAGTTGTTGAACCAGGGACCCTGCGGTCGAGAGTCAACTGCTTTCCAGCTGAGCCACAGCACACACACTGATTCTGACCGAAAACACTGGATCCTATTTATTCCTGTATTTATTCATTTATTTATTTATTGATGTTTTTATTCCTACTTTTATTTTTGCTTTTATTTATTTATACTTATGACATGTTCCGACCTCTATATAAGTGAGGGTCTGAGCTCTCTTAATTCCATCGTGTCACCGGGCCCGGGTACAGGAGGGGTAATATCGTTCTTATTATACATCCATGGGTAATATGAGCGTTGTGGTTCAACCGATCTGAAGCACTTTCTGAAGCAGTCACGTGGTATCGACAGGCAGCGAGGCTTTTTGTCATCGATGACGTCACTGGCCCAAAACGATACAAGCCTCGATACAAGCTTCACAAAAAGCTTCGGAGATTACTCGACACACGCTCCGAAGCCTCGGCACAATACGTAATATTACTAGTTATTAGAACTTATTGATTTATGATGTTTTCTGTGGACTTTTGGGTAAATAAAAAACCCAGTCTATTTAAACCACTCCTGTGTCCTGTTGCCTTACGGCCCGTCCACACAGCGGCGTGCGTTGAAGCTTCCAACGCTTCTGCCCATTCACTTTGAATGGGGTGACGTCACTTTTAGCCGAACTGCATCGTGGGAAGCGACGCGGAGCGTTGCTGGCGTGGCTCGCTGCAAAAGTTGAGCAATGTTCAACTTTTGACGCCTCGGCAGAAGCGTCAGCCAATCGAATCATATGCCAGTACAAGCTCTAGCCAATCAAACCGCTGCTTGTGTGTCAGGGGCGGGAGATTCATGTGATTGGTTGTTGGTCGAGTGTCAGACACGCCCGCCGGCAAGCGTCAACGCACGCCGCTGTGTGGACGGGCCGTTACTGCTTGGTCCCTGACAATTGGTCAGCAGCTTTCCTCGACATTGAGTTTCTCAATGTCGAGGAAGGCTGCTCCAGAGCCACTATTTCAGGGATGCTACGTCATCGAGTCCCGCCGAAGGACTGTTCCAATGTCCAGGATGCTTGGAATCCTACCGAGGCCAGCGTCCTTCATTGCGGGAAATTTCGAGGCTGCACCTCCGCGGTCTTACAATCCCCACAATGCTTTGCGCACGGACCAATTTCCCAAATCTTTGGCGGAAAATTTAAGGCAGGGCCTCTCATATGACGCACACCTGCACACTTGCTAGCCTGTTCCATTCTTCATTCTCCGAATGCCAGGAAGGATTCTTGCCTAGCCTCTGATGGACCTGACTCGGAAGCAAGCGGCAAACTGTGGGGTAGAGCCGGGAAGCCAATACGGAAGTGCCACACACTGCAGTTCATATATTGGCCGATAGGCGATGGTTGCAGAAAGGAGCAATTTCCATAGACCCCCATGTTAAAATGCCCGATTTTACAGCAGAAAAAAACATGTTTCTACCCCTGGCTCCATACATTTTATTATCGATATAGTTAGATTCCACCTTCATGATTATGGATCTGTGAGTGAATTGTTTTCTAACGCGACCCTTTATATTTATATTAGGTCTTAAAGTTTGTGCCCACATTAGGGCGTGGTCACTTTGATTGACAGATACGTGCCTCACTGTCAGCTAACAGCAACTTGTCCAATCTGCTAGGCTACAACCATAGAGGCTACAACGTTAGTTAGTTGTAGTTACTGTACTTGATCCTTTAGCTGTGTTCGTGGTGATCGTGCCTGTTAGGGAATATTGTTACAAATACCAGATAATTAAAATGTCGTGCTGTGCGCTTGAATGTACTAACAGATCTTCCAAGAAGTCTACTTTCAGCTTTTTTCGGTGAGTAAAATGATAATATTATACATGTTAACCCCGTTAGCAGGTGTTTGTGTGCTTGTTAGCTTAGCCTGTTATGTAGCTTATTAGCCAGCTAAGGACGTAACCCTTTATACATATATACAGTTTAGTTTATGATTCAGCCTTGGGTAAGACTTTTATACTATATGGCTTTGACGCCCATAATGCTAAACGGGAGCAAATGTTAAAAGGGGTGGGCCGCCGGAGTCCATAGCTAGCACCCTGGGGCTCCGTTAGCTTCGGCCAGCGGCGGAGTCCGGCGCTATAACTGGAGATCAAGGAATGCATCGTAACGCGGACTTGGTTCGCCTGCAGCCCGCTGTAGTATTAGCTAAATAAATGATGTTGAGCAAGGCTTATTAAGCTGAACACCGCCACAATTATTCTGCTATGTATCGGTACTTATTTTATTTTATTAACGTGTGAATGACAAGCATTAAGAATAATACCAAATAGCTAATTATCTTGCAGATTGTCTCGTTTGATTATGAATGTAACGTTTATATAGTGGAACTACACTGTTTTATCAAAACCAAAGTGCCACGCAGTGACTTGGTATGCATGTATTTCAGCAGGAAATGTGCAACCTAGATGACATTTACCAACACAGACTATATATTTGTAAAAGTTGTTCATGCGTTACTAAGTGAATATGGCATTAACCCTCCTGTTGTCTTCGGGTCAAATCTGACCGATTTACTACTTTCATCAATCATGTTTTACATTCGATTAATACTGAGAGCATGTTAGCTTAGCTTCTTAGCCTGAGCTAGGACTCGAACGTCACGCTCGTTGGCAGCAGGTCCCGCCCTGTCCCGCCTCGGCTCCGCCTCTTTGCCCTTATTTGGAGAAGGCGGGAGTTAGACTCTGACGACACCGTCGAGTCGTTAGTGGCCGACTCCGCCTACTAAGGGCTTCACGGCAACTCTGCAGAATCCTATGGGTGACGTCACGGACCCTACGTCCATTTATATATACAGTCTATGCTCGGAAGACATGCCTAACCAAGGAAGCGTCCTCGACATTGAGTTTATCTCCATGAGCTGCAGAAGCGAAATGCTTGATGGGAAACGACTCGGTGCATCGAGCTGAGCGCTGATTGGTGGTGTTTACCCCGTGCTGGTGATGAAACTCTCCAATTGGCTCCGCAAAAGTTTTTCGTTGTTTTGTGTCAGTTTTACATCGCCACTTCCATTCACATTTTTCATCATTGTTCCACAATGTTTATCATCATGAAATGAATATCTATATATATGTTATACTATACTTGCACGACTTACCGTTTTTATATATCTTAGCATATTCATACACACTGTTCATACTGCTCACAGGCTACTGTGTATATCTGTATTCATACCCCTCACTATGTATTCATCATTCAATTCATTATATTTTATTGTGTACATTACTTTTCACTTTACTGCTTTTTGCACTCCTAGTTAGAAGCTAAACTGCATTTTGTTGTCTCAGTACCTGTAATCTGTGCAATAACAATAAAGTTGAATCTAATCTTGAGCAGGAACAAATGTATTTACTTATTAGCCTACATAGCTGACATTAACAATTAAACACATTTGTGCATTCTTTATAAATACAAACTGGTCAAGACCACTGATGGAAGTAGTTTTGAAAAGTAGTGGTTCTGTCTTTTACATGTAGGATTCAACCCCCCTTGTATTGATTTGTTTTAAAATGAACAGACACTTGAGTCATTCATTTGTAGTGATATAATAATTGTGGGATTTCTATTGCATCCACTTCATCTGCAAGGAAGAACGCCAGCGCAATTTCCGCCATTGCAAACCGAGTCAAGCCGACTCCGAGCTGTCCGACTTCAGGCGAGCTTTTTTAGACCTCCCCCGGCTGCAATCAGCTATTGTCGTCTACTTTCGAGGCGAGCTGCAGCTCATCTCAAACAAGCCTATTTTTTCTGTTGACCGTTTTTGTCCCTATAGTTTGTCGTTCGTTTTTGTTTATTAAATATTGTCAGACTATATTACTTCGGTGTTGAATTTCTCTTTTAAAACGCATCACAGCCCATAGCCAAGCTTAGCCTCTCGGTGACTCAAACTGGACTGGGAATTAAGCCGCCACAATAATAATAAAAATTATTATTATTACATTTGTCTATTTGTATTCCTCTGTGTTGCGTTTTTAAGGCGCAATGCCACGACACATTCTTTGTATGCTTGCATTGGCTAATGAAACAGATTCTGAAGTATTGTAATCTCTGAAGGTGACTCATTTTGGTCACTATTTCCATAAAAGAAAAACAAATAAACAAATAAAAAAGCTTCTATATATTGGGCCTTGAAAGTGCTCTCTGAAACGATATGCCTGGGATTAAGTTGTAACCATGAAATGAGAAAATGAAAACTTTGCCGTAGAGGTACACCAAATACATTGTTGGAAAGGTCTTGACCTGGAGAGTAACATATGTCAGTGGCCGTTTCTCAATGTCGAGTATACCTGCTGCAGAGCCACTATTTCAAGAATACTACGTCATAGAGTGGCTCCGAATGCTGGGCATTTAACATGCATTTAAACAGTCCTTCGGCGCCACTCAATGACGTAGTATACTTGAAATAGTGGCTCTGCAGCAGGTATACTCGACATTGAGAAACGGCCAGTGTGAAGATTCCACATGGCTCCTGCTTTGAAATACTGACATTTGAACCTTGACCTTGGTGCATGTTTGAAGGCTTATAATTAAGCAACAAAAGGGACTACAGACATAGGACCAGGGGCGGATCTACGGGGGGCAAGGGGGGGCAGCTGCCCCCCCAGCTGCCCCCCTAACTTTTGTTTCCCTAAAACTGTACTAAAACAAACCTACACTATTTCCACAAGCTTTTCAAGCAACAAAACAAGCATTACATTAGTTAAAATTGAATCATTTTAAATATCATTTTAGGCCCGTTAAAAACGCAGCTACGGCCCTGTATTAAACTGCGGAGCGGCGTTCACACAGACCGCGGCTCACAGAGCTGCAGAGAGGGAGCGAGCTGTCCCAGCACCTATGGATCAGCTTCCCCTGGGAGCATTTCCCCTTCCACTAGTTTTGTTTTTACTAAGGACGAGAGCTTGAAACTAAATATTAATAAAACGCTGCCGTTTGAATCGATAGCGTTTAACAGATGGGCGCTGTTTGGGGCGTTACGTTACAAAATAGTACGCAGACAGCGTTAGCTGGGAGATCGATCACTTTGCTAAACTATGCGGTAGCCTACTATTAAATCCACGTAAACTACACATCACAGCAATGAGGCCAGATCAATGAAACCAGGATACATCCTTTACCGTAAAAACTGGATCCAAACACAGCTGCCTGTGTACGCTTGATCAATACTTTCTGATGTTATATTTATGATATGCTACATATTAGCTAGAATACATGGCCCTAACGTGTAAAGTTATACAAGCATTTGTACCAGTGCTTTTCACAAGTAGACTCTTGCAGGCCAGAGTATAGGAGTGATTCAACAACAACAAAAAGACATGAGAAGTGATCAGGACGAACAGAAAGAGGAAAAGAGAGATGAAAGGACCAGGAGAGTCAGAGCAGGAGGAAGAGGAGGAGATGAAGAGACCAGGAGGGTCAGAGCAGGAGGAAGAGGAGGAGATGAAGACATTAGTGAAGAAGAAGAAATATATGTGAGGAATAAAGATGAAGTATCAGAAAGAGGGCCAGAGGCAGGGATCAGGAGGCAGAGGAGACTCCAGCTGGACCACATGGTATGTTCTTATTCTCCTTACATATTCCATTACAGCAGCACAATCTAGCAGCTCTTAGTATTGACAAATATTGATTGAAATGTGTTGCTGCACACGTCACCTGTAGCTCTCTGAAGAGATGGGTGATGTCATTTGTGTACTTAATTATAATTAAGTACTTACAGTATGCAGAATTCTGAGTATTCTCTGAATCGGGTGCCTTTTGGGTCTTTATATCTTTGAAAAATGAAACCAAAATGTTTGGTCATAACATCTGGTAGTGGACTACTTACATTTTCCCTCCTCAGGCACAAAATATAAATAATTACTACTAAATAGGGTTGAAGTTTTTGACAAAAAGTAGGCATGAGACCTTGTTTAGCTAAGATATGGCACCACATGGAAGTCAAGGACATTACAAAATTGTAATATTTTGCAAAACTATTGTTTATTTTTGTAATAAACAATTATTTACTATTATTAATTCATACAACATAGTTGAAATGTTGAGCTTGTCAATCTTAATCTGAAAATACAAAAACTGAAATATAGGTAAGAGAAGAAACTGACACTTTTGTGATGTAATTCCCTCAATGCAGATCACACACGGACTGATCCATTATTTTAATAGGAGGGTAAATGGTATGGCATGACGGGGTTGAAACAAACTGAGGGACAATATTGCAATTTCATAGATAATTCAAGTATTTTTTCAGAATTGATTTTTGATCAGTTAAAGTTGACAAGCATATGATTATATTAGCAGCAACATTTTGGGATAATTGGCCATTTTGATTTGTTTAATATTAAATTAATATGTAATAATGCTTAGTGAGGACATGCAAATATGTCTGTCTAAGACAACCATTTTTAAAAAAAACAAAATATATATTTAATTTTACATTGTAATGCAAAACAACCTGTTCCATTAATTCATTGCTTTAAAATACATTTTGTAGTTTCCTTTCATTTAAAATTATTGAGGTAAGCTTGGGGGACTCAAAGGGCACCCGATTGTTTGTCTGAACACCTTGTTTCTCTTGTGCATTAAGAACACTTGTGTTAGGGCATGAATTAACAATAAATAGGTTATATACAGTATAAAATACCACGTACTGTCCGCCCTCCTATGCCACCCTGGCATGACCTCTTGCCTCCCCTTTGCCCCCCCATGTAAAATGTTCTAGAACCGCCACTGCATAGGACATACTGTTATAGAGAGCTCTTGACCTCAGCTATCATGTGAGTATAGTCCAAACTGGGGGCACTGTCAAATTTGGGTCAAATATGGTTAAAATGTATTTTCACCCATTTCACAATTTGATATTTAAAATCTGATTACACATGTGTTGACCATCCCCATAAACCCTCAGTGTATTCTTAATTCAGTATTTATAACATCCAATTTTAGGAAGAACACTAATATATTTAAAAACTATAATTCCCTAGTGCCACGCTATGCAGCTTGGTACAAATCAGCACCACAGTTGTAGTTCTTCCGGTTTGCAAAGACATTGGGTCTTAAAAATATATATCTACTATATATAAAATATCTAGTATAGCCAAACTAGTAATTACACTGCATCAAGATTATGTATAAGAAAAATATGTTGGTTTATTTAAGAAATTTTAGATATTTTAGCTATTTTAGAAATGGTTGGTTCTTTCTTTTTTGGTTACTGTGATTATCTACAGTACATTGTTGGTTACTGTGAATATCTACAGTACATTGTTGGTTACTGTGAATATCTACAGTACATTGTTGGTTACTATGATTATCTACAGTATTGTTGGTTACTGTGAATATCTACAGTACATTGTTGGTTACTGTGATTATCTACAGTATTGTTGGTTACTGTGATTATCTACAGTATTGTTGGTTACTGTGAATAGCTACAGTATTGTTGGTTACTGTGAATATCTACAGTACATTGTTGGTTACTGTGAATATCTACAGTGCATTGTTGGTTACTGTGAATATCTACAGTACATTGTTGGTTACTGTGATTATCTACAGTATTGTTGATTACTGTGAATAGCTACAGTATTGTTGGTTACTGTGAATATCTACAGTACATTGTTGGTTACTGTGAATATCTACAGTGCATTGTTGGTTACTGTGAATATCTACAGTATTGTTGGTTACTGTGATTATCTACAGTATTGTTGGTTACTGTGATTATCTACAGTATTGTTGGTTACTGTGAATATCTACAGTGCATTGTTGGTTACTGTGAATATCTACAGTACATTGTTGGTTACTGTGAATATCTACAGTACATTGTTGGTTACTATGATTATCTACAGTATTGTTGGTTACTGTGAATATCTACAGTACATTGTTGGTTACTGTGATTATCTACAGTATTGTTGGTTACTGTGATTATCTACAGTATTGTTGGTTACTGTGAATAGCTACAGTATTGTTGGTTACTGTGAATATCTACAGTATTGTTGGTTACTGTGATTATCTACAGTATTGTTGGTTACTGTCATTATCTACAGTATTGTTGGTTACTGTGAATATCTACAGTGCATTGTTGGTTACTGTGAATATCTACAGTATTGTTGGTTACTGTGAATATCTACAGTATTGTTGGTTACTGTGATTATCTACAGTATTGTTGGTTACTGTGATTATCTACAGTATTGTTGGTTACTGTGAATATCTACAATGCATTGTTGGTTACTGTGAATATCTACAGTACATTGTTGGTTACTGTGATTATCTACAGTATTGTTGGTTACTGTAATTATCTACAGTATTGTTGGTTACTGTGAATATCTACAGTACATTGTTGGTTACTGTGAATATCTACAGTACATTGTTGGTTACTGTGAATATCTACAGTACATTGTTGGTTACTATGAATATCTACAGTGCATTGTTGGTTACTGTGAATATCTACAGTGCATTGTTGGTTACTGTGAATATCTACAGTACATTGTTGGTTACTGTGAATATCTACAGTACATTGTTGGTTACTGTGAATATCTACAGTACATTGTTGGTTACTATGAATATCTACAGTGCATTGTTGGTTACTGTGAATATCTACAGTACATTGTTGGTTACTGTGAATATCTACAGTGCATTGTTGGTTACTGTGAATATCTACAGTACATTGTTGGTTACTGTGAATATCTACAGTACATTGTTGGTTACTATGAATATCTACAGTGCATTGTTGGTTACTGTGAATATCTACAGTACATTGTTGGTTACTGTGATTATCTACAGTATTGTTGGTTACTGTGATTATCTACAGTATTGTTGGTTACTGTGAATATCTACAGTACATTGTTGGTTACTGTGAATATCTACAGTATTGTTGGTTACTGTGATTATCTACAGTATTGTTGGTTACTGTGAATATCTACAATGCATTGTTGGTTACTGTGATTATCTACAGTATTGTTGGTTTCTGTGATTATCTACAGTATTGTTGGTTACTGTGAACATCTACAGTACATTGTTGGTTACTGTGATGTTCTACAGTACATTGTTGGTTACTGAGATTTTATACAGTTGGGACGTTACTGCTGATATTTTAAAGTAACTCCAGAGGTACTGTAATTGTTTATACTCTAAAATAGTATACAGTAATGTACTGTGCACAAACACTGTAAATAACTGTGGATTTCACAGCCAATTTTTACAGTGTATATTTATATATATATGTCCCTTTCCGATGTAGAAAACTAATGTTTGTATAAAATATACCAAACTTATTTTTTGCAGATTGATTTGACTGCACAGTCTCCACATCCTCCTTAGCAACGGTCTGTTCTCCTTAGCAGCCGTCTGTTAGCGAGAATTAAGAACCTCTGAAATGTCCAAATTGACCGATAAGAGTCAAGTATAAGCTGTGTAATAATAACACTTGTGTATTGTACAAAGTGTTGTGGAGAATGAAGGCATCTATCCCATTACCTCTCACATGTGAGCGCTCTACTTTTGGAGCAAATTCCCCTTTACTCTTTGCTCCTGTTTGGTTTGTTTGTTTGTCTATGAAACCTTTGACCTTATGTACACATGTAAAAAACCCGAACAGAGTGAAAAGACAGCTTTAGTTCAAAGTAAACACTAACCTGGACTGAATGAATTAGGTTGTGCAAAAGATGAAACATGACCTGATTCCTACAGAGTTCCAGACCAAAGAGCAGGATGGATTAAGGACACAGCAGTCTCACTTCCATCGTTTGCCAGCAAAATGTGTCAGACACTGCACAAATCTATTTAAATGCTTGCAATATAGGCGTATTTTCACTTTCATGTAGCTGTGTCAATGCATGATTTAATAAGTAACATTACTCACCAGCTGCAGGGAAGCATCCAAAGATACTCTGAGCACATGTGAATCACTGACTGTCTTACATCTGTTTGCGGGGTTGTTTTTTTGGCCTCTCAGAAAATAAAAACAAATTGATGTATTTTCAATCCAGATCCATCAATCTGTCTCCATCCAACCTGAATTATTACTAAGTGGCAGCTGTCTCCACTGGAAAAACACACACCCGATCCTACACCCTTACTGATGAGCTAAGAACTGATCACAAACACATACACACATACCTTTCAACAGCTGTCTTTTTCCAACACATGCATAAAACGAGAGGCAGAGGCTGTCCTGAGTCATCAAGGTTGTTAGATTAATATGTATGCGTCCCAATTTGGAAAAACAGCCACACAATTTGTGCCTGGCCAGTGTGTGCTTTAAAGCTGACTGGATTACAAAAAAATGAGTAGTTAATTAGGGTGCAGTGGCTGGCATAACTTGCACAGTCCCATTGATATTATTTTTTTTGTGGATGGAAGGGTCTCAGCAGGAGTCAAACACACTGTTGGAGTTTTAAATGAAAACCATACAGCTGGAGGCCCGTGGGCACCGGCCCAGCCAGCCCCATTCAATTTCTGCGCTTGAAAATGGGTAAGTGATACAGCAAGTGGCCAATTTATTCAACTATCTGAAACCCAGAGAGCCTGTGTGCTTATAAATCACTGGATGCATATAATTATGTACTGTGTGCTGAAAGGGATGCTCCCTCTCAGGATATTGAACACTTTACTTTATACTGCAGTTTACTGCACCACAACTCCTCTTATCTGAACCATCTCTTTCTCTGCACTGCTGTTTTCAGCACATCAACTCCAAATGGCATCGGTAGGAAACCCATCTATGGTCTATGACAGGAAATCCTCTTGGCACAGAGAGTGAGCTGAAGTTTACTGTATTTTAGATAATGCTCCATTCAAACTAATCCAGGGTTTTACTGGCAAAAGCCTGTTTCCAAACCACCTCCACCCTCAGGAGAACAATTTCACTGACAATGGGGACACAACGATTTGACGCCGCTTTATTTCAAACTTCTAAATATAAAGAAATCAGCTCACAACAATCATTTTTCTCCTGGGGATGCAATTACGCAGTTGCTAAATGTTGACTAAATGCAATCAACAGAAAGTGTTGAATTCCCTCACACTAGAAACACACAGAAAACACACACAGAAAATGTGTAGATGTTCACTCCCCGAAATACACATATTTTTAGCCGTTCCCTGTTGTATCTTCAGTTCCAACAGCGCTTTTAACTCTGAGTGGGAATAAGTGTTTCTTGGATGGAGCCCACATTAATACAATGAGGCAGATGAAATAGAATATCTGGGACAAATTGTATGCAGGTAATGAGACAGAAGGTACAAAAAAAAAAACAGGCTTATTGTCGGGCTGGAATTCAGAGTTAGATTCAAAGTCCATTCTTGACGTGCAAACAAGATATAACATATATACATAAATATTGCAATACTTTAATCAGTGGGCCTTAATCACAGGCTCAAACACCTGTGTTTCCTCATTCAGCGATGGATAGCATCTTCACGTTTTCTTTAGGAAGATTTTCAAGATGATGGCCCTTTTTTGCTCATTTTCAGGTTCACATTTGAATGTTGTGCTTCTGCTGTGACATGTTCACATCCTTTAATGTTCAAAAAGCTCTTTATTGTTCTCATACTGCCTGTGCTGCAGCACCTCTTTTCACCCTCTGTCTGAAACCAGAGCACAGTCTGCTCTGATTGGTTAGGTGGCCGGCTCTGTTGTGATTAGTCAACTGCATAGAGACGTCCCGCCTCTCAGCCTATGACATACAACGTGTTGGAGCGCTAGCAAATAAAAGTGCAAGTGTTAGATAGTGAGTCAAATTGAGGTGTTTCAGTGGGGTGGGAGAGAAACTCTCTCTGGAGGGAACTTTGTGATGTTAGCCTTTACAGACTATTTATATGCACAAAACATATACAACACTCTGCAGGAAAGGGACCCCCCCCCCCAAAAAACATGATAATGATATCAAAAATAACCATGGAATTAATTAAATCTCAAAATATATACATGTACTGTATTTTTTTTTTTCTTGGCTAAGGAGTGAGGACAGGGGGAGTATTTGAGAATTCCAACTCCTGTGCTGCCTCTGCTTCTCTCTTAAAGATGGTTATCTACTGCAAATCAATAGGCCTCCTCACTATATATTGGCATGACTGGGAGCTGACTCAGCCTAATTACCCTCTGGCCCGACCTTTAAATCACACCAATGAGAACAAATAAATAATGATTAAAGTACCGCTGTCTTAACACTTTCGTCAAAATCGGCATGCAAAAATGAATTGTAAATATGGAAATGCACCAAGCATGAGAGGAGCGTCTTGCATTTTGGGTGACAAATTGAAAGCAGAGGAACACCCGAGAACTGTCTGCCTCAGTGCCAAGCACGACAGTTAATCTCTACACTGTCCGGGGCCACTTAATTCCCCCTGAAAAGTGGCACACATTCCCCACTACTTCCTATACCCCATGTTCTTCTTCCCTTATCACTGCAATTTGGTATGCACTGACAATGAGAAATTTGACAGAACTATTGGCAGTAAATATTCCACAGCGGGCTAATAACTTCAAGATTTCAGATATTGAGGGGAATATTAAAAAGGATTTTGTTGTAGCCAGAATAGAAAATTCCAGAAATAAGTAATATTATACATAACGGCACCATAACACCAGGAACGTTTGTATTGATCTTATATAACTTTTTATTTTGGAAACCAGTTTATGAAACGAGATAAACCTTGGAATTTCAACCTCAATTTAGCAAGGGCACCATCACTGCACAAACGCGATTGGTTAAAAATACAAACAAGCCTGAGTGTTTTCCCCCAGAATGATGATGTGAAAAACTAGCTTTTTCTCTAGCACTGACACACTGGGCTAGGACAGCTCCGGTTATGCAAGACTGGAGTGTCTTCTGTACTTTGACATATTTTGCAATAAATGGGTATTTGAGCAGTACATTCATAAGAAGGATTTAAATCAAATCCCTTGCATTTAATTGGGCTGCTTAGTGTGTTTTCATTGACATGGAGCTACAGAGTACTGTATAGTCCACACATTATATGTTTTACATTAAATTTAGCTGACGCTTTTATCAAAACGACTTACAATAAGTTGTATGAACCATGAAGATACCAACTCAGAAAAGCAAGGAACCTGCATTTGCTGCAAATAATGGATCAGGACGAGATGAAAGGGAAACTTTGACCAGGCTCTGTGTAACTGTTTTGCATCAGAAATGAGAAAATTAGAAAATAAATGTCTTGCTTACTGATATCCAAACAATCATCACCACCTTCTTCTTCCTCTTGTTATGCTTTGCATGGGAGGCACTGCACTAGTTGTTTTAATATAACAGACGTGCGGCCTCACATTGCAATCATTTTATCGAAAACCTGAGCTTGCTTTTATTTGTGGTCTGTAGACGTCCGACTTCATTCCAAGTTGCTTCTTTGAGTACAAGAGTTGACAACTTGATCTGGTTGTGCTGAAGCAATAGATCTTGAAGATTTTTAACTCTGGACAGTGAACTCAATTTGCTGAAGACTCCATTGATTTTGTGTTCCTCTTTGTTATCCTCTCATGCTGGGAAATGATGTACAACATAGTTTGTGAGCTGTTTAGCATACAAAAAACGTACAGCTTTACTAAGTAATGAATGCTAATTAACAACCAGATTTCAAAGCTTACATCACTTTTTTAGTTTACAGTCATTTTCAAGGTTATCCAGCTTTATCATAAGGATAGCCAATGCCTTTTTTAAGTCACAGCAATTGAACTAAATGTATTTAAAAGCCTGGCTGTAGCAAATACAAAGTTTGACAGCATTATTAAATGATCCTTGAATTGTTCTCTTGTACTTGCTTGGACATACCATAGCAGGCTCTGCTTTAAAGCTGCTGCTACAGTAAACATTGATCTGTGCGCTGGATGGGAACACTAACAAAGGCCAATCAAAGGCTTTGTGCTGTGGAGGATATTTGACTTATAGAGAGGACTAACAAGGTTTCGGACTCTCAGAAGACTTTAACAATCCAGCAGGCTACTTCATTAAACATGTGGGACTCAAATTATTTATTTTTTTACTGCACTTTTTAATAGAGTCTAGCATTATGGGTTTAATTTGGTTAAAGGGCATTCAGTGTTTTAGTCAAATTAATCCTTAAAGGTCCCCTATTATACTGTTTCATCACTATATATTATAGGTCTCAAATATATACAAAACATGTCTCTGAAGTATTTGATAATGCATTGTAGCCATGTCTCATTTCAGCCCTGTTTCAAAAGTGTGGATTCTCTGTCTGTTACTTTAGATCCAGGGTCACCACCCTTTTTTAGGATGAGAGCTACTTTCACAAAATAAAACAAGTCGGGGGCGACTTTTACTCCTCTTTTTTTTGTTTTTTGCAGTGTATATATTTAGCACATTTTAACATTATTATATGCTTACCTTTAACCTTTGTGTGCTGTTTGGGTCTCTGGGACCCGTTTTCAGTGTTTACTAAAAGAACATGTATGCAATTTAATTATTTTAACCTGCTTTATTTAGGAGTGGATCTCACACCCTGGAAGATTTTTTTTAACTGTTGAAGTTAAATGCATCAATCTGGTGCACTTTGAGCACAACATGAATTGATGGATACAGCTCTCAACACTCAGATGAAAGAGACTTTTCAATAATCTAAACATCTTTCGAATATGATCACAGCCAATAACAAATCATTTAAACGTATTCTTATCTTATGTTACCTAGTTAGCATTCTTTCTTTCTATTTATGCATGTTTTACTAATCACTCCCCTTTTAAAGTGCTTTTTTACTGTCCTATACACATTGGAATGATTTCTTACTTTATCTATATTAAATAGATAAAGGCGTGCTCTCCCTAGCTCTCTCTCTGTCTCGCTCGCTCACAGAGGCTGTGTGCTCCTCCGTGGCGATGACGGCTTGCGTTACAAATTAATAATAAACATATTTGTAAAGTGGGGGGACACAAACGGGATTTCGAAAAGTGGCAGGGACATGTCCCCCCCCCCGTCCCCAGTGGATATTACGCCATGCGTGTGTGTGCGTCAAGTGCAATAAATATATGCAAGTTGCAACACACAGAGTAAAACTCGGCCCCTCATGTGCAGTATAGGCTGGCACGACTAGGCTGTTCAATGGGGCTGATGTGTTGTGTAGATTCTGCCAGAAGGAAAATCACTCCAATCAAACTCCTTATGAAGTGTGCAGTGAGCTGCCGCTCCACATTGCTTTTCTTCCCGTCTGCAACGCTGGTCCCGCAAATCAACCAAGAATGTGATTGGTCGATATTCATTGTGAGGTGGGGGGAGGAGGGGTTTTAGATAGATATAGAATTGTAGTAAGTAGATAGTAGGGGTGTAACGGTTCACAAACATTTCGGTTCGGTACGTACCTCGGTTTTTAGGTCACGGTTCGGTACGTTTTCGGTCCAGCAGAACAAATTATTACAAAACATAAAAAAATAAAAAAAATGTTTTATTATTATTAAACTGTGAATAATGTATTCACTCAAATAAATACAAAATATAATAAAAATAAACATTAAGGTGCAGCATTTCGATGAACTGAAATAATCTGTATTTGAACTATACTGTAGGCTACTAGTACCTAAGCCAGTTTGACATTATGACTTGCTTGTCATTGTATTTTCATGTTTTTTTAAAGAAAAATTAACTTGTCCACATTGCTTGCCGAAAGGGCAGATCTGCTGGCACTAACAATGTCTCCTGCTGTGGAGAACACCCTCTCGCTAGGGACAGAGGTAGCAGATACAGCCAGGAGCGCTACATGGCAACATAAGGATATTTGGCGTTTGTAATAGCTTTGGCTTGGTCTGAACTCTCTGCGAGTGGTGGAGGCTTAAATGCTAGTGGGAGTTGGGTTTGCACTTCAGTCTTTTTTTTTGGTACCGGAGGTGATATTCACGTTCGGGTGATGCCTTTTCAAATGAGTGTGCAAGTTTGATGTATTGCCAGCCGCGTAACCAATTTTAGTTGAACAATGCCGACAAACAGCTTTGGTTCGGTCCACCTGTCTTTGTCCGTCATCCTTGTACGTAACTGCGAAACCAAAATGTTCCCAAATCGGAGACTTCAATTATGCTGGAGGATTTTCAGCTCAACTTTATCTGCGTTCGCCATTTCGACAGTTCCTCAAATTACTGACTACATTTGAACGCATCCTGTGACCAGCTCTCATAGTATGCCTCTCGTCCAATTAAATGACTTGGTCGCTCTATGACGCGTTGAACCCTTTATATATACATAAATAAATGTAACTTATTTTATTTTTGTTGTTCATTCATATATTATTTTACCATTTATTTATTTATGCATATGTTTGTATCTCTCCAACTTTAAACGATATTTTTGGTTTACTGTCCTAGTATACATTGGAATGATTTCAAACCTTTTTGTATTTATCCTAATAATTA
Organism: Gymnodraco acuticeps; assembly: GCF_902827175.1. NCBI lineage: Eukaryota > Metazoa > Chordata > Actinopteri > Perciformes > Bathydraconidae > Gymnodraco > Gymnodraco acuticeps. The sequence goes on along the minus strand of NW_022990238.1, from coordinate 11,964,344 downwards.
TAAAGGAGTGCCTTGGAAATATGTGTTTACATAATTTGTAAACACATATTTGTTTGAGACCCACTGAGATAACTGTTTATCTCTCTCAGTCTGACAGCAGATGAGTCTTGTTGTTGAAACAGCTCCTTATGTCTTTTATAGCAGCTAGCTAACCAGATGCTAACAACAAAAATACAAGTAACCCTTGTGGTTCCTGGTCTCACAGGGTCTTTCTCTGGTCGGGGGACTGTTATGTTCTTGGAGAGGGCTCTTGTCTGCTGGAGAGTCTCTTTCTCGGTCTCTGAGAAGAGGGGACCGAGAGAGGAGAGGAGAGAAGAGCGAGAGGGGAAGAGAGAGAGAGCAGAGAAGAGAGAGAGAGAGGACGAGAGCGGAGGAGAGGAGAGGCGAGAAGCAGAGATGAGCCTAGGAGAGAGAGAGAGAGAGAGAGACTTCGAGAGACCGAGTAGAGAGAGAGAGAGAGAAGAAGATGAGACGAGAGAGAGAGAGAGAGAGGAGAGAGAGAGAGATGAGGCCGCTCTCTCGTGCGCCGGCGCGCGCAGAGAGCCTCGCGCTGAAGAGAGAGAGAGAAGAGAGTACGAGATAGAGAGAGAGAGAATGAGATTCGAGAAGTCTCTCCAGGATCTAGAGAGAGAGAGAGAGCGCGTCGAGGAGAGCTTTCTCATGCTCGTCTCTCTCTCGCTAGCTCTCTCTTCTCTCTTCTCTCTCTCTCTCTTCTTCATCTCTCTCTCTCTCTCTCTCTCTCTCTCTCTCTCTCGACAGTTATAGTCAGTCTCTCCCTGAGCTGGAGTTAGTGGACTGTCATACTGCAGTGACAAAATGAGAAGGACCTCTCATCCGCCTGGTGGGTCATTAAAAGCTCCCTGGGATATGTTTCTGCCTAGTTCTCATTTATCCATTAATGCGCTTTAATTAATTATCTTTCATTTACCTTGGTTAGAAGAAATCAATAGCACAGGTTTCACTTAATTATCCCTTGATGCTGTGAGTGCAAAATGGGGGGTATGTGTGTGTGTCCGAAGCATAAGTGATGTGGAGACTAGTCTTAAGTTACAATAAGAAAAGGCTATGAGTAATGTTTTTGAGTCGGAATACATTTTTGGATGGATATATAATACTTCATATTAGTCTTAATCTCGCTTAACAATGACGAAGGAAACTGGTTTGTCAGTTAGAGTGGTGGAGGAGGGTTCAGACACCAATATGGTTTTTCACCTCAGAGGGCCCTGATCCTTTGAGCTTTTTTGTCTCCTCCCTAACATTTATATGCGTTTTCTGAAGCTCAAAAGTCAGTCCCAAAGGTTTCAATTAGAAAAGTGTGGTGCATGAGTGTATTACTTTAATAGTAGAGTGATCTCCTGAGTGTTGTGGAAGGGTACTTCTGGAAATGCTGCTCTGTCTCTTACGTGGCCTAATTGGTTTTCTTTGAGCTTTATCCAACAACATTGAAAAAAGAGAGAATTTGCATTGTGAGCTGCAAATCTTAGCCAGTACATTTTTATGCGTTTCTTCTGATCCAAACAAAGCAATTTCTCAACAGCTTTGCAGGTTGTTTGTATAGTTACACAGTTATTTTAAAGGGGCCTATTATGCTAATGTTCAGATTCATATTTGTATTTTGTGCCTCAAATGTTAAATGTTTACATACTTTAATGTCCACTTTTTTATATATTTCTCTCATACTGACTATTATGCAACTTCTCTTCACACCCTCTGTCTGAAACCAGAGTCCGGTATACTCTGAAGTCTCTCTTTTGTGGTAAACTGCTTAATGTTGTCCCGCCCCTTAGCCAATGATGTGTAATGTGTTGCAGCTCTAGCCAATAGAAGTGCAAGTGTTGTTACATAGTGATGTCACTATGTTACGGAAGTAAACAAAGGAGTCAAAAAGAGGCTTGCATGCAGGTGTGTGTGGGAGAGAAACTCCCTATGGCGTGACATTTTGAATTTTAACCTTTGAAGACCATTTACATGCACTAAAACCGATATAACATGCCACAGAAAAACGTTCTTATTTTAAAATACTTGATTTCCATTGTCTGTCGTTTGGTTTTGATTCTTTTACAATAATTTGAAAATGCATTCCAATAATGTTTGCAAACATAAAGACAACAATAAATAGGACAACTAAGTTGTAGGTTTCAGTTGCTGAGCCACCTCAGCAAGTCTGAATGGAAAAACCTTGGTATTGTACATTTTCAAAACCACAGATTAGTTGAGTATCAAAGTTTTTACAAGTGTTATTAAAAGGAATGTGCTATGAAACGAATAACAAGCACTGTCTTTCTGAAAGCTATAGTATATCACCTTGAAATCACATGTGTGCTTAAAGCTGACAAGTTAATTCATATGAAGATTAAATCAAAATGATGTTTACATTAAGAGCCTTTAAGATTAGTCACGATTAAGAACTTGAAGCCTTACAATGAGAATAAATTCAACTGAAATGAGATGTGATACATTAAGAGATTAATTTATACTTCAGATTAATTATTTGTCCCAAAATTAGGCCTATTAAAAATAATATTCGTGGATGAAGGCTAAAGAAAAAAATAAATCCATGTAAGTGCACATGTAAGTACTGAATAGCCTGTGTTTAATTACCAGGCCTCGCCATTCTGCCGATTGCAGTGAAAATGGAATATGAATACGACTGTGGTACAGTTAGAGTGGGGCAACTTCATCAACAGCACACGTCTATTTTTGATGATGGAGTAGCAAATAAACTGTCTCAAATGGCATCCATTTTACCTCACCTCCTCCTTTCCCCTCCTCTATTTCATCCAACTCTCATCATATTTCTTGTTTAGGAGGTGGTGAGGGAGGAGAGGAAAATATCTACCTAAGTGATTCTTTCAGGATTAAAACCCAACAGGTGTGACCAGGGCCGCCCCTGGCCAACTTGGGGCCCCAAGCGACATTGTGAGATGAGGCCCCCCCCCAACCGACAGGAGTGAAAACATTTTTTTTTCGAAACAAAGTAGGCTACTTTGCAAATATAATTCCAGTTTATTATTATTATCAACACTTTTTAATGCAGTGAGGTAAATGGTTGTGCATGTATGTCGTTCAGTATGCGTTTACAGGTTAATGCGTCTGCATTTCCTGCCAAATACTAGCCTCAAAAAGATTAAAATATAATGAATGCAAATAAACAACTTCTACTAATAATAATAATAATCATAATCAATTCAATAATATAAATACTATATTATTTGTATTATAATATAGTTGTATAGTCAAGACAAAACATGCTTATGACATGCTCAAAAACTGATATTTCTTAAATCTGTATTCAAATGTAGTTCCCTCTGTCAGCAATGTATCAACAACTACACACACATTTCTATCAGTATGTCTCTGTGTTGTGGTTGACATGAAAGCTTTAGCGCAAGTTCAATAAGGAAGACCTAACACGAGTCACTTACACGTCACTCTATGGCTCCCTTCCCCCCTCATTAAATACGAGGGCGTCACCCCTCTGCAGCCAATCGCTGCACATGCTAAATTCCTTAAATGCCTGCTCTTCCTCCCTGTCAGTTGTCATTGCAGATGATCACACGCAATGGTAGTTGCAATACAATACTCCTTCTCGTGAGAAAAACCGTAAGAAACAACTAGCTCAAGATGTCCAACTCGGACAATTCGGAACACGAACCTTCTCTGGAAGTCTCCGATCCCGGTTCGGCTCCCCACAGCGGCTTATCAACAGAGGCAGACTTCCTCATCGCCCGGTGTTCCGGATTAACTGGTTCCCCGATCAACTGGTTGACAGATGTGGAGGCGTGGCCTTCTCCACGCTGCTTTCAAACTGTGAGTAAACAATGTGTGCTTCACTTGGAGGCTGTCTGAAGGTGTACACATGTCTCAGATGGACTTGGTATCACATTAAGAACGATATTCAGTAATAAGTCTGGCAACAATAGCTGGTTTAAATGATTTATTGGAGCTCGCAATGTTTTGAACAGACATCTCCAGTCAACTCGTTTTTATTTTTGTAGTCCTCGCTGTTCGCGTCCGGATATCGCCATTGTAACCACAACCTCACACACTGGTACTGAATGTGCATCAAAGTGTTCCTATCCAGCCAACTATACCAAAAGATTTATGTAAACGACAGAAGAAGCGATCGAAATGTGTATTTCAGTCGAAGGCCACGCCTCCACATCTGTCAACCAGTTGATCGGGGAACCAGTTAATCCGGAACACCGGCTCCTGCAGCAGGGCTTTCCCACAGCCCCAGGCCTCACTCTCTCTCAGCTGCGAGAGCTCTCGGACCAGGTCTCCAGCGTAGCTCCCCAGTCCGGGGCAGCAGCTCCAGTCAGCTCCCCAGAGAGCAGGGCGAGGACGAGGCCGCAGCCGCGGAGGTAAAAAAGGGCAGGAAGTCGAGCCCTCCAGGATCCCGTCCCCCTCCAAAAATCCACCCCTTCTCAGGCTCGCCAGGCAGGGAGTGTCACACCCCTTATGGAGAGTAGCGCGGCCGGCTCCCTGCAATCCCTGGCTAGCTCCATGATAGCTATCGATGCTCGCCTCCAGGCTCTGGAAGACTCCGCCACAGGAGCTTCAACTTCCATTGCACTCAGGTACTAGTTTTAACGAAAATGTTTGCACTCACCCTTACACAGGGTTGGGTTGTAACGGAATACATGTAACGGTGTTACGTAATCAGAAAAAAAAAATCTGTATATTCAGCTGGTGTTACATTTGAAAAACGAGTAATCTGAGTGCAGTTACTTTCGTAAACCTGAAGTGAATACTTATTGGAATTATTGGTGGAAAGTTTCCTCACAATATGTAATATTCATTACCGGCAGAACCGTGTGCACACTGCACAGCGCTGCAGCGTATCTGTGAGTGAGAGATGCAGCGTGTCCGTGAGGCCCCGCCCCGCACGCAGATGAGAGAGAGTTATCTTTCAAAACATATTGGAAGGTAGAAACGGAGATGTTTAGATAAAACGTGGAAGATAACGTTTATGTAGCATTTATTTATTGTCGGAATGATGACATTTATAACGGGATCAAATCTAACTGAATGGCCTGCTGCTGCCGAATGCATGGGGTAAGTAACTGGGAAAAGTTTTAAAAGTTATTACATCGTTTCAGATAATAAATAATAATGATAATGCATTCTATTTAGGGGCGCCTTTCAAAGCACCCAAGGACACCTTACAATGCATAAACTATTCCAAGGAAAGGTTTTAAGACAGTACAAAGAATGCAGTCTGGGTGAGTTTTTCTTTTTATGTGGGGTGCAGATGAGAGAGCTGTCCAGAATGACACTAAAATTGTATGTTTGTGCTCTTCATAAGCCATTAAAACAGTAAAATACGTGTCTCCCGTTCACCAAAACAAACCCATCTGTTATGGAAAAGAAAGTATTCTATAGAGAAAGAAGAAAGAAAAGATAAAAAGAAGAGGAAAGAAAAAGAAAAGATAAAAAGAAGAGGGGAAAAGAAGAGGAAAGAGAAGAAAGGAAGTATTCTAAAAGTAATCTGCCACCGGTACCGGCGGGATTGTGGTTAGTTTCTGATGCGCAGAAGAAAAATCTGGCCCACCCTTTATTTTTTCAGTCCCACCCTAAAGTACATTTCTGCCTACGCTACTGGTCCGCACAGCAGCAACAACCAATCACATGAATCTCTTGCCCCCGACATACAAAGCAATAGCAATGTTAAAACTAAGTAAACTGGAAAAAAAAATAAAAAATCCCCAACGGGCGAAAACCTACCAGTTTCACCCACTGTCTCTGCCACCTCCCTCCATGCCTCGCTCCTCTGGTTTGTATCCCGGTAGATGAACAGAGACTGATCATACAGCACCGGGCGATTCACTACCGCTATAATGAATTTTCCCTCAAATTTTTGGAATATGAGGAATTACCTGCGTAGTCTCTCCCAGCATACACACGGTCTGATTGGCTAGCGCTCGTACTGGCAGATTTGCATAAATGGGATTTCATTGGCTGACGCTTCTACCGAGGCGCCACAAGTTGAACATTGCTCAACTTTTTGAAGCGAGCAACGCCAGCAAACGCTCCACGTCGCTTCCCAAAATACAGTTTTGCTAAAAGTGACGTCACCCCATTCAAAGTGAATGGGCAGAAGCGTTTGGAAGCTGTAACGCACGCTACCGTGTGGACGGGCCGTCACAGTGGCTCTGCGCCAGAAACATCAACAAATAAATAAATAAATAACTAAAAACATTCTGGAATATCACCCCTCCACTCCCATTAACATCCCTCAGCTAGCAGCTGCGCTATCTACTCACACAGATTCCGTGTTTGTTGACTATCTCCTGTCAGGGCTCTCCCAAGGCTTCAGGGTAGGGGTCCTCCCATCTCCCACAGTGACTTTCGTAGCAAGAAACTTACAGTCAGCCGCTAAAGAACCCAACATAGTTTCCCAGCTCATCGACAAAGAACTTCTCAAAGGATATATAATCGGTCCTTTTAGCTCCTCCCCCTTCTCAGTGTTCCGTTCAAATCCCATCGGAATAGCCACACGTAAATAAAAGGCTGATTTTCGATCTGTCCGCTCCCTGCTCCGGCCCATTCTGCAGCGTCAATAGCATTATCCCTCCAGATCAGTTCTCCCTTCACCATGCCTCAGTGGATAATGCAATAAAGATGATCAAGTTCACAGGGCACGGAGCTCGGCTCTCCAAAGCGGACATTACCGATGCCTTCAAATCATCCCCATTCATCCGTCTCAGTGGAACTTGTTCGGTATTAAGTGGGAGTCCAAACTCTATCTTCGCCGTTCGCCTGACCTTCGGGTGCAGAAGCAGCCCCCGCATCTTCAATTCCTTCTCGGAAGCGCTCTATTGGATCCTGCTGAACATCGTCAGAATCCCCTCTGTCCTTCACCTACCGGACGACTTCCTCCCCATAGACCCGCCACAGGACAGCTCAGGCATCTCACTGGCCAAGCTTAAACACTGCTTCAGGAGTGAGGTGTCCCTCTCTCCAAAGAGAAAACGTTAGGTCCCGACACACGCTTAGAGTTCTTAGGCATCATCCTCGACTCCATAGACATGAAGGCGTCTCTCCCCTCCGACAAATTGCAGCGCATCCGGGACATCACCAAGTCATACTGCGAGCAACAAGTTATCACAAAACAACAGTTGCTCTCCCTTCTCGGACACCTCAACTTCGCCATGCACGTCATCCCCCAGGGGCGCTCGTTCATCTCCCGCCTCCTGGACGCAGCATCAGCGGTCGACAACCTCCGTGACTGCGTTTTCTTAGACGAAGGCTGCCGCTCAGACCTACGGTTCTGGTCCCTCCTGCTCGCCCACTGGAACGGAGTTACTTTCTTTTACGATGGCCTCGTGCGTTCCTCTGACTCAATGAGGTTCTTCACGGATGCCGCCCATCCATGGGTTTTGGGGGTTTCTTCCAGGGAGAGTGGTTCGCAGGGTCATGGCCCCGTCAATTTCTACCTCAAGCAAGTTCTCATTAAATCCGGCCTATCACCCATATCATACCCGGGGCATTCCTTCAGGATAGGTGCAGCCACCTCTGCTGCTAATCAAGGTCTCTCTACCTCATCCCTACAACAACTAGGACGGTGGTCCTCTTCCGCCTTCACAACCTTCATTCGTCCGGACATCAGCGCCGTACGGGCTTCCCAAAGATCTCTCAGACCCTAAAGTGGTATCTATGCATATAACTAGTGGTGGTTCATAACACGTATACATGTCTCATCATGGTATCGGATTTCAAACTGCATTCCTGTCCTAGTCCGTGGGCCCCCGCCCACAGGGAACAATGTCTCGTCTCACGCTGCACCTACCTGTAACGGGCTTCATCTCCTGCACGCAGGTATCCCAGGCCCTTGCTCAAATGTGTCAGTGTAAAATGTATATCCTGCGAAGTCAGGCGTGGACTCGGGCCACCGTACACTTCGGTGTCGTGGACGTTGGGCCACCGTACACTTCGGTGTCAGTTACAAAACAAAGGAAATAAAGAAAGAGGAAAAGAGTAAAGAAGGAAAAGAAAAATATATATCCTGCGAAGTCAGGCGTGGACTCGGGCCACCGTACACTTCGGTGTCGTGGCTTCGGGCCACCGTACACTTCGGTGTCAGTTACAAAACAAAGAATAAAGAAAGAGAAAAAGAGTAAAGAAGAAAAAGAAAAAAATATATATCCTGCGAAGTCAGGCGTGGCTGAGGGCCACCGTACACTTCGGTGTCGTAGCTTCGGGCTACCGTACACTTCGGTGTCGTGGACGTTGGGCCACCGTACACTTCGGTGTCAGTTACAAAACAAAACCGTTCGACCTTCGGGCGGCGTAGTCAAGCCCTGCTAGCCAGGCAGGCGACCCGCAGGTCGTTTTCAGATAAGACCGGCACTGATTTCGGCAGTCAGAGTCTCAGCATGACCCGTAAGCTCCGGCAGTGATTCCGGCCCAATGCCGCTTACATATGTTAATCTATTATCTTTCATTCCCAGATCACCACAGTCACACTTACACAAGGTAAGCAACTCAGTTCATCTCAGTATTTCATACTTCACTGGTTTTGGGGATTTCATCGGAGCGGTTCTTTCCCTCCTGAATGATTATCCTGCAAACCGGGGCCTAATCGCCAAACACCATTACATTCTCCTGTTGTATTATCGTGGCAATCATTTCATTCATATGACGTGTAAACAATAAATATGTAATTCTTACATCACGTCTCTCCGGTTTGAAATGAAAGCTTTAGCGCAAGTTCAATAAGGAAGACCTAACACGAGTCACTTACATGTCACTCTATGGCTCCCTTCCCCCCTCATTAAATACGAGGGCGTCACCCCTCAGCAGCCAATCGCTGCACATGCTAAATTCCTTAAATGCCTGCTCTTCCTCCCTGTCAGTTGTCATTGCAGATGATCACACGCAACCCGCCTCCACCCCTCTCGCCTCCCGTCTCCTTCAGGACAAAGCTAAACCTTCCTCCTTCAGACCGGTCTCACCTACTTATCACCACCACCAGTGTCTAGACCCCGGGGATTTCATCGGAGCGGTTCTTTCCCTCCTGAATGATTATCCTGCAAACCGGGGCCTAATCGCCAAACACCATTACATTCTCCTGTTGTATTATCGTGGCAATCATTTCATTCATATGACGTGTAAACAATAAATATGTAATTCTTACATCACGTCTCTCCGGTTTGAAATGATGATGACTGTTAGGAGTTAAGGGGAGAGGCTGAGCATCACCATGAAATGTGCAAATTGACATAAAAATGAATATAAGGGGGAAAAATGCTCCATGTTTTTTAGGCTGTAAACTTTAACTGTTATGTAAGCCAACTAGACAGACAGTTTATCACTCTTCCTCCTGTACATTAGCAGATAAAAGGCATCACATACTTGAATGAATGGTAAATAAAGAATGCTGGAAATAACTGCATCTCCATGATGCAGCATATGCTATGCAGAGACTGCCTTCTTCATGTCGTGAATTGCAGCTGATGTTTTAATATGGCAATTGGCAATTTGACTTATACAACATTCACAAGTTGTACATTTGACTCATACAATAACCCACCTTCGAGTGATGCTCTAGTTTCTTCAAGTTTTGTTTTTTCCCTCTTGCTTGCGCCGGACTGAAACTGTCTTTTCACCGACATCTCTTCACCTGCACTAGTGGCCGTATCAAAGCCGTGATTGGTCAGATGTCGATTCATTGCAATGGTGTCGGGTTACAGACGTGCTCCCCTTGTCACCTCTCACTCACGCGGGGGGGCGGGGCCCCCTGCGCAAGGCGGGGCCCCATGCAGCCTGCGTGATTGGCCTGTAGGGAGGGGCGGCCCTGGGTGTGACCTTCTGTACAGCAGGTTCAAAATGAAAGCAAGCAACACTGCTACTTAATTGCACATGTGCTTAAAGATATGCTTTTAAAGTTAAATATGGAGCTGGACTAAAGTGTTACAGTGTCTGAAATAAGTATTTTGGCTATTTACTGCTTGACTGTTTTATGATCCCTTGGGAGCTCAGTGATGTTTGGAATCAACAGAATTAAGTGATTTGTATTTCTTTTGAATCCCCCAAAGCGAGATGAAAAGTGTCTGCTCAATTTGCAGTAAAGTGAAACTACTGGTGACATTAAGGCTGTAGCACTGATGGAGGAAGTACAAATCGTTCACTTAATTAAAAGAAGACGCTATCTTTCTGCTCTCACTGTAAATGTCCTCCAAGGAATCCTGATGGGTTACGGCTGCTTTCAATAAATGCTGAAAAACAGCAGCATTCACAACTTCTTGTTCAGTGTAAATGTAACCATCAGTCTACAATCGACTGCTCTGTACTCATTCAGTGTCATATGTGAAATGCCTATCATCGGCAAGTGTCCATTGGGTTTCCAAAATATTTCCACATTATTATCCATTACATGATTTTTGTTTTGGCCTCTTAGGGGCAGCATTCAAGCTAGAGTAGTTTATATGTTCAGGCATCATTGGGCAAATATTACATATCAACCTATCAGCATATCACAATTTGGGTTGTCTGATAAAAAACGGACTTTTGCTCCAATGACACTGCTGTCCATGTGAGCACAAAAGCTTAGGTAGTCTTGCTGAAAGTGTTATGTCATGTGATGCTACATCTCTGAGCGTGCTGCTTCTTTAAAACATAAACCATGATGCTTTTCCGAAAGCTAACCAAGTAATGTTGTTGCCTAAACCTAACCAAGCTTTGAACCTCATGGCATTGGGCGTTGCTGCAAGTGTGATGCGAGGTCATACTAAATGAAACATGTTTTGTTTTGGCTCAACAATTTTGACATTCAATCTATCCAGGGTTTTGCAGAATGTCAAAAAAAGATTCTGGTGAATGGGTTCAAAACACAGAGCTGAGGGGAAACTATAGTTCTACTAACCTAACATGAAGCAACACCATCCATAGAACATGTTATTGGCTTAAAAAAAAATAATATATATATTTAAGTACAGCTTTAAGCTAAGATCCAGGGCAATTTTGTACTGCTTGCTTTTATTGATGAAGGTAAGAACTGAAGAAATATGGGAGTTGAAACATTAGAAAAGGGGTTCTCAAAGGGCGGCCCGCGGGCCAATGGCGGCCCTCGGAAATGTTTCTGGCGGCCCGTGATAGTTAATGTGACACGCTGAAATGCATGCGTTATATTTTAATCCTCCATGGTTGTATCTAGTAAGAATTAGAATGGAATTTAAGAATGGTAAAACTGCGCCCCCTGGGTTGTCATTCCTAAATTATGAATGACAGCTTGTGGAAAGTTTGCTAGACTACTGGTTGCATGGCAACTAGGCATCTCGCGAGTTGTGGTAATTGGTTACAATAAAGAAAGGATTTGTTTTGGAATTATTTTGTGTTCCATTTTTTCTTGGGCGGCCCTCAATCCAATATTGGGTACCTAAATTGGCCCTCACTCATCAAAACTTTGAGAACCCCTGCATTAGACCATGTTGACAAGTGGCCGGGGCTTGGTCATCAGGATGGAGAATCAATTCTCCTATCTGGCCAGTCAAGGTTTTTTATTTGATCAGGCTAAACACTGAGGAAATGGTTGATGGGATACAGCTGCAGTCCTGACCTCATGGACAAGCATAATCATCTCTGCACCTTCTCTGCTGCAGAGAGGCACCGAGGTGAGTGTGGAGGTAGAAGAAGAGCTCAACTGCGTGGTTCTTCTCTGTTGGCATCCTGTTTGCCAACGTGTGGGTGTTGGACGATTGGCTGAACGGCCATGTGACTCTTTTTCTGTGTGCCCATCTAACAGAGCAGAAGACTGGCAGCAAAAGATAGGAGGAGTGTGCTTCATGTTGAATTAGGCACGAATAAAGGAGCTAACTGGAGTGCATTTCAGTTGTACCTTGTATGATTTCATGTGACATATCAAATTGATTGACATGATGAACAGCTTATTACCAACGGTTTTGATAGGTCTATACTGTATTGGCTCTACTGGTGGGTTTGATGGTTAAAGAACTGCAATTATATGTTACCAGTGTTAGGGAATTGTGAACTAATGCAAAATAGTTTAACAAAGTAGCTTGTTACTTATTCATATTAGCATATTCAGGTAGTTGAATTACCTTTTTATGTAGTTAACTAAAGAAACTACACTAAAGCCATCTAAAAAGTGGGTATTTTTTACAAGGGTTTATTTGTAGCGTGTGAAAAATGTGGCATTCTTTGCAGGCATGTGCCTTTTTTTATTGTTTCTTGTGTATAATTTGTTATTACATGAACATTGTTGATTTGATGATTGATCATTGTTTTAGTGTAAGTTTGAAACACAAGTTGTATTTAAGCAAACTAGGTTTTTGGCTAGGGCAGCTTTACTGTAATGTAACTTCTTCCAGTGTGAAGTAATTGGTAGGTTGCTTAGTTATGATTTCAAAGTAGCTTCCTCAGCACTGAATTTTAACAATTATCATTTCAAGCCCAGGTAGCATCTGCGAGGATCCGCTGGTCTTGCCAAAAAGGTTGCGAGAATCTTGCAGTAAGAGAGTACTGTACAGAAACTCCAGCTTCCCACACAGAACAGAAGTTGGGAAACAATAGATGGCAGAGCAGCACCAGAGACTTCCCATGGTGCAATAAAACTACATGAGCAGAACTGAACACTGACGATAAAAACTACTATCGATGGTAGTGCTTCAGGTTTTCTATTCCAATGACAGACGATTTCATGGATCACAGAAAACAAAACGGTGGCTCATTCAGCAGAGGGAGAATCTCAGCTCCCATTCTTCATTACTTTAGAGCTATTTAAGCTTTTGTCCGGAGGAGAATTAGACAGACAGTGAGGGCATGGGAAGGCTCCAGTCTGACATACAGCAGATGCCAAAAAAGAGACAAACAGACGGGGAGATTCACATAATCTAAGTCATTATCAGACGTAAATGAACAGAAAGTGCAACCATCTCAAACGAACAAAGTGATTTCACAGATCACTGATGCCCTTTTCTGGAGATGGCAAATTAATGGCTGCACTATATATTTTTTCCTGTGCTGTGCAAGTCCTCCTGAGTGCAATAGCATTGAGTGTAAGGGCTTGCCATCAAAGAGGTGAAATCGTTTTCTGGCCTGGACATAGAGCAAAGTGAATGGGGGGGAATTGATAATGGGATACGCTTAATTGTAAATTAACAGAATCGTGTTAATAGGATTCTGTTAATTTAAGATTTATTTCCTTATTGATTCACTTACTCTTTCTGCAGTGTGTGTAAAATGATGTTAGGGGATAATCACCGGCAACCGTAAATTACTAAGAATTGAATGTATAGCACGCCATTAATCAAGATGACGATCATGAATAAGGATGCAGATTTATTGTATGCTCGCCGTCGTTGCCAGCAGCAGTCTGCATAATCGAGTTATTCTAAATTGGTATTGATGCAGTGGTGTACTTGTAATATACCTTGCATTGATGTAATCTATGTTTAGGTATTGTTTATGTTATGTGCATTTCAGATACATTAGTGATATAAATATCTCTGTTAAAAAATGACAAAAGATGTGAAGGAGGCTTTTTAAATAACATCTATTGGGTCAGTTTGTTCACTCAATACAAAACAGTAAATTCTGAAAACACTCCTCCAGGATGTTACTGAACAAGCCATTTGAATCTATAGAAATTCCTGCAGGGACAATACGTATTATCTTCCGGAAGCGGACTCTGTGTCGATACAGTCAGTGTGTTACAGTACATTGTGTAAAATGTAAATACTGTTTGTCCAAACCCATCCTCCAGACTCCAGACTATTCAGCGAAGCCAAACAGTGAATCATGTTTTGTTTTTGTGTGTCCGTTCTGGCACAGAATCTGGTGGTGTTAGTGGAGTTGGTGGGGACAACAGGTAACAGAATGAGAGATAATTTGAGAAAATATTTGAGCATGGGAAAATACCTGCTTTAGAGCTGGATATGTGGCCAGTGGGGGCAGACTGTGGCTGTCTTGAATGAATAACCTTTAACCATTTGTGTTTATGTTAATGTAGCAAAACAAAATGACATCAGTGCTCACATTTTGCAATTATAGTCGCAATTCCATAATACAATATGTTTAAGTTATTTTTGTAAATATGTATTATTGGCTTTCTACTCAGAGAGGGGACCTATTATGCTTTTTGGGCTTTTCCCTTTCCTGTAGTATGTTATACACAACAGAGCTGGCCAAAAATAAAGACCTTATTGAACATTAAAGGTCCCATGACATGGTCATTTCTACTGATCATAATTCCATTGTTGAGGTCTACTAGAATAGATTTACATTGTTCAATGTTCCAAAGTCACATTGATTTCTCATACAGCATCTCTGTATAGTATGTGCATTCACTCTCTGTCCTACACGCCTTGGAGCTCCTGCCCCCCCCCTCCCTGTGAGCCCAGTGTGCTCTGATTGGTCAGCTCGCCCACTCTAATAATAATAATTAATAATTCCTTACATTTATTATAGCGCTTTACATATACACACATTACACATATATGATACATGCAATGGTCAGATACTGTGGACAATACCCACAGGAGCAAGTTCAGGTGAAGTGTCTTGCCCAAGGACACACCGGCTTTACAGACGCAGCAGCGGCGGGTTTCACCCCTTGATCTGATGATCATTGCACAGCGCACTGCGCCACACCGTCCATCTTCACGCCTCGAAGACATCGAGGCGCTTTTACAGGTACACATTGGTATTATACATGTACTGTGGACAATACCCACAGGAGCAAATCCGGGTGAAGTGTCTTGCCCAAGGACACAACGGCCTGACGCAGTGGCAGCAGGAGCGGGTTTCGAACTGGAGTTCCCCAGCACTCCCCCTTGATCTGATGATCGGATGCACAGACCACTGCGCCACCCGTCTGTTCTGATGAGTCCACCACCGTTACAGAGGAACATCAGTGATTATGTGTTACAATGGCGTTAGCAACCAGAAAATGACACCAGTAATAACAAACAGATGAGAATGCTGCGTGGGGTCTGGGTGCCGTGTTGGCGGGACGTTGCGGGGCTCGCTGCTTTGAGGCTCGAGGAGCGGACAATGTGAGCCGTATTACTGGTGTCGTTTCCTGGTTGCTGCGTGGGATCTGCGAGACAGCGAGACATAACGGAACTCAGCCTGAGGCTGAGCACACACATACACTCACAGCCAGGCTGTTCGCCACACACTCACAGCCTGAGAAAAGATGTGTGTGTGTGTGTGTGTGTGTGTGTGTGTGTGTGTGTGTGTGTGTGTGTGTGTGTGTGTGTGTGTGTGTGTGTGTGTGTGTGTGTGTGTGTGTGTGTGTGTGTGTGTGTGGAGCTCCACGGATTGGTCCATTTGGTCGTCGTTACGTCACCGTGACCAGTAAAAAAAACATGGAAAAAGAGAAATCTCCAACGAGGCGTTCTGGGGCAGCATAGACAGGTATTTTCTGTGTTAGAGTTTTACTCGCTAGGGTGTACTTTGAGGGTTTGTGACTTTGCAGACCGTTACATGCATAAAAAGCTACATAACACACAAGGGAACAGGTAATAACCGGAAAAGCATGTCATGGGACCTTTAAAGCATGCAAACATGTCACAGTAGAGGCACAAAATATGAATCTGAAAATGAGCACAATGACCCTGTATTTAAGGTGAGACACTACAGGAGATTAGGGTAAAACATGTAACTTAAAGGCAATATCTTATATTAGGACACCATTTTTTGTATTACAAGTTTTCCGAAATTTAATTTTTGAATTATGCAAATGAAGAGTTATCTGGTGATACCAAGCGGCAAACTGTGGGGTAGAGCCGGGAAGCCAATACGGAAGTGCCACACACTGCAGTTCATATATTGGCCGATAGGCGATGGCTGCAGAAAAGAGCAATTTCCATAGACCCCCATGTTAAAATGCCCAACTTTACAGCAGAAAAAAACATGTTTCTACCCCTGGCTCCATACATTTTATTATCGATATAGTTAGATTCCACCTTCATGATTATGGATCTGTGAGTGAATTGTTTTCTAACGCGACCCTTTTATTTATATTAGGTCTTAAAGTTTGTGCATAAATTAGGGCGTGGTCACATTGAGTGACGGCTCTGTCAAGTGCCTGCCGCTGTTAGCTTCTTGTCTCTCTGCTAGCTGCTCCGTGAAGCTAGCTACAGGGACTCTGCCTGCTCAGCTCATCCAGCGAACACAACTTGTAGCCGGCCGTGGTTGTTTGTTCTTCATGCTTATATATCGGACTATTGTGACTCGCTCTGCGGTTAAAACAGACGGTGCATGAATGCGGTTTTGCGGTAAGTGAAATTCTAGTGCTTTATTTATGTGTTAATGATTTTAATCAGCTACGTAATGAATGGTAAGGCTTGGGTTAGCATGTAAGCTAGTGGTAGCTACATCGGTGCTAACGATTGTAGCCTCCAAGTTAAAATCATAGACTGTATATATAAAGGTTACAACGAAATAGACAAGTGTTAAGTGGGATAATACTGTTGAACAAACGGCTTCTGTTTGAGGTTGATAAAATAAGGTTACATCCTTGTAACTTAGAGATATTTTATTATGTAGGTAGAACTGTATGCATCTAAGGTTAATTTAAATTGGCTATGCTCAAGTATGTAGACAAGCTAATGTCGAAGTAGTGTATGTGAAATCAACCTCACAATAAGATGTGTGTATATTACAATTATTAATGTCATATTTCAAGATGATTACTTAGATATTACAATATGGTTGGTTGAGCTGGAGTTCATTATCGAGCTTACACGTTAACGTCACAGTCATCTGAAGAACGAACCCAAACCTTGTTGTTTTTATTAATTGTATTACCAAATGGGTATCAAATAAACAGTAAGCATTGGTAACACAACTTCCAAAGTTACAGTAAAATAAAAAGGCCCCTGACTCGGACAATACACAATCCAATAGGGGTGTAACGGTACACGTACCCGTACCGAAATTATTCGGTACGGGCCCTTCGGTTCGGTACAGGTGTGTACCGAAGTGTACCGAACGAATATAACGTTAAACGTAAAAAATTTAGAACGTGAACAACTTTTTGGAAAAAAAACATGAAAATACAATGACAAGCAAGTCCTAATGTCAAACTGGCTGCTTAGGTGCTAGTACAGTTCAAATACAGATTATTTCAGTTCATCGAAATGCTGCACCTTAATGTTCATTTTATTATATTTTGTATTTATTTGAGTGAATACATTATTCACAGTTTAATAATAATAAATATATATATATATGTTTTGTTTTGTGAAAAAAAATTCTGCTGTACCGAAAACGTACCGAACCGAACCGTGACCAAAAAACCGAGGTACGTACCGAACCGAAATGTTTGTGAACCGTTACACCCCTACAATCCAACATGTTCAACAGAAGAGAATCAGTTATATTGTTTGTACACATGGTACTTTACATATATATCTGTTCGTTTGAAGTGTCCAGGTGATGCAGACAGGCTGGACCAGAGAGTGAGAGACAGAACTGGACTCCTCACAGCAGTGAACTTCAGCACAGGTACAAAGACTATTTTTTCATACTGTACAAAGAATCAAGAAAGATATTGGTTTAAATGAATGAAGTATTGACTTGAATACACTGATATACATTCCATTAAACAATACTAAATACTAGATCACCTACACATCAGTTAAGTTGAGGGTTTTTTCCATGCAAAAAGTTACATTTAGATGATAACAAGCAATATGACTTTGTCAGCTTTCTAATTTAATGTATTGAAGGCAAAGATATTTAACACATAGTGAGAACTGCTACTATTTATCTCTCAATATTGTCTGTAAAAAACGTGGTAAAAGTTATTCTTTCAGTGAGACAACAGAGCAAGCTTCTACAGTTGCACTACGTTTTGATAACAGTTAAATATTATTTTGATAATAACATATATTTCAATGTTGATGAACTTCATACTGTTCATTCATAATCTGATTGTCTTTGTAGCTCATTGTTGAAATAAAAAAAAAAACATTACAATTACAAAATAATTATATCTACAGCCCCTAAACACACAAACACACCGCTTTCATAAATAACACACTTGTTCTGCAATAATATGTTTTATGTTTCCTGTCATTTTTGTTAGGAAAGGACATGCCTGAAAGACAGGACATGTTCTCCTTCTCTGAGGGTCAAGAAGAACATCCAAGAGGAACATTAAAAGCTGATGTTATGAGATTTTAAGACCAGTACAGGACATTCACTAAGAAACTACTTTTATTGTAAAAACAGTCAGCTGATCGAATGCAGCTATTTCCACATCTACACTCCATCAGCTGATTATTTCTATTTGCCTCACTTTATGAGCTTCACAACATGTACCTTGTTTTGCAACGTCACAAATAAATGGGGCCAATCTTCAGTCAGATGTGAATGTGAATAATCTAACATTTTCAGTAAGAATAATGGACAAAAGGAGTGCAAATACAATTTATTGAAATGTGAACCAAAAGTTAATCAAATGTTTTAAATAAAAAGCACATATGGACAGAAGGTGTAAACCTATTAAATGTATTAAACACATTTAGTCAAATAAAGTGACCAACTAGGCCTGTGCAGTTGGTATCAGCTTTGCCCAGCATGGGCTCCTTCATCAGCCCTGGTCCTCCTCGCAGAGGAAAGACCCTCAGTCCTCTCCAAACCAACAGACAGGACGTCCATCACACGGAGGTTTCTCCCTGAAGTCTCTGCAGCTCTCTGGACACCATGCTGTCTCAATCCGTCCACACTGAATATGAGATTGGGAAAATGAAAATAATAAATGCTTTAGACAATAAGAAACATAAAGTTGACTGTTGAGTTGCTCAGTTTTTTTAGATTGTCAATACTATTACTGTATAACTAATATCTCAGGTTAAGAGGCACATTCAAATAAAGATTGGTCTTTAAATACATTTTGTCTTTTGAATTGTTTGTCTAAAGTCAAGGATCTATAACTGGTACTTAGTTTTAATGATACAGTCTGGTTATTATGCTGTTTGGAGGAGGCCTCACAGATAAGAGTGCTAACTAGCTACCATCACATGTACCTTAGCTTGACTTAAATGTATTAAACGTATAGTTAAGTGATATCAAAATATAAATAACTAATGTCATGCAAACATATTAATATTTGTAGTTTTGCTGAATAGTTTCATGTCCGCTTACCTTAGAAACGTAAAATGCGACGGCAGCGTACAGATGGGGAGCATGTTAGCTTAGCTTGGTAGCTTCAGCTAGCTCTGGAACTTCCAGCTCGGTGGCAGCAGGTCCCGCCTCGGCTCCGCCTCTTTGCCCTTATTTGGAGCAGACTGGAGAAGGCGGGAGTTGAACTCTGGCGTCACTATCGAGCCGTTAGTGGCCGACTCCGCCTACTAAGGGCTTCACGGCAACTCTGTAGAATCCTACGGGTGACGTCACGGACCCTACGTCCATTTATATATACAGTCTATGGGTGATACTGATATATTGATACTTTTGACGAATTTAGGAGGGATCTAAAGATGCAAATAGACAAAGTGTAATAAAATAAATGTCTGAATGAGTTTGCTCCCTGTAGCGTCTTGCCTTTAGAGCAGTGTCCATCTACTTCAGTGGATGCAAGCTGCACATTTACAATAACACAATAACTAGGGAGAGACGACAAAGAAATAAGACCAAGATACAAATCCTGGCTTTTTTTGGGGCAGTGCTGGTCACTGCTGTGCTGACACAGATGGACACTTGGATGTGAGGTGGGGGGGGGGGGCAGTTACATGGAGGAATTCACAGGAAGGAAAACTCATGCAGGATTTAAGGATGTCAGACAGGACTAACTGCTGCTGTTAGTGGAAGCATGAATTATGATATGACTGTTCAGCCTGAGGTCCCATTGTAACAAATGACACTGAGGATTCAGGAACACATATGAAAGTGTCTGATGTCATTATTGAAAATGTCATATTCGTTGAGATGTTTTTCCGTTGTTGTGTTGACATTGAAACAAACAGTAGAAACGTTTTAAAAAGGCTGTTCTGTGACACTACATATCTGTGTGTGTGCTGATGTATGTTGATTACAGATATCATACACTTGTGAAAGGAATTACTGCTGTTGAATCAAACAGTATATTAAAGTGGCCCTATTATTCATTTGTTCCTTTCCTTTAGTGTGTTATGTAGGTTTGTGTGCATGTTAATGGTCTGCAAAGGCTAAGATTTCTCTCCTACACTCTCACCCCTGCCTCCATTTGGCTCTTTTGTTACTTCCCTAACATAGTGACATCACCCTCGCACTTACAACCGCTAGCGCCCCAACACATTGTACGTGAAAGGCTAAGGGGTGTGACAATCACTTGCCAACTAGGGCTGAACGATTAATCGATTTTAAATCTAAATCGCGATTTTAAATGATACGATTATCAAATCGCAAGGCCTACGATTTTTTTTTACATTTATTTATTTTTTTAACTTTTTTTTCTCTTTTTTTTCCTTGTGTGTCAGTCATTCACACCAATCAGAAGTGCTGTAGAGACGGGAGCACGTTGATGTGACCTTCCTAGAGGGAGATATGGCCGCATTTTACAATAAACTTCTGTTGGGTCACTTAAAAACAAATATCGCAAATCGAATCGCAATCGCAATATTTGTCAGAGAAATCGCAATAAGATTTTTTCCCAAAATCGTGCAGCCCTATTGCCAACCCTCCCGACTTTCGCGGGAGACTCCCAATTTCATTGCCCTCTCCCGGTTTCCTCCCGGGTCATATTTCTCCCGCATTTCACCCGATTTCTGACAAAATCAGATTTACTCAGGACTGTTTCCACTCGGACTTTAATACAGCTACACCATTGTTTGGTTTCCATGGTAGCGCGTCTCTTTAGTAGCGCGTGCAACTCAAAGTAGTCTGAGAGGGTGAGGAAGATAGTCACAGAAAACAGAACAAGAATCGACAAATCTACCCTCTGCTCACTCCTTTCCTTACAACTACAATCAGCATGTTAATGTTGATCTAATACAGCTCTGGCGATCCACTAGCCCCCCCCCCCCCCCCCCCCCACATCTTTCAGCGGTTGACCAATCACAACAGAGCCGGCCAGCTAACTAATCAGAGTAGACTCGGCTCTACAGACAAAAAAGGGTGGAAATGTTGTTGTGTTTTGGAAATGGCACTGCCGGTTGTCTCCTCTGATTCCAGTTTATATGCTAAGCTGTGGCTTCTGACAACGGCTAACAAAGGCAAAAATAGGCAATATATATTTTCCTTTGAACATTCAGGACCACATCAAAAGTGTGAGCAGTTTCAAAGCACCACCCATATCAAATCAAGGGCAAATAAACAGCCAGCACAGTATGGATTCAGCCCGATAGTCAATGCATGGGTGCAAAACAACACATTTCAAACAGTTTGTCTTGGAGCGACATACGTTTGATCACACCTTAGCTCCAGCAGATGTCACAACAGTGTGTCAGTGAGAAGAGAGAAAACACTTGCAGCCTATTGTACACATTCAGTCTATTTAAAGGGGAGTTTAACCGGTTAATTGGTATGAATGACAGATCTTGGATTTGTTTGTTTGAATTTGGTTTGTTAGAAACTCGTCAAACAAAAACGTACGTCCAGGCAAGCATAATGTTTCCTTCTTCTGACAAGCTTTTTGGAGATGCTGATTTCATTTTCCAGCAGGACTTGGCACCTTTCCACACGTCCAAAAGTACCAATAAAGGTAGTGTAATGACCATGGAATTACTGTGTTTGGTTGGCCAGCAAACTTGCCTGACCTGAAACCCCTAGAATCTATGGGTTATTGTCCAGAGGAAGATTATAGACACGAGTCCCAACAATGCAGACAAGCTGAAGGCCGCTATTGAAGCAACGTGAGCTTCCATAACACCTCAGCAGTGCCACAGGCTGATCAAAACTAACTTATTCACTCTAGCTTTCAAACTCTGATCAACAACCCTCCCAACATTTTACTCCGCACTTTTTGTTTTCTTTGTATTGTTTCTGTTCAGATTTTATGTAAAGCGTCTTTGAGAATTAGGAAAAGCGCTATAAATAAAATATCCCTATTATTATTATTATTGATGCAGTAATTCATGCTCAAGGAGACCCAACCAAGTACAGAGTGTATACACATGAACATACTTTTCCGAAGGCCGACATTACTGTATTAAAAATCAGTTTTTTTTGTTGGTCTTATGTAATATTCAAATTTTCTGAGACACTGAATTTGGGGTCTTCATTGGATGAAGTCATAATCATCAAGATTTAAAAAAATAAACGCTTGAAATAATTAACTTTGCATGATATGTTAATGTCTTGAGATGCACCTGTATAATGAACTGTTTCTTAACCAGGATATTAGGACCCTTCAGTATAATAATAACATTTAATACAAAAAAGACACCCTATGGTCTGCTGTGAAACTTTGAGAGAGAAATGACAAAGACAGTTTGACCAGTAGACATGTTGTGATTGTACTTGCATCAGCCCCATTGGCAGTGAACTCTGACTGACTACTTTAGGCTCAAAAGCTATATTTGGTAGAATATATTTTATATCTGACTACTGTGGCTTGCGTTTGTCAGCACCTCCCTGTCAAACTGTCAGGTTCTTGAGCTTTCACACAAGCAGTGGTGGAAAGATGTTCCATTGTAATTCTGCTCATATATTAATGTTAATGACAGAAGGCTGACAGGCTAATTTTCTCATTGTGTGTTAATGAAACACAGCTAAAAGCAAGTGTGTTAAATCTTTAAACTCAGCGTCTCTGCATCACGGCCTCTCCTCTCTGTTGGTTAGCTCAGGCAGAAAGGCAAAAATAAACATATTCTGGATAATATCTGTTTTCGAACAATACCGCCCTTGCTAGGCAAAACAATGATTAATTCTGTGAACCTTGTTTAAGATGTTCCCCCGGGGTTGTAGAAATGACTTTAATCCTCTTCTTTTAGTGTCTTTGAAAGGAAAACAAAGGGACTGATTTGCAGCCTTTGAGATGCAATCCTCCTAATCAACAACATATTTCAGTAAATATCCAGGCATTTTGATCGCATCCATGCCTTTTTCCTCAGAAGAAGACAATAAAGAACTCCAGTTGTTTGAACACATGCACACCCATAATTATTTCCGCCAAGGTTAACATCATAGTAACAAAAAAAAGATTTCTGTGAGCTGCTTCCCGTAAAACGCACTGAACTCTCTGCACTCTACAATTGTTTTAGAACCATAGTTTCCACACTGTACTGAGAATTATCGGATTAGCAGTAGGCCTACACATTATTATCTTCACTGCTGTCAAATGTCAGTATAGTTATTTGCATTGAAGAGACAAACCAGGAAATAAAGTCTTAACACCGCCGTGATTGAAAGTGCCCTTATCACCCCGTTCAAACCAGCAGCAGAACTGGGTCATCTGCTGAGCGTCGCCCCCTGAATGAAGGAGAAAAGGTCTCATCCGTCCTGACAATTAGACGGAGACACTGAGCCGGGCTTGGCTCTATGGCTTGAAGTTATTAGCTCAGGGTAATTAACTTTGCATTATTCTCCCCCAACATCAAAATGGTTATTTGCGGTTCTCTGTCATTGTAGGCAAGGCGTTCGCTGGTTTGACTCGTGGAGATACCCGAGTGAGCCGACCCGGCGTGAGCATGAAGACGTAGAGCCGGGAGGAGAGGAGGGGGTGACACGGAGAGACAGAGAAAGTCCTCAGCAAAGTGAAAACCTTGTCAATGACTTCAAAGCCCTCTCTGAGTCTCTGTAGGATTGTCATTGCAAAGGGCTAGGGATTGATTGGATGAACCACAGGGAGAGGGGTTGAATAAAAGAAGAATTTTACACATTTTGACTATATTTTATGTGAAATCTATATATCCTGTATTAACTAGGTTCATAATGTCTTGTAGGTTATAAAAAAGCTTGGACATGCTCACATGTATTGGCAGTTATTTTGTATACTTATTGTTATTTCTTTAATGTGATTGTTCTGATATCTGTGTGGGCGTACAGTAAGAATTGGTTGTTATATCACTTAAATTCCCAATATCACACTGGCATTAACTAGATTATTAGTTCCATCTGTGATCGGAGCACTTTTTTTCCATAAACAACAATGAAAATCAAATAATTGTATGCACCATTTTCCATACTTAGTAGCTAAGTAAAATGTGTATTTCTTCCACCACCATTTAAATATCCATGACAGGAGGGGTGAAATTATGTTGATGCTCGGAGTAAAAACAAACTAAATGAAAATCAATATTTTATCACTGACTCCATATATTGAAAACGTTGCATAGCCTAATTCATTACTTCACTCTTGCAACTGCAAAACCTTTTTCTGACAGCTACAATGGTTTGAAAACACATATGTCTCACCAAAACAAACAAGCCCAGCGCAGGAACATATGTACTGTAAAATGCACTGGAGTCGCCGTGGGCAGAGCCCTAGAGAGATAAGAGTTACGACACTCTTTGATGTCGCCGCCAGCCGGTCACGTGGTTTATGTATGCCGGAATAGTTCAAAACGCACTTCCGTTGCAATGCTTCTCTATGGCAAAAACAGCACAAACATGGTCAAAATAGTCATAGATTAAACCAACGCTGTTATTTTTTAAAGATTGCTTTCATATTTACATGATGTGGTTACACTTTGTATGGATTGGCACTATTTATAAGTTTCGTTATTTAACGATATTTTGAGGGGAAAGTGTGGTAGCACAAGCAGGCTATGTTGCTGTCACTGCCAGGGCAGTCACGTCCATAGTATAGTTGCTAAAAGGCTCATCCTTCATTCACTGCTCTAGAGTAGCCTATTCAGTAGGCTATTATTTGTTTAAGACTGAATAATACCTTTGAAGAACAATCATTAAACTGTGTATATTACAATACAAAGGAATCTATCCTAGCATGCCATCAAGCATTAAAAAGTAGCGCTAGGCTAGTTGTACAGTACAGATGAGTTAACACGGAACAGTACCAAAAAAAACAAAGTACAGTCAACATGTCACATAATGAAATGTTAGTATATCCCAAAATTCAATGAAATATTAAATGAACTATTTATCACAAACGCCACCTCATTTCTACTAGTGCTAGCAGTTAAGTCATATCATACAGAAAAAGCCGACTAAGGATGGCTAACACGGTCAGGTTCAGCGGATAAAAACCAAAATAACAATAAAAACACATAATCAATCTAAATCCTGCTTGTTAGTTACCCAGCATCATTGATATATAAGCTGCTAGCGATTCATTACTGAAATATTACCTTCAAAGCTGACGAAGTCGCGCTAGCTAACTAGCAGGCAATGCTAGCTAAATTGGTTGTAACAACCAAGATAAAATATAGATAATTACGCTGTGCATATACAAATGAAGACCAGTATAAGCATCATAAAGGGCCTCTGATACAATATAGACAGTTGACAATTCAAAAGAGTTCGATATTTCAGCAACTTACCTCTGGAACTAATCGACGCGCCGTAATGTAAGTGAATGAGGTTCAACGCCCAAATGACAATATTTTGAACTATTTCGATGTCCATACCCCGGAAGTAGGCGCCGCCATTTTTTACAACGGAGGTCTATGAGAGTGTCGTAACTCTTATCTCTCTAGGGCTCTGGCCGTGGGACTGCACAGGCTCTACTTTTTCTGTCAGAGCAGTAAGCATTGAGTGGGCTAAGAAGCCAGCTAAAATAAACACAGCTTTTCTTTTCAAAACTCTGGTAAAAGCTCATAGCCCTTTATTAATTCAGCGACCTTTACTCCATTTTCGGATGACTCTAGATTCACTTGTCAGTAGCCTACAGTACGTCTCAGATAATAAATGAAAGGCATATGCGAGGGGAGCTCTTGACCGTGATGACTGTATTGTCAGGGGCGGATCTACCGGGGTGGCATGGGGTGGCAACTGCCACCCTAAACAATAGCCTTGCCACCCCAGCTGCCACCCCAGTTGGCATCTTTGTTTTGAAAGAAAAGTTGTGGCTCATCGGACATTTATGAGAGAAAGTCTCTAATGTCCGAGTGCAAGTGAATGCAGCACAAGATGCACGTCATGTAACCCCTCCCCCGGTCCTGGCGCGAGAGTGGAAATACGATTGGTGGCGAATTCACTTGAATGGGGGACGGCGCAAAACGAGAAGCCTTTCGGACCCAAGCCCTGAAGGAATGAGGTAGTTGCGGTCTACAATGACAGAGAAGAGAATGTCAAGTTTGGCTGTACTCAGCATTGAATCAAAACGCACTACAGCTGTTGATCTTAATAAGTTTGTGAGGGGTTTTGCTGAACAAAATAGTAATTGCCGCATTCAGCTGTAATAGACATACCAACTTGATGCTCTGCTCACGGATGAGTCGATGAGAATAACAAACTGTTAAGATGATGACCTTGTATGCGTGTATATATGTTTTTCTTTGAGGGGGTCTGCCCCCAAAAAACAGTTTTAAGTCCTGAGAAAGTAAAATAAGACGGTGTGTAAAACTACACTGCCCAGCCAACAGAAAGTAACCACTTTGATTTAACTAGGCCAGTAGGTAAGGACCTTCCACTGGATAATAACTGCAGCGATGTTTTAGCTGAATACACGTTTTTTAACCCTAACTGATGCAGTTAGTCACTTCTTTAATGTTTGTTCTTTCTGATGTAAAGTCAAGGTTGTAACTGTATATCAATAATGATATAATTACTTGTTTTTCAAATTTGAAGGAGGGTGAGCAAGCATCTTGATGAACATTAACTCTTCCAAAAAATATAGTTTATTCAATAATAAATGAATATGTGAATCATAACAGTTCTTCACTATATCTGTAAAGCGTCTTTGAGCACCTGTAAAAACGCTAACAAATTAAATCTATTATTATTATTATTTATTAACAGTGATTGACAGCTGATAGGAATAATATGATTGTTAATAGTATCATATTCATTCAGACAAACATCGATGAGACAGTTAATTAATGTACTTATTGCAGCAGTCTGCATAGATTTGGTACCCCTGCTGGTCTAAGAGTGAGACAAACTCATTCAGTTATTGTTCAGTTAAAATTCATTAAATTACGTCTGCCACCTTATATGTAAGGCTTTACTGATGTGCCACAATAATATCACCTATGTGATTGAGTTAAAATATTAATATTGTGGCTTTCCAAGTTAACATTGATTGTAGGGGTGTAACGGTTCACAAACATTTCGGTTCGGTATACGTACCTCGTTTTTAGGTCACGGTTTGGTTCGTTACGTTTTCGATACAGCAGAAAAAATTATCACAAAACATTACATATATTTTTTTTAATTATTATTAAACTGTGACTAATGTATTCAAATAAATACAAAATATAGTAAAATAAACATTAAGGTGCAGTATTTCGATGAACTGAAATAATCTGTATTTGAACTGTACTAGTACCTAAGCAGCCAGCTTGACATTAGGACTTGCTTGTCATTGTATTTTCATGTTGTTTAAAAAAAGATGAACTTGTCCACATTGCTTGCTGAAATGGCAGATCTACTGGCACTAACAATGTCTCCTGCTGTGGAGAACACCCTCTCGCTAGGGACAGTGGTAGCAAATACAGCCAGGTAGCGCTTTTCTAACATGGCAACATAAGGATATTTGGCATTTGTAATAGCTTTGGCTTGGTCTGAACTTTCTGCGAGTGGTGGAGGCTTAAATGCTAGTGGGAGTTGGGTTTGCACTTCAGTCTTTTTTCTTTTGGTACCGGTGATATTCACATTCGGGTGATGCCTTTTCAAATGAGTGTGCAAGTTTGATGTATTGCCAGCCGTGTAACCAATGTTAGTTGAACAATGCCGACAAACAGCTTTGGTTCGGTCCACCTGTCTTTGTCCGTCATCCTTGTACGTAACTGCAAAACCAAAATGTTCCCAAACCGGAGACTTCAATTATGCTGGAGGATTTTCAGCTCAACTTTATCTGCGTTCGCCATTTCGACAGTTCCTCAAATTACTGACTACATTTGAACGCATCCCTGTGACCAGCTCTCATAGTATGCCTCTCGTCCAATTAAATGACTTGGTCGCTCTATGATATATACCTGAGATTACTTCCAGAAAGTTGTTCATGTTCTCAATTTTTTACGTTTAACGCTATATTCGTTCGGTACACACGTGTACCGAACCGAAGGGCCTGTACCGAATAATTTCAGTACGGGTACGTGTACCGTTACACCCCTAATTGATTGATTTGATTGCGATTTAAATCAGCATATACTTCTGTCAGGGTATGCCACCCCTCAAAATCTCCTGCCACCCTCTTGCCACCCCATGAATATTTGTCTAGTTCCGCCCCTGTGTATAGTAGCCTTAAATTACTTTTTTCCTCTCCTTAACAATGAAGCTCCTTTTCCCGCATGAATATATATAATGATAGATATGTTTTAATTAGCAAAATCCTTTGTTCTACCCGCTCTACATCTATATGTCAGTTAAGTTCCTGAACTGTTATTGTCGAAAAACAGCATGCAGGAGGGAAAAAAAGAAAAACAGCACTTTAAAACTAAGTGAGTCCCACATTTCATTTAAGCGTCTAATGCAGAGGTGCCCAGTACGTCGACCGCGGTCGACCGCGGGGGCAATGCTGGTAGATCGCGAGTCATTCATAATTAAAAAAAATCCAGCTCCGTTAAAATAGACAAAACAGGTTTTGATCCCTCCTCCCTTGGCCTCCCTGTCACTTAATTCAGGAGTTTACTTGATTGACAGAAAAAGCGACCTATCGCTTTCCAGTCTGTTAACCCAGAATGCAAAGCGATACAAAATCAGTCAAGTGCCGGGAAAACTCAAATTAAAGGGATAGTGGAAATCCGCGAATTTTGGGTTTAACTTATGTATTTTTATTAAAAAGAAGCATATTAAACAATTTTTTTTTATTTCATCCGCCTAGTTTCATTTTATTTTCAATTTTACTGCGCCCTCTCAATGAAACGAAATACTTCGGGAATCGTCGGGAATCTTCGGGTGATGACGAGAGCTCAGGAAGACGGGCACAAACAATGGCGGACATTCAATAGCATTTGCATGTGAATAGCCGACCTTTATTATGGTGAATAGATGTGTTTTGTATGGCTGTAGTGCGACAGAAAAATTCTACGTGACACAACGACATTGGATTAACCTTGAGATGCGTTTTTATTCCGTTGAACACAACTTTTGATCACAAATCTAAAAAGGTAAGACGTAATTATTGTAATATTTTTGGAACCGGATGTTGTTTACTTTCTCTTTTCTGGCTGATAGCTCCAGGAATTCGAGGTCTTACAGTGATGACATTACATCTGTGGAGTCTCAGCTTTAAATCGTATATCTTGTTTGTGCAGTTAAGATAGTAATAAGGGCATTTCTACCGTGTGTTGTGTGTAAAAAAGCGTTAGCATTAGTTAGCATTGTTTCGCTCAATGCTAATTCAAAGGCTTGGTATTACTCTTGTGTTTTTTCTAGCTAAGGGTATGAAACATTAATAGTTTCATAAATGTTAAGAAGCCCTGAGACATGTGAGAGAGAAAAAACGGTGGGAGGGGTCCACTGGGGGGACCTTCGGCCTTAACTGGTTAACAATGATTAATATTTGTAAAGGCTACAGGTGATCTTAAGATGCGTGAGCTATGCTTAGGGACCTACCAGTCAAGATTATTTGTGCGTAGGGGTGCATCATCTGGCGCCTGGTCCTGGTCATCCTCGCCATTGCCCATGCCGTGAACCATCACCTCGGGCTCGGGCTCGAACAAATAAGGACGTAATGGTCCATCGTCTGGCTCAATATTGTCACCATCGTCGCTTACTGAACCGGATTCAGATTCAGTTCCTAAAACGACATTTTCGTAGGAAAGCCGAGAGGATGTTTCTGACTCGCTATCATCACTGGATACCTCGTACAATCCTTCTTCTTTGTCTGGTATATTTGCCCTTCCACGTTCATTCTGCATAGACTCCATGGTTTGTTATCGTATCGTCTTCCTGAGTTTTCGTCACTTCCGGTTAGGCTGAGAAACATTTCGTTTCTAAAAAACTTCGGGGAAGCTGCAATAAAGTGCTTCTAACATGCGTAAGGCAATTATTATATTTTTTTAATCAGGTGTGATTGTTTTGGTACGTAATTATGCTTGTATATAAGTTAAAATGAAACTATTTGAGGTTCCATTTCCACTATCCCTTTAAGTTAAAGAGACAAACAACAAAATGAGTG
This sequence comes from Gymnodraco acuticeps, assembly GCF_902827175.1. Taxonomy (NCBI): domain Eukaryota; kingdom Metazoa; phylum Chordata; class Actinopteri; order Perciformes; family Bathydraconidae; genus Gymnodraco; species Gymnodraco acuticeps. The sequence continues at coordinate 11,934,205 of NW_022990238.1, read as the reverse complement.
CGGGACCGAGCAAAAAGCTAAAAACATACCACTTCCACCCAGAATGGGAGGAAGAATATTTGTTTGTGATGTCACATTCAAAGGTTATTTGCCTTATTTGTAAAGCAAGCGTCGCTCTGCCAAAGAAAGGTAACGTGGAGAGGCATTATCGGAGTGTTCACAGGGCATATGACAGCGACTTCCCTCCGAGTAGCGAGTTGAGAAAGAGAAAGGTCATGTATTATTGCTACACAAACATTATCTCGCAGTCTTAGTGTCGCCAACTCGTATCTAACATGCAAAAAGACAAACAAATGCGTCTATGGTCGGTGTATTTTTGATCTTTCCAATCGAGACGAGATCTCTCTCTCCCCGGTCTGTGTGCGAGGGGGCGGGGCAGTTTACACACACGCTCTGCTACATGCAGCAACACACGGAGGAGATGGCGGAGAGAAGCGCTCCAAGGTGTGGTTAAATGTTACCCGTCTTGAGCTCCGAGCTCGGCAGAATCTGCACCTGGCTCGCCGATAATAAATTATCATTACACTTGGGTAAAACAGAGTCCATTCTCTTCGGTTCGAAACATAATCTCAGCAAATCCGACGACTTCTCAGTTGCAGTGGGCGACATTATTGTCACAAGTAAGAAGGAAATTACATACCTAGGATCTATTCTTGAGGCAAACCTCTCCTGTGACAAAATGGCATCCAATGTAATAAAAAAAGTCAATCAAAGAACTAGATTCCTATACCGGATCTCCTCTCTGGTAAACAAGAACACCCTGAAAACTGGCAGGAGCACTCATTCAAGGGTACTATGACTATGCTTGCACGTCATGGTACCATAGCACCTCCAAGGCGCTAAAAATAAAACTTCAAACATCGCAAAATAAACTGGTCAGACTACTGCTTGACCTTTCATCTAGAACCCACCTCACCTCTGCCCACTTTGACAACCTAGGATGGCTTAGAGTAGACGACAGAGTACAGCTACTTGCAATGGGCCTGGTCTACAAGATCCACTACACCTCTATGGTACCCATGTACATGTCAAAATTCTTCCCAAAGGTCAAGGAATACCATGATCATAACACCAGAGGGAGGTCCACAAATCATGTGAAACCCAGATTTGGCACAAAAAAGGGGGAATACACGTTTCGCAATTATGCCACATCAAAGTGGAACGCTCTTCCCACAACTGTAAAGGAAAGTAAAACTATACTTACCTTCAAAACCTCTCTTAAAGAGCACCTTCGGGGGAGAGCATTGCAAAACTGGCCCCGGTAATGGTACAAATCTCAACCTGTCGTTCAATGGACAGCTTCCTCCCCCCCATTTATGTATATACCAAGCGGCAAACTGTGGGGTTGAGCCGGGAAGCCAATACGGAAGTGCCACACATTGCAGTTCATATATTGGCCGATAGGCGATGGCTGCAGAAAGGAGCAATTTCCATAGATCCCCATGTTAAAATGCCCAACTTTACAGCAGGAAAAAAACATGTTTCTACCCCTGGCTCCATACATTTTATTAGCGATATAGTTAGATTCCACCTTCATAATTATGGATCTGTGAGTGAATTGTTTTCTAACGTGACCCTTTTATTTATATTAGGTCTTAAAGTGTGTGCATAGATTAGGGCGTGGTCACATTGAGTGACGGCTCTGTCAAGTGCCTGCCGCTGTTAGCTTCTTGTCTCTCTGCTAGCTGCTCCGTGAAGCTAGCTACAGGGACTCTGCCTGCTCAGCTCATCCAGGAAACACAACTTGTAGCCGGCCGTGGTTGTTTGTTCTTCATGCTTATATATCGGACTATTGTGACTCGCTCTGCGGTTAAAACAGACGGTGCATGAATGCGGTAAGTGAAATTCGAGTGCTTTATTTATGTGTTAATGATTTTAATCGGCTACGTAATGAATGGTAAGGCTTGGGTTAGTTAGTGGCTAGTGGTAGCTACATCGGTGCTAACGATTGTAATCGTAGCCTCCAAGTTAAAATCATAGACTGTATATATAAAGGTTAAAACTAAATAGACAAGTGTTAAGTGGGATAATACTGTTGAACAAACGGCTTCTGTTTGAGGTTGATAAAATAAGGTTACATCCTTGTAACTTAGAGATATTTTATTATATAGGTAGAACTGTATGCATCTAAGGTTAATTTAAATTGGCTATGCTCAAGTATGTAGACAAGCTAATGTCGAAGTAGTGTATGTGAAATCAACCTCACAATAAGATGTGTGTATATTACAATTATTAATGTCATATTTCAAGATGATTACTTAGATATTACAATATGGTTGGTTGAGCTGGAGTTCATTATCGAGCTTACACGTTAACGTCACAGTCATCTGAAGAACGAACCCAAACCTTGAAGTTTTTATTAATTGCATTACCAAATGGGTATCAAATAAACAGTAAGCATTGGTAACACAACTTCCAAAGTTACAGTAAAATAAAAAGGACCCTGACTCGGACAATACACAATCCAACATGTTCAACAGAAGAGAATCAGTTATATTGTTTGTACACATGGTACTTTACATATATATCTGTTTGTTTAAGGTGTCCAGGTGATGCAGACAGGCTGGACCAGAGAGTGAGAGACAGAACTGGACTCCTCACAGCAGTGAACTTCAGCACAGGTACAAAGACTCTTTTTTCATACTGTACAAAGAATCAAGAAAGATATTGGTTTAAATGAATGAAGTATTGACTTGAATACACTGATATACATTCCATTAAACAATACTAGATCACCTACACATCAGTGAAGTTGAGGGTTTTTTCCATGCAAAAAGTTACATTTAGATATTTAGCAATATGACTTTGTCAGCTTTCTAATTTAATGTATTGAAGGCAAAGATATTTAACACATAGTGAGAACTGCTACTATTTATCTCTCAATATTGTCTGAAAAAAACGTGGTAAAAGTGATTATTTCAGTGAGACAACAGAGCAAGCTTCTACAGCTGCACTACGTTTTGATAAGTTAAATATTATTTTGATAATAACATATATTTCAATGTTGATGAACTTCATACTGTTCATTCATAATCTGATTGTCTTTGTAGCTCATTGTTGAAATAAAAAAAAACATTACAATTACAAAATAATTATATCTACAGCCCCTAAACACACAAGCACACCGCTTTCATAGATAACACACTTAATGCAATAATATGTTTTATGTTTCCTGTCATTTTTGTTAGGAAAGGACATGCCTGAAAGACACGACATGTTCTCCTTCTCTGAGGGTCAAGAAGAACATCCAAGAGGAACATTAAAAGCTGATGTTATGAGATTTCAAGACCAGTACAGGATATTCACTAAGAAACTACTTTTATTGTAAAAACAGTCAGCTGATCGAATACAGCTATTTCCACATCTACACTCCATCAGCTGATTATTTCTATTTGCCTCACTTTATGAGCTTCACAACATGTACCTTGTTTTGCAACGTCATAAATAAATGGGGCCAATCTTCAGTCAGATGTGAATGTGTAATCTAACATTTTCAGTAAGAATAATGGACAAAAGGAGAGCAAATACAAATACAATTTATTGAAATGTGAACCAAAAGCACATATGGACAGAAGGTGTAAACCTATTAAATGTATAAGTAAACACATTTAGTCAAATAAAGTGACAGACTAGGCCTGTGCAGTTGGTATCAGCTTTGCCCAGCATGGGCTCCTCCATCAGCCCTGGTCCTCCTCGCAGAGGAAAGACCCTCAGTCCTCCTCGCTGAGGAAAGACCCTCAGTCCTCTCCAAACCAACAGACAGGACATCCATCACACGGAGGTTTCTCCCTGAAGTCTCTGCAGCTCTCTGGACACCATGCTGTCTCAATCCGTCCACACTGAATATGAGAGGGGGAAAATGAAAATAATAAATGCTTTAGACAATAAGAAACATAAAGTTGACTGTTGAGTTGCTCAGTTTTTTTAGATTGTCAATACTATTACTGTATAACTAATATATCAGGTTAAGAGGCACATTCAAATAAAGATTGGTCTTTAAATACATTTTATCTTTTGAATTGTTTGTCTAAAGTCAATGATCTAGAACTGGTACTTAGTTTTAATGATACAGTCTGGTTATTATGCTGTTTGGAGGAGGCCTCACAGGTAAGAGCACTAACTAGCTACCATCACATGTACCTTAGCTTGACTTAAATGTATTAAACGTATAGTTAAGTGATATCAAAATATAAATAACTAATGTCATGCAAACATATTAATATTTGCTTGATTCCAGTGTTGAATTTAGCACAATTGCATACAAACGTTAAGGGGTTTTAAGATTCTGAAGTATTATGCTAAAAACTCAATAACTTAGATTATTATTTATAGTTTCATGTCCGCTTACCTTAGAAACGTAAATGTTAGCTTAGCTTGGTAGCTTCAGCTAGCTCTGGAACTTCCAGCTCGGTGGCAGCAGGTCCCGCCTCGGCTCCGCCTCTTTGCCCTTATTTGGAGAAGGCGGGAGTTGAACTCTGGCGTCACTGTCGAGCCGTTAGTGGCCGACTCCGCCTACTAAGGGCTTCACGGCAACTGCAGAATCCTATGGGTGACGTCACGGACCCTACGTCCATTTATATATACAGTCTATGGCAGTGTTTCTCAAACTTTTTCATACCAAGGACCACTTAACCAATAAAAAAACCCTTGCGGACCACCTAACTCCACAAATATCCAAAAACACATAGTTTTTTACAAATCGCCTGAAAATGGTACAAGCAAGTGGCCACATGTGTGATGAAGGTGTTTATCTGGGCTATATCATGCAATCGAAAGTGAAACTTAAGTTCGCTCCATTGAGGAGATATTCCCGCGAGAGTGCGGAAAACTTAAATTAATTAATTAATTTCAAATGTGAAATGTTACCAATATATTCACGGACCACTAGGGGGCGCTCACGGACCACCAGTGGTCCGCGGACCACACTTTGAGAAGCACTGGTCTATGGTATATACTCGCATTTTAGACTCTGTTACTAACTGTATATCTGTAGACTTGGTATGTCTTAAATGTCCGGTTAGGATGTATTAGAACGAAATCTAAAATGAAAATTGTAAACAAGCAATCTGTATGTAAAAAAAACCACCTGTATGTAAATTGTAAATAAGCCATCTGTATGTCAAATATGTCTTATATGTCTTAAATGACATGATGAATTGGAAATGGGGGACCCTGATGTAAACAAGACGAAAGTCTTTCTCTGGTCTGCATCCCCTTAACAATTGTATGTTTTGTACTGTACTGTACCCAATATACAAGCTGTTAATAAACTTTTCAATCAATCAATCAATCAGGTGGACAATCAGGGGCGCCGTAAGGGGGTGAAAAGTTAGGACGATTCTAAGGGCCCGTGACTGACAGGGGCCCCACAAATGTTTAGAACATTAATGTTTAATTAACCTTTCATCAATCATCAATAATTAACATTAATACAACGTTATATTGATAGTGTAGGCCTACTCACTAAACCTACGATTCATTTCCCTTTTTTTCTTCCAAAAGTTAATTATCCAAAGCCTCTGTACACCCCCCTCTATTTACATGTAATGGTTTGGTCCTGCCTCCAAATGCTGTGCGGCACCGCTATTTCTAGCAGCAGAGAGTGAGAGCATGTGAGGAGGGATGCTAGTACGTATGTCACCCAGTTTTTCAAAAGAAAAGGTGGGTGTGTGGTCCATGAGTGGTGGAAATTATCTGTTAGCTAAGCTTAGTCCATTGTAAATAATAATTGTAATGTTTTGCTGACATTAACACTAGAATCGCCAGAGATTTTTTTATACCTAAAACCGCCACCGGGGTCAAATTGACCCGGTATTAGAATGCATTGATTTTCAAGGTAAAAGTATTGCTTTAAAAAGAAAAATGGTCCTGTGGTATTGGTATTTTGACAAGCAATTTTGTTAAATTGTTTCGTTTATTAACGCTACAATATAGCGTTTCGTGAGGCGGTTGTCGTTGTTGGGTGAAAAGCAGTCTCCCGTGAGCGGGAGACTGCTATCTATCTAGTGTTATATCAAATAGTGAATTATACTGCAGCAGAATATTGCACGTCTGCACAGTATTGTATTTTCACCGCTCAGTGTCAGTAAATATTGTGCAGTTAGTATTGGACTACAAGATAGATGCAAGCCTGTACAGGTAGAGTTATTTAAAGCATAAATGAGTCGATTGGGTTCTGGAGGTGTGGTTACAGCATTGTGCTTGGTTGGCGTGGCCTGTGCCTGGTGGTGGGGCCCAATGTGATATATTTTCATGGGGCCCAAAATCCCTGGCGGCGCCCCTGTGGACAATGCTCGTTGCCAAGAGAGTTTAGCATGTAAGGGCGGTAACACGAGCAATTTGTCTAAACATTTCAATAGAGTCTGGATGCAGACCGCAGCAAGGAGGCGGATCCTAAAGGGGGCGGATCCTATAGGGGGCGTTTCCTAAAGGGTTATGAACCCCGCCCCCCACGTATTTCTTAAAGGTATATGACGCTCTGTTTCTCATTTATTGTAATGCTTTGAATGAATCATAAACGAACTTTGAAAAATAATTATTATTATTAATTTGCATAAAGAATGAAGAGTATACAACCCACAGAGAAGACAAATTCATAAATTGTAGGCATATCATTTTTTACTGTTTGTGCAGTGGTAGTAATTATTATTCAAATCAATCAACTACGTTTTATGGAAGATATTGCTGTATATCATTTAACAACATGACTAGAGGTTTCTGTACACCTAAAATACTGAAGTTGAAGTTACTGTCCTGATGTGTATCATTCATTTGTTCATGTTGTGTCTGGTGGTAAGATTAATTAATTAATTAACGTATTTATTATTTTTGAAACATTACAATACACATCAAATACTAAACATGAAATGTATAGTACATACCAATACATTGTACACAGGAAAATATACAGTACATACAAAGAGGAAAGTCTTCATTAAACATAAACATTTTATTGGGTGTTCTAATTCAGTAACCACAAAATATGTGCCCAGATTTAATTATCTCTGACTTCATCAACCAAAAGATCAATTTTGATATTTAACATGACATACTCAGAAAGAAAAACACACTGTCTGCCTTATACAACTTTTGTTGGTCATCTTTGAATATCATCCAAGTTTTGTAGATGGACAATTTTGCTATTATTAGTATAAGGTTTACACTAGGCTATATATTTCACTATGGGGTGTGTTAAGACCCAGAATGATATTTGGCTATTTCTGTGTAAATTTCACTTTGAACAGAGACAAGATAAGGGCAGCAACTTGAGTTGACTGCTAAAGTTTCAAATGTCGCATAAGACTGATCCAGATCCTGAATGTTTTCCTATCTGACCGTGGCTGTCCTCTGTCTCCTGCGATCTGTATATTTTGCGCAGTCTATCTCTGCTCACGCTGTTGCGTCGGCGTGTTCTCCTGCGTGTTGGCCATGTGTTGCACTGGAACCAGACACCGCAAAGACTTCAGCCGAGCACGTACGAACTGCGCATGCGTGAGTGGCAATAACTCTCCTTACCAGCAGGCGGCGGTAGTGTGTATTCATCATTCAAAACAGGCAACAACCGGAAAACAGAGAAGAAGAACAGACTACGTGATATAAACAAACAACAAATAGCTGTGCGTTAGCTTCACCTTAGCATGTGTTCTTTGCAGGTGTTTGTTGAAGTTTTATTATGACTGATTTTAGTAAGTAACGAAGTAACGCGTGTCGGGGCAATGTTAGTAACTGTAGTGTGATTACTGAATTATAAAAGTAGCGCGTTACACTACTCCGTTACCGACAAAAGTAATAACATTACAGTAACTTTGTAACGCGTTACACCCAACTCTGAACATAAGTATGATTAAAACGAGCTACGCCATTACCCTCTCAACAACAAATAAATTATTATTATTAACAGACAGAACAGATGTGGCTAGGAACTCTCAAGTAAACTGTGGAGGCCTACTCCAACTGTGGAGGCCTACTCCCACCTGTCGAGTGCGGCTGTACTGAGGTGTTTTTCCTCCGGAGACGTCGCGAAGAGACGGAGCGGCTCCACCTGTTGCTGCATGCAATCTGCGATTTACGGAGGCCTGCTCGTCGCAAAGAGACGGAGCGGCTCCACCTGTTGGCTGCCTGCGATCTGCGATCTACGGAGGCCTGCTCCCACCTGTAGAGTACGACTGTACTGGAGAGGTTTTTACCCCGGAGTCGGGCTTGGCCTGCTTCCACCGGGCGTGTGCTGCTGTGCGGAGGAGGATTTTACCACCGCTGGGGCCTGCTTTCCACCTGTCCTGGTTCTGCTGTTGCAGAGGCCTGCTTTCACCCCGGGGATACCACGGAGGGGCCGGAGCTCTTCCACGCTGCTGTTTTCGCCTGTCCTTTGCTGCTGTGCTGATTTTGCTCCAGGAACATCGCGGATACTGTGTGCTGGTCTGGGAAAATGGCCTATATCGGGATTCTGCTGTGCCTGTTAACTGTTTTGGACTATGAGAAGATCTCTAGTCATTCTGAGAAGACTACTGGATTCAGGTCTGTTCTGCCACCCGCAGTGGGCATCCCCTGCAAAGGTTCGGATGTGTTGCTCAAACAATTACCGGTTGCCTTGTCACAGTCAATCTGCTCGACAAAATATGTTTGTCTTTTTTATTTTCCTGCGATGATGGTTCTTCAGGACTGCTTCTTAAGCTCTAATCACACTCTCGCAGACTTTTCCGGTGTTTCTAAATTAGATGACAATGTATGTGTGTCGCTTAAGAGGAAAAGATGCCTGGTTTTTTTGTTGTTATTACTGTCAGGAAATGTACAACCTAACCCTGGTCCGCCCAGTAGTAGTAGTCAGATCGCTACTCCTGCTGATTTTAAAGCTAGGTCTGGGTTGGGTTTCATCCACTTGAATGTGCGCAGGCTGTTAGGTAAACTAGATGTTGTCCGTATCTGGGCAAAATCGACTGACGCTGACGTCATTGTCTTATCAGGAACATGGCTAAACAAATCTATTTTGGCCTCTGACATTGCCTTAAATGGTTTTAATGTGTATCGTACCGACCGGCCTAATAAAGGTGGTGGCGTTGCCATTTATGTTAAGAATAAGTTCAGTGTAACCACATTAGTTTCCAAATCGATCAGTAAGCAATTTGAATTTTTAGCCATAAATATAGAAGTGGCAAAGGGTCAACAGGTCATGGTAGTGAGTTGTTACAGACCCCCCTCAGCTGTCAAAGACTCCTTGTCTTCACTAGCAAATCTTTTATCACAACTAGACTACAAGGAAATAGTGCTACTTGGAGATTTTAACTGGGACTGGTTAACTGCAGTGTCAGAGGATTTTAAAAACCTTTGTATCTCTTTGAATGTTACTCAGATTGTTGACAGTCCTACTCGCCCAAATATTAAGTCCCCTAATAAATCCTCCCTAATTGATCTCATTTTAACTAATGTTCCCCATAAATATTCATCTGTGGGAGTATTTGCAAATGATCTGAGCGATCACTGTGTTGTAGCCACAATTAGGGACACTAAGGTCCAAAAGGTTAAACCTCGCATTATCATTAAGAGAGACAAAAAACATTTTGTTGAGCAGGGTTTTGTGCATGATCTGTTTGATTTTGATTGGGGTAAAATCGATCTGTGTGCTGATGTGGAAACCGCATGGTCTTATTTTTATCTTGGTTTTATGGAGATCATTGATAGACATGCACCCCTGTGTACATTTAGAGTAAAGGGACGAAACAATCCTTAGTTTTCTGCTGAGCTGTCTAGTCTCCTTCATGAGAGAAACAAGGCCTGGGCAAAGGCTAGCAAATCAGGCTCAGAGGTAGAATGGCTGCATTTTAGGCAGCTAAGGAATAGCTTCACTTCAAATGTCAAAAGTGCAAAGTCGAAGTACTATTTGTCAGTTACCACAGAAAACCTAAATAATCCTAGGAAATTTTGGAAAGCAATAAAATCGATATCCACCGGTGAGATCCGTAATGAGCTACCTCCGTGCCTTACCACAGCATCTGGCACTATATCGGACAGGGCTACTATGCTAAATTGCTTTAACGAGCATTTTGTGTCCTGCGGTTCTATGTTTGATTCTGTGACTAACTCTGCTTCTGTGAACACCCCAATCCGTGACTCTGAACAATGTGGTCTGGAAAACCCTTTCAGTTTTACTCCTTTTACTGTCAATGTTGTTCATGAAGCCTTATCTAAGCTAGATCCTAAGAAACCGGCTGGCCCGGACAACGTAGAACCTTTCTTTTTAAAGATAGCTGCAGATTTGATTGCTCTTCCTCTTACTACTCTTTTTAACCTCTCCCAAAGCACAAATGCAATTCCAAAAGTATGGAAGTCAGCTTATGTCTTGCCTTTACTAAAAGGAGGGGAGGCAACTATTTGAAATAACTATAGGCCAATCTCTAAATTGTCAGTTCTGGCGAAGGTGCTCGAACGCCTAGTGAGTGAACAGGTAAAGGAGTTTTTATGTACAAATGATATCCTGTCTAAACATCAGTCAGGCTTCAGAAAGCAACACAGCACCATCACTGCCACAATGAAAGTGGTGAATGACATTACGAGTATTTTAGACAATAAGCAGAGTTGTGCAGCTCTATTTATTGACCTTTCCAAAGCGTTTGATACCGTCGATCATCGCATCTTAAAGCAGAGGCTACTCAGTATCGGCATATCCAGCCATGCAGTGGGTTGGTTTGTTAACTACCTCTCTGAAAGGTCCCAATGTGTTCACTTTGATGGGCTGTCTTCTGAGTGGTTGAACATTGCTAATGGTGTTCCTCAAGGTTCTGTTTTAGGTCCACTTTTATTCTCCATATATATCAACAGTTTAGGTGAAAATGTGGATGAAGCTACTTTACATTTGTATGCTGATGATACTGTGATGTACTGTGCAGGTCCCTCCATTAAGGAGGCTGGTGTTAAATTACAGGCTGTTTTTAACATTATTCAGACTCAGCTTGCTGAACTTAAGCTTATTTTAAATGTTGATAAAACCAAGGTAATGCTATTTTCAAAAGCTAAAAAGACACCAGAGCCTGTTTTGGATATTGTTACTATGCAAGGACAAGTACTTGAAGTGGTTACCAGTTATAAATACCTAGGTATCTGGCTTGATGATTGTCTTACTTTTAAACTTCATGTCAATAACCTGCTTAAAAAGCTGAGGGTTAGACTAGGTTTCTTTTTCAGAAACAAGTCCTGTTTCTCTTTTGAAGCCAGGAAAAGGCTAGTCACTGTGACCTTTTTACCTGTGCTGGACTATGGTGATTTGATCTATATGAATGCACCTGCCCATTGCCTGGAAAAGTTAGATGCCGCCTATCACAGTGCCCTGAGATTTGTTACTAACTGTAAAGCACTTACTCATCACTGTACCCTGTATGCCAAGGCAGGTCTGCCTTCACTAACTGTACGGAGGCTCAGTCATTGGTACATGTTCATTTACAAAGCCATGTTGGGTAAACTACCTTTTTTATATCTGCTCTCTGATCTCTCGACGAATTGAAAGTACATATTGCCTGAGATCTCATGATGTTGTTTTATTAAATGTGCCAAGTGCTAGGACTGTCTTAGGGAAGAAAGTTTTTAGTTGTGCAGCTCCACTAAATTGGAACAGTCTGCAAACATGTTTAAAACTGAGCACTTTGGTTCCCCTGCATCATTTTAAAACTCAGCTGGGTGACATGCTGTTTGATACTCATGGTACCTGTCTCTGTAAATAGAGTTTGTAAACTGTACCCTGTACATTATGTTGTTTGTCATCCTTATTGTTGTTCTGTTGTTTTTATGTTACATGTGTAACTAATGTCCTGCAGGTCACCCTTGAAAAAGAGATCTTTTGATCTCAAGGGGCTTTCACCTGGTTAAATAAAGGCTACAAACACGTGTTTAGTTTAAATAAAGCCTCTCATTTTTGGTATAGAGCTTTGAAATAGGGCTTTGAATTTGAAACATTAAGGCTTCTACAACATTTCTGAACACACGATGGCAGCAGTTAATGCATAAAAAAAAGAAAAGGCACAGTAAAGCTGAGAGTCATTCACATCCCTAGAATACGTGGGGGTCGGGGTTCATAACCCTTTAGGAAACGCCCCCTATAGGATCCGCTCCCTTTAGGATCCGCCTCCTTGCTGCGGTCTGCATCCAGACCCATCTCAAACATTTAGCAAAAGTGCACCATATTCAGACGGAGGAATGCACCGGGTTCCACTGTCTTTCTAGTAGCTCTGTAGCCCCATCCACGAGTAACTTTTCCACGTCAGGTGTTATGTATGCTAGCAGCAACACACGGAGTTAACTCCATTATACAAACATGGGTTAATGATTAGAGGTAACTGAGTTACTCTTTATTTTGTTAAAGTTTCAGCTATTCTGTTTACAGTTCTGTCATCAGATTATTTAATACGATTTGTTAAAACATTGTTGTTTCTTTTGATGTGAAATATTATTTATTTAATTTAAATAAAAAGCAATGTTAATTTTGTAAACAATATGTTAAGTTAATTTAATAATATATGTATTTTTGAATCAAGTATTCATCTTTATTGTCTTCATGGTTAGTTTCCACATGCGTAAAACAACCTCAAGCTAAATCTAAAAGTTGATGGCTAAATAAGAGCGCTTGAGAAATTGTGCAAGGCATACAGTAATAGTCCGAATAGTCGATTAATTGTTTCATTAATCAATAGATTAATCGATTATCAAATTAGTCGTTTGTTGCAGCCCTATTGTAGTTATCCCATGTATAAATAAAACGTGTTATTCAGCAACCCTTGCAATTTGGGATTTTAGTTTTGGTTGGTAGACCTCTGTGAGCTGGTCATTTCAAAATTAGCTCACCAGCCAAAGAGTGTGGGCACCCCTGGTCTAATGCATCCTGATTTACCTCTAATGGATCGGAGTCTGAGTCGGTGTATGAACTGCAGTCATACCTTTCACATTAATGCAGGTGAAACAAAATGAAACTGTCTTCAATATCCATCACTTTGAGCCAATCAACATCCACGCAATCCTTCAACCCACCTGATGCCAGGGTAATTGACACTCTTTGCTTCCTGTTTTGCTAAAAGCTACAGAAGAAACCTTAAATGAAAGACTGCTTTGTGATTTAGAAACAGTCCCCACATCAGAAAGTGAATATACAGGAATTTTGTTTAAATGCATGGAGGTTTACTGTCCTATATTTAGGAGGGGACATGATACATAATATTACAGTGGCCCAAAGGTTAGAGAGGCATGTTTCTGGAGAATTGAAAGAGTACCACTTGCCTCTCACTCATTACCCACTGTTTTGTTGAGCACGAAACGTACTTCCGTGCAGTGTCCAAGGCTGAGACTGTGGTTGTACTGGGAAGCTTCCAGGTGTGACCGTTTGATTGAACAGCAGGCAATTTCATGCTAGCAGCGTGGATCTAGAGATTGCAATGTCGGTCTGACTGTCAGTCGGTCCACCGGTTAGGTCCTGACTGCATATTTCAAAAACTATTAAGTAGATTGCCATGAAATCTCCTACAGATATCCATTGAGCGCAGAAAATGTTTCCTAATGATACGGTGATCCGATTACTTTTCCTCCAGCACCACCATGAGGTAAACATTAAAATGTATCTAACTGCTGAAAATGTTTTTGTCCTATACCAGGGGTGCCCAACCAGTCGATCGACCGGTCGATCGCGGGGAGATTCCCAGTCGATCGCGAGATGTGTCTAAAAATAGAACAACAATATTCAGTTTTATCGTTAATGTCCTATAACATAATCTTCCTGTGCCAGAATAATGCACTTGAACGCATCAAAGCTTTGTGATTGGCCGGCGTAACCCCAATGCGTCGGGGCGTGGCTAGTGGGCAGTGCACTAATTCGCTAACGTTGTCCGTGTCAACAGGAGTGACAGTCCGCACACAAACAAGACCGCAATTATGGCAGAAGCAAAACATATATAATTTTAACTCCGAGTGGGAGGATGATTATTTTTGTATTTATTCCAATTCAAAGTCCATCTGTCTCATCTGCAATGCGAGCGTAGCTTTATCGAAGAAGGGTAATTTCGGAGCGGCATTTCAAAACAGTGCACAAACGCTACGAGACGGAATTCCCTCCTAATTCTGCCCTACGCTCCAAAAGGGGAGGGGCCTGAAAGGACAGCTAAATGCACAGCAGTCCATTTTCACCAGGCCCAACAACAAGAGCAAGGCTGCTACCATAGCATCTTATCGTGTCAGTCACGTTCTTGAGAAACACATGAAGTCTTTCGAAGACCGCGAAGTTGTGAAAGAAGCATTCCTGGAGGCTGCCGATGCGCTTTTGGGGGACAGTAAAAAACAGTAGCATTTCAACAGGTTTTTGATAAAAACTCAAGTTAGATACCGTTATTAATCAGCTGTAAGTTTTAGTTTGTTTGAACTTATTCATTATAATTATTGTACAAAATGGTATAAGAATGCAAACTTAAATTGATTATAGTCTATTATCAATTCAGGTTAAGAAACTAGTGTTGCTTGCATCCTATTTTAAAGGCATTTATTTTTATACTCTACTAAAATGCAACAAAAAAATTGTTTGATTTTATTAATTTTGTCTTTTTTATTGCACTTTGGCAGCAGATTCCTGAGTAGCTTCAGATCTGAGTTGTCTTATTAGTAAGCCTAATTTATACTTTTGTAGCAACACTATTTTTATATAATGTCAAAGAAAGGGTTCAGAGTATTTTCTTTTTTCCCTGTGTCATATGTGGCAGCACTGTTCAATGTTTCTTGAAAACATTACCCACTGTAGTGACGTGTGAATAAACTCTGTATCAACAACACTGTTGTGTAACTTCAGTTAAATACTTGTATGTGTGTAGATTAGAAAGAGGTAAAATAAAGGATCTGCATTATTGTATGGAGTATTAATTGTACGAAGGTCAGTTTTATACGAAGTAGAAGTGTGTATTTACCTGGTAGTAAGCTGTCAGTAATGGCTACGCCTCTCTATTTGGACTGGTAGATCTCGGCAGACTGGCAACTTTAAAAGTAGCTCTCGGTTCAAAAAAGGTTGGGCACCCCTGTCCTATACCATCAGCTTCATCTGTACTTTGTGTTTAGCTCTAACTAGCATATGTTGACATACTTACTTGCTAAGCTTAGTTGATGAACATGCTTGACATGAATTCTGTTCACAATGTCATGGTGAACATGTTAGCATGAAAGCTAATGTGTAGCTTTCATGCTAGCCCCAAGGAGCTGCTATTGTAGCTGTGCTCTAAGAATAGCAGGCTTTTAGCAGGATTGTAAACCAAACACAAAAGGGAGACAGGTATCAAGAACTAGAAGCAATCTTTAAAAAACTAAAGGTGAGGGACTAGGCAATGTAATACAAAACAAGGAAAAGTGAGCAACCTGAGGAATCAGCCAGGGACGCAGACAGACTGGAAACATCAGGTAACAGACAACAAACTGACAGAAAACATGATGGAAGACAGGCACATACTCACATTGATAAGATACAGCTGGAGAGGTAGGCAAAACACAAGGGCAGCAGGAGATTAGACACAGGTGGATAGGATCAGGGCGGGGCAGACTATCATTAAAAGGCGGGAAAACACAAAGACAGGAAGTGAAGACAGACATGACCCAACAAGTTTGTACAACAGAAAACAAAAACATAGTCATGACACTATCTGTGTTAACACAGGGCTGCCAACACTCACGCATTGAGCGTGAGAGTCACCCAATTAACCCATATCTCACGAAATCACGCCACACTTGCCTTTACTCACGCTAAGTTTTCGTCCAAAATAAATGTATATAAAAATAAAGTGAAGGAACAGCAAAACCGAGCGGTCTACGAAATGAGACGGTCTTCTGGCTTAGTTCAGTAAAGTTGGAACGATATAGGGAGATTCGGATTTCACGGATCAATAACTCATGAACTAAAACGTTATTCAGACACAAATGACTTCTGAAGTACCGTGGTAAGGTTGACAACGAACTACAATCACATTTTGATCAAAAATGCCAATACGCGCCGTCCTCCGAGCTGGACACATTACATTGGTCTCTATCCGCAGCCGGAGAAGAAACGAGTGCTCAGGGACCGTCTGCAAAGTGCAACTCCGAAAAAAGAGAATACAATAATATTCAATCACTGTTATACAGCTTATTACTACCAAACTCACTACACACATCAATGGTCTCCTGTGTGTCATAACGGGAAAAATGAGTTTTGAAGAATATGCTTTTGAATAATTTTGGGGAATATTTATAATGTAAAATCTTCAATGGCATCATCTTCAATAACTTTACTATTATACAGTATATTTCTACCAAACTCACTATTTGCATTGTTGTTGTTAGCATCTGGTTAGCAAGCTGCACTAACGGTTATTAAAAGCTGATTCTAAAACAAGGAGAGGGAGAGCTCTCTGCTGTCAGACTGAGAGATAACTACAGCTCAATGAGGTAAGGGACTCTGAGGGTTTAGATAGTTAACTTTAGTCTAGTTATCTCAGTGGGTCTCAAACGGTTTGGTCACCATTGATGAGAATAAATAAAAAACAGGTATGAAATACTATATGACAGTAAAACAAGAATACAGTTTAAAAGGGGAGTGATTTGTAAAATATCCATAAAGAAAAAGAAAATCTGTTTACAGTTCTGTTTCATATGGGTGTTGAGAGATGTATCCATACATCTCTTAATGTTGCTCTCAAAATGCACCAGATTGATGCATTTAACTTCAATATTTAAAATAAAAATCTTCCCGGGGGAGCATGCCCCCGGACCCCACTAGAGGAGGTGAGGACCCCCCCCCCCCCCCCCCACTTATAAAATAGCACTTTAACTCTGCTTACACCTATATGCCATTTGATATGCTGTGAGCTGATTATCGAGCCTTCATTGTAAGAGTCGCGGGTACACTGTGTATGTGTGTATTCCTCTGTAGCGCCCGGTACATTAATGGGAAACCCTAGTTTGTACATGTTCAATACATTTGTCAATTCAATTCAATTCAAAACCTTTATTTATCCAGGTAAAATCCCATTGAGATCAATGATCTCTTTTTCAAGGGAGACCTGCAGCAGTAGGTTCCACAAGAAGACATAAAAACATAAACAACAGAACAACAAAAGGACATCATACAGCAAAATGTACAGGGATTACAATTTACATATTTAACCACATGTACAGGTACCAACAGCATCTGATTTTGTAGCATCCAACCGAGCTTTAAAAACATGTAGTGGTACTAGCTTGGTAATTTTCCATTATTTTTGCAGACTGTTCCATGTTAGTGGAGCTGCACATCTAAAAGCTTTCTTCCCTAAGACAGTCCGAGCACTTGGCACATTTAATAAAACCACAGCATGCGATCTCAGGCAATAAGTACTTTCAATTCGCAGAGAGATCAGGGAGCAGATATAAGATGGTAGTTTATCCAACATGGCTTTGTAAATGAAAAAGTACCAGTGACTGAGCCTCCGTACAGTAAGTGATGGCATAACCGCCTTGGTATACAGGGTACAGTGATGCGTAAGTGCTTTACAATTTGTCAAAAATCTCAGTGCACTGTGATACGCAGCATCTAACTTGCTCAGGTAATTGGCAGGTGCATTCATATATAACAAATCACCATAATCCAGCACAGGTAAAAAGGTCACAGTGACTAGCCTTTTCCTGGCCTCAAGCGAGAAACAGGACTTATTTCTGTAAAAGAAACCTAGCCTAACCCTCAGCTTTTTAAGCATGTTATTGACATGAAGTTTAAAAGTGAGACAGTCATCAAGCCAGATACCCAAGTATTTGTAACAGGTAACCACTTCAAGTTGTATTCCTTGCGTAGTTACAATATCCAAAGTAGTCTCTGGTGTATTTTTAGCTTTAGCTTTCGAAAAGTGCATTACCTTGGTTTTATCCACATTTAAAAGAAGCTTAAGCTCAGAGAGCTGAGCCTGAATAATGTTAAAAACAGCCTGTAATTTAACAGCCTCGTTAATCGAGGGACCTGCACAGTACATAACGGTATCGTCCGCATAAAAATGTAAGGTTGCTGCTTCGACATTTTCACCTAAACTATTAATATAGATAGAGAATAATAGCGGACCTAAAACTGAACCTTGTGGTACACCATTAGTGATGTTTAACCACTCAGAAGACAGCCCATCAAACTGAACACATTGGGATCTTTCAGAGAGGTAGTTTACAAACCACCCTACTGCATGGCTGGACATGCCTATACTGACCAGCCTTTGCTTCAAAATGCGATGATTGACAGTATCAAAAGCTTTGGATAGGTCAACAAATAGAGCTGCACAACTCTGCTTATTATCTAAAATACTCGTAATATCATTTACCACTTTCATTGTGGCAGTGATGGTGCTGTGTTGCTTTCTGAAACCTGACTGATGTTTGTAACGCTGTACACATGAACGTTTCTTTTTTCGGTTCACCAAAAAAAAAATCTCACTCCAAGCTGAACTCAAATGTTGGCAGCCCTGGTTAACATAAAAGTGAAATGACCTTCAATCTGCAGTAAAGCTCCTGTTGGGCCAGCATGTGCACATCCATATTCACATTTTCAGTGTTTTAATAATTTTAACCAAAAACCTTTCTTTTGAGAAGTATTTGTTTTGATGGCAGCGTGCAACATCTCAAATAAACTATTTAAAGTTTGGTGCTTTGAAAGCCGCTATGTGTAGGGTTTAAAAAACCTCTGATGAATGATTTGAAAGGCAAGATGTATTCGAAGAATTTTTAAATGTTGTTGTTTTCCTTATCTATTCATAGCACTCCTTGTGTGACAAATAGTATCAGTGTGAACATGCATTTCTCCTGTTAACCAAGACCGAACACTGAGTTAAGATACTACAATCGTCTTATTTAAGGTTTTGTCAGCAACACACCTGACAGACTTAAGACAAACACTAATTATTAGGTGTGGGATAATACCCTGCTTTAGCACAGAGCATGATCACAGATAAAGGTACCGGTTGTCTTCTTTCCTGTTCTGAAATCCTCTTTGTTATTCATCTCAGCCTCAGCTTCCGCCTCACTCGACCTGCTGTCTCTCTGGCTCAGAGTGACTTGGCTAAATTAGTCAGACAGAGTTGGCATCCCAGACGGATTATTGTGTGGATATTTGTCTGTGGCCCAGAATGTATTTTAAAGCTGAATTGTTATACATTGATGCTCTGAATTCACAATATGAACACTGACTTAACTGTGTTCGACAAACCTCGCCCACAAAAGCATGCTGGAACTCTTCAGCTACTTAATAAACTTGAGTCTAATACTGATCATATCCTGTATCAATGACAGCATGCTGGATTTTCTATACATTTTTTTTTGTATTGAGGTAATAGGATTTTAATTCATCTGATGTGACTGTGTTGTCATTCTAGCAACTTTCCATTCCTACTTTCCAGCAGTTTGCGACAACGATTGACAAGGCGAGGCCGACAGATAGTGATAACAGGATCCAATCTTAATCTGTTGGAATACTTTTGGCAGAAGCACAAAAGAGTCTGCAGCTCAGTTCATTTTATATGGTTGAAAATCCCCTCCGGCGCTCAAAGCTCACAATGTGAACTCTTAACATCACAGTCATTTCCTCATTTCATAGTCAAAGAACGACGAGAATGAAAATGAAAAAGCTCCTAATGCTAAAGGCTGAATACTCCGAGCTTTGTGGGTGCCTTTGCAGATGTTTGCCTGAATCCTTACAGTTTTACAGCGATATTCTGACCTTAGTCATTTCAAACAATGGAACCCTGTTTCCATCGGGGACATCTGCCATTGTTCCTTTGAACGCAGCTCCATCATGCTCTCAAGGGCAAAATACAATACTATCATGTATGTATTAGCAGACTTCAATGTACGAGGCATTTCAAAGGACTGTTGTTTTGCTTTAAACTGCAGGATTGAGAGGATTTGTGTGTCTTTGGTAACACTGTGAAACTCAAGGTGCCGGCTTTGGCATCTTGCAGTGATGGAGCTGAGAAGATGGACTCTCACTGTTTACTGAATGTACAGCCCTGTCCACCAATGCATCATATTAAGGATGGTCGCCAATAAAATAATTATTGGCATGAGATGTATTTTCTGAGGGAAAAATAAATGTACTACTCCAAGATCACACAGATCCTAGTCTCTTTTTTTGGACATTTCAAGGAGTAACACCACTTACATTTTAACTAGGGGTAAGTCACAATGTAATATAAACAATAGAACTTAATGTAGGAAACTGCCTTCTGTACGTTTATACTATATATATCATATGATTACATTAATAATGCCATAGCATTTAGCTAATTTTGCTTTTTATGCATACTCTTGGGGGGTATAACTTCAATATATCATATTGTTTTACTCTCTAAGCTATAATTTCATTTATTAAGAAGCACAAATGCCAAATAAAAAATTATAATTAATGATACCTATGTTATCCAAATAAAATTAGATTTTGCAATTAGTAAGCGCAGCTGTCAAATACATGTGGTTGACTTAAAATTACAATCATTTAATTTGAAATGTAGTAAAGGGGAAATACATGATCTAGTATATTAAGTACAGTTCTTATATCGCTAATATTTATATGAAAAATCTTGGGGAGAAAAATGTCTTCCTGTAATTTAATTAATCAATGTAATCTGCTAATAAGATATCAATTGTTTTCTCATTTAGTTTTCAGTGAATAGAAGGTGGTTTGGCCTTGGAACATGTCCAGACAACATGTATAATCTATGGATGACTCCTCTTAATCACCAAGCATCAGAAGACCCTGCTTACAGCCTGTGCTGCAATATGTGCACATCTGCGATGCCCCAGGAGACTCCACAAATGATCCTGCCCTGTGCACCCACCTCCCTGTCGGTGGTCCGCCTCCCCAGGGAGAGATGTCCTGCATGCCTGTTTGCTGGAAGAACAACTGTGTGACCTTCCTTGATGAGCACATCCTGAGTACATCACTCCTAGCTGTGCCGTCAAGCCCTGATACTCATGTCATCTTCTAATCCTCGGGCCTCCGCTCCCTGGTCACAGTCGGCTCACTTACTGTGCTGATATTTCAGACAGCAGGACTTTTGTTTGGACTAAACCTGCTATACTTTGACCTGTCTTAAACTGCTCAGTTGACCTCTCAGCTGTGGCTTGCTCCCCCCCACTCTGAAATTGTTACCGAGCCATGCTTGTTGGAGTATCTCACCTTCAGCTCCTCACTGTCACACCAGTGATGACTATCTCCTCCAAACGGCAAGCATGCCCTAAAGTCTTTCCTTTTAAAGCACAGAGGGTGTTATATTCGCTCAGGAGAAGAAGAGGCAGAGGAAGACAATATAAACTGGCTGAATCAGGAAGTGGACACAATGAGGCCTGGCCTATCAGCGATCCCATGGTCCATCGCCTGCTCCTATCCTATAAATGCGTCTTCTAGCACTTCCTTCTGGATCGGTTGTCAGTGGAACTTCTTCTTTCCTATCCTTTTGAATGGCATTGCATCATACAGATACTGCAGGCTCAGTGTCCAAAATACGATAGCTGCACTGTCAAGTTTCTTTTGGGCTCTGGAGGGCTTCTTTTCCACAAGTTACCACAAAATTAACACAAAATGTAACTTTATCTTGTCTTCATGTTCGATCTTCCCCTGACTGCCCTCATTGGACACAAAGATTCTTGCAGACAAATGCAGGTCTTGAACTCGCCCGGCAGCCTTGATTTCTTCACTGCCACCAAATATGGATCCAACACCAAAACTAATCATCGGGATGGATGCTGCGCCCTTCAGGTTGCAGTCAAAGCATGGATTGGATGATGGATGGAATCATCACTTCCCCTCTTCAACGGCAGAGAGCATGTTTTGCTGAGGCTCATCTCCGCCCAGATGATGTGAATCTTGACGTGCTAGATCACCACTTTTCTGAGGCAACTAACACCTTATAATTACTTTTTCTTGAGGAGGTAACAACAATTCACAACACATTTCCTGAAAACAGTGTCAATTATAATTTGCTGCAGCAGATTAAAATACAGGATATTTAAACAACCTTTTTGTTATATTTTCAAATAGATTTCTATCTTTAATTTGGCTACATTTACTTACACCCTTAGCATGTGTGAGGAACACGTGTTAAAAGACATACTACCCTCATGCTCTTGTACATGAAGGCTTCATTGAAAGACTGGGGGGGGTAATTACATATACATAAATAATGCATTGTTTTGAGTTGTTACAGAGCACTCAGCGAGAGGAGAGAAAAGCAAACGCAACATTAGAAAAAATGCACACATCTGCTGCTGCGCGAGTAGGCTTCTGTCAGAGTAATGATACCAAACAAGTTCTAGAAAAACCAGTGCAGTAATAAATGGTGTTCAAATATGCAGCTCAAACAGAGCCTGTTTCTCAATTCTGTGTGTAGCTTCTTGTTCTGAATCAATACACCTATGGTCAACTAGCATGTGTTTGTGTGTGTGAGAGAAAAAATATGCCATGACTTAGCCTTGAAAGTTTCGACCTTGCTTATTAGCAATCTTTATATGGGGGAATCATAAAAGCAAGGCTCAGAGAAAAACACGTCAGAATTCTTTGCGGTCCTATCTTATTTCTTTGTATGTCTTTGTGATCAACCTGTGCACCTTTGTAGTTGTTTTGCGTCATTTTGCATGGTTGTTTGTGTTTTTTTGATGTCGTAATGCTGCACTTTGTTGTTCTTTTAGGCGTCCTTGAGTCTCCTTGTAATTGTTTGGCCTCTCTTTGTGGTGATCCAATCCAACCCACTTTATTTGTATAGCACATAATAAAAACACAGGGTTTACCAAAGTGCTTCACACCAAACATAACATTATAATAAAATATAATATTACAATAATAGATAAAAGGCACACATAAGAATTAATACACGGTACATAAAGGCTATGGACAGACAATAAAAGCATAACAATCGATAAAACATAGCTCAGACTGACTCGAAAGCGAGGGAAAAGAGGTGGGTCTTTAGGCGGGACTTAAAAGTTTGGAGGGTGGGCGACAATTTGACATGGGGGTGCAGGTCGTTCCAGAGCCTGGGGGCTACCGCTGAGAAGGCTCGGTCTCCCCTGGTCTTTTTCTTGGTTTTTGGGACTACCAGCAGCAGCTGATCAGCCGACCTCAAAGCCCTTGAGGGGGTGTACACCTTTAGGAGGTCGGAGATGTACTGAGGGACCAGCTCATTAAGCGACTTAAAATCTTAAAATGAACTCTAAAATGGACAGGAAGCCAGTGGAGGGAAGCCAGGATTGGTGTGATGTGCTCATGCTTGCGTGTTCCTGTAAGCAGCCAAGCCGCAGCGTTTTGTACCAGCTGCAGGCATGCCAGCGAAGTCTGGTTTAGGCCGTCATAAAGTGCATTACAGTAATCTATCCGAGTAGAAACAAAGGCATGAATTACACGCTCAAAGTCTAAAAAGGATAAAAACCGGTTTAATTTTGGACAGGAGCCTCAGGTGATAAACACTGGACTCAACCACAGAGTTTATCTCTTTATCTAATTTAAAAGCACTGTCGATTTTGACGCCCAGATTAGTGACCGGTTTTGAATATGGTTGCAGGGAACCCATGCCAATGGAAGGGACATCACTATTTGCATCTTAATGATTGTTTTGCGTTATATTACATCTCTTTGTAGTTGTTTTGTGTCTCTTTGTAGTTTTTGGGATGTAGCTTTGTATTATTCTTTGTTGGTCTATTTGTATTGTATTTGTGTCTCTTTGTTGTTGTCATACACTTTTCCTTGATTGTTTTGCGACATTTCGCCTCTCATTTAGACACTCTGTAGATGCTTTTCGTCTCTGTGGGTCTCTTTGTAGTTGTTCTGTGTCTCTCTCTAGTCATATTGCATTGTTTTTTTGTGTATCTCTTTCTTATTGTTTTCCATATTTTTGTGTTCATCATTCCTTTATTTTTGGTTGTTTTGAGTGACTTAGTGTCTCTTTATAGTTATTCTGTAGCTTGTTTCCCCCCCCCCCCTGGCCACCCCTCTCTTAAAGGCCACCTATTATGCTAAATCCACTTTTTCATGTCTTTTGTACATAAATAAGAGATTCGGAAAGATTCAGGAAAAATATTCTCTCTTTTTGTCCTGATCCATTTATATAAAAACCTGTCAGCTGATCAGATTTTGGCCACTTTGTGATGTCACAATGTTTGTATGGGTTGTGCAACCATTAGCTAATAAACAACCAAGATAACACCCGCCCACCTTACCCGAATCTCCTCCTAGAGCACCATGTGTTTTTTTAAACCAATCATCTTGCAGAGGGGCATGGCCAGCAGCAGCTCATTAGCATTTAAAGCTACAGACGCAGAATCAGCACTTTTGAAACAGGGCTGAAACAGAGGGGTTTATGGGATGCTACAATGCACGATCTGTTTGGTATTTCGAGCCAAACACTTCAGAGACATGTTTTGTATATATCTGAGACCTATAATATATTGTTGAAAAAGAGTGTTATATGGGACCTTTAAATCCTCCAAACACATATCACTTTCTCCTTATCATGAACCATTACCAAAACGAAGAAAACAAAGTATCTACATGCTATGTCAGGTTTTGTTTTCCTCCAGACATAAGTCTTTGCCTTTTGTGCAGAGCTTTTAAACATTTGTCTTGATTTCTAGTCACAGCAGTTTAGGTTCAGGGCAGGAAGCCACAGTGTTTATAATGGATGTGGTTTCATCCACATGCTACAGTATAAAGCTGATACTCACTCACTGGTTTATTGCAGCATTTGCCGCTTTCTGGAAGGATGCTTCAAATGAAGGAACACTGTGTGAGTTAGATTTGCTCAGTGACCCTCTTTACAACACTAATGTTCATACCGGCTAATGTGAAACTTTGGAGTTCCCCAGATGGTGTGGGTTGTTATTATTCATGCTCAGCGTTCAGGCTTCATGACCTGTAAATAATATTCTAAACGATGTTGTTTGCAAACTGGAACTACAAATAGGATCCTGGCTGTTTTTCAAATTTCCAACCGTCACTTTAAATGCCTGTTTTAAATAAAATGGTGTTTTAAATTTCACAGCTTCATGTTACTATGAGGCTAATGACAACAATGAAATTAGTTGAAGGACTCCATGCTGAAAAGTAACGGAAATCTGCAGTCAGAAAACTCATGAGTATGAATATACAAAAGTGCACCTGCAAGGTTATGGGATTAGTTTTATTTCATAAAGATAAAGCAACACTTTCTCAGAATCAAGCAAAACTAAGAGTTTAAGAGAAAAAAAACTGAGTCAAGCAAAATCAATTTAATTTCAAAAATAAAATTATAAATTGCAAACAAATAATTTGTGTAATCATGTAAACTATAAGACTTGTTTCTTTGTTTTAACATATCTTTTTGTTTGCAGTTCTCTTTGCTTCTTTCTCAATGATCAGAATTGTCTCTCGCTGCCTGCAGCTCTTCTCGTTTACGCTCCCTCATTTTTTGTTTGCGATTCTGACACAAACGTCCCAGGTAGGCGGGACTTTCAGGGGTGCGTCCCCATTGGCTAATCCGTTTTTGAGTGACAGCCCTGTCCTCCAGCGATTGTACAGTGCAGGCAGCTGCTGTGCTGTAGCTGAGCATGGATAGAACACCCGCAGAAGAACCAGCATTTCAATTATTATAATCAGGGCTGCCAACACTCACGCATTGAGCGTGAGAGTCACGCAATTAACCCATATCTCACGCCACACTTGCCTTTCAACATGCTAAGTTTTCGTCCAAAATAAATGTATATAAATATAAATGTTACGTTCCCTATTGGGCTAGGGGAACCAAAGGGAAGCGACACGACCAGAGTGGTATTGGTATTAATTATAAGTGGTTTTATTATAAAGCAAGGTGTAACAAAATGGCAGGCAGGCAGCCTGAAACAAACAAAAGGGCCAAAAGGGCACCGGTTGACAAATAACCGAACAAAAGGAGGACTCTAAAAAAGGAGAAAATAAATACTAGTACCCTAACTAAAGAACCAAACAAAACCTCACTTCAAGAGTGGTACAACTAACAAAGGGAGTCTACACAAAACACACAGCTAACTAAAGGCAACAGTCACAAATCCTAACGATACTCTAAACACTAACTAACCTACTCTACACTCTACTAACACACGGAGATAAACACACAAGATTAACCACAGAATGAAGAGCAAAATGCGAGAGGCGTCTGTTCACTCAACAGAGCCTCCAGAGTGATGATTGTCCCCAGCTTTGTAGTCCTCTCCAGCAGGTGTGCGCTGGGCTTGCACAGGGATTGGAGGACGTCAGGCCCGGCGTGCTTCAATCAGTGTCCTCGGAAGTGGACCAGGAGATGACAGCCAATGATGTTGGGGCAACCACACAGCTCATTTGCCTAATCACACACACAGCTGAAAACACTCAGGCAGATTAATGAGCAGACAAACAGCAACCATAACACGGGGGGGGGCCTTAAAACACAAACCCACAGTTTTGTGAACCTAACACACTAACGAACTCTTAATAACACACATAACATCTCGAACTCAACCTGGACAAGCATCGGCCAACACATTCTCTGAACCCTTTAATGATGGGTGTCTACTGTGGTAATCCCGCACAATCAGAGCCCAGTGCAGGAGACGCTGATTGTGCTTGGACACGCTGGGGCAGAATATAAAGGGGTCATAACAGGCAAACACCACAATTGGCCAAAGGCTGGGTCCAACATGAACCTTAACATGTTGTAGGGCTAACACCAACACTAGGATCCGATGAACGAGCTGACGCTCTCGGGTTACCGGGAGAGTCGGAAAGTCGAGAGGCTTGTCTGAGCCGGCGTGTTGCGCTGGTTTCACGACATCCTCTCGAGGAGGAGGGGGAGCCAACATTTCTGGCTTCTCCTCGGACACAGCTTTATCTGAAGACACAGGCACAATCAAAGACTCAGATAATGAGACATCAGAAACACTTTTACTCGCCTGTGCACGGGTATGGGTGATCAGGCCAATACCGTTTGGCGGAGACATATTCTGCCGCTGCTCTTTACGCTTCAGAGCTGTGCAGTTGGCGATGACATGTCCAGATTGGTGACAGTAATAGCACTCTCTCTCCTCTCTTTTTACGTTAAACACATTCCACGGCTCAGTAGAGGGTGCGGCTGTTACACGGCGCGATCTCTCAGTAGAGACCGGGGAAAACACAGATTTATGCATCAGCACATACTCATCGGCTAACACAGCCGCAGCAGAGAGGGAATTTACTTTTTGCTCATTCATGTACATAACAATGTGCTCAGGCAAACATTTCTTAAATTCCTCCAACATAATCAATTCCTTCAAGGAAGAATAATCTGTAGCATTACATGCGGCAATCCACTTAGCAAAACACATTCCCTTTTTCCTAGCGAACTCTACGTGCGTTTGATCAGGACTCTTTCTATGGTGTCTAAACTTTTGCCGGTAAGCTTCAGGAACTAACTCATACACTCTGAGTATGGCCCCCTTCACCAAGTCGTAATTTAGACCGTCCTCCAGCGCAAGAGCAGCAACCGCCTCCTGAGCTCTCCCATGTAATCTGCACGTTACTATCAGAGCCCAAACTTCAGCCGGCCACCGCAACGCTGTAGCAATGCGCTCGAAGGCACCAAAATAGGCATCCACCTCAGTCTCCCGGAAAATCGGCACTGGGTGGCACTGGTGGGTGAGAATAGGGCGAGGAACTTCCTCCGCCATGACTAGGAACACCGGACGCGCGCAGCTCGGAGTCTAGCTCCAGCTGACGTATCCGCATTTCTCTGTCAATTTCCAACTTCCGGACTTCCTTGTCCATTTCCAACTTCCGGACTTCCTTGTCCATTTCCAACTTGCGTAATTCCAGCTGTAACTGCCTGGCTTTCTCCCTGTCGTTAGCTTCCCACTGAAGCTGCCTGTCCTTAGCTTCCAACTGGAGCCGGGCGAGACGGACTTTGAGTCTACTCCCTTCCCGGGAATCTAGACTACCAGGAGACGGTGGACTATACGGAGCCCCCTAGGGGACGTGGAGAAGAAAAATAATAATAATTTGAAGAAAAAAAAATTATTTCAAATTATTATTATTTTTCTTCTCCATGTCCCCTAGGGCAGTGGTTCCCAACCTTTTTTGTCTTGTGTACCCCCTGAGCCTTTTGTCATACCATGAGTACCCCCTCACTCATACGTGCTGATGATCCTTCACAAGTAGAACGTAACTGATTATTGAATGAAAATAACTTTATTTCATCTCCTTAATTTGAACATCTAATTCTCAGGCATTTTCTTAATTTTAACTTAAATCACTCAATAAAAATAAATAAAAATGAATATGTTGCCTTGAAAATAAATAATATAATCAAATAAATACATATGAAATCAAAATAATCAACTTATCTTTGCTATATATATCTTGTAACATTTAGGCTTAAACCATGGAGCCCCTTTGAATAAGTCCCCTTTAAACAGGCATTTAAACTTTAATTCAGGAACAAAACACTTAGCAAAATAATATCCAGAATCAGTATCAGCCTAGCAGTTTCTTTTCACCAGTCATGTGAGCTTTAATGAGACACTTGAGCTTGCTTGTCTTTCATAAGCTTTGATCATTCTGGAGGCAGTGTGGAAACAGCTGTGACCAGGCTGGTCTCCACATCCTGTCTGTTCCTCTGCTTGGTTTTGATGTGTGTTAAAGCTGAGAAGGTCACCTCACACAAATAAGTAGAACCAAACGGCAAAAGTTCAATCAGTGCATGTTTTCCCAGTTCAGGATATTCCTTCTCCATCACACCAAAACTCAGTCAATGACTTCTCAGCATATGCCATCTTCAGACCACCGTGGTCAGATGATAATTCCATCAGAGGCTCCTGCAGCATTGCTGGAAGGCTGTTGCTGCTCTTACTCACAATGAATGGGTTCCTCACCCAATCCAGTCTTTCTGACTTATTTTCAATGTCCTGAAAATAATGGCTGAAATCAGTGCAGAGTTTGGACAGGTGTGCTTGCACCAATTTGACCACTGGACCCCTGGCAACAGCAGTGGTGGCAAGATGGGCATTGAGTAGTGGGAAACAGCTCACGTCTCCCTCATCACATTTACTCTCCCATAGTTTGAGCTTTTTTGTGAATCCTTGAACTTTGTCATACAATTTCAGGATATGTGACTCCTTGCCCTGAAGTGATAGGTTGAGCTCGTTGAGTTTGGTAAACACATCAGCAAGATATGCCAGGCGTGCCACCCACTTGTCATCCTCAAGCTGCACAGCAAGAGGATGCAGATGCTCCGTCAAGAACACAAAAACTTCATTGCGAAGTTCATAAAGTCTCAGTAGCGTTTTCCCACGAGACAGCCAGCGCACGTCTGTGTGAAGCAATAGCTGATCGTGCTCTGTGCCGTTCTCATGACAAAGAGTTTCAAACAGCCTGTGATTCAATGGCCGAGATTGGATGAAATGTATCATCTTCACAGCATCATCCATAACAGCACTTAAATCAGGGCTCATCCTCTTGCTAGCTAGTGCTTCACGATGAATAATACAATGCATCCATTTAATGTCTGGATTTACCTTTCTTACGTGCCCAAAAAGTCCCTTTACGCGCCCCGTCATCGCAGCTGCTCCATCAGTACAGATGTGGCTGCAGGTTTTCCACTGCAGATCATGTTCTCTGAAGAAGCTGTCGATAACCTGGAACAATTGTTCCCCAGTTGTCTTTCCTGGCAGCGTTTTGCAAAATAAAATATGCTCGTTTATGTCCGACGCATCTTTGTAACGCACGAAGGACAGGAGCTGCGCTTCTCCACTCACATCTGTCATTTCATCCAGCTGCAAAGCGAACTGACCGGCTAGTTTTATTTTGTTCACCACTTGTCCAATTATATTAACAGACATATCATTGATCCGACGGGATACGGTGTTATTCGACAGGGGAACTTTCTTGAGTGCTTCGGCTGCTTTCTTGTCTATCATCATTTCGGCCAACGCAGTCGCTGCAGGGAGAATGAGCTCCTCAACAATAGAGTGAGGTTTTTTTTATTTAGCCACAAGCAGGGACACGGCGTAAGATGCCTCGAGTGCTTTCATTGACACATTCGTGGCTTTCATCATTACTGTCTGGCTCGACTTAAATTCCGACAGCTTTCGTCTGTAAAATTCTTCACTTTTATCGACACTTCCCGAGTGTTTGGTGCTCTGTAAATGCGCTGGCTTCATCGCACTATTAGCCAGGACTTCACCGCAAAAGAAGCACTGAGGCTGCGGTGGGTCCGCAGAAGTAGAAATGAATCCAAATAATATATATCAGGGATGCAAACTCATCAGGTATGAAAAAGGTGACAAGGATCCGAGCCCCCCGACCCCACGGAATATCGGCTTTAAAATGAGGACTAACAGATGATTTTAGCAGTCAGAACAACTAAAGCAGCAGTGGTAATAAGAACAGAAATGCCAAAGAGTCACATCTAATATAAATATATATAAAAGCATTTATTTTAATTGTGTAGCAGTCAGTTTATAATTTTGGCAGCACTGTTGAGCATTTTGAAAATGTGTTTTCATGCCTCTGTGCAAGGCTTAGTCTTTCTATCTTTATAGCCACTGGTGTAAAGTAACTACGTTCATAAACTCAAGTACTACTTGGGTACAATTTTGAGATACTTGTACTTTATTTAAGTATTTCAATGTTTATTTTGCTACTTTGTTCTTCTACTCCTCTACAGTTCAGAGGTGCATGGTGTACTTTTCCTCCACTACATGTATTTAATACCTTTAGTTACTTTACAGATCTGGATGAATGATGTGAAATATAACCAAGTGTTAAATCAGACTTTAGTTCCACCTGGAGTAAAGTCACAAGCTACCCTGCAGTATACAAAGTCATTCAAACTAGCTGCACCTTTACCAGCTTTGAGAACACTTTCATGATCAATCATTATAAAACATATCATATATATTATTCTGAAATGGACCAATCTGCACAACGACTACTTTTATTGTCGCTACTTTCACTATATTTTGATGAGAATACTTTTCTACTTTTACTCGAGGAACATTTTGAATGCAGTACTTTTACTGTAACAGAGTATTCCTACACGCTGGTGCTTCTAGTACAAGACCTGAGTACTTCTACTTTTACTGTCGCTACTTTATATATTTTGATGATAATACTTTTGTACTTTTATTTGAGGAACATTTTGATTGCAGTATTGTTCCTACATTCTGGTACTTCTACTTTAACTCAAGTACAAGACCTGGGTACTTCTACTTTTACTCAAGTACAAGATATATACTTATACCACCTCCGTTTATAGCCTATGAAAAAAACTATTAGAAAACGAAGGCTAAAGCTAACGTTAGCACATAGTGACAATGTATGCTAGCTAGCTAGCTCAACGATAATATTGCGACAGAAAAACTTTTCAGTGCACATCACGCTCTGCCGCTCTGACAGGGAGCTCTGCTCTGAACACCTGAGCGGCCCGTTCTAACAGCTGTTCACCAGCGGTCCAGTCTGTACCACAGTGACTCCGGACCACAGTTAATATTAACGAACGCACCGTAGGTAATGTAGCTGCTGAAGATAGACCCTCATCGCGGAGCAGCAGAGCCTTCTTATACATCCATGAGCAGAGCCGACAGGCAGGAAGACTCGAGCACACAGCTCGCGCTTCATTATAATATATATAAAAAAAAGAACACCATGCGTGTCATGATGGCACATAACAGCTCGCGGCCGCAGATTACTCCGGTTCCCAGTACAGCAATACTGTAGCTTATGCAATTTAGGCCTATAAATTGTTTATGTAACTTATGTGCCAGTGTGTCCATGGTTTTGAGTCTGTCTGTGTGTTGAGCGCAGCGCTGTCTGCTTTTTGCAGTACATACCGGTAGTTTCTGTGGACCTGTCTGCCCGTTTTGTGAGTGCACTGCGCGCATGCGCACTTGTGTGGCATTGTTTGGGATGACCTAATTAAAATAGCGTCCCCCCAGTAAAAAAATCCCCACTACACCACTGCTCACTACACACATCAATAGTCTCCTGGTGGTCATACTACAGCAGAGAGTTTTGAAGAATATTCTTTTGAATAATTTTGGGGAATATTTATAATGTAAATCTTCAATAAATATGGCATCATCTTCAATAACTTTACTAAGCGCTATAGAAATATAATTTATTATTATTATTATTATTATTATATTTCTACCAAACTCACTATTTGCATTGTTGTTGTTAGCATCTGGTTAGCTAGCTCCGCTAACGGATATTAGAAGCTGTTTCTCAAACAATGAGAGGGAGAGCTCTCTCCTGTCAGAATTTGAGAGATAACTACAGCTCAGTGAAGGGACTCTGTTTAGATAGTTAACTTTAGTCTAGTTATCTCAGTGGGTCTCAAACATTTTGGTCACCATTTATGAGAATAAATGAAAAACAGTTATGAAATACTATGAAAGTAAAACAAGAATACAGTTTAAAAGGGGAGTGATTTGTAAAATATCCATAAAGAAAAAGAACATCTGTTTACAGTTCTATATGGGTGTTGAGAGATGTATCCTTAAATTCATTTTTGCTCTCAAAATGCACCAGGTTGATTCATTTAACTTCAATATTTAAAAAAAAAATCTTCCCGGAGGTGCTACCTTTAGATCCATAACAATGCAAGCTAGTAGCCTAATAGCAGGACAGTTAGCTACAAAGCGAGCAGTGAGTGAGCGTTCAGACACCGGCGCACACACTCAAACGGACTCGTGTGCCTGACTCTACCAACAGGCTTTCATGATTCTGTTTAGATATGCAAGTATAAGCCATGATAGCTTATTTTATTAACACGCTAATTTGATATGAAAATCAATGGAGGCTGAGTTTACTACTTCTTAGGAAAACCTACCGTCCATGACTGCCCCTGAGCTGAGTTTTATTTGGTAACTTAATATTTTTTATTTCCTAAAACATTTATTTTCCTCTCATATTAGCAGTGTGGATCATTGAGACAGCGTGGCGTCCAGAGGTCTTATCCCGTTTTCCCACTTCCTCTGAGGGGACAGCACGGAGGGGGGGGCATGAAGAAAGACCTGCACCAGCTTCATCCACGCTGGCGTTACTGTTATCACTGGCTCAGTGTCATTTCATTTTACCAAATGTATTTACATATACATTTAATATTTTATTATTATCCACCTTTTAGTTTTATGTCCTTTTATTTAAAACATTCTTTGAGACTTCATCTTCTGGTACAAATTTCAATAAATGTAATTTGTATAATCACTCTTTTGTCTTTATTCTACATGAAAATGTTAGAGATTCCATTCAAATCTGTTGATTATTCAGATCTTCCTCAGGAATAGTAATGTTGAGTTTTTAATGCTAAATGTATATCATTTTCTCACAGGATATAGAATGAGACAACACAGTTGTTATCCATTCAGCTCTTCAGACCAACATAGTAAGATGTGGTATGCAACCGGTCTGGTCTGTTTATTAAAGCAAATCTGCCACTTTTATATTGTAGAATTTGTTAAATTAAAGCAGTCTTTATGTCACGGCCTGTCTGTGTTGTGTTTTGTCTGTCTCTGGTTTCCTGTTTTATTTGGAAAAGTGTTCACCCCCTGTCTTGTCTGTTGATTCCTGTCTCTGATTGCGTTCCGATAATCCAAAAATAAGCTCCTAAATTCTAACCCTATCTCCTATTCCTTGACCTCTGAGTGAAACGTCACGGGGTTAAGGGATAGTGGATAGGAGAATTCAAAAGGATTTAGGAGAAGAGACTGCGGTACTTTAGAGAATCCGAATGCACTTTCACTATCCGACGTGTTTATGATGCGCCAGCGGACATCATGAATGTGCGTCTGCTGCTTTGGGGAAACTATGGAAACTACAGTTTTCTATACAGCGGACTACAACATGGATGTTTAATAAGAAGGAGGGACTACTGTAAACTCATCTAGAGACTCTGCACCGTGCTCTGATGCTGTTGCTTTATGCTTTATGAACGTGGACAACAGAGAAACATATTCTTCATGACCAAAGTTGGAATTGAAATAAAAAAGGAAAGTGAAACTTATGCTCGTCACCCCTCTCCCTCCGGTCCACATTAATACAAATGATCCCAATACGTATGATTGTATGAACTATGAACATATCTTAAAATCAATACAAATGTATTTATTATAAACGTTAGTCCTTAACATCTATCACTGTGTATATCACCATTCAAACATCTTTTAAAAGTTGAACAAACACCACACAGCTCAGTAAAGACTGAGATGTTGACTTTATTTGATCATTTCAGTAAAAACTAACGTTCATATTTCTCTTTTTGATTATAATACTGATGAATGTTCAAAACAAAGCACTTTGGCAACTTACCACATACGTTTTAAAATGCTTAATAAGCACCGTAACTTTCATGATATCATTTCTCGGTCATAATCGGTTGTTTCCGTGAACGGCCGATTGTTGAGTGACGGCAAATGCTGCGGCTGCAATGCATTGTGGGGCAGCATTTTCTCCTCTCCTTTCGGTAAGGGAGGTCCAGTGGTTCCTAAGCTAAAGGAAGTTATAAAGGAAGTTTGAAACCTCCTTTCCTTTCATTTAGAGAATTGGAACGGCACTTATCATGGCTGCCAGTGACGTACTTCCGGGTCATTTCACTCCGTTAGGAAGGTTCCTAAGCTAAATGGACTATTGGAACGCAACCTCTGTGTTTGCCCTCCTGTGTCTGATTTCCTGATTGTGTTCACCTGGTGCCCCTGTGTTTTCTCCTCCCTCCTCATCTGTGTCTTGTTTGTGTGATTAGTCTTGTGTGCATTTAAGTTCTGTTTTTTCTGTCTGTCATTGTTGGATCCTTGTTTGTTTTTTTACTATGTTCACGGGGAAGAGCTCTGTAGTTTTCTTGTAGCCTTTTAATAAAGGTATTTTCTGTTAAATCTGCGTTTGGGTCCTGCCTGCATCACTCAACCCTGACACTTTAATTGTTTGTCCTAAACATATGCTTTTGAAATGTAACATGTCTTTGAAAAAATAACAGTATACAGTTTATATTGTGTATCACCTTTAGCTTGAAAATACATAGATGTGTATTTTTATCTATAAAATAAATAAATAGACAGACAGACAGACACTTTATCGATCACAAATTGGGAAACTATTTAACAGCAGCAGTGTGTTCAGGTATTAAAATATTTAAAGTTGGAATAAAGTATAAACTACACAACACAAGTGTAATGCACAGCAATCCATAAGAGAAGTCCGATATGTTCATGAAACACCAGGAGACTCCAACACTAACGTGGCCGAGTGGACTCCGGAGTTTGCTGCATGAGTTGCACTGTACGATCTGTGGTAACCCCTGAAAGTCCCGCCCACCTGGGACGTTTGTGTCAGAATCGGGAAAAAATATTAGGGAACGCAAACGAGAGAGCTGCAGCGAGAGCAAAAGTCTGATCATTGAGAAAGAAGCAAAGAGAACTGCAAACAGAAAGATATGTTAAATTAAAGAAAAAAGACTTATAGTTTACATGATTACACAAATTATTTGTTTGCAACTTATAGTTTTATTTTTGAAATTACATTGATTTTGCTTGACTTGTTTTTTTTTTCTCTTAAACTCTTAGTTTTGCTTGATTCTGAGAAAGTGTTGCTTTATCTTTATGAAACAAAACTAATCCCATACAAGGTTGCATATTAAGGTAACACATTGCATTTCTAATCTAAGCTAGAATAAGCTTGTGATAATATAACTGAAACAATGCTTTTTTTAGATGCCAAGAGAGAAATTATAAACATTAGAATGTGGTGTCAGTAAAATGTGTGGTTCCATAATTCATGTTCACACAAATTATAATACTTGCAACCTGCCGAATTACTTGTGTTTAAATATATATATATATATATATTTATTGTTGTGTTGGTGTAGTTTACCCTGCACCAGCTGCACCCAAGAGAGAAGAGAGCATCTTCAGTGTTAGGGATAGTATAAGGTGACTTTCAAATGATTCAATACCCATAATGGCAGCCACTGTAATGTAGCTTCATCATTATTGCATAGTTTCAGGGTCATTTTTCACATAAAATAAAAATTATTTAGTGATCATCATACAGAATGTATAGTAACGCTTTACTTACAACAACGAGAAGCACTACATAAACTAGGATTACAGAAATATAATCAAGCACTCACATTATATATTTATGTGCATGTCAAAATAAAAGTAATTGTACTTAATCCATGAGGGTTATTTACCTTATAATAACATTAATCCTGGTTTGTGCATACCTGATAGAAATGGGTACTGGGTTTTAATGTGAGACTTTCCATTTAAAATGACCACAGAAGTGTGCATATTTGGATTCTTCTGAAGAGGATAAAGGTTGAGAGTGAGTACTCATTTCTTATCGGGGCTCGTTGGTCATGCCATCCGCACCTCGGACCTTGTCTGGCCTGTTAAAATGATTACTGATAAATCAGTTGTGTTTTGTGGCATATTTAGCTTATCACTCACTGCAGATTTGAACTGTGCGAGTGATATTTTTTGGATTCCTCTGCAGAGTAATTTGGATTAATAAGAGAGTCTCTTTGGTATGCAGGTGTGGTGATGGTGGCTATTAGAGTAGCTTTACACCCCAGGAATCAGAAAGAGAGCTCCTAAACCTGACTGATTCTGTGCTCAAGGCAGGCCTCTGCCAGCAGCACAATGATTCATCCTTTTATAAGATGTATTCATGTTCAGGATAATATTATGAAGATATAAATCCTATTTTAGTATACTTAAACCCATAGTATATATTGCAAGGCCAACCTTCTATAAACTTGCTTTAATTAACTATATTTTTATCTGCCTATTACTGGTTGTGTTAAGCAAATTCTGAGCTTTATAGATATGTTTACAATAGATATATTATAAGTCCCGGTCAGTAAATCAGGTTCTGGTGTAGAGGTGTTAAACTGAACAAACTTTCAGTAAGTGAAGATCCTTAATAAACATGAAGATTAAAAGGGTTGACATTATGGGACAAATGGGAGGATTTAAATAACTTAAGTGAGCTATAAGATTTAAAATTCTCTTTATAATGCAAACATGGCAAATGAAGCTACAACATTGTTGTCATATTGGATATGTTATTGCAAAATAATATTTTATGCCAAAGTACAGCATATTCTGCAATTCTCAGATATGTTAATTAACATTATTTTAATAGAAAACATAAACCAGTAGGCTTTTCATTTAAAGTATGTTTTCTATTGTTAATTAGTTGCATACATAACACCTAGAGAAAATGACCTGATCCTGTAAAAAAGTTCAGGGTTTAAGTTTGACTTGTGTGTCTCAGGCTGCTGGATATAGCTGACGAACATCCTGCATTATTTATTCGACTCACAAAACATCACTGAGGTGTGTTAGTCAAAATGACAATGCCCGTAAAGACCGTGTCTGATGAGCTGAACCAGCAATTTGGTGAGTTGGATTTAGTCAGTCGTTTCATTGTAAACCAAATGAGTGTTTGCTTTCCAGCTCACAGATTCCTCATTCATTATGTCTGACCATCTGCTACATGAAAAATGACTGATTCCAACAATGGGGGGACTTTAACGATTAGTCTCATACCCCCCCATCCATCCATCCATCCATCCATCCATCCATCCATTGTCTATACCTGTTTTTATTCAAGCTGAAAAAAGGGGGTTGTACATGTTGTGAGAAAGGCAGGGGCACACCTGGGACAGGTTAACACAGGCTAGCACTTTCACACTAACATCTGCACATGTGGGAAAGTCAGACGCTGCAGTCAGCCTGACCTGTATGTCTTTGGACTACAGGAGGAAACTGCAGCACCCAGAGGAAAAGCCTTGTGAAGTCAAGTCAAGTTTATATTGTACGGCTCAATATCACATAAAATGTCTAAATGGGCTTTACGGGCTCACAACGGAAACTGTTCACGACCCTGCCCCAGCTCTCTAAAGCACACGAGAAAAACTCAGTAAAAAGATAACCACTGAAGAAAAAAGGAGAAACAACTCAATGAGAGATTCTCCCATTTTGACAATAAAGTTTATATCATATTATATTATCCTGTAGTAGATGGAAATATACACACACAAATTCAAGCTTCAGTTAGCTTACATTCTGGTTTCCAGATTTTGGTTCTCTTGTTTTAACATAATCTTTACAATTAATTACCACTCATACTACATTCATTTAATGGAAATGGAATGTAATTATAAAGTTGATTGCCCTGAACTGCTGATTAAGAATGCACCTGTTTCATTATGCCCATTTGTAAAGTTGTGTCCTAAAAAATCACTTGATCCAAAACTTGTAATTTCTGGTTGTGTGTTGAAAAAGTAAATTGTTTTAAATCCGCTGTAAGTGTGTGCATATACATATCTCAAGTGTATTCCAAACACTGAAATAAGACATCCCAGACAGTTTTTGTCCTGCCATGGGATTCAACAAGACATTCAGATGTGGCTCCCTTTCCTATGTCACATGCAGGCTCATTCGAATATATATACGCCCCTTATTTGAGTGTCTGCAACCAAAATGTGAGAACATCCTCAGCTAGTTGCAACATATTTTTCCCGTGAGCCAATGAGAGCAGACTGGGTTTTTTCGGGAGAGGGCCTTAAAGAGACAGGCCATTATATGGAGGGTGAATATAGGAAGATTCAGACAGATAGTATAAGAAAAATAATGTGTTTTTTCAACATTAAAGTACGCAGAAAGTATGTAGAAATCATAATACAAGAATCAAACTGAAAATTAGCATGTTATGTGCTCTTTAAAATATCCAATCCTTGTGGTATGAGTTTTCAGATATATGGCACCGAACATTCACAATGATTGTCATGATCTCCTAGATATTACGCATTAACTGGCACAGCATGAGACTCAAAAATGATGAATGTCAATGTTCCACTGTGAAATAAATGCTGTTGTCTTACACAGTTGGAGGTAATATATTCAGTAAATGAAAGAAAATGAGAACATATGCATGGCAGTTAATTGTATGGAAATGTGTTATTTATTCACTTTTTATGAAGCATCTTCTATGTGAGTGGATAAAAATAGACATGTAATGCTGCCGTAACCTCAAACAAAACATGGTTTAACTTGTGTTCTCTTCAATGACAACAGAGCAAGCAAACAATATCCATCCGGACACAATTATCATTATGAAAACCAGGGCAGAGGAAAACATTATTAAATTACCCTGAAAAAAAATATTTGTAAAAATACTTCCAGGAGGCCAC
Organism: Gymnodraco acuticeps; assembly: GCF_902827175.1. NCBI lineage: Eukaryota > Metazoa > Chordata > Actinopteri > Perciformes > Bathydraconidae > Gymnodraco > Gymnodraco acuticeps. Next base: position 11,895,011 of record NW_022990238.1, on the reverse strand, counting down.
TATATGCCTCATTATTTTTATAGTGTTATGTAAAGCACTACAGGCTGTGAGTGTACACAGAAGATATTAACAGTTTCTTTGACCTTAACATATGTTAAATGCATGAAACATGGTTTGGTTAATAGAAAATGTATTTGTGTTATTTGTGAAGTTACTGTGCATAAGACTAGTGGATATAAGGCAGAGCATCAGTGATGTCCTATAGGGCAGGGGTCGGCAACAGGCAGGCCGCGGTCCGGATCCGGACGCCGACCTATACGGACCCGGACCTATAATCAATACATTAATAGGGGATTTCAATTTTGACAGGGGGAATTCTATTTTAACCGCCACCGACAGGGGGTGAAAGCGACGAGTGAGCGATACAGAGAGAGAAACACAGAAGAAGAAATGAGAGAGCGGCAGAGAGAAGCAGAGAGGAAAGTGAGTGAAGAGAATAATTGGCGATACAGGGAGAGAAGCGGAGAGGAGAGTGAACAGGCGTGTTAGCGGCAGACAGGGAAAGACAAATAATTACTCAGTCATGGCACTCTCCAAGAAGAGGAAAGTGGACAGTGAGAACAGAGCTTTTAACCCTGAGTGGACAGACTCATTCATGTTCATCCTGCCCACTGGGAGCACAGAACCAGTGTGTCTCATTTGTTCAGAGACCGTGGCACTCATTCAAAGTGCCAAAATGCCACTATGAGACAAAACACAAAGTGTTTGACCAAACATTCCCTCTCAAATCAGAACTGAGGTCACAAAAAATAAGCAGTCTCAGAGCCCAATATGATCAGTCCACCAGGATCTAAATTAAAACTAAATATCGTTCTAGGGCAGGCTAACCGAGGCTAACCAATGAGCACCTGCATGTGTATGAGAATGGCCCTGACACCATTTCAGCCCAGATTTAAACTTCTGGCAGGACAAGCTCAAGTTCAATTCTCGCACTGAATTAAAAAAAAGTGAGTGAGGGACTGCAATATAAGAGGGAAAGAAAGAGAAACTTTAAAACTGTTCAATTGTTATGATGTGTAAAGACTGATATGGTTCTATAATCGTCTGAAACTGTTAAGTCATGATGTGAAACGGTTAACAAAGAAAAAGGGAAACTCAAGCTGCTGCTACACTTTATTTTATATATCTAAAATTAAGCACTTTTAAAATGCACATATTTTCAAAAGCTATTTTATTTATTTTCTCTATTTTATTTTTAAATGCATCCCGAGAGGAACATTACACATATCCACAGTACTTACTGTATATCTGTATAGTTCAATGTTAATTGACAATAAATATTGATGTTTTTTAATTGTACTTTCTTTATTTGATTGGCAGTCAGTTGTTGATTACATGCAGACGTTGATAAAGCTACAGGCTACTTCAATATATGTCACACTAATTCATAAAGGAAGTTAGACATTTTGATGTTCCGGACCTTTGCATGGGGAGATTTTCTCTAACTGGACCTCGTTGAATTTTAGTTGAATACCCCTGCTATAGGGCAACTGTGTATATACCTCAAAGCAGCACTGTGCTAATTACATTTAATTATTCTCATCACATTTATCAGGTTTTATCAGGACCTGCCTGACCCACAGGAGTCCTGCAATTACGCAGGCTGTCAGGGGAAATTCAGGACCCGCAGGAATACATGCACAAAATGATTGAGATGGCCTCACATGGAGCCATACGGATGTCAACTGCTATGAATGTATTAATGCAAGATGAGGTGGCAGTATTCCTGTACATGAAACAGCCCCACAGCATGACATCTTACCACAAGATGGAGTAAGAAAAGATGTTGCAATTAAAAAAATGAATTGATTTGCTCAGGCACCCTATGTATCACTGCGACTGACACGGATAGGACAAACATATCTAGGTTGGATTCGTCTTACTTGTTTATTTGAAGGAGCAAAATGAGGGTCCAGAGCCATTACCTCAAATAGCATTCTCGGATTTTCAAAGAATCCAAACCACTTAAGATAAAGGCAGGTGCATAACAGTGTTAGCAGGATTGTTGAGTCGTCGGCTCTGGAAAAGAACTTCAGCCCTCATCTCTCTTGAGAGGAAGACACTCCTCCAACAAAGCATGTCTAATTTGAAAAAAGAATAAAGTGGGAGGAAAAAGCGATTCCAATGAGCCAAGAAATGTAATGCATCTGGCCCAGCAGCTTTGATCGGAGTCTATCAACTCCAATATTAATGCGGGATTTGAGTGGCCATTCATGTGTTGTGCTCTCGAGCTGAAGGGGAACACAGTTGTTCTATTATGGGTGAGCACTTCGTTAGAAATCACCTGCTGGACATTTTCCCTCCACATCCTCTCACGCTTTGCCACCGCTGTGCTAAGGGAAGTGAAAGCAAACAAATGACACCTACAATATGCAGATGAGACGAGCATGAACATTCTTATTTGATTCATTTATGAACGTTGAGAGGAGTGAAATATGTCTTTTTAATTTAAAGTAAATGCAATACAATGTAACAGCAATAAGGTTAATATTGAAAAATAGAAATCTGACTTGAGGCTTCAAAACCGTAGTCTTCAAAACAACGGGTTACATAACGGTGGCTACATCCACTTCTTACATACAACCTTCAAGAAAGCGTCACATCATGTCCAGTGTCAGAAAACAAGAGAACTAAACACACATGGATTCAATCTCTCTGGCATCTACTGTACTTCTTGAAATGATCTTTCTAATTCACAGGCAGAAACAGGAATTGTAGACCAAGCATATACACATGACGGCAGAAAACTGGCAATTGCACATGAGCAAATGTCAAAGTGCGTTTAGGTGCAGTGAGGAGCATGCAGCGGTTGGAGATTCTCAAACAGGCAGCGGCACAGGTCACCAGCGGTGGGAAATGGAGGACATCTTGCCAGGGTTATGACTTCAAACATGTAACAGCCTCAGCAGCTGCAGGCCAAGGGAACAGATTGCTCCAATTACAGCCAGCCTCACGCACCACAGTCCCCCTGACACACACAGCGGCCTATTGGAGTGGACTTAGGGTAGTGGTATGCTGTGGAGCACTGGGGGCCTTCACATCCCAGTGCCAATCTGTATTCAGTTTGAACCCGCAGACATCTCCTTTTACCCCTGCTTTCGTTTCAAATTCTGTTCAGACTGGGTGTTTTTGGCTGCCAACACAGGTGATTGGCACCTTCAGTCTGAATTTATAATAAAATCAATTCTCTAACAGCATCCCTGAGCACATCAATCTATGAAAGATGCTTTCTACCCCCTCATTTTCAGCTTCACACACAGTGGTTATGGATGAATCCCTCAGTATACTTACGCGTATGGGCTTTGAGAGCTGTGGCGCAGCTTTAATTGGCAGCGTCAAGTAACGCACAACATGTTAGAAGCCAGCAGCATGGGGAATCACCTTGTTAATTGAGGGCCTCAGTTGAGAGATTCACTAATTGATCAAGGCCTTTACAGAGGTAGATAATTAATGGCGGCTACACTGCAGGAGGAGGAGCCTTGTCAGAGATGATTCATGTGTCTCTTGGAGGAGAGCCGGTCTCCATGGTCTCTTTTGTTTCCGTAGGCCCCGGCGTGAAGGGGATTGTATCATCAGCACCTCCGCTCAACCGCTCGCTGCTCCCTCTAAATCAGAATTAAAAAGGTGAGGCTGGTGTTGATAGGTTGCCACAAATGATGCAGTGTATGTATGTCTGCATGCTTCCCCAGATGCTTGATGCACTCCCCGAACACCATCAGGATACAGAGAAGATGTATGGCGCCGCTGTAATGAAAGCATGAAGGGACCCCGAGTCAGGGAGGAAATGTCTCCATCACACAGGTAGAGAGGTAATCATGCCCTCGTGTACTGTACTTCAGGAGAAAAATAATGAAATGTGTGGCAGCAATGCAAAGCTTATGAATGGGAGGAGAGGCGGGGAAATCCTCTGATCACTTCTGTGGAGTTGGTTCACTATGCGGTGTACATAATATATGAAGTCTGTATATTTATGTTGGATACGAATATTCAAGGTGTGGATGAGGTGAGGAGAGGATGCTGAGCAGGGGCGGACTGGCCATCTGTAGAATCTGGAGAACCACAGAACGGCCGGCCGTCAAGGTCCGTTGACGGCCGGCCGGCCCTTTAAAAAAAAAAAAAAAGTTTAACGTCATCATTTAAATTGCACTGACGGCCGACAGAGGGCGCTAATGCAGTTGTGTGGTTCTTATCTGTCAAATAATCACACACGAAGAAGAAAAAAGACCGGCCACACGAAGCGAAGGGATTAGACGCCGCGGCAGACAGGGAGAATGAAAAAACATGGATACAAATCAAAGAAAACAAAAAGAAAAAGGTGGGGCCGAGAAGGCAAGAGAGAAAAAGGTGAAGTCACTCGCAGGTGAAGCATATCAATGTCGCAAATTGACAGACCTTTTTGGCAGCAGCGCTGCTACAAGCACTATCATCAGCAGCTTAGAACAAGTGCAAGATGATGATGAGAATGATGAGGGCGCGAGTTCAGATATACAGCCAGCCTCCTGCGTTCATGATGAGGGACAGAGAGTTGAGCTGGTGGAAGAACCATCTCAACTGGCACATACAAGTGCAGAGCAAGAGCAAGAGGTGGGTGAGAATTATCCCTTGAACTCAGTGGCGTTTTCTCCTGGAGGCCAAGGGAAGCCAGGCTTCCCCTGTTTTTTTGGATTGTAGTTATAATTTTAATAAATAAATAAAAACACTTTGTTTAGTTTCGGTAATTATTCTGCCGGCCCATCTCTCCCCCATTCTCATTGAGTATTTTACAAAGAGTGAAACAGCGCCCCTCTAGATGTTATGATGAAACAGTATTGCACTCTCTGTTGCGAGAGGAGGCTAGCCAAAATTGGCTTCCCTTGTTGAAAAGAAATTGAGGGATTGACCAATCAGATGAGGCTCACTCATGCCTCACAATCCAATCAAATCAACTTCAGTTCGTACCGTAACTGTCATCACCACCCTTAAAAAGTAGTAAGCAACTGAAGCAATTGAAATTATGGAGGGTGGAGAATTTCATCAAACGTAATTTTACTAAACTTCCGCTACAGCAGCAACTAAAAATGAAATCTGATGACAGGCCAATGCCCAAACTGGAGCTGTGTACAGAGAGGAAAAAAGGAGCGAATCGGACGTAAAACTTTAAATAATAAACAGCGAATTTCTAACATTTGATATTTCATGTGGCCGGACTGGGTCAGTTTCCAGGGCTGAATTTTAGTCCCAGTCCGCCCCTGATGCTGAGTCTGACTTTTGTAGTTTTAAGGCCAATTTTACAGTGGCCAACAGGTGCGAACGCGCTGCAACGGCCAACAACATTTCCGTTAGGAGAAATGCACTGCAGTTTAAAAAACGATGCAAATATTAAAACAAAAATGTGACAAAACACATGTTAATTAAGAAACATCTACACCAACTTGAAAACACATGCGCAGTATTTAGAAAACATTCTCCAACTTGATGAGACATGCGCATTTATTATGGAAATGTTTCGGCCCGTTGTAGCGCGTTAGCACCTGTCTTCCAGCGTACAATTTATTATGCAGTAAATGTCACACAAAGTATTCAAAAAGGTTAAAAAATATGGTAGTTGTAACTTTATATTTTTCTTATTTTCAACAAATTCCATTAAAAAAGAACAATCCCATAATAATACTGTTTGGGTAACATTTGAAAACTTAAGTGCGCAGCTGATGAAGGAAATCACTTACTTAATTCCTGAATATGACACAGCAGTGACCATAAAAGTATTTTGTGCAGTACACTTAAAGAAACCGTTGTTTTTGCTCAGCACATTAGGTAAACATCCATTACAATTGTTATACAGTTTGGTATCTGATGATGAGGGCCACATGTAAAAAATCATTGTGAGATATGAACAAAAGTGGGGAAGAGGACTGTTCTGAGATCAGAATGTTGGCATTAATTATCTTCCACAGTTTGGCATAGATGTTTGAATAATATGTTTTTTGTTTTATTTGTTTAAATAGTGATACTGTAGCGGCCAAAATCATATAGAAATAAAACAGATAATTAACTTAAAATAATACAGCCGCTGTTAGCGGATCTTACGCAGGGCAATGATCCAGGTCCAGACAAGATTCTCCATTTGTGCAGTTTATTCCGATAACAAAGTACAACAAACAGGTTTCCTATATCCCTTTTCCTTAAGCCTTTCCTATGGCTTTCCTTTTGCTGGCTTGAAACACCCTGCTAAAAAACCGTTTGCCTACTAGTGCTCTGGCTCCCACCTCCACCTGTCTCCAATATATACAATTACACCAGGTGCTCTAATCACCCAGTGCCCAAAACATGCCTTCAAAATAAAAGCATAGAAACTACTTTAACTTATGACGCTAACTAAGAATACATATACATGATAATAATAAACACTATAAACAGCAAGAAAATAAATGTTAAACTATTAAATAATATAAAGAGATATATATATATATATATATATAGCTCCAACAGATACTGTGTTCGGAAAGTTTTATTTTTGGGCCAAATCTCTCTTGTAGGGACTTATTGCAAAACAAATCATGCTTCTGTTTTCTCTGAGGAAGCATGTATTGTTTATTTCCCCCCCAAAATTGAACTCATCACTTCCAGCTGAAATCAAGCTGAGTTGGAGGGTCTCCAAATTAAATTGTAATAAGAGAGTCATAGGGGAATTCTAGAATATATATTATTTTTGCCTGTGCTCATCCATAATAACTTCATGTTTTCTTCTTTTTTGAAAAGGAGTCACAGACCGATCGGAATACATTTCCAAATGTTGACAGAGTCTGCTATTATATAACCAATCACAATATTTCTATGTTTTACTCAGCATTAGTATCAAGATTAGAGGGCATGTAAGGAGAGAGGCTTAAGTTCATTACACCAGTTACACCAAATAGACTGTAGTCTATCCAAGCTCAAACACAACGTTTTGAGGGTTGCCAGATTCGCCTGCAGCATAATCGTACACATCCTACAAGTAAAGGATTCATTTCAGTGTCTTAACAGCAGAAAATATGGCAGCGGGAAATGTTGTCTGTGGCCAGACAGAGAATCAAAGGGTCTTCCCACTCACATTTTAACTCTCTTCGCTGGATTAAGTCCACAAAGTCTGTTATTGATTACTGTAAGGACTGCTGCATCCTCTTCACTTGCTGCAAAAAAAAGAGTGTTGTGAATATCGTTGATAACATTTCATTTTTGGAAAGGAAATTATATCATGAATGTCATACTGAAAAGTTATCAAACCAGTTAAAATGCTGATGAATAAGTTAACTTCTCAAACAGTTTTTTAAATGGTCAATGTCAAAAACTCATTAAATTAGTCGGGTTTTTGATTTAAAAGGAAATGAGCGTATGAAGGACAGTTCAGCTGAGTATCTAAATTATTATTTTATACATGAATTGATTCCTCTTTTAGCTGATTTTTCAGAGAATACATTATATGCAAGAAGAGTATTAAATCTTATCATAAACATTCAATTAAAGGTGTTCAAGGTGTTTCATGGTGTTCCCAGTATTTCATGTCACAGTGTCCTAATCTGCCTCAAGAACACAAGATAATTTATTACATAATACATGAAGGTTGTTGGTGGTTGAATGATTTTTTATTTTAAAGAACCGGAGCTGTAGCCACTTCAAACAAGGCTGCAGTTTCCAAGGTTACCAGTAATACAGCTTTGTTTTTTTTTATCTGGACTTGGGAATAGATCACAATTTGCTTTTGATGAAGGGTAAAGAGGAGAGGAAAATCTGTAATGGGAAATCTGTAAAAGTCGGCTGTGTTAGGATGAAGGGCAAGAAAAGAACAACGTGCTACAATGTGTGTGTCGCTGTTGAAAATAATTCATCCCAACACAAAAACGATGAATATCCAACATATTCAAACAGATTAAAGGTTTATTCAGAAGGGTCAAAGTGTCAAAATGTGAACACAGAACTTGGATGATGGATCACACCCACCTGACAGCTGGGTGTGATCGGAGCCCTCGGGCATGTTCAGGGATGTGTCTGTGTATCGGAGAGGCATGTGGTAAAATACTGAAATACTTTACATTGCTCCCGCCGAGCACTCCAGATTCAAACTGATAACGGTAACAATTGTCTTTTTGAGTGGGATTGGCAAGAATTCAGAATAAAACTGAGAAATACATTCATGTGCATCAGGGGTGTGAAAAAACATTTATTCAGCAAAGTATAGCAATGTTTTGCGAGGCAATATTGTAACCCTACACAGATATCAATCGTATTATATAAAATATTTATATTGCAGAAATGAGTTAAACAATTCCTTTTTTAGTTCCTTAGATGGTGGAGTTTTTTGCTTTTGATGTTGTAGGATCAGCAAGAAGTTGGTACAAATAAAAAGAGAGAAAGAAATCATAAATGTAGTGATATGCTAATATTAGATTAGCAGCTGTTAAAAAATGGCATTATTTTTAGTAAAAAAAATGGATTTGATGGCAATCCCTTTTTTTTTGCTAAGAATGATGGCAATCAATATATGTCAAAGCAAAAATATATCTAAGGTGACTTAAGTATCATGATTATAATGTATTGTGTGGCCTCCGGTCGATCCTACCCCTGCTTTGAAAACATAATGACTGTTATTACAAATGTTCCTTAGCATCTCAGTCAAATTTGCCGAGCTGAACAGAGAGCCAATGAAAGCTCATTGCAGAGGACAAAATCATCAATCACCTCCTGAGGTTTCCTAAATCAATACCATGAGATGACAACTTGGCAGAGCCCTGCATACGTCCGCCCAAAGACTGTTGGGACTGAAATAACAAGACCCTGCCAGGAAGCATCTTCTTCTCTCCCTCCTTATTTACACAGGCAGTTGTTTGTGACAGGAACTGTTGCAGGTCACAGGTGCCACGGAAATTAACCATCTTCTTCCTTTCACTGCAAACAAGTGCGAACATTTACCCTCCCATACACTGACACACAGCTCTGTGGATGCATTCGCCTGTATAAGATTTCATCTTGCGCACATAGAATAGACTCCTTTTCACAAGTGGAGGTGACTGCTGCTGACCCAGTTTGAAGATGGTAGCGTGTGCCAAGGTCAGACACCCACAGATTTAATTTCTTCACAAACCGCCAAAAGGCATTTTCCGCTCAGGTGTATTCGCAGTTATGTATGTTTTTCTGCATGTTCTTTTTCAATTCTGGACGTCTTTCCGGTCTTCTTTTCCCTTTGTCAGCCATTACGCAGTGCAACACAATGTTAAAGCATCATTTGTTGTACTTGTAAAAGGTATACAAAAACATAGATTTGACATGCATTTTCTTAAAGAGGCCTTTTTATGCTAATTTTTAGGTTTATATTTGTATTTCGTGCCTCTACTGTGATAGGCTTACATGCTGCATCATCTCTTTTCACCCTCTGTCTGAAACCAGAGCTGAGTCTGCTCTGATTGGTTAGTTGGCAGGCTCTGTTCTGATATATAATGAGATGTCCCGCCCCTTAGCCTTATCTCTGTTTTGCAGCCTCTCCGTAACGTTGTTAAAAGTCATTCATGAACCTGACCTGATGAAAAGCCTTTGGAGTCAAAACACTGTCAACAGAGAAAGCATGATAGACACGACTATCTCCGTGTTCCTCTTTGCATATGTAATTATAAAGCGGTGATAGGGGAAGGCTTTGCTGCCACAATGCTGCTCTCTGCCGGTTAATGGACCTCTTATGTGAGACTGACCTCTGAACTGTTAACAACTGGAGGGAACGGCCATTCAGATTTATCAAAGGAAAGTGTTTTAAAATATTTAAAAGATCTCTTTTAATTCTACACCTCAAATCCCTGGATGAGTGTACACTGTTATCATCAGTATTACAAATGCATAATCCTGTACATTTGCATATGTATGAAGAGAGATGTATCATGAAACCAGTGTCATTCATTATTTTCTCTCCTCAGAAGCATGCTGTTTATCGGCAGATTTAGAAATGTTCTGTCATCTCCTTGCGTAGGTTTAAGGCACATCTTCTCCACTTTGTGATCTGCAGACCTCCACACGGTGGGGGGGCATGCAGCTTTAGTAATGATTTACAGGATCCCCAGCTCCAGGGGCTTCTCGAACATTTGGAGTAATAACACTTTGTTCAGATCCTGCAGTCGTATTTATGAGCTACACTCTTGTCAGGAGCTTAGAGTTTCCAGTAGAGCCCCTGGAGATGATCACCCACCTCTTTTTAGCCTTGTTAAAGAACCAAAGGGAAATCATATTTCTAGATGGATACCCTCTCTCTTCATCTGCACTATGCTTATTACTGCATCCAAGAAAGATCAAAGCGAGCTAAACTACCCTCAGAGCTCGCAGCCCCCTGAAGATTCCTCACAGTACTAGAATAACGAGGTGAAGGCTGCCTCTACTTTCATCATCACCTTGCTTAGCAAGTGAGTCATGTTTGTCAGAAAAGTCTTTTTTTGTGCCATGCTCTACATGCTCTGAGCGAGACTCGACACATACAATGTCATTATGACTTTTTATTTGGGAGAAAACTAATATTCCCCCTCTACCAGGTATTGATTCCTGTATCGGCATTACCCACAACTTGCAGCAATAATCAAATGTGACCAGGATCAAGCGGTGAGAGAGGCAGCAGACTAACCCGGGGACCCTCTCCCTCTCTGTCTATCCTGAAACAGCTGTTTGAGCTCTAATTAAAGGGAAGTAGCAGGTGTCACCTGAGCCCCCACTGCAGGGGCACACCTGGCTGCATTAATTTGATCCAAAGTGGTTTTGACGGACTGCCTGCACTCTGGCGTCCCACATTAAGCCACTGGAACTGAGCACCTGCTTGGAGCGAACAGGCGATAGCGCTCCACTAACACCGCTCTGTGGAGGAACACCACGCTGGCCAGCCCATGTCTCTTCCCAGTGACCCAGGAGACGGCTCTGTCATCCCTGATTCTGACTCACCAGCAACATCTGTAAGTGAGCGGCCCCGTGCCTCTGACCTGTAGTCACACTGAGCTGTGCCCTTATGGCTGTGCCCAACATAATTGTCTGTGGAAACCTCCCCGAGGCTGTAAATGCAGCTTGTTTCAGATCTCCTGATGATTTCACAGGACATTTAACTTAACACCTCTCATTTGTTACCTCTTCAGGGCATTTCCAATTTCCATTACCAAGTTCCCAAGGTATGTACCAAGCCCTTAACCTCCACTAGCTTTTAATGCGTGCATAAATTGCCTTGGGGATAACGTGACACTGCATTCAGTAGTGACATGTGTTTGTGTGAAGGCTTAAAGGGACAGGACACCCTGAAACACCTGGAGTACTCTTTATAAACCAGTTGGTTTTGGTGCCTTCTGCCCAATGATACGGTACAATAAAATAGTTCCAACATGAAAATGCGCAAAACAAGGTGTGAGAATCAATTGTTCGTCACAATTGATTTATGTAAGAGTAACTGCTGTTTAGCCTTTTTAAGGTATGTTTTTGCTGCTCTGAGCTTCTAAGGCAGGGGTGTCAAACTTAATTTCATCACGGGCCACATCAGCATTATGGTTGCACTCAAAGGGCCGGTTGTGACTATATAAAAAGACATATATAAATATTGAATATATATGAAATAACTTATTATATTACATTATTGCCTCTGCATTGGATTATTATCGGATAGGGTAATAACTTCATAATTAACTACGTCTGAAAGCAGAAGTCTAGGGCAAATAATTGCAAGTCTCTTCAGTGAGAATGTCACAATATGATTTTAAAAGAAAAGCCACATTCTGAAAAAAAGAAGAAGTGACATTTTGAAAAAAAAATCTATGAGAAAAAGGCTAATTCTAAGAAAAAAGGCATATTTTGACCAAAAAAAGTCAAATTCTGAGAAAAAGTTAAATTTGAGATGCATTGTGGGACATGTCGTTTATGGGTAACGTGCTTCTGTAAAGTAGCATGTTACAGTATAATAAACATATTATATTCTTTGCAAGCTCTTGTGGGGCCACATAAAATGAAGTCGCGGGCCAGATTTGGCCCCCGGGCCTTGAGTTTGGCACCCCTGTTCTAAGGGAAAGCACCATAAGTTTCATAATATTGGAGAAAAGGCATACATATACGAGCAATATTTCCAACACTGGGCAACTCACAACTAAACAATCATAGACTGATAAATAGTGCTACAGGTAAGACAAAAATATGACCTTTAAAACTGAGTAGTGCCAAAACATTGGGAAATTGCACACAGTGTCTTCTGTCTGACACTTTAATTGCCGAATGAAATTTACATCAGCTAGAAACAAAGCTGCAGAGGTTTGAATGAGCCCTGCTTCAGGTCATGCTACACTCGCTCTTACAACAGTTTCTTTGTGCCACAAGAATATATTAATTTCATGAGTCAACAGGCTACGACTGGCAGTTTGTGTCGAGCTAAACAGTGTTTAATTGGATTCTGATCCATGGCAACACCACTGGAGCCTTGTTGCATCTTTTATTTCAGCAGCACCTGGAGCGTAATGGTGGTGATTACATCCCTCCTGTGGTGTCCCGGTGGTTGAGCCTGCACAGGCCCATGGGAACACGCTGCTAACAGTCACGGTCCGTGCTGCCCTGCTGCCCTGTGCGGCTGCTGGGAGCCTCTGTTACAGCACCGCTGAGACAAGCACAGGTTCAAATGGAATCATGGTAATACAAATCAAACTAATTGTTTACAGCACAAAGTATTACACAGTGGAGATGCTAATCAACAGATCAAGACAGACTCTTATTTGTACAGGCATAACATTTAAAACTGTTCACTTCAAAGTAAATGTCATGTATGTGTATTAAACTCAATCAATTTGCTTTACATCAAAGACAAACACAAAGTGCTAATGGTTGTGGTATTTTTTCAGGGAGAAAAGAGCGTGTCCAATTAGAAATAAACAATAATGCAGATTTTTACAGCATGGGATGAATGGTGATATTTGACCAGCAGTTGAAGAAGCAATCTTCCCACGTCCATTCAAGCATTTGATCATACAATCCTCCATAGAAAATCAGGCAACTCCAAAGAAAAATGTGTCCTACGAATCAAAGCTCAAGAACATTTCGAGATCTTTTTATATAACTGTATTTAATGTCTTTAGAATAGAATTAGATTTGCAAAATAATGTTGTTGAAGATGCATTTTTCATTTAAGGATCAAATTGTAGAGAATTTACTTTCATGTAAAACAAACAATTACATTACATTCATGACTTGACATTTGGTCGAATACAATACATTTTTTGTGTAATTTGCGGAGCTTAGAATACAAATAGAAAGACATTTTCAAGTTTAAGTTCTATATTTATGCTCAACAAATAACACACAAGCAGGCGCTGGCAATGGAAACCTTACATTTCAGGCTTGTCAAATCATGCAAATCCAAATAGAAAAAAAGGTTATGCAGGAAGAATACAAAGAAATATAATACAGAGTGGAGTGAAGGTGTTTGGAACACCCTTTCTCAATTTGTCAAACATCCTTACATTTCCAAAATAATTTCATTGGCAAGAATGCAATCTTCAGAGAATGAAATAGCTGAGAATGGATTCTCATGTAAAATCTGAATTTAAATATATTTTCAAACGAATGGCACAAATTTAAAATGAAAATCTATCAGCCTCATCGGAGGGACACCAGATAACGATGCCCTTAGAGGATCCAACAGAGCGACCCCCTCACATAATCCTGGGAAAAGGTCACTGACCCCTGCCGGTGGAGATTGGGGAGAACGGCCTGAGCATATAGTGAGCCCTGACAGCACGGGGAGGCATAACATCGCTGGGCCTCTGACCTTCAGTGGAGCCCCACTCCGTCTTACAACACAGAGTCAGACGCATGTGAATAATACATCAGCCTCTACTGCTGGGACCCACCCCCACCACTCACACTAGTAAAGCTAAAACACAGGATTCACATCATAGAGTGGGGTTTGTCTTCCACAGCAGCTCAAACAATAATGAACACAGATAGTTTGGCATGCTGAGGAACAGTCCCTGTCCATCACAACATGTTTATACATGGATTTTTGTTGCTGTACTGAATTGGCACACATATTGTATTGTAATATATTGGTATTAGATGTTACACAGATTTTTTCATCCTCAGTTCAGTTTCCTGTGCAGGTCACACCTACGGTTTGTCCAAAGCTTAATCCTTTCTTTTATTCTCTAGTATTTAATTTGTGATTCACTTTTTCTATTTTAGTTCCTTTTTTTCCAAGAGCTCTAGCAAAGGCTTAAAATAGATGGGAAAAAGCAGCAGTTGTGGCCCCTATAGTAATTTCTCACCTCCATGCACGTAAGTGAACAATAGATCGTGCCGCGAGAATTCTGCTGTTTACACAGAGTGAATGAACAGAAATGCATGAAACATTTTTTAAATCCCCTGTGATTCCTGGAAAGGCGGGCTGCGTCTCTCTTGTCTTCATCTGCTTTACATACAGGAACAGCTCTGCGGTTTGCACTGAGATATTTGAATTTCATAGAGTGTTTGACATTTGATAATAGTGCTGTGTGTTTATAGATTCTAGACTTTCCTGCTGAAGGTTCCCTATCATGTTTGTTCAGGCTTACCCCCTCGGAAAAAAAGCAATTGAATATATAACAAATTCAAATATCTCTGTGTGACATCAAAAAGACAAACACAATTATTGTTTTAGCTCCGCGTCAGGGGATACATATCAATTTGCCTTGTAGGAATAATTTCATTTACATAAAATATTCGGAGTAACAGATGCAATGAATGAAAACAAATGTTTGTGCAACATTTATTATGAAGGAAGAATTGCTTTATTAATTCCACATTATAACATGAGGTTCTTCACCTGTTGAGACAGATTTATTTTTTATACAACGTGTCTCTTTGTGTAACTCAGTCTGTCACAGTAAAATTGTTGTAATTTAATTGACTTTAGCCTATAGCCTACCGATGATAACAATTCCATTGTATTTGTTATCTCAAAATCACAAGTTATTACGCAATTAGGTGCACATTTGTTTTACTAAGATAACTCAAAATGTTAGAAAAGTGAAAAATAAAAAGGTCCATGAATGTGTTTGTCATTATTTCTAAATAGCACGTGTTTTCCTGAGATAACGGGATAAAATGTTTAATGCATGAAAACATTTTTGTTTCTGTGATCTCTTGATAAATATCCCGTTATTTGAGAAAATAATATTATCTTTTAGAGATAATTACCTAAATGACAAACAAATAACATTAACTTGTTATAGCAGGGATAAGAGAGGAAATTAAATGTTTGAATGACTGCTTTTATACTGTTGACTTAACTATTATAATTTTCAAAATAATTTCATTAACTACCGGAATTCTTGTGAAAAAAATGGAGTCTACTTGTTGTTGAAAAACAGGGGCAATACAATGTTTAAACCATGGCATTTTAAGGTTTCCATAGCAACACAACAAAAGACAGATGCTTATGTTCAAGGCTGAGGTTGTGGACAAATGTGACAATGTAGGATAGTGTATGCAACATTATACTTGCAAAATGAATGAGCAGGTGATTATACAGTGTACACAACTCTATGATCCACACGCAGTAGTTTAATCAGTGTCTGTCACTGCCTTTCACAGACGTGTCCTGTGTGCAGGGGTTACTACCCTCTACTGGTGCACAGAGTCAATGCAGAGCAACTATAAAAAATACGTTTGAAAAAAATAAATTGCTTCAATTGCAACGAAAGTGAGCTCGAGTATTTGTAACATTTTCAGAAACCTTTTAATCAGTTTTAAGCACTTGAACATAACGCGGAACCAATATTCCCCGCTGTCCGAGTTTCCTTCCGGTGTGTTTTTGTCGTCCCACTCCAGCAGCAGCGTTGAAGCGGACTATTATTTAAAAGATATAATAAATTGGATAAACGGTATAAATGTTGTGAAAACAGGTAAATATACAATTTAAAGTGTTGAATTCGGCTACAGCCAGCACTGTTTAAAATGAATTGAATATAACGTTGGTTTACACGTGTTACTTTATTCAACGTTAACCGACTTAATTTTTAGTGCAGCTTTCTCTAAATGCCATATTCAGATTGATATTAATATTATCTTATACACTAGAGCTTTGGTTGTCATCAACTCCGACTACTTTTGAGTAGGAATCTATTAATATATCGTTACAAAGATTGAAAATCATTGTTTGTTATGCTTACATTTTGTGGATTTAATTGAATGTGTGTACTGTCTTAGCACTCCAATAACAACTGAGTATATTAAACCACATCCTTGTATGTCCAGCTCTCACATTTAACTTGCATTTGAGGGTTTAAATATATCTTTAAATTAAAATTGCACTAATGGTGCAGCCTTGCAGCAATAAAGCTGACATCAGGTAGGCCTACTTCATTGGGACTCTTTCTTGTTTTGGGTTACATTTCGGAGTTAACATGAGCATAAAGAGGATACTCGGTTTCTAAAAATAACACTAGAGACCAATTTCTGAGGCTTTTTCGATACAATCATTATCCTCCTCCCACTAGTAATTTGAGGTGCACGTTCGGTGAAGCTTTACTCTGCCCATCCTCCTTAATGACTCCATAATAGCCTAATGTATGACAGTAGAGTAGGGCCATAATTCCCCCAAACATCGTATCTAAAAAGAGTTTATTTCTGCCTGTTTTGTTGTTTTTGCTCAAATGTGTGTAAAGTCAGAGGTTCCATACAAATGTTTCTGAGAAACCAGAATGATATGTGTCCTGGTAGAGGGAACTGCACGGTCAAACCTCTCCTGACACACCTCATGCATGTGGCAAATTACATTAGTTGTGTTCTGTTCACAAGGGTGCGCTTTTGACTCAAAGGAATCAGGATGCTTCGTACTTTGGCGTCATCTCCAGTTTCAAATGATCATCCAAAACAACAGTTTGAGGCAGAGATGGATACCATGTCACAGATACCATGTGACAGAGGGTCAACACTGACTGTGTACACATTGCAATGTTGGCTCTGGAGGCCCTCAGCTGTATTTTGTGATCTCCAACTTGAATATGAGGTGTATAGTATACACAAGCAAGTGTCCTGTTTTTGTTTAAACATGGTGGACAGTTTTTAGCTAAGTGTGGTTGACCCATGACATCTTAGCACAGGACAATAATTCAAATACAACCTTTGCTTCAGAATTGTTGACTCACCAAACAGTCCACATGTCAATGTATCTGTGCATCATCATTAGGGATTCAGTCTGAACAAGGGCTGTCCTCCTAACTTTCTTTCACTGTCTGTCTCACAGCATGAGTAAAGACGTCTCATTAATGCACACGCTGTGGACAAAGATCTCTGCTGTCTTGCCTAAAGATGAGGAACAGTTTCCACTGCCGTTTGGGGCCATAGTGGAGTCGAGTGTGGTGGAGATGCTGAGAAGGTCCAGGCGGCAGCTGTACAGCGACACCACCAGCGCCAGCCGAATGCTCACTGCCAAGGTCCTTTTGGATTTTTCATGGGAGAAACTCAATACTGGAACATGGCGCCATGTGGACAAAGAATGGAGGCGCGTTTATTCGTACGGCTGCCTCTTCAAAGTGGCCGCTCTGTGCCGCGGAGATCCGTCAGCAGAGGATGTCCTGGAGGCTCTGAGGACTTGTGACATGGGTTTACTCATGGGGGCGGCCATCATGGAGGATATACTTCAGGTTATTGTGCGGATTCTGCAAGGTGAAGTCAGGAAGTCTACTAAAGGAGAAGATGGTGAACACCCGCAGGTAAAGGTCGGTGATCCTTTGTCCCTTTTTATTTGATCATAAGTAATAATTTACCTCATTAGCACCATCAAAAGTGGTAAAAAAAGACTTGTTTTTCTTGAATTCTTAAGGCTTTAAGTAATTAAAGCACATTTACTATTAAATGTACAAGAATAAAAGGTAGCAGATCATCAGTCATTATCATAAAATAAGATGTGCACAACTTGTTCTATTTAAGTGACCACTGAGTGTCACCAATTTAGCCACACACTAAAGTAGTGGAAGTGTTTCCTTGTACGATGTGAGGGTCTAAGGACAGAGGGTGTCGTATTGTCACACTGATACTATGTACAAACTGAAGTCCACTGAGACAAATGTAACATTTGTGATATTGGGCTATATAAATAAACATTGATTGATTCAATGTTTACAACAATTGGTAACCTTGGAGGACATTTCAAAATAAGCTTCTCTAAAGTTTTAGAGAAGTATTTATTTTCTTTGTCGCCCTACATCTTGAGGCACTCTGTCAAATGTCACTGAAGATAAAGTGCAACAAACACTCACATGTCAGATCCCTTTGTTTAGATTCCTTAAGATTGAGACGGAAAGCTAAGAGTAGGGTTTGGAGGATTTTTCTCAATAACATGTTTGCTTTCTTTAAAAAAAATCCAACTGAAAATTGAACTCAGTTCATGCATTCAAAACTAAACAGTCCATGTCTGGCTGTAGTGGAGCTTAAGGCTGCAAATAACAACTCTTTGTTAATGTCTTTTGATCTTCAATACCCTTTTGATCAATCAATTGATCAACTTAATGCCAGAAAGAAGTACGAAATTGCCATGACAGTCTCCATAAACCGGTAGAGAGAACTTCATATCGGTTTCTATGCACTACCAACAGTCCACAACCTTTAATATTGCTCATCATCAATCCCGGTTTCGGCTCTAATGGTTCATAAAATGGCTGGAGATTGACTCATCTCTTAATCTTATAATCAATAAAGTTATTTTATAGAGAAATATGTCAACAGAACAGGGCTGCATAATGTGCAAAAACTATATTGATATTTTTTGACAGACATTTTAGATTTAGGATATTTAAATATGGCATAAGAGTATTTAACTTGTACAATAAAGTGATCTATTTGATTCAGAACTGAGTTGTTCTATTAGCTGCCTTTATCTGTTTAGTCATTTGATCCACATTACTGATGATTATAAATCAAAATCTCATGTGTACATTAGTTGTTAAAGCACGATTAGTAAATCCTACAACATCATTGCAATTTCAGAACTCAAAATATGATTATATTTTACTTTCTCCGTCTATCCCAGCCTGTTTACAGACACATTGTTTTTCTTGTTATTTTCCTCTTACAGCGCTCGTTTTTAGAATCGATTTGAATACTTGACAAACCCCCTTGTTGTGTTGGCGTCATCAACAGAGAATAAAGATGGAGTATCCGCATGTTCCTGTGATCAGAGAGGAGGTGGCCATTCCCAGGGTGAAGCGTCCTTCACTGGAGAGCTTCAACACAAACTACCTGCTCCCCCTCAAACCGCTCATCTTAGAGGGGACCATCGAGCACTGGCCCGCCCTCAACCAGCACCCCTGGAGGTTTGTTGTTTGTTGTTTTGAATCTGTTGTTCTATTTGTATTAAAACAGGCTATTTCTCTTTGTCCAGATACAATCACTACATCAGTCGTTTTCCCTGCTATACATTTTTTTTTATCAGTATTCACATGTCATGGACATTTCTACTGATCATAATTCCATTGTTGAGTTCTACTAGAATAGATTTACATTGTTCAATGTTCCAAACTCACATTGGTTTCTCATACAGCGTCTCTGTATAGTATGTGCATTCACTCTCTGTCCTACACGGCTTGTTGGAGCTCCTGCCCCCGCCCCCCCCCCCCTTCCTGTGAGCCCAGTGTGCTCTGATTGGTCAGCTCGCCCACTCTGTTCTGATGAGTCCACCACCGTTACAGCGGAACATCAGTGATTATGTGTCACAATGGCGTTAGCAACCAGAAAATGACACCAGTAATGACAAACAGATGAGAATGCTGCGTGGGGTCTGGAGCTGGGTTACTGGTGTCATTTCCTGCTTGCTGCGTGGGCTCTGCGAGACAACGAGACAATGCGAATGGACGCGGGAAAGGGGGGGTGCTGAGGGGCTGCAGTACCCCCATCTGCGAGGCTCCACTAGCGGTTGCAGACCGTTTACATGCATAAAAAGCTACATAACACACAAGGGGACGGGTAACAACCGGAAAAGCATGTCATGGGACCTTTAAGTCAAACTCTCTTCCAGGAAATAAGTTTAAAAATCATAGTCCTATATACGGTGGCCCACAGGGACAAACGCGCTACAAGGGCTCAAAACACGTCCGTTAGGAGAAACGCCCCTGCTGTTTCTCCTAATGGACGATGTAAATAAAAAAAACATAAATGTGCTAAAAAGACGTGCAAATGAAGAAGCATATTCATCAACTTGACGAAACAGGCAGCGTTTACTTAAAGAGCTGCATTAACTGAACATGACAAATAAAAAAATGCTGCAAGAAGCACAAATAACAACGGAAACGGGGACACTGAAAAGTGATGCACACAACTGGGATTGGAGCGCTTGTTGACGTAAAGTTGGCCAACTGTCACTCTCGCAGAGTTTGTGTATTTCATAATTGTAAGTGTTCACATTGTTAAAATAATCCAAAATTACCTGAAATGAAAGTATTGGCCTATTTTAACATAGCATTGCATGATTAGTGCATGTGCACGGGTTGGCCACCGTACCCAAAAGCTTTTATAGTCAATTTAAATTTAGAAAACAACACACGGTATTGCTGTAAGCATACACATCAGTAGTCCTCCAGCATTGTTAAACACTACTGCCCTCCTCAGACTGATTTACTTGTGACGCCAGCTGAGTGCACTCATCCAGAGGAGAAACCTGCACGACTCACTGAAGCAGCTCTGGCGTGTTACAAGCAATTCACATCAGTTTGTTAGCAGACACTTCGGTTACGTTTTCGTCTTAATTGCCTTAAAATGTGGAAATAACACAAAGTGAATTTATGTTGGTGTAGTTGTCAAAACACCCCCGATTCCTGACTCTAATGTCTGCCAGCGGAGGCCGATATAACTGCCTCTGCGTTTGAAGATGATCCCTCACTGTCCTCCCTCTCCCTGCCGCCTCCTGACAGCTGACTGCTCTCGCTGACACCTGACATACGGCGCCTGGCGTCTGACTCTCACTCTGACGGGGGGGGGAGGACATCCTGAAGTGCTCCCACAACATATATTTGAGCTGTGCTAGAACCCTGAATGACCAGACTTGAGGAATTATGCCATTTTTATTTCAGTAATGTTTGTTTTTCTTCATTCCGCAAAGCATAGAATACCTGAGGTCAGTGGCCGGCTGTCGGACGGTTCCTGTCGAGGTGGGGTCCAGGTACACGGACGAGGGGTGGTCCCAGACTCTGCTCACCGTCAATGAATTTATCGATCGATACATTATAAATAAAGTAAGTCCATCATTAACTTGTGCTGCATTGTTAACACGATCAAAACTATTTTCTAACTTGTTTTTGATTTGCTCTGTTGTTCTGAAATGGCTCAGGATGGAGTGAAAGGATCAGGTTATCTCGCTCAACACCAGCTTTTTGATCAGGTATGTTTTCTTTCCTCCTGACTACATGATTATGGAAATAATTATCTATTTATTTTGATTACCTATTGATTATTCAGCTTTTATTTTCTGGCACAATGTACAATTGAATTCTCTAACTGTCATCCTCAAACCACATTGCTTTAAAGACTATTGACCTTTTAGTCCTAATTATCAATAAATGGTCTGAATTGACCTTTACGGAGAGGGCATCATGTCAAGTTCATAGCTGTGAATTTGGTGAGGTTTCATGATTTATTTTACATGAAATCCCTATTATTAAGTGATAACTTGTTAATCAGCTAATAATATGTCTATTATTTGTATCAAGGAACTGACTTAAAATGTTGCATTATAATCGGAAAAGGAGACATTCGATGTTCTCCTTTGGATAATTAACATGAATTAATGAATTGAATGAATTAAGGATACAGTTGCTCCCATTTCAAATAGAAATGTACGGAAGCATAACAAAATATAAGAAAAGGAAATGATAAATTATATTTCAAAAAAGTACAATATACTTCAATATCTCACAATAAGAAATATTATAAAATAACATTTTAAATGTGTTAATTTAATTTTAAATAATGTATATAATAAAAATAAATATATATTTAACATAGAATCATTTCTATTATTATGCAATATGTGTGAAATTGTCCTAATTAGTGTGAATTATTTAGTTTTGACGGGTCACAGCGAGCTTGGTCCGACACAATCTAATACGTTTATTGAAATGTTGACAGTTTGTGACAAATGTTGAAGAAATTCCCTCTAGGCGTTCGTGTTTCTGAGATATAAGGTTCACAGGAAGTAGACAGACGAGCCAAACACAAAACGCCTGCGGCCACAGCTGTCGCCAGCAGGGAGGAATAGAAAACTATTTCTGATGAGACACTGGCAAATGTTGTGGTTAAAAACAACATGGTATAATTCTGTCAGTGTGAATTAAAGCCCTCCCTATGTGATTCTGTTTTTTAATGTTGCATTAGATTCCAGAGCTGAAGGCAGACATCCGTCCTCCTGATTACTGCTGCCTTGGTGAAGGAGACGAGGAGGACATCACTGTAAACGCCTGGTTCGGCCCCGGGGGGACCGTGTCCCCTCTGCACCAAGACCCTCAGCAGAACTTCCTGGCTCAGGTGACCAACACACAATGTTTTATACGATGTGATAATTATTCATTTTCAAGTCTGAAATGTTACAGCAGCTCCAACAGGAGAAATATTAAGACACACGATACAAGGAAAACAACATGTAACATAACATCACGATCACTGAAGAGAAACACGCTCAAGACCCTCTATCATACATTTAAACTTGGATTGAACTCCGAATTTGAGGATTGAATGGTGCACAAAGGATTGCTTCAGTCTAACTTTATTAAATCTTGGGACCCTCTATTTGTGATTTGATGGTAAAAATGAATATTCGCTGTTCAGGACATGGTTGTGGTCAGAGAGCATGTTGTTGGAAAGCCTCACTATGATGTTATGGTAGGCTGATTCATGAGTTTCTCACAGGGTTGACCTACAATCTTTGAGCATTTATTCAACTTGTGGAGCTTTTTTGATTTTAAAGCGGTAGACAAACACTTGTAGTATTGCAATACTGTAGAACAGTCAAAACCACAGATGTAAAAAAACAAAGAAGAATTTCTCTACACTCCCCGAAAGGCAGGCGGCGGAGAGAATCAATTCTTTGTTTTGTTCTTTTTCAAACATAAAGGGACAAAATAAAGAATGTATTTTCTCCGCCGCCTTAGGACTTTCAGGGCGGGTATGAATCCAGTTAAAGATATGTCACGTGACCGCGCTTTGTTTAAACCATGGGTTTCCCCGCTATCAGGTGGTGGGAAGCAAATACATTCGCCTCTATTCCCCGGAGGACACGAACAAGCTGTACCCTCATCAATCACAGCTCCTCCACAACACCAGTCAGGTGGGATTGACAGTCCATATATAGATAAGAAATACATGTTGGAGCCAGTTAATATATGCAGCATTTCCTCCCATGCAGGTGGATGTGGAGAACCCGGACCCAGAGCGCTTCCCGGAGTTTGCCAAGGCTCCTTATCTGGAATGTGTGTTACAGCCCGGAGACGTGCTGTTCATCCCCGTCCAGCACTGGCACTACGTCCGCTCCTTAGAGCTCAGCTTCTCTGTCAGCTTCTGGTGGTCATGACTGCACAAATCTTTAATAAAAAATATACTTTTTGTACAATTCAGTTGTTTTCTGTTTCTGTGGAGGCAAACCAATTTGGGAGTTTTTAACTAATGCAAGGCTAATTCTGATAAATCTTAGGACCGGCACTGATCACACAAACCTTTGATCCACGAACAATAAACACACACCGCTGAGTGATTAGTTGAATTGTGCCGCTGATGATTGCAAAAACATCCATTGTGTGGAAAGCTGGAAGAAAAAACAAATGAGCAGTTAAAACTGTTTGTGCTCATTTCAACCTGCAATTACAGAGCAGTGTTAGTCATCTCCTTTGATAGGGTATGTTTCTCTTTTCAAATTGGCATATTTAATTGTGTTCTCAACCTTATTCCTACAACTATTCTCAGATGTATGATTTCCATAATTCATGGAAATTAGGCAAGTCTTCAAATGTACTAACCGAGCGAGCTACAGGTACAAAGATGGTGATAAACATGGCTCTGTGGTTAACTGACAGCCAGAGGCAATTAGGCAGGTCGCAGATTAAATTAATAAATGAAATGAATTAATCCCCTGGGAAAAGACAGGCTTTGAAATTAAAACAGCAGCCTGACAGTACAACTCCTGTCTCACAAACGCAACACCTGACTACAAAGACGGCAACACTTCGTTTCACTTTTCAGACCTCTGACAAACCCGTCATTATGCCGTCGGTTTGTTTCAATCAAACCCTCTAATTAGAGTCAAGCAGTATGACAGAAGTGACAACATTAAGTAGATCAGCACTGATTTACACATTTATCTGCCTTTCAACCCAATTCACAGTCTGCACACGGCAGACAAACATCTGAGGAGAAGGTGAAGAGTTTCGTAGGATTTTTCAGCCCAAATAAATAGATTTAAATACAATTTTTTTTTTTTTCAACGAGTGCAGTCTAAAACGATAATGTGGCTAAATCAAACATGCATAATTTGCTGCAAATGTAAAATAAAATGAGTTTAAATTGTCTCTCTTTGACGGGTGACTGAAATTTGGAATCACTGTTTTCTCGAAGTGCTTGTAAATATGGGCTCATTCATGCATTTAAATTATGAATAGTAACCAGAGGTGGATGAAGTATTTAGACCTTTTACTGAAGGACAATTACTTAAACCAAATTGAATAAATACACATTGAATGCAATCCTTAAAGGTCCCATGTCATGCTTTTCCGGTTACCCGTCCCCTTGTGTGTTATGAAGGTTTTTCTGCATATAAACGGTCTGCAAAGTCACAAACCCTCAAAGTACACCCTGTAGCGAGTAAAACTCTAACACAGAAAAGACCTGTCTATGCTGCCCCAGAACGCCTCGTTGGAGATTTCCCTTTTTCTTCCTGGGTATAGTGACGTGCCCATACCCAAGGACCCAATGGTCTAAATGGATCAATCCGTGGAGCCGTTACATTGCACAATATAAATCTATTTTAGTATACCTCAACAATGGAATTATGATCAGTAGAAATGGCCATGACATGGGACCTTTAAGTAAATGTATGAAAACATTAGCATCAAAATGTACTCAAGTTCCATTTCAGAACAGTATATTTATTTATTTATATTTATGATAACTGTGATTGCACCAATGTGTTCATCACGTCAAAGTTGATTCTGGTAAAGGTGCAGCTTTTTTTTACTATCTATACTGCTGGGGAGCTTGTGAATTTCACCAAAGGATCAATAAAGTTTTATGTTATCGGTCTTAGTTTAATCTAACCTATTAAAAATGATGATACATATTTTTTATTGTAAGTTAAAGTATAATATTTCCCTCTTGAGATGTAGGGGAGTAAAAGTATTAGCAGGAAGTGTCAACTCTCAGTTCAAGTACCTCAAAATTGAAAAAAGTAAATGAACTGGTCGGGGTTTAACAGTTAACATGTAATGGCTTCTCCCTTACCCCATGCTACACCCGTCCACCATGTTTTATAAAAATCCGGTCAGAAGCGTTTCCGTAATCCAGCTAACAAACAACGCAACCTGAAAAACCTCCATTGCGAGGGTAATATCTAAGAGCTGGTGCATTAAACATTGCCTGGGTTCAGGTAATAGACTTATCCTAACGTATTTACTTTCCTTACGAGGCTAAACCAATAATATGAACCCTGCAGAGTTTAATTCTGTAAGTAAATGCTGTAAACTTCATTTAGCCCTTCAGTGCTTTGTTGTCGTCAAGTACGTGGCACAATTGAGTTAGGATCACACAAAACAGCTTACTCCCATTAAAATGTAATCAATACTCAATTACCAGTGAAGTAATTTGGGATCTCGGGGTCTTAACCCTTTCGCTTCCACCGACACCCTCTGCCCCCGCTCTTTTGATTAATGGGCTCATGGATTTTCAAATAAATCTGGCAAATCAGGATAAAAAGAGCGATAGATGTATCTTGTTTTGTGGGAGAATGAACTGGATGTACAATGGTTATGTTGTGGTGAGTAAAACATCCCTATAAATGTAGATCTGAAACACAGGCTGATTTATGGGTTATAAACAATGTAATCAATAATTATGAGTGAATATTCCTCTAAAATAATGTGTGTCTATGCATTGAATCTTTTGTTGTTTTTGGTGGCCTAGACACCATCTGAGTTATTACAGTTTGTATAAGAAAAATATTACATAACACAGTTGTTCCTTTTCATTTTGGATGAAATCTCCAAAAATGAATACAACTTTATTTATCAAGATAGGGAGAAAACATTGAAAAAATGCAAAATGTACAAACAGAAAGTTAAGAACAAGGATTGTCAGGCATTAATTAGTTTACATTTATCTTAAACATGACAGGAACAGTTTTACATGACTTTCTCTCTTCCATTTTCATTGTGACAAACTATGAACAGCTTTTAAAGTAAAAGTCAAATTAAAAAATATGTTTTAACCATATAACACTGACTTCAATTACAAACCTGAGCTGGAAGCAACTCTAACTAAGTACAAAAAAAGGTAAGTGGTCATGTTTGTAATGATACAATAAGATCAACAGTGCAGGAGGAAAATAAGGTAATCATTAACGATGAGATTGTTTAGTGTTGGGATTTATAGAACAGAGAGCAAAGGTCCATGATTCAAATGTTCTAAAGGCAACTCAGTATCACACGTTGCAACAACTCAAACTACTTTAATGTTATCCCAAGGTTTATGACATATAGTGCATAGTAATAAAAAATTATCAAATGACTCCTGATGGAATAAAACATGATGGATTGTTCCTCTGATGGCTGTAGTTCTTCCCACTAACACATATTAAAAAATCATTGCTGATGCAGAAATGTCTTCTGTCTAATATTCCGGCAGGTCTACAGACAGGTTCTGCACCCGCTCCACCACGAAGAAGCAGAGCGTCCCGGTGAAGCCCAGGATGACCATCAGCAGGAGCTGCCACTTCAGCAGGATGTACCCGCTGTAGAAGAACGCCACGGCTGCAAAAACAGACTGAGAGAGGATAAAAGATATAGGATGCTTCAGTTCAGCCGACAAAATCCATAGTTCATTGTACCAGTTATATAACTGAACATGCATTGTTAAAGGGGCCCTATTATGCTCATTTCAGGTTCACCCTCTGTCTGAAACCCAGTCGGCTCTGATTGGTTAGCTGGCCGGCTCTGTTGTGATTGGTCAACCACTTCGAGATGTCCCTCCCTTTGCATATCATCGCTATCCAATAGAAGAGCGAGTGTTACGTAGTGATGTCATTATTATTGGTACTGAAGTAAACAAAGGAGTCTAATGAAAGTGTTTCAGGCAGGAGAGAAACTCCCTCTGAAGGGAACTATGTGATTTTCGCCTTTGCAGACTATTTACATGCACAAAACCCTACATAACACACTAGAGGAAAGGGAAAACCCCAAAAAGCACAATAGGGCCTCTTTAAATGCAATCAAATTAACTAATAGATAAAGTAGACCTTTTGCCAATGCCATCAGTATTTGTAATCATATCTAATTTCCTGCTGTTTTTATATTTATAAAATATTTAGTGCAAATCACTTTCAAGTCAAAAATAATGTCAATGTGTTGATTTAATGTGTATGTATTAGTTTCTTTTACCAAAGTATTAAAATAAAAACACACTACTTTATTCAAGATCTGATTGGCTGTATCAAAACAAGGTATTTTATCATTAGTCAAATAAATGCAAAACTACGGTGGGCCA
Source organism: Gymnodraco acuticeps (assembly GCF_902827175.1). NCBI lineage: Eukaryota > Metazoa > Chordata > Actinopteri > Perciformes > Bathydraconidae > Gymnodraco > Gymnodraco acuticeps. The sequence goes on along the minus strand of NW_022990238.1, from coordinate 11,867,294 downwards.
TCATAAAAGCAAGAAATTACCATTTTAATTCCCCCCCTTTTGGGATCTGTGTTTTTTAGAAAATGGCGGTTCACAGAGCAGATATGTATGCACTAAGAGTACACAACTGCATTTTAATTGGAGTTAATTTCACATTCAATTCCTATGGTGTATTTCTTGTTAGAGACCAATTTCGCAGCAAAGACAAAGAGAGGATTAGGAGGTGTGTGAAATGTCTTGTTCTTTCCCTTTTTTAATGGGACTCCAGGTGAATGTATTTCATACTTGACAAAACAACACTTTAACCTAGCTTTGCTCAGCTCTGCTAACAAATCCTGGGAATTGGCGACTCGGGATTACCTGGATGAATTTGAAGATGGCAAAAGCAGGCGCGCTCTGCTCAGCATAAACACATCCTAATATGCTGTAGAGCTGCGTGTTGAAACAACTGTCCCCGAGTCCGAGCAGGAAGCTGCACAGCAGGGCGATGGACACGCTGAGAGAGAAATATAGTTATTATTAAAGATTGCTGAAGAGGATTGTAACTGGCCTTCCTGGCGTTCATTCTTCTTGTTAAAGGGTTGGTTAGGGATTGTTTGAAGAGAGCTTGAAAAGGCTATGTATTAACAGTGTATTAGCTACAGTAAATGGTAGCTAATCAAATAAAAGAGCACCAGCTAGGTGACCTTGGTTAGTTTAAATGTAAAAGTTGCATAATAAAACAGAGGAACTGACTTATTGAAGCCTTGCTAGATTCAAGATTCAAGGCTTGTATTGTCATGTGTATATAGCTACAGTGTAGTTATGTCAATGGCAATCTTAGATCAGCAACTTCTGTGTATTGTGAGGTCAAATTACGGAGGTCAAAAGAGTCTGGTAGTTTTGATAACTGCTTAAGTTTTCTGTCAGAAAGGGCTGCATGACTTTAAGGTAAAGCAGTGAAAATATATTAAATATAGCATTGAGTAAACTGAAATGGTTGTCTCTTAGTTGGCTAAAACACATTTTACTTCTTCTCCCCTTCCACAGCAGCACATTGCTTTGCTTCCTTGTTAATACTTGTTTGTGCTTTTTTCCGATGTTCTACTCTAGGTAATAAACTGACTATGGATAAGTACCTCATAAAACCCCACTTCAAACAATCCAAAACTGTTGGGGGAGTCACTTACCTTGGAGCTAAATATGGTTTACTTTGAGAGCTGGTATAAAAGACGACAGGGGCGTCATCTGGGATGTTGAGGAAGATGAAATAGAAAGCAACAAAATGGACGAGCATTCCCAGAAACACCACAGAGGTCCGTCTGAAGCGATTGTTCTTACACAACAATCCAAACAAGCCTCCACCTGACGAGAGGGAACACATTAATGAACTCAAGACACTGTGAGTGACTTTTATTAATCACTGAAAGAGCTGCGGTAATGTTAACTTACCCACAATTTCTCCAATGCCTACCACAATCCCAGAGATCCCAATCAAGCCTTTTGCGGATGCCCCAAATTGTGCAGTCGCTCCGATACACGTCCCATACACCCCGCTGTAGAATGATAGCTCCAGGCCTGCAGAAGAACAAACACACGCTGTAGCCGCGAGCCTTCACTGGAGGTTTGATACTTAATGCTAATACTTATCGCATTTATCATGAAGCTTACCGCTGTATGCCATGCAGGGACTCAGGAGCAGAATAGTTTTAGTCTTCAGAAGTTGCAGCATGGTTCCTGAGCAGGGAGAGACAATACACTGATTTGAATTGCTAATAACATATGATATACCTTTTTTATACGTGGATTGAGCGGAAACGCAGACGGTAAGGCGCCATTACCCTCTAAGAATGTGCGTTTAACACAGATAAAAGGAAATACTCCGTCTCAATTGCATCTTAATGCAAGTTGAAAAACACCCAAGGGAGAATTTCACCGGCTGTTAGGTAAATCCAGATTGTTTAAAAGGAAGAAATCCCACTGGGTTTGTTTTTATTTATATATAGATGCCCTCGCTTGACATGAATCAGTGTGCATCTTGGATAAGCCTGATATCTGTGAGGCAGATGTTCACAAGTCTACACGCACACAAGATACAGGCAGGACAAAGAGCAATCTGATCATCCAAACAACTTGAGGCTGCACTGAAGGCGGGAGCAAGTGCTGCGCAGTTTAAAGTTGACAAACAGAGATATAATCTGAAACGAGGCAGTTTGTGTGTACGCTCTTGTAATGCTAGAAGATTTTTATCCTTGACGAAATAAGTTTTCACTTGAAAGGAAAACCAAAGTGCCTGCTAGTTTCAGAACTGAGTGGTGAAGTGTGTAAGAGGCAGTGGGTGAGAGACGGAAAATAACAAGTATTTCTGTTAGCTATTGAGGGCCTTTTTCTGTGAAATGTTGGAATATATGGAATAATTTCCTCTTCCATCTCTTCCTTTGCATGTTTAGCCATGACATACTATGTTGAAATACAATATATCAGCAATATTCTTTATGGACATTCTAGGTTCCCACGTGATGAAGACTTAAAGAGGCCCTATTATGCTTTGTTGGGTTTCCCTTTTCCTGTAGTGTGTTCTATAGGTTTGTGTGCATGTAAATGGTCTGCAAAGGCTCAAATCCCAAAGATCCCTCCAGAGGGACTTTCTCTCCCACATACAGACAGTATGAGAAAAATAAAGCACTTTTTATAAATGAAAGCATGTAAACATTTCATAGTAGAGGCACAAAATACAAATATAAACGTGAACATTTGCATAATAGGGCCCCTTTTCCTCAAGTGGAAAAATAAGGTTTACACTACAATTGATCACTAATCCAACACAATACATATGGAATGAGCATTAGGAATATTTGGGACTTTTACTACATTTAGTTGATTCTGTATCCAAATAAACGCTAGTTTATATAAATAATATAACCTACTGAATTCCAATTTGGCATCCTCCACGGCAGAATTGGCTCTTTGCTTATATCTAAAAAACAAAAAAAACATTTTAACTTTGACAAAGCTGAATTTAATCCAAAAAGAATCCTAAATTAAAACATTTAATTAAATGAAACACACTTTAATTGCATAATGATCTAAAATAATCCTGTAAAGTCCAAATGAGTGCTAAAAGAAATGAGGCACACACACTCACACTCTGCTAATAATGAAATACCTGCATCCAGAAATGATATCTAATGATAACTGTTTCTGAGCGCAAACTGCTTATAAGGCAGACACAAGCATGCTTATAGGACACGTTTTATTTTACAAATAAGCGCAAACTACTTGGTGTCAAATTTTGCAAATTTTCTAAATTGTCCTACACAAACCTTTGCATTTGGGCTTCTTTTGGCCATTAACTTCCACATGACTTTAAGTCTCCAGCTACACATTTCACTTATTATTTCATCCCATATTTTGAGTCGAACTTTCAAGCCATAAATATTTAAATATTCTTGAGGGCTGTGCCTGGAGAATCTGTACTCTCTCAAACAGGAAGTATCCGTCCCTGCTGCCCCACATCTGCCTGATTGCACCCCACTCGTATAAAGTGCGATGATTAGGCTTTGCTCTGTCAAAATTGCAATGATGTGCAGGAAACCGCTCTGCCATTTCTGTGAAGGACAAAGGTGATTTAAAACTCCTGCAGAACTGCATTTGAAAGTCATGTAGAAAACACTTGCAAAATTCAACGCCGGTTATTTAAAAATATCATTTTAAGGTGGTATAATTATAGTTAAACATGGTCAACTGAACGAAAGGTGAATTCACTTCTTTGTCATTTTTACATGTTGTATAAAACACAGTGGACTATTATTGATCACTTGAGGTTTGTACCCTTTTGTCCTTTTGCACGAGTGGTACTGACATTTTTAAATATTCTGAGTGATTTGGACCAGAGAGAAAAAGGTGTTATTATCTAAAGGATATTCATTTACATAGTGCGAGGTGAGAGCAGCGACTGGCCTTCCTCTTCAGAGAGCAGCTCCTCTGCGTGATGGCTCTTCCTCAGCACCAGGAAGCTGAGTGTGCCGAGCACCGAGGTGACCAGCAGGGACACGAAGATGTTTTTCCTGCTGCTGTCTGGGAGAGGAAGATTAAAACAAAGCGCTTAATTAAAACACACAAGATATATTAACAACATTAAGCTCTGAGCATATTTACAAACATAACAAACACCCATATATAACCCTCTTGGTATTTGCTTCCATCACCATGCTAGATATTACTATTATAGTCACAGACAGGACTTACTCAAGTTCTAACCTACCTGATATCTCTGTTTTCCCATTCCAGTCAAAATAAATGTAGAGATTGCCAAACAGCATGCTGTAAATAAGATCAAATATGTACATGAGTAAATAACAGACGTCGAAGAAGTAGCACAAAAAGTTGTAATTCTGCCTTTTGATGCATCTTTGGAGGTTGAGGGATGAAACCCTATTTAATGGCCACACATACAGTACATGCACACAGCACACACAGTGACATTTGACCTCTGCATTTAACCCATCCTAGTACTATGAGCAGAGGGCAGCTATTGCATCTCCCGGGAAAACATGTCAAACTATTTGGGTAAATCGACAAACAACTCCACCTCAAGGTCAATCTTTAGCTGTTCTGAAGCTTTCAACTGTAATACATGATCATTATCAGCAGACAGAATTTGCTCCGCAACATGGAATTATAGATTTTGATTTTATCTCGAGCACTTTAAAGGGGCCCTAATACACTCATTTTCAGGTTCATATTTGTATTTAGTGCGTCTACTCTGACATGTCTCCATGCTTTGATGTTCAAAAAGCTCTTTATTTTTCACCCTCAGTCTGAAACCAGAGCCCAGTCTGCTCTGATTGGTTAGCTGGCCGGCTCTGTTGTGATTGGTCAACAGCTTAGAGATGTCCAGCCCCTTAGCCTATGTACGATGTGTTAGCCAATAGAAGCGTGAGTGTTACATATGATATCATTATGTTATGGAGTAAACAAATGAGTCCAATGGAGGTGTTTCAGGCAGGGGGGGGAGAGTGGGAGAGAAACTCCCTCTGGCATGAACTTTCGGATTTCAGCCTTTGCAGACCATTTACATTCACCAAAAACTATATTACGCACTTCAGAAAAGTGAAACCCCAAAATGCATAACAGGGCCCCTTTAGGGCTGAAGATCATGTGATATGTTGGAAGATCCAGCTGCTACAATGACTACAGCTAAAGAATTACACAACAAAAAAACATTTGGAAAGTAATGCCCTGTGCAATTTGTTGTGAATCAAACCCTCTAGTGTAAGAGTACGTGTTGACCTTTAATTAAAGTATTTGCATTAAGACAATCAGTTTAATTAAAAGATACACAGGCTTATATCGTATATTCTGAATTGTTATTTGAGAAAGCATGCTTGACAGACAGAAAAGCCAACAAGGAGAACTGAAACTCTTTTTCAGTTTCCGTTTTTCTAGTATGCTTCTGCAGTTTTTGTTTTTTTTTACAGCATTTTTTAATTACATAACACTTTAACAAAAAATATGGAGATGAGCAATTAGTGTTTCCCAAAGCCTCTGCAAGCTATAACAGGAGTGTTTCATTATAACATAACAGTAAGTGCATTCTACAAGAGAAAGTGATTCATGAGTTTACTGTGGCAGAGGTCATCACTGCAGAGCCAGATTAGCAGGGCCCTCCTGTGAGCTTTGGAGCAGGTGACAGCCAGTGTCATCATTAGACTAATTCAATTTGCATATTTAAACAAATACATGTTAGCTGGTCAAGCCAGTGTACAAGAGCAGTGGGCTGAATACAAGAGATGAACAGGCCAACACTGTTGAAAGAGCTTTGGGTGTTTTTACATTTTGCAGAAAACAAATGACTCACTGACAGATCAGCCAATTTTTAGCATGATTCTTTTTGTGTATATGTATTTAAAAATTGGGCATACAGTAATAACCTGTTGGGCTACAAATACAGGCCTGACAGTATTTTGGCTGCTGCAGTGTAACTCTGTCTTTGATCAAATGGAATAGTTGCATTAAAGAAAGATGGGGGGGAAATCAAGGTGTTATGATGATGATGGAAGAAATAACAATGCTAGCTATTGTATTTGCTACTGTGGGTTGGTTTAGGAAGCAAATAAGCAGGAGGATTTTTAGATTCACAAATACAAAAATGAATATTTATTTCCCTAAAGGATGTGGTCAAATGTTTTTAAGAGATTCACATAGTGTTATCTAAATATTAAAGGGGCTCTATTATCCTTTTGGGGTTTTTCCCTTCACTGTAGTGTGTTGTAGCTTTTAGTGCATGTAAATGGTCTCCAAAGGCTAAAATCCCCAAGTTTCTCTTCGACACACTTCCCCCCTGCCTAAAACGCTTCCATTGTAGTCCTTTGTTTACTTCTTTAACCTAGTGACATCACTATGTAACACTCGCGCTTCTATTGGCTACCGCTCTTACTCAATGTACGTGATAGGCTAAGGGGCGGGACGTCTGAGGTTGAGGAATCACAACAGAGCAGGCCAGCTAACCAATTAACACAAAAGAAAGACCTTTTTGAACATTAAAGAATGAAAACATGTCACAGTAGAGGCACAACATACACATATGAACATGAAAACGAGCATAACAGGGCCCCTTGAAAAGATATCGTGTGTACCAGTGGATAGAGTGAAAGACTGGAGTGTATCTGTGTCAGTATCTGCGTACCTGCACTGTAGGAGAGCCCAAAACACTCCTGTGTTCCTGTTGATGGTGGAGGCCTCGGAGTTCTCCACCAGGAAGTGTCCTTGAGCCGTCCACAGCACTTTAGGAAAGAGAGTGAGAGAGGTCATGAGAGGGAAAAATGTAACCAGTCAGTTAATTGCCCACCCGATGTGACAAATGATCTTTCTGTGTTGGTAAGTAATGCCTCACAGTAGCCCTGGGACATGAATCATGATACAAATTCATCGCACTGCAATGATTGGAGGCTGCATTAGAAACAGCCCTGAATAATTTTTCATCATTTTTCCAGTAAATGCTCAGCAGAGGGCTGCGTTCTCTGTATTTTCATTAATATCTGCGAGCAAGCTCCAAGTGCTGCATAATATTTACAAAAACAGCTCCTAACCCATTTAAGGTTCTAATTTGGGAAAGACTGTTTATGCGCGTCTACCCGTCCCAGGCCTGATAATCCCTGTATGCATGATCAAACACTATTGAAACACAGAAAATAAGATTGAATAGGCTGAAAACCAACAGGAACAAAGTTGTACTATTGATGTTTACATATTTTTACATGGGATCTGATCCTATGTGCCCAGACCAAAAAAATGGTAAACCTGAATTCTTAAAAAAAAACGTTCAAGGCGATTTCAGCGTTCAAATAACCTGAAAGATAAAGCTAACACAATTTGACTTATATTTTTGATATATTTCTTTGTCTTATATGTTTGTCTATGGATTTCACCTCAGCTCTGTGGAGTAGTAATGAAAATGTTTCACTATTTCCTGGCATTTTATAGACAAAATGATGAATTCAAACAATAATCATCAATGGAATGAATAACTAAAATCCAAAAGACAAAAATCCAGGCACACTGGTATATTAGAGTAAAAGAGACAGATATTAACACCCATATTAATTGATCTTTCTTGACATTATAAGCCAGGTTTCAATTGTGCATTGTAAGTTATGGAATAATTAAAAATAGACAAATCTCTTTGTCTTAACGGAATTTCTATAATTTTCTTTTAACTAATCAGCATTTTAAGTTATAAACTGAATGCTGCTGCAAACATTAAAAAAGTTACAGTCATATGTTCAACATCATTTCCTATCTGGTAGGGGAACTTACTGGCTGCTCCTATGCCGATCAGCACGGAGGTCAGGTAGAAGGACCATGTTGAAGGGATGATGAACACAGCAATGTACCCACTGCACAGAAAGCATGCAGAACAGCAATGAGCAGCATGTTTCAGTATCTTTGCAACACCCTGTATGTAATTACAATAACAATGTTTACCTGTAAAGTAGGCCACTCAGAAACATAGTACATTTTGGTCCAATTACAGCAACAACTGTTGGTGCAAGTAAATTGGCGAACGAAAAGACTCCATAGATGATTCCAAGACTGCGGGGGAGGCAAAGATAGTTATTATTTACAATGTGCTTGTTTATGAAAATGTGTTTTAATGATGTTTCCATGCTAAATGTACAATACATGTATAAAGACATCTATGTTACACAAGACTTAAAGCAGTGCTTTTCCATGATTTTTTGTGGTGAATCTCAGTTTTACACATCTGTCGTCGTTAATGACACTAATCGATTAGTCGATAAAGAGAATGTGCCTACCTGTGGTACCCACTCCCAGTGAAAGTGTTGTTCTGCAGGCTTTTCACTACAGTTTGCTAACAAATTAAAATAAAATTAAAACATTAAAATTAAACATTAAACATTAAAACACAGGGTTAGATTGGACAAAATAGGTCATGATTTTGTCATTAAGTCACCCATCCGGTTTGATCATTTCACTGACCATTGATGGAAATTAGAAACACGAGTTGCGCATGACAAACAGCTTTTGCACAGTAATGCGCATTATTAGACATGCCCTTGTAATAAAAAAATGTACCACCAAAAACAAATGCATAAATGTGATGTTTGTATTTTAACTCTTTGTAAAAAAAAATATCCAAACAACAATAGAATAGATTTGTTTCCGTATGCTGCAATACTTTTGTTAAATTAAGTTATCTTCAAGTTTTGTATGCGTTTTAGATTGGAAGGACAGGGTTTGCTGCAGTGTTTTGTGAAAAGTAGATGCAACTTACAATATAAAAAAAGCAGGTGTAGATGTGTAGAAACTCAGTAATAAAGTTTTACTTACTTCAACATTCCCACAGGTGGTGAAGGCTGTAAAAATGAACAGAAATCCCAACCCCAGAATCACAACGTTGAAAGTCCTCCTGTCTGCCATGGTGTTCTCCTACTCCTTTTAATACATGTTCAATTTATTGCCGCGTCCACTGTTATTATAACGTCTCCTCAATTGAACTAGGAAAGACTCCCATACGGATTCTTCAAGGATAAATGCATGGTAACAAAGTCACGAAAGTAGAGTTGACTTTTCTAACGCTATAGTGAAAGTTTAATGCGCGGAAGGCTGGAAAAAGGGCCGTTTCGCGGGGTGCAGTGACACAGGCAGCAACAGAGCAGCACTCTTATACAACCACTTCCCTTCTATCATGCTAAGTACGCATGACAACTTGTGACTTTAATTACATGAGATTGTTGACTGTCTTCCTTGTTCCTCTCCAGCTTCGTCATTTGTATCTTTCCTCACTCTCTCCTGCTTCCTCTTCTTCTCCTCCTGCTTCGGTTTGTGGTCATTTACACTCATTTAGCTTTGCTGCCTTCCAGAGGAGACCAGGAGGAATAATCTCCCATGGAAAGCAAAATAGTTTAACAATGAAGATATGTTAGCTTTAAGTGTTACTGTCATTAGAAAAAAAAGCAACTAATCACTTAATAAATATAATTTTGAGGATTTTTTACATTGTCATTTTGGTGTTTCCTCTCCAGATAAAACATTAGCCTCTCACTAAGCAAAATATAGTTTGTAGACTGTGTTCATCAGGCTGATACCTCTGTATATTAAAAAAAAAAAAAAAAGAATAATTCACAATTATACTTTTCAAATGTTGGTCATAGTTATATCCACAGCTTTCCCCGAGTGTTGCTTTATTGATAGCCATTGAAATATAACTTTAAGTGAGATCTGACGTCAAGGGATCACTGCATATGGCCCCTGTATAATCTTTCATTTACCCCAAATTCAAAAAGCTAAAATATTTTTATAGTGAAAAGCATTCTGAAAGTCAATAGAACTTTCATGTACAATTTGTTTGTTTCATTGTATTTGTTGAAGAACCAACCAACCTTAAAACGTCCAAATAAAGTCCAAGACAAGTCAGAGTCAAGACCGAGTGCAGAGCAAATTGAGACCCTAAAGAACAAGCAAGAATGTCTTTCCAGTGCTCATCCTCTGCTCTTCTGCATAACGCGTGCACAGTTTGGACCACAGTTAATTTGTGTTAATTGCAAAAATTAGGATGACACAGCAGTTGTACCTACCCATACAAACTAATTTGTGATGAGTCCAAAACTACATAAAAGTAGACCCCTCTTGGTTTTTATTTGTATCTAATTGTTAATAATTATTTTAATGTAGCAAGAAGATAAGCGGTCAGGGAGTAAAGCCGTAAGGAGTTTTTCCCAAAAGTAATTGGGTTACTGTCATTACGGGGTTACATGTAATAAGCCCGAGTCTAGATAGATTTTTTTACACACAGTGATCTGGTAGTCTACATCTTTCTCAATTAGATCCATACGGTTTGCAAACTCAATTAATTTATTAAAAACGTAGAGTTGAAAGAAGTCACAAGTTTGTAGGCAGTCGTGTAACAAGTTTAAACCACAGCTCACGATGTATGATTATTATTCAGGAGACATATCTGTCCATTAGCTATTCATAACAGATTCCTTTAGAAAGGCAATCATTGATTCCTCATGCTTGTTCACAAACTCATCCTAAGAGGCTCTTGAGGGAACATCTTCCACTTCTTTTAAATAATCATCAAAAGCAGCTCTTCAGCTTTTGAAATGTCCATAAAGATAAATGTCTCTGCTCTTGAACATAAACCAAATTGACGATTTGAAATTTGGTGAAGGTTAAAGAAAAACGTAGGATGTATACACAGATGAGTTTCGGTGACGTCATGTAGCCCTACATATTTGAAGGAGTAAAATAAGTATTTGCAAGCTGAAACATTAAAGGAATGAAATATGAAGGTATTTCTAATTAAATTCTGAAATACATTCTGCATAAAGTGTAATTTTACTTTTGTACTGAGTTTAGTTCACCAAGCAAATTAACTCATTAAAATAGTGTAATTATTATCATTTATATTAATTATAATGCAGTTCCTACATAATGAAGAGAATCTTAAAACAATGGTGAATGCAATGATCATGAAAGAGCAATTATGTAATGCATGAAATGTAAAATGAGTTGCATCAAAAAGAGTTTTTAAAAATGTGTTAGAAGTTGTTTCAAGATATAAGGGAGGAGATAAGAAGTTGGATTACTTAATCTTTTCAATTGTCACATTTTCTACCACCATTTTCTGATTTTTGCAATGCGAGGTGTTAAGAGTGCATAATGTATATAAATAGGCAAGGAAAAGGGGAACAGTTTCCCAAATAATTGTATTATCATTAGACGGTAGCCCACTATGGAATATGAAACACAGAGCAATAAAGTAAGGGATTTATATAATGTCCATTAGCATGGGAGATAAATGGGTTTGTGTCAACGCTACATTTAATTTAGTCCTAGTTGGGATGTTTCATATAATCCAATAGTAGGCGATAATGCATCATTTTACATCCATTGTGAAGAAAGAAGAAAACCTGAACCAATAGCCATTGAGGAAAGTGCCACCTCTCGGTCTGCTCTGGCTGCCAAAACAACAAAGAGGTTCAGCAGAGCAAGAGGATTACCTGCCATTTACTGCCATGTATGCCAAAAAATCCGTATGCAGCTAAATTACAGAGTTCGCTTTTTCAATTATCATAGTGAAAATCTTTGTGTTATGCCAGGTTGAATTGATGTTACTATATAACTTGTAGACGTTATTTGATTAATCATAAAAACAACTGCTTCTGTCAAAGATTAACTTTATTTGCAGTTAGTTTCGAGTGCGCATGCGCATCCATTCTGCTCTCCTGTCCACCGGCTAACTGAAACTACATGTTTTAACGTTGTAACGGTGGGTAAAGCTATACTTGCTATTTCATCTTAAACTATTTGTTGTTTTTCTTCTATTTACAATATTGTCACACGTTAAGGCGAGCTTGAACACGACTTTGATTGTAGTTTGCTTCCTGAATATCAGAACTCATCCTGCTCTCCGTACTCTCTTTGCCTCAACCTACAACAGATTGTACACAATCATCATGGCGACCCAGGATGGTGGGTATTGAGAAAATGCAGCAGAATTTCCTTCATATCTTTACACTGAGACTGAACAATGTTAATGGAATAGTGCATGTTTGTAAATGACATGTTCATAAATAACGTTATTAATGTTGTGTGACGTACATTTACGTATCTTCGTAACGTTTTTCTTGAAATGTTCAGTAGTGTTGTAGCTAGCTAACGTTTACGATCGCTAACAGCAGTCACATTTAGCTTGATTTGTGGAGGTCCAAAGTTAACGTTTGGGGATTTAACCAGTTTAAGGTTTACAGTTGGTTAACTGAACTAAAATAGCTGGTTAAATATGGTTTGTTCATGAATGGTAAGGACGAAGTAAACAACAAACAGTTTGTTACGTTAACGTTACGAGTTCTGTAACCGGTAAGGCCAACCGTCAACATCCAGTGTTTTGTTCGATCAAGAATCATGTCAGCTTCCATTCTGCCTTTATTTATCCCCTCACACAACTCTCAAGTAAGAATGGATGCCTAGATGGAAAAAATACGCGATGGAAACATCTAGAAAAACTACGAGATGGGGGCAGAATAAGCGAAACTAGACTTGTTTACACACTTTAAAGTAAAACTGTTGACTCATAGTAATACACACTTAGGCTAATTATTGCACAGGAGTATGAGGAAGTGTTATTTTTTCTTTAAAATAAAAAATAATGGTAAACAAACTAATTATATTACCAACTACTACAAGAACCAACTAACCCACTTTAAATTCAACCAAATGCTGTCAAATGAAGAGTCTTGATGGATTTTAAAATGGTACAGACCATTTATAAATTCCCAAATGTACAGACGGGAAATATAATATCATAGTGATGTGATTTGGAAATATAAAAACTAAGCTGGGTTTCCCCCAACGTTTTTTTGGTGAGTGAAAGTGAAACCTTTCAGTTAGACTTCATGTAATATATGCTGTTTAAATGTAATTATTGTATTATTATATTGACACATATGAATAATGACTATCTTTGTTTTAAGCAGTAGGACATGCCAGATGTGTTATTCTGATTGCCTTTGAATCGTTGTGGGGTTGTATGCCCTTGAGAATGTAACCGTTACACTGAATGTCCTTTAATGGATCCCAATCGATGTTTTCATACTCTTCCAGGAGGTGAAGAAGTCATAATGGAAACTGAGGCGAAGCCAAAAGGAGCCGAAGCCCTCGGAGAGGATGCTGAAAAAGGTGAAACAGAATCTACGTCTCACCCAGTTGCAGGTGACGCCACAACTCAGGACTCTAATATTAGCAATGGGGACGACACAGACGACGAGCGGGAGAAAGTGGACTTGAAGATCATCTGGAACAAGAATAAATATGATCTGAAAATTCCTATTGACAACACAGGAGCCCAACTGAAAGAAAAGATCCACTCGCTCACTGGTAAGAACACACAGGAGATCCCCTTCATTTGAATGGCTTTTAATAGTTGTTGTTATTGTTTAGCAACACCTAGAAAATGCTCTTTGTTGTCTTCCTAGGTCTTCCACCTGCAATGCAGAAAGTGATGTACAAAGGATTGCTTCCAGAGGACAAGACGCTACGTGAAATAAAGGTCACAAATGGTGCAAAAATAATGGTGGTAGGATCTACTATGAATGATGTATTAGCTGTGAATACACCCAAAGAGGTCATCCAGCAGGAGGTGAAAGCCGAAGAAGAAAAGAAAGAGCCTTTATGCAGGCAAAAGGTAAGATGACTGGCATTTCTGCTAAATGAAGTAAAGAGATGTATGGAGTGTTGGGATACTAAACTGGTGATGTTATTGCAGCAACACAGGAAAGTTTTGGACAAAGGTAAACCAGAGGACATAATGCCATCTATTAAAGGAACAAAGGTGAGAGAAGATGAAGGGATGCCTGCTTTTGTTTGCCTTGTATTGACTGCCAAGCTGTTCAAAGCTGCTGTCACAGATCAATGTCGACTCACTGCATTTTCTTCTAACAGGAACGATTACCAACAGTGCCTTTAGCCGGTATGTATAACAAGTCCGGAGGAAAAGTCCGACTCACTTTCAAACTGGAGCAGGATCAGTTGTGGATCGGAACAAAGGGTGAGAGTACAGCCAGCCTCCTTTTTGTTAATGTTAATGTTTGTAAATTCACCACAACACAAATATCGTGATAATTAAAACTCCTCTATCTTTTTCTGTGTTTACATCAACAGAGAGAACCGAGAAGGTCCCGATGGGCTCCATTAAACACGTAGTGTCTGAACCCATCGAAGGCCATGAGGATTATTACATGATAGTAAGTGTTGTTGCATTACAGAATGATCTGTATCATTAACAGCTGTAATGCCAAATGCTCTTAAAAGTATGCAAGTGTGCCTATTGGCCACTTAATCAAGCAAAAGGAATAAGGTAAAAAGATTAAAGACTCAAAGCTTTATTGTCATATGCACATTAGCTACAGCCTCTCAGCTGGTCTCAGGCTCTTCCTACACTATACTTAAAGAAGCCCTATAATGCTTTTTGGGGGATTCCTTTTCCAGTATTGTGTTATAGGTTTTTAGCAAAGGCTGCAATCCCAAAGTTCATGCCAAAGGGGGGTTTCTTTCCCACACACCCCCCCTGCCTGAAATGCCTCCATTTGAATCCTTTTCCATAACATAGTGACTTCACTATGTGACACAAGTGCTTCTATTTGCTAGCGCTACTTTCTTGGCTCAGATTTGCTCAGGGGCGGGTTATTCCCGACACGTCTCTAAGTGCTTGACCAATAACAACAGTGCTGCAACCAGCTAACCAATCAGAGCAGACGGGCTCTGGTTTCAGAGAGAGGGTGATAAGAGGCAGTATGAGAACAAAATAAAGACCTTTTTGAACATAGAAGCATGTAAACGTGTCACAGTAGAGGCACAACATATGGACCTGAACATGAGCACAAAAGGGCCCCTTTAAAACAAAGAACAAAAAGCATAAAAGAGGGAATATTACGCTACTTCAAAGTTAACATTACAACTGTTAAATATTAACAGGTTAACAGCCAAAGATCAGATTGTGGTATGATGTGTTTAGTAGAGGTGGGTAATATATTTATATACTATCAAGATAGGTTTTGCCTTAGATTTATTGTATTGTAATATTGCATAGGTTTAGTTTTCTTGCCGTTTTACTCAGATACATTCTAATGTTCTAATGTTCGTATTGCCCAGCCCTAGTTCAGTTGTGTGAGTCTATGAGCTGTGACGGTGCAGGTGGAGCTGTGGCCTGAAGTCACTGCAGTGACGGGTCATCCTTTGCTGTTTGGGCTCTGCAGTGGAGCGGGAAATGTCAGCGCTTTCTCTCCATTAACCTTTCTGTCTGAAGCCACTCGTGTTCTTCTTTGTCAGTGAAATGGAAGTCCCAGAACAAGTAGAACTTAATTGAATTCAGTCGACTCATGGAGATCAAGAGTTATTTTGAAGACAACCAAATAAAGTGGCATTTATCAAATTAATATAAAGTTTGCCAGAGAGAAGTAAAGGTCTTCATTCTCCTTTTGGCGGAATGACAGATGTGTTTTTTTTAAACTTGATGTTATGATTAATGGGAAGTAAATTAGACCAGAAAAGCAATCTGATTCATTTGAAAGTAGGACAAACTGGTGGGAACTTGATGGCGGTTGGCCAAAAGTGCAATTAAGCAAAAGATGCTGATCATGAAATTCAGCATCTAAGCTGTAAAATAAAAGTTAGCTAATTTCCAAATGTCCTAGTTGTTCAGGTCTACTACAACCACCTCATTTTGTATGCAAACATGGCTGGTTTTCAGCCTCTTAATGATGGATATACTGTTTTCCCTGATTCATGTCATTTTTAACTGAATGTTTTTGATTTTGTAGACAAAACACAACATGTGGGATGAATAATGCAAATAATTCTTAGTTATAGCCTTAATGTAGGTCAGAAAAGGTCAGATGTATTGTATGGATGGAAGAGAGAGTATAATACACTGCAGTCTTTAAACGTTGATCTATTTATAAACATGCTTATGTTGCCAACTGTAAATCATGTCAGTCCAGCTGACATTATAAATGGTTAATTCTCAATCAACACATTCAAAGTATGTTCATTTGCATTTAAAATGGTTTGTAGAATATGTGAATTTGTATAATCACTTTGTTCCTCCACTTTTATAGGCTTTTCAGTTGGGTCCAACAGAAGCGTCTCAATACTGGGTCTACTGGGTGCCTGCACAGTTTGTCGATGCAATCAAAGACACAGTCCTTGGAAAATGGCAGTATTTCTAATGTGCCTCTTTTTTTGAACTGGGATTGAGAGGAGGAGC
Source organism: Gymnodraco acuticeps (assembly GCF_902827175.1). Classification (NCBI taxonomy): domain Eukaryota; kingdom Metazoa; phylum Chordata; class Actinopteri; order Perciformes; family Bathydraconidae; genus Gymnodraco; species Gymnodraco acuticeps. The sequence goes on along the minus strand of NW_022990238.1, from coordinate 11,851,045 downwards.
CAATGAAAAATGAAACTGGAGTCAACAGTGCGACTGAAGGAACTTCTTGGAATACATTTGAAGGAAACGGACGGATGCCTGTGGACTAATCATATTGTTTTTAGGTTAAAAGTGCACTATGTGGCAGCATAACATTTCTCAGCCCTGTTGATCTTTCAGGGGTTTCAGCAAATCCATGATGAAACAATTGTACAGAAATTGCTAACACTTTTCTTCCGTTATTCTTAAAGAAATAAAACTTATTTAACGAAATGAATGCACCTGGTCATTATTGTTGTCTGTGTTGTATCCGTCCAAACGTTATCTAGAACCAAAGATCAAAGTATCTCTGCATTAGTCATCCTTTTAAAATGGTAGCTCACTAATGGCAAAATCAAAACATAGGTAACTGTTCATATATTTCTTAACACATTGAGTTTGACAAAAATAAAGACCATACTTATCTTGTAAAATAAAGGCATTAAGGTCAAAATCCAAAAGGTAGCCATTGGTTGCAAATCTTATTAATGATTGTGATTCATGACAAAAACTAAACACTGCACACTTCCACAATCTGTATATCTCTTTTAATTATCTTAAAAATATGAATTATTAAAGATTTGTTTATTAATATAAAACACATCTTACCTTATGTTCCAAACAACACACAAACATTAAGACCTGTGAGTTTAATAAATGAATATAACAACTGTCAGAAACTGATGTAATGCTTTTAATCTGAAGGACTCCAGACAGGAAATTGGGTTGATTCTTTTTCAAAAACACGCCCACAACTTCCGGCATAACCCCCTTATGGCGGGACGCGGGTAATGCAAACTTTTCCAGGCTTGTACCACCGTTTAACGACAGTAGCAGTCGGTAATGAACAACACGTTGAAAACAACCGTCGATAGGAAACGCCCCCCCGCCGGTCAAGGTGCTGTCCGGTCAGCTGAGGACGGCAGTGAGCCGGCCGGCCGACAGCGGGGAGGGTTATGTGATCAGGCCGGGCAGGGGTCGCTCTCTGCAGGTGTCTCTGGTGTGGATGCAGGGGACGGTCCTGGAGGTGCAGCTGGACAGAAACACCCTGCTGTTGATGGATGAGACCGGGACCTTTGCGGTGCAAGGGGTCAACAACATCCCCAAAGGGAAGCCGTGTCTGTCCCAAGGTGATAACATTATTTCTTTAAAAAAAAGTGAAACAGAGTCCAGTTGTTGTTTATAAATAAGAACAAAATAGCTGTTCTGCATCCTATACAATGAAATTGTTCTGAGAACACTATTGATATGACATGACATATTTATGATATATCGTATTATGACATTTTTTTATGTCGTACAATGACATTTTCTAGGAATGTATTATGTGCCATACTATTATGACACTTTATGGCCTACTATACTTAGGTTTTTGATGTTGTATTATACTATGAATTTTGATATATGGCTTTTTTTTTTTTTACACACTGTATTATAGTCTTTTATGACATACCATGTTATGCTTTTAACGTCATCTGTATGTCATACTATAGTATCTCATTATACTGTCATACTTAAAGCGTCTTTGGGTTCAAGAAAAGCGCTATAGAAATCAAATGTATTATTATTATACTAGGTGTGTGTTATAGCTTGTAGTTAATTCAAATATTACTATGTAAATAAACCTTCCATTGAATCAGTAACTCAATTGAATTAATTGTATTGTGCTATTTCTCCCTCAATATAGAGTAACTGTAAATTAAATACATCTATAAGGCTGTACGTTTTTATTAGATAATGAACTCTTAAATGTATGAACATTCTTTAAAAGTAATTAAATTGCATATACCCCATTGAAACATTACTCAGGGTTCTTACACCTTTTCCAAAGTCAAATTCAAGCACTTTTCAAGCATTTTCAAGGTGCATTTTCAAGCATCTTACAGCTGTTGTAAATTACATAAAATATACACATACTCAAATGATTATTTCCCTACCTCACATTAAATCAGATGTTCTTTATGCTATAAACAACCAAATGTGTGTTTCGTGATAGCCTTCTACACGAGGATGAACAATTAAAGAAAAGAAAACTAAGTTTAATATTTCAAAATGAGTGATCTGTACGTAGACTGGGCCTCCCATATAACCTGTCTGAGCCAAATAACTTTTCAATACATTATTGATTACTATTTTTGAGGTACTTTTAGGTTGGCAGTGAACATAAGTCAGAGGTAAATGGTGTACTTTTCCTCCACTACATGTATTTAATACCTTTAGTTACTTCACAGATCTGGATGAATGATATGAAATATAAACAAGTGTTAAATCAGACTTTAGTTCCACCTGGAGTAAATCCACAAGCTACCCTGCAGTATACAAAGTCATTCAAACTAGCTGCACCTTTACCAGCTTTGAGAACACTTTCATGATCAATCATTATAAAACATATCATATATATTATTCTGAAATGGACCAATCTGCACAACGACTACTTTTACTGTCGCTACTTTCACTATATTTTGATGAGAATACTTTTCTACTTTTACTTGAGGAACATTTTGAATGCAGGACTTTTACTGTAACAGAGTATTCCTTCACTCTGGTACTTCTACTTTTACTCAAGTACAAGATCTGAGTACTTCTACTTTTACTCACAAGATCTGAGTACTTATAATTTCACTACAAGATCTGAGTACTTGTACTTTTACTCAAGTACAATATCTGAGTACTTATTCCACCTCTGGTAGTGTATTAGTCTGAATTGTAGCCACAAAATCACGCAGAGCTGCATAAAAATAGACTCACAATGGTAACAAGTGGAAAATAATATTTACAAATGTGTACAATGATTTGTAGGTAATTCTGACTACTCAAGACACCTGACTTATACATCTTCAAAGGAAGACTGTGTTCATTCTACAATTACATGGGATTAAAGCAAAATGTAGTTTTACTTGTATAATACTTCAATTTTATATAAAGGACAGTTTGTTTTCATCTGTTTTCAAATAAACAAAGTCTTGGCTTTCAGAATATTAAAGTTGTTTCGGCAAATTCAGATGATAAATACAACTTTGAAGCTTGTAACGGCATAATTACAAGCAGAGAACGGACTAATCACTAATGTAACATCACAGCAAGCATAACAACAGCCGGTGTTTCTTGTAAGTGTTTCCCCGGCCGGTACACAAACGCAAAAATACACAAACACACTCGCGAGCTTCCCCCAGACCAGTAATACAACCGAAAATGTGTCTTCGGGTCAATGTGACTGATTTCGATAGATCAAGTCACATTTGGTTTAGGCACGAAACATACTACCAGTAGAAATACATTGCTTTCAAAATCGCTCTGTGTCGAATCAATAGATTATATTTCGTGACTATAACACGAAATGCCGTGAGTGCTTCGTCCTTTGAACACCACAGGATGGCGAGTGTAACGCACATATTAACATAGGTACGCTCCTCTGAAATGATTGTCCCTTGCAATTATTATTATCCCTCAATCGAGTTCGCTATTCAGCTCGCTAACGTTAGCTTAAACAAACGTAACATGCAACGTTAGCCTAGGGCTGTCCCGAATACCATTTTTCGGGCTCCGGATATTCGGTAGTAATCAACAGCGAATATTCGAATATTCGGTGCGGAGAGATCTTTTTTTTTTTTTAATAAAACAATTTTTTCTCAACATTTTTTCATAACACGCTCCGAGACACCTGACAACACGCTGTTAAGCAGAAGCGCAGAAAGAGCATACTATTACTGCCCGTCCACACAGCGGCGTGCGTTGAAGCTTCCAACGCTTCTGCCCATTCACTTTGAACGGGGTGACGTCACTTTTAGCCGAACTGCATCGTGGGAAGCGACGCGGAGCGTTGCTCGCTGCAAAAGTTGAGCAATGTTCAACTTTTGACGCCTCGGCAGAAGCGTCAGCCAATCGAATCATATGCCAGTACAAGCTCTAGCCAATCAAACCGCTGCTTGTGTGTCAGGGGCGGGAGATTCATGTGATTGGTTGTTGGTCGAGTGTCAGACACGCCCGCCGGCAAGCGTCAACGCACGCTGCTGTGTGGACGGGCCGTTACGGCCCGTCCACACAGCAGCAGCCCGTCCAGCGGCGTGCGTTGAAGCTTCCAACGCTTCTGCCCATTCACTTTGAATGGGGTGACGTGACTTTTAGCCGAATTGCATTTTGGGAAGCGACGTGGAGCGTTGCTGGCGTTGCTCGCTTCAAAAGTTGAGCAATGTTCAACTTTTGGCGCCTCGACGGAGGCGTCAGCCAATGAAATCCCGTTTATGCAAATCTGCCAGTACAAGCGCTAGCCAATCAAACCGCGTGTATGCTGGGAGAGACTACGCAGGTCATTTCCTCATATTCCAAAAAATGGAGGAGAAAATAATCGTAGCGGTAGGGAATCACCCGGTGCTTTATGATCAGTCTCTGTTCATCTACCGGGATACAAACCGGAGGAGCCAGGCATGGAGGGAGGAGGCAGAGACAGTGGATGAAACTGGTAGGTTTTCGCCTGTTTGGGGATTTTATATCCAGTTTACTTTGTTTTAACATTGCTATTGCTTTGTATGTCGGGGGCGGGAGATTCATGTGATTGGTTGTTGGTCGCGTTGCTCGCAAAAAATCCCCAAGCTTCAGATACGCCCACCGCCAAGCATCAACGCACGCTGCTGTGTGGACGCTCCGTTACGATTTATATGTATTTATTGTCTCAGTACTCGCATACATTAAAACTAAATGTGTCCTCTGCATTTAACCCAGCCGCAGTGCAGCGCCCGGGGACCAAATCTGGTTCCAAATTCCGTCTATAACGTTTTACAACCTGAAGATACAAAACACATATTTCTGTTATAACAACAATACTTTTAATAACATAGCCGTAACAGTAGGCCTAACAGTGTAATACTTGTTACCGATACAGTAAACAGTATTTAAATAAATGAAGAACGAACTGAATGCCAATAATTGCCTTAGCCCCAGATGTTCCACATTGCTCCTATTATTTTCACTATTCGGATCAAATTGAAAAACTAATATAAAAAAACAATTCGGTTGCTTGCTTGCAACTATTTTCCAAGCAAAGTAAGTGCACGATTTGATCATGTGTAACGTTACTGTTTAAACGGCGGATAAAGCAGCTTCATCATGGCAACTTGACAACAGCTAAGCTAAGCTAGGCTAGTACTTACAGCATCCGGTGACTTTTCAGAGTTGTTGTGCCACCGTGGTAGGCCAGTTTCTTGTCGCATATTTGGCACACTGCCTTCTTCTTACCGTCGTCCAATTTAAAATGGTCCCACACAGCTGAAGTCTTCGGCATTTTGTGTTCAGGTGTGTGAAACGAGGTGAAGCGTGCCGTTTGCGTTCGTGAACGCAATGTCAGGAGCACAGGCTGATATTGTATATATTTCCGCATTTTAACAGTGCAATTCAAAAGTATAAATATAGTATAAGAATATGGCAATTCGCCTTTATTGATAGCATACATTTAGGGGGGAAAAAATAAAAAAACGAATATCCGAATAATGAAATTGAAACCCGAATAGTTGGCCAACGAACGAATATTCGAATATTCGGGTACAACCCTACGTTTGCCTAATCTAAAATGCTCTACTACGGCGTACCTTTCATGTGGCTCGTCAGCGCAGACTCTCCCATCGTTATTTTTGCAAACTTTGCAGGAGGCTACTCGTGGGCTTGACCCTCGTCTTAGCCATGACTTGTATTTGTCTTCTGCTAGCCAACGCTCGTTGAAACTGCAACCTCCTGGCACACTGTCATCGCTCTCATCAGAATGCACAGCTCACACGTAACACAAACACTTGTAGGTCGCGCGCATAGCGCGGGAAGGCCGCAGCGGAGCTGTTTTATGTAGAAGCGAAGCAATTCTTTTCTTTTAATCTAAAAAGCGAACTATTCAGTCAGACAGCAATTTATTGTAAAAGTAAAGCATTTACATTTTCAAGCACTTTATCTCAATTTCAAGCACCATTCCCAAAATTCAAGCACTTTCCCAACCTTGAAAACACCACGTCAAATTTCAAGCATTTTCAAGGATTTCAAGCACCCTACGAACCCTGATTACTGTAGGTTGTTACCTTCCACCACTGCTAATTCTGCATGGTTTGTATATGACTATTTACTGTTCATATTAGTCAATTGACCAATCATTCAATTCTGGTTAATTGACATGAAAGTCTTCCACAACCTTTTCTGTGAATTGCTCACTGGGTGCCTTCAGCTGGAACATTAATTACAGCACATGAACATCCCTCCCTGTATCACCTTCCTCTTTTCCCTTGAATATTTCCCCACTGAACAAAGAACCACCTGCTGCTGTTTTACAGGCAAATATGTCATGGTGATGGGTGTCATCCAGGCCGTCTCCCCGGAGCCAGTCATCCGTGCGGTGAAGATGGCAGACCTCTCTGCGCTCGCCGCGCTCCACAGGCGGATGTGGAAGCTGGAGGTGGAGGATCTGCAGCAGGTGTTGGCCTGAATGCAGAGCTAATGGTGGCAGGAAGCCCTCGTCCTGTCATAGCTGTCCAGATGGGTGTGCAGCATTCAAGTCATTGTGGACAGTTGGAACAAAATACATCATTGGACTAAACAGCAGATTTGTCAGGCTTCTGATTGAGGTATGATGCAAGAGTGACAAAGACAGGAGAAAACAGACTCCTACTAATGCTTACTGTGGCTATGCTGTGAAGTGGGACCAAAAATGGAGCTTAATGTTGAATCTACCTTTAAAACATTACCCAGATTTGGATGCATCTTGTATTAACTTATTTTAGGATATGTCTTGTAATTTTTTGGTTTATATTTACAATAGAAAAAGGCTGGAAGAAAGTTGTACAAATGTTAAATAAAGATGAGTCATATTTCACAAGTACTCTGCATGCATTAGGATTAACTAATGACGAATTTATAATAATTCTAACGCATTAATGTTATCCAAGTTATTTTATGCCTGTAGAAAATTACATTCACTCGGGTAAAATTGTAGGTACTGAACTTGATTATATTTACATTTAATAGTGATGTATGATTACACTTTAGTGGGAAATTTAGTTTTTACTTCACTAATATTTGAAAGCGTTAGTTACATTACCAAGATGAGCATATCAAATATGAACTCTTAAAACAGCTTTAAAATAAAAACCTGCTTATAAGTTATTGTATCAATAAGAAAAGGACACTGTCGTAGAATACCACTCACTGTGATTAAGTAACTTATAATACCTATACATCTTTCCACCCACACACGTAATTAATACCACAGCAGATTATACAGGTTTAAAAAAAGCTTTATTTGGTGTGGTTCCCAATACACTGGTAACACTATGGGTTAAATGGAAAATGACCTATGCTGACAGATTCAAATAGGAGAATGTCATCCGTACTCTCAATTTAAGTATAACATACTTAAAACATGTTAAAGGTCATGAACATATACAAACTGCTTATGAAAAGAAATTACTGTAAGGTCAGCCGCATCTGAACAGATTTAAGGTTTACGCGTGCCATCTTCCGCACTGCTTTTAGATATTCTACTGAATGAGTAGAATATAGCTCTCCCACTCAGTTGTTGCTGTTAATGATAACACTCGTGTAGTTCAGATCAGAGAAAACCAGCCACCAATCAGAGGGCCGGCCCTGAACGCCACCCCCCCTTAAAAATCATGCTGCCATCAGGCTGCGTCCTGTGCGCCTCAGAGGCCCTGTAGGATCACCTGACTCAGACTGTTTGAATACTGCATTAACTGCAACGTAGCTCAGATATTGTCATCCCACCATTAAATAATATCTTTAAGGAGAAAACTGTATTTTCCAAAGTCATTGTCATTAGGTGCTATAAGATGGTCTTTTCTGGCTTTGGCAAGTTTCATCAAAAGGAATTCTCGGCGCTCCATCCATTCTTTTAGTTCCTGCTCCCCGTGCGCCAGCTTACACAGCTCGTCCTCTGTGCACGTGTCTTTGAGGAACCTGTCGGGACACAAGGTCAAAAGGTCAGCTATCAATCCACGGGACTCAGCGACATACACAGTGCTTAGAGAGGAGGAATAATCACGTTAGTAAACAACATTGATGATTGGTAGATGATTTGCTCTCATGCACTACTTTGGCAGGAAGTGAACATTGCATCGATAAATTGCAGCATCCATACCCCCCCCCGTGTTGTGTGACTCATCTAGAAGATCTAAGGCTGAGAAAACCCTTACATTTTCAATATCAAATTGTACCTTACGATAATTTAAAAAGTTATTTTCTGTTTCCTCATTCTGAAACTGTACACTGGTAATTGTATCCAAGCCATAAAGAATATATTTTTCAACACTTGTTCCTTTACGACAGATTCACTAAATGAGTCCAAAAGATTGTGACGATGAGTTTGTGGGAGAACTACAGGAAAGGGAAAACCCCAAAACATAATAGGGCCCCTTTAATAAAGTAGGTATTCTTTATTTATACAAAAGGTACCTACGGCTGTGCATGTATGTATACAGTTCATCTTTCTGTAAACATAATCATCTATTTTTGTATCTAAGACAGCCCCATGCCAGATCACAGAGTTGTGTTTCTTACCTCTCACAAACTTTGAAAGTGCCGGTGGGGAAGCGATACTGCCAGCAGTTCTGATCATCCTCAGAGTTGAAAACCCGGTCTTTGTGTTTTTCTGAAGTGATGTGCTGCTGCCACTGCTTCTCACTGTTGCAGTTCTTACCACACAGCCAGCAGTGATTGCCAGCCTGCCAACACACACAGAGAAATAACATTTACACAAATAACTAATTACCGTCTGTTTGCTAATCAGTCAAAGTTATTGCCGTTTAGTTTTTAATCACTTGGCAAATAACTACAGTGAAACAAGATTCTATCAAAAATGTTGACACAGTTTAAACATTAAGGCAGTAATGCATTTGACTGAACCCGCAGATTCTGACAACTGATGGAACATCTGCCAAAACAAAGGAGCACAACACCGCAGCTGTGGGTCTGTGTTTGCACAACAGGACCATGTCAACGCTTGAGATTCCATACTCAATGATACAAAGTTTGTAAATGGATGTTTTGATATAGTTTGGTAAACATGGCTATTTCATTTAACATCTACTTACATTTATCAAGACTTTTCAACTTTTCAACTTTTTCTCTTTCACCATGAAGGCATGGGAGAAGAACATTTTGCTCAATCATTTATGGTGGCTGGGGTGAGTGATTGATGGTCATTTTTTGGGGGATGAAGTATTCCTCTCTGCAACCTGACCAGTTTGTCACAATGCAGAAGAAGTGTGTGATCCATGCTGGGTTTTTAAACTCACCACTTCCTCAGCGTAGTCTGTTGGCATGTGGATCTGTTTGCCGTTCTCCCTCACAGAGCTACTGGAGGTATCGTCCCCCCAGCCGGGCTTCTGAGACTGCAGCCACTGCTCATAAAGCTGATCCATATCTGGAACTAAATGAGGGGGCGAAATAAATGATTACTTTGCTGGAATTAACATTCTACTAATTAAAAAAATCCAACAAAAGTAAGAGAGCGCGTCTCCTTGACTTTACTCACTGTTGTTTTCCTTCATGTAGGTCCAAAGGTCTCTCTCTTCTAGACTGTGAGCAAACGTGCAATTCCCGATGTACTGACACTTCTTGCCGGCTGTCACATGCATGCAAATCTAAGAAAGTTAAAAAAAAGTAACATTCGGTGACCATGGCAGGAGATTTGTTTTAATCAGAAACAAAGAACAAGCGACCGTGGAGTCGCAGAATGTCTGGCGCCTACCTCAAATTGAGATGGGATGGGTTTTTTGGTTGGAAGTGGTCTAACTGTTGTCCACTTTTTCCTTTCATTTGAACTTACAAGCACCACCCGCCTGTCTTTCGCCCACCTGAGACAGAAAGACAGAATGAGTTTGTGGATTGCACATTTTCACCTATCAATTACCTCCTGTCCACACTCGATGTGCTCCAAGACGCTGTGCTACTTACGTGTGTCTGGCTTTGGCTGAGCAATACTTCTTGTTTTTGTCGGCTTCGCTTAGCTGGCCGTTTCTCCAACACTGGCCACAAACAAACATCATCTTCAGGTTGGGAGGCCCGAATCTCCTCTGTGGGAGGCAGAGCTGTTGATGGAATGTGAAGGACTGGTTAATATCTTTGTGAAGTGATATAATACAAGTATTTAGGCACAACATAAATGAAAAGTGAATTACAGAAGCAAGTCAAACCTAAGGAAAGGACTTAACTTAAAATGTTTATATTTGAGCAAACATTTGACTAATGTTTAATGAACTCTACTTTTTAGAATTGATTTAAATAAGTTATTAGTGGAAACATTTATTTGTTGAAGTCAAAGCCAAGAGGGTGTATAAAAGGGTCCCCTCAAGTCTACTCAAACTCTTCCAACGCGGAACCCATCCAGGGTCAGAGCCACTGTTATATGGTCAAACTAGCTCATGGCGAGCACAGTCCAACATATGTTTGCTGGATGCAGCACAACACTTATTGATTTAAAACTGAACTTTGAATAAACTTGTAAAGCAGTGTACAAAAAAAAGGCATGGAATAGAATATCTGTTTGAGGAAATGAATACTTCCACATTGACAAAACCATGATGCTGTTGTTTCATAGTGCTTTTATTCTATCCTTTTTAGTGGTATGGTTTGACCAGGGAACTTTGAAGAGCAGAAACCCCCACAGTCAGACAAGTGGTCTAGCAGAGTGATTGGTGAGTCCCTGTACATCAGACAGCAACAGCAGTTATCTAGGAACTAGCTCTCACCTGATTGTTGATGTTTGTTTTAGTGGTTTATAAATATAATGGAGCAGTTGCAGTGTTCCCCACAGAATTTGATTCTATTTGTGGGGGTACCGCACCTACTTTTTCACCTTTTTTCTGGCCCTCCAAAATCGAGGTTCTTACCGGGCTGAATATGCTAAACTAGTAGGGGTGTAACGGTACACGTACCCGTACCGAAATTATTCGGTACGGGCCCTTCGGTTCGGTACAGGTGTGTACCGAAGTGTACCGAAGTGTACCGAACGAATATAATGTTAAACGTAAAAAATTGAGAACGTGAACAACTTGTTGGAAGTAATCTCAGGTGCTGCGTCGCAGCATTCAGAGTAATTTGCTCACATTGGGTTCAACGCGTCAGAGAGCGAGCAAGTCATTTCATTGGACGAGAGGCATACTATGAGAGCGGGTCACAGGGATGCGTTCAAATGTAGTCAGTAATTTGAGGAACTGTCGAAAATTAATGGCGAACGCAGATAAAGTTGAGCTCGAAAATCCTCCAGCATCATTGAAGTCTCCGGTTTGGGAACATTTTGGTTTCGCAGTTACGTACAAGGATGAAGGACAAAGACAGGTGGACCGAACCAAAGCTGTTTGTCGGCATTGTTCAACTAACATTGGTTACGCGGCTAGCAATACATCACACTTGCACACTCTTGAAAAGGCATCACCCGAACTTGAATATCACCGGTACCAAAAGAAAACAGACTGAAGTGCAAACCCAACTCCCGCTAGCATGTAAGCCTCCACCACTCGCAGAGAGTTCAGACCGAGCCAAAGCTATTACAAACACCAAATATCCTTATGTTGCCTCGTTAGCAAAGCGCTACCTGGCTGTATCTGCTACCTCTGTCCCTAGAGAGAGGGTGTTCTCCACAGCAGGAGACATTGTTAGTGCCAGCAGATCTGTCCTTTCGACAAGTTAATTTTTCTTTAAAAAAACATGAAAATACAATGACAAGCAAGTCATAATGTCAAGCTGGCTGCTTAGGAACTAGTACAGTACAGTTCAAATACAGATTATTTCAGTTCATCGAAAAGCTGCACCTTAATGTTTATTTTATTATATTTTGTATTTATTTGAGTGAATATTCACAGTTTAATAATAATTAAAAACCCAAAACTAATAGTTTATGTTTTGTGAGTACTAATACAGTAAAGTTCAAATACAGATTATTTCAGTTCATCGAAATGCTGCACCTTAATGTTTATTTTATTATATTTTGTATTTATTTGAGTGAATACATTATTCACAGTTTAATAATAATAAAAAATATATATATATGTTTTGTTTAGTGAAAAAAAATTCTGCTGTACCGAAAACGTACCGAACCGAACCGTGACCAAAAAAACCGAGGTACGTACCGAACCGAAATGTTTGTGAACCGTTACACCCCTATAAACTAGTGACATAAACACTCTCTACTGCTGAATGGTCAGAGAGAATCGCTGGCAAGGGGGCTACAACTACAACAAAATGAACATATTTTACCGTCATTTAATTGTAATACACGTTTCAAAATGATGCCAAAGTAACGACATACTGATACCGGTCTGCAGACAAGACGGCAGGCGAAAAACCTTTTAAAATGCGTGTTTTCTGAATGGCGATCGGATCGATCAGGCTAAGCTAACTTTGTATATGCTCCGTCCACACTCACAACAACGGCCTACAGACATAAATAAACCAGCGACTGTATTCGCCATGACACAGACAGTCTGTGGTTTGTACTTGTTTAACTTTTGTCCAGTTTCTGAACAGATAAGAGGAGCTGTGAGCTCTGAGTGCTAACAGCTAACGGTGGATGTTTTGGTTTTGTGGTTCGCATTGAAGATGACGTCACGGCAGTTTTACGCAGCGTCGCTCTGCCCGCCGAACAGCCGATCACCCCGCCTACACTGCGTTACTATAGTAACTACCCCAGTTACTAAACTGTAATGGAAACGCAGCTTAAAGTAAGCCTGGCCTACCAAGGCCAAACTAAGCTGTGCCAAGCCGTGCTAGGTCCTGCAGTGGAAAAGCGCCATAAGAAGAAACTGTAGATATGCTGAGACAAACATTGGTTTACAGAGTGCTTCTGCTGGGCTTACCTGGGCTCCCTGCAACGAAGCCGTGGCATTCCAAAACTTCTTCGCTTCTTGGACAATACTTTCATGAGGGATACCTATGTGATGAAAAATAAAAAAGGTAAATAAATGACATTTAGTGAAACTGTGTTCCAGGCCGTGGAGAAGTATTTAATGAAGCATCCTTACCGAGCTCGTGCTGCATCATCCAGACCTTGAGCTCGATGAGGCTGTGGGCGTAGAAGCACTCGTCCTCCCTCACGCAGCCGTAGCGGACTTCATGGCGACAGAGATCCAGCTGGCACTGAGAACTCAGCGGTCTGATCTTTGAATAACGAACTGTATTCTCCTTCAAAATGTGGACCAGGCACCTAAGAGATAAACATGGGTACATCGTCAACAGGCCTATCCCTCATATATCTGCACATAGTCTTGTGCGTTTTGGTAGAATCTTTTTTATTAAATCCTCTTAAATTATTTAAAGAGTGAAGTGACTTACTTGTGATCTTCAAAGATGTGCTTCGTCACTGGATGAGAGCAAAGCGATGAGTCATCTTTGTTGGTTTTGCTGATTATTCTGGGTTTGTGGTCAAAGCAAACCTGCAAATTAAGATAAACGTTTAGAACATTTTAAAAGTTTATAAAAACAGCAGATTGTAACTGGGGTTCACATCAGACCAATGTCACTTTGCTTCAAATGTACCCCCTTTTCTGTCCTATCTAATAACAGGCAAAAAAGTCAAGAAAAATGAATTTAAGAAAACATTGACAAATATAATATTTAGTAATGGCCTTTTTTCTCCTCACACTGGAACGATAAACAATTATGCCAATGGGCGCCATTGAAAATAGCAGCACTGAGGAGTTAGTGTAAATTAGATCACTCTGAGGTCATACTCATTTTTAAATTAAAAATAAATAACTACTTACTCCACAGAGAAACATGAATATCCCATGATGCTCCTGTAAGATCTTGGGGACAGTCAGTCGGACGTTAGAGTTTGGCCCGTAGGGGTCGAAGAGGAGCTCTCTGGAGATAAACCCTTTCCGCTCCAGAGTCCAAACATCAATCTCTTCCTGGCAGTATGCAAATGTGCAGTGGCCAGGGTACAGGCACTCCTTTCCAACCGCCACCTCTGAAACAACACGGGGACATTGTCATGTTTTCTGTCGTCGCACACACAAGTGATGTCTGGATGACAGCCAAGTGTCAAAAGTGCCAGAAACAAGTGGAGGAGCTGCTCAAAGGCTAGTACAAATCCTTAAATAATGTGAATATCCATGTGCAATTAATTAGGGAAGGTAGGGAACACATGCCCAGTATAGTAGGAAATGTAACCGTGCAAATGGAATCTACTCATTACCACAAATCTGTATCACAAATAAGCTTTTTTTTCTGGGAATATCAATGGAACTTGCAGCAAAAAAAAAAAAAAAAAAAAAGGACAGATGATTATATATATATATATATATATAGAGGCAAATGCAGCAATTTCAAAGCAAAGAGACAAACAAATACATGTTTATAAAAGTTACCTTTGCAAATGTAATAGGGCCCAACATATTGGGTTTTTGTGGGTCTGGGCCGAATTAGCTTCCACGTTTGGTCAGCTGTATGTTTGAGTCTGCCGAGTAAAGCGTCCTTCTTGCATTTATGCTCTTCTGTGTGTAGCGAGTAATCCAATACACCAGGACCTGTGGGAATAAATAAAGAAACATATGTGACTTAATAGTACATTACGCACCTCGAAGACACAACCGCACACAACTGGATAAAGAACTCCTCACCAGTTTTGACGTAGCAGATGGAGCACGCTTGTTTGAATTCATGTGTGTCAGCTAAGGGGTTCTTTGTTAAATCCACAGCAACAGGAAGACCCTTCACTTCAGGCATACCGACCGCCATTCCCATCGGGGCATCAATATTGTTCATCTGTTGAAAAAAAAAGGGGGGGAAATTGATCAAATATAAGCCTAGAGCAAGTCTTAGAATGACAAAGGCTGATGATTGATAGACAATAATTACCTGTTGAGTGAATGGACTCTGAGCATAATTTGACATATCTAAAGGAGGAAGAAAAAACGAACAGGTTATACTCCGTGCTAATGGTGAAAAATCAAATTCAAGCACTTTCAAAAGAGTATTATTGAGCCTTTCAAGCACCTTACAGTCGTCGGAAATTAATCTTTATCACATAAAGCAAATCTAAAAAGCACTTTTCAGTCAGATAGTTTTTAAAAAAAAAGAAATGCAAATACAAATTTCTAGCAGTGTTAAAGCACTTATTCCAAAATCATAGCACTTTTCAAACCTTAAAAAACGATATATTAATATTAAGTAGTGCTGTCAAAATTATCGCGTTAACGGCGGTAATTAATTTTTTGAATTAATTGCGTTAAAATATTTAACGCATTTAACGCATGTGCAGAATGGCCCGCCCCATACGTGCCACCAGTGGCAGCGCCAGGGTATGGCTGGGGTAGGCTACACCCATACCAAGAAATGGCTTAGCCCCACCATGAAAAATGATGTTAAAGTAAGCAAAATATAGTCTGCCAACTCGCGCGGAGTAAATTGCACAGACAGCAGTTAGTCAGATTGATTTCAGTAGCCACGGTTTTGAAAACTTTTGTCACATAGTGATCGTCTTCTCAATAGAACATCTTTGATAACGGCGTGGTGTTGTTGCAGGAAGTCCCGACGGAGAATACTTTTGCTGTAGTACAGGGGTGCACATAACTGGTACGCAGGTTATGTGCGTAATCTGAAATGCGTACCGTCACTTGTGTCACAAAGCGCATTTGCGTACCGACGTACTTGTGAAGCTTTTCCAGAAGGCGGTTAGATCACCGGACGACAGAGTCGGTCTCCGTGTGCACAGACAGGGCTGCTGTTAACGTCGGTCTGTACAACGGAATTGTGCCAAAACTACGCCAACCGGCTGCGGAGGGAGACTCCCCCCCTTCACTGGAGAACTGCACTAAAACAGCTGATCACAACGTTCACACTGTGGTCACGAAGTACTCCACTAGCCGCCGCCGGACTCCCACGTTGATAGAAATCAACACGTAATGAATTAAGACCCCACTGTTTGATGATTGATAGGTGTGTGGGTTGTCTTTCATTTTGACACGCAGAAAAATGTTTTAATAAACATAGATACTGTATGTTAAATGGATATATCCGCCTTCTTTCATTTATCTTTCCATTCCCACAACAATATACATAAATAAATGGCATATTTTGGACATAGTTCGAATGGTGATTAATCATGATTAATTAATTTTTAAGCTGTGATTAATCTGATTACAATTTTTAATCGTTTGACAGCCCTAAAATTAAGATATAAGTGTTTTTAAGGATTTCTAGCAGCCGTTCAGAACCTGCATATTGATTGGCTACAATATCTTTATTTGAACAAATATGGACCAAAGTCAGAAAGTAGTATACCTGTTTTATAGTCCGTTATGTTGAGACTATCCAGGGAGTCGAGCGGTGGAGGGAGGGCGTCAAAAGTGTCCATCCCAAAATACGTACTTGACCCCGACTTGTGATAGAGGGGGGGCAGCGTGACGGTGCAATGCTGCACGCTGCTGTGGAGGTACGGGTTGATGTGAGAGGGCATCAGGAATGGACTGGACATGGAGCTGCCCGAGGCGATACTGGTTGGCAGAGGAAGAGGCCCCTTCATGGTGGGGATAATCTGAGGGAGGGGACACACAGGAGTCACACTTCTGCTCAGACATCAACACACTGTCACATTTAATTCATCACGCCACTTTACCATGGCTGATTCGGGGCCAGCTTGGTCCAGTAGATCATCTAGGTCGTCCCCGATGATGTCTGCGTCGAAATCATTATTCGAGTCGAGCATCGTGCAAGGTTTACTCGCTCGGCAGCCGTTAACGTACGTGGCAAGAGGGACTGACGATGGGACAGACACAGGAAGGGACACAGACACAGGAAGGGAGATGGACTCGAAGCCCGGCGGCTCAGACAGGGTAACGGATGAGATACTGGTGATGGGAGAAAGTTCATCCATTGCGGATTCATTTAGAGTTTGGTGCATTTCCACTGGAGCTTGGATTGGAGCTGGGAGCGGAGCCAGAAGACTGCTGTCCTGCGTGAGCTGAGGCACTTCTGAAACACAATGGGAAAAACAGGATGAGCGGCTTTCTCTCTTTCAAAAACGATAAATATGAACTGTGTTTAATTAAACTTACCAATTTCAATATCTTCAACTGAAGACGAGTCATAGGAAAACTAAAGAAATGCAGAAGAGATTCATTTAAGAATGGATTTCTTAGAGGAGTATAGAAATATATGTTTTAGACTGTTACATCTCTTACCTTGTCACATGATGCATCTTGATAATTTGTTCCTCGCATAACATTCAAGGCAGGCTGTAAACATTGAACAAGAGAAAATGTTGGACTTTCGGTTCATTTTTAAGAAGAACAACCCTAAATGTATGTCGACATTTTATTTTGAGGGCCATATATCCGAGTCAGATTTTAATACATTTAACTAGCATGTAGAAAATGAAGCGGCATCACTTCCAATTCACTTTTTTAAATCACGGTAATTCATTAAAAAAAGCTTCATGGCGGTTTGCAATAGTCCCTGGCACGTACCTTACTCCTTACATAAGCTTTACGGATTTTCAATCCCAAAATGTTGGCAAGGTCCTGAGTCAGGTTTGTAACACTGGCGTCCTGGGAAATAAGGAGAGTTGACAGTGTTTACTCAAAACACACTTTAGATAATCACTGCCTTTGATCTTCACTTATTATTTTCCGTTTAATTAAAAATATAGGTGGCAACTTTAATAGAAATGTCATATAAGCTGAAATGGTCACTATATCCTGACTAGGGGTGCAAAGATACTCCGAAGATGCTCCAGCTTTAAGACGATGTATTAAAAGTAGTTTGCAATATGAAAAGGGTTATATTTAGCACATTTGTATTTTTATAAAAACCTGCTTCTATGAATCAAGAGTGACACATTGTGTATGATGTAGCACACCCCTGAAGTGCTGTTGTTGATTCCCTTTAAAACGTCAGTATTTGTAACCTTCTGGAGATCTGCTGGCTCCTAATGTGTGTTTCAGGTGATCCAAGTCATCAGCCTGAAGAGCTTGGATAAAAAGCCCAATACCTGTTTTTGGACACAGCCACAGTTGTGTTTGCTGCATATGTTCACACACCAATACATTACTGATTTAGTCATTTGTTAAGTTGTGTTACATTTTAAATAAATATATATCTTGGTTACAGGTAAACTTGTCTTGTCTACCATCTTGTCTAACATTTCCAAACTGATACTTTCCATATACTATACAACTCTCTTGGACTGTGGTGCAGTGTGACAAAGAGAGTACATTTTGAAGCAAAACAATGTATAAAAATGTAACAAATTAGGATTGCCCAACAAAACTAAAGCCTCTTAAACTTGAAATGTAATGTGGTTGCTATTTACACTGAAGTTTGGCCTACATCAGTTTTACCTGAAATGTCTTAACTGAAAGTAAAGAAGCCTCAATGCAGGCAGCACGCCACAAACATCCTGACTCTGCTGGGAGTGAGGGTCCTGCAGGGGGTCTGAAAAGCAGCTACATTTGCCTGACTTTTGTAAAAAATTGCTGAGACAAAAAAATAAGGAAGATTTCTTTCACGTTTGGATAAATCAACATTTACCAGATGATGCGACGCCTTTACCTGAGGCACTGTGAGAGAACATTTGGCAACAGCCTCATAGGCCTCTTGATGTCTCCCGATCTCTTTCAGGGATTTAGCTTTTCTGTACAGCGCTCTGTAGTTCCCCTCGTTCAACTGGAGAGCCTTTTCACAGTCTTCTAACGCTTGGTCATACAGTCCCTATGGGGGGGGGGGAAATGTATACTTAAACATTGTGAACAAAGAAAGCACTGTTTGATCATAAATTGCCTTTACGTGTTCAGTGGGTTGATGTAGGGGAGTGATTTCCCTGAAGACAGTAAAGTGTTTTACACTGCTGGGACAAGACGCAATGCAAAGACACACCGACAGGAAAGAGGAAGTGAATGTAGCTCTGAAAGCATCAATAATTCTCAAATGGACCAAGTCTTAGAGGATCCCGAGTCTCAAGGGATTTTAAGATTCTTTATGTAGGTGGTTGTATGACACCAACAATTATTTTAAATAAAACCGGTATTCACCGCCTTTAATTGATTTACCGCATTTTAAAATGGCACAATTTGTAACATGTCACTGAAAACATTATATTGATTTTTATTATACTATTGGAGCCATTAATAGCATTTGATTTATGATCAATTTTATGTTGAGATACAGTATGGATTATGAAATCTATTTTTATAACTGTTAAAATATTTATGTTATCTAGTATTTATACAATTATGTTTTGATAATAGATCTTTTCTTGTGAATGAGTGAAGTAAAAAATGTGTGGAAGGCCTAAAAGCACTTTGAATTGCCTTGTGTTGAAAAGTGCTATATAAATAAACTTGCCTTGCCTTGCCTAATCACATTATTGGTACATGTTTTATGCATTTTTGGGGCATTATTCTTGACACCATTCTTTTGGACAATTGCATGATCAGAATAGTGATATTTGGATTTATTTGTTTTCTGGAAAGTAAATAGTTTAATAAATCATTACTTTTCAAGTGGAACCCCATGTGACTTCACTAATATTGATGAATCTCGTATATGGTATAATTCACTTCATTGTTCATGTAGCTTTTCACATCGATTATTGTTTGATGTATTCATTTAAAAAATAAAAAAGTAATCAATGCATGATCTTCCTACCGTATTAATGCATGTATTTATTGATCCAGTTTGGCATGACAATCAAATGATTGTACACCTCATTGAACCTCAAAGCATCGCATAACTGGTTCCTGATAACATGACTTAAGACAGTATATAACAAGCTGAGAAATGAACTGGTTGATACAAGCATCAGTTAAGCAACCACATGTTTTGCCTTTAAAAAGGGATAGTTCACCATTTGTGGAATGATGTATAGCATGTCTAGTCATTTGAAATTAGCCAGCACTCTAATTGTCTGAAAAAGATGCGACGCCTCAAGCACACCCTTCACAAAATGACACCCTAAGATGAATGTAAGGTGGATTCAAAGTTAAAGAATCTCTCTAGCCCCACCCAACTAAATCAAATGTAGCCATGTGTCCTCAGGTTAACTGCCAGTTTAATCAGAGGTGCAGTGTCAATGGGGGGAGTTTGAAAATCAAACAGGCTCCATGCGCTCTTGCCTCTACAAACTTTATAGTATTGTTCTTTGCTCTCAAGGAATACATTGAACACTGAGAGTAATGCTGATATAAAGATCTTATTTTTGGTCTTATGTTGATGCTAAATGCTTAAAATTGAAGTGAAACAAATTATGCATGTGGAACTTGACAAATGAGGCAATAGTGATTTTAGCATTTATATATTAAAGGAAGGGTAGGTAATTCCCTTCAGAAACACTTTGTTATATTCCATGGAATGCTCTTAACATCCCGATCGCAATGAATACATTAAATGCTTTGACAATAAATACATACAAAAATATCATCTGTGGAAGCCGTGGCGCTGTAAAAAGCAAGTCCAATGATCTGCCTCGGCCCGCGGCATGGGATGGCCTACCTGCCTGTCAGCCTTCCATCTCGTGCACAAACTTATCTTGTGCCCTCATTGGTCATGTGCGCGTTCGTGTGTGTTGGAGGAGGGGCTCTGTAATAGGGCTGCACGGTATTGAAAAAAACTGACATCGCGGTTTTCCCCCCCCCTGCGGTATATATTGCGTTTTTTTTACCCTGTTAAACCCCAAAGTCCCGGCGGGTACTTTACTTTTTTTTTCACGACAGTGTCTCAGGGGATCGTAATATTTAAGAACCTATTAATGTGTTATACCAGATTAACGGAAATAATCTCAGCTAACTGCCGATACAAACCATTTTTTACCAAAACAAAACACAAGTCTCATAAGAAGCATCTAAATGACCCCTGAGCGAAAAATGCTAACGCATTTTGGCACAGAACTCAAGATAAAAGTACCCTTATTATTACTTATCGTAGCTGGATTTACAAGATATCCGATTAAAGCTGAGGTTCCACAGATTATTTAGGTATATAGTATCATCACTGAGTGATCTGAACTCGGACAGGGGAAGCAAACACAGACATCACAACACGTACCTTTACGTAGCTTCTAGGGGAGATGTCTCACCGTAGCTGTCAATCTGATCAAAAGACAACACGTCTGGCATTAAAACGAGAAAGAAAAAACGCGGCTGAATCGGTTAATCCATAGGTTTTTTCCATAGGCCAAAATAGTTCCAGATGGCAGATGTTGCTTTTCTTCTTGGAAGTAAATATTCATTCTCTCCGGTATTGTCCTCCTGTGCCTCGCTCATTTTTTTACCAGTGTTTTGATGGTCTGCAAACTAGCGGGGCGGGGCCTGCTGTGATCTGATCAAGAATGATTGTAATTGGTGGTTTGCTGTGCATGCAGGGGAAGTTCTACACACACCAACACATGAACAAATAAGGAGTGAGAGTGACGCGTAGCCAAAACCGGAAGCTGCATACACTCTGGTGGCTACCTTTAGCAGCTAACTTTTGTGCTCCGATTTTTACATAAAAATGGAATTATGGATTATAAACAATTGCTTCAAAGCCACAGATACATTATCAACCTATGGATCAACCGATTCAGCCGCGTTTTTTTCTTTCTCGTTTTAATGCCATTGAACACGTCTTTTGATCAGATTGACAGCTACGGTGAGACGATCTCCCGTAAAAGCTCCGTAAAAGGTACGTGTTGTGATGTCTGCTTCCCCTGTTGCGAGATCGGATCGCTTAGATACTATACTTAAATAATCTGTGGAGTCTCAGCTTTAATCGGATATATTGTATGTGCAGTTTCGATAAGTAATAAGGGTATCTTTATTTTGAATTCTGTGCTAAAATGCGTTAGCATTTTAAAAAAAAATGAATAAAACCGCACGTCCCTGCGGTGTGAATACCGCGCATGCGCATACCGCGGTTATCGCCATGACACGGTATATCGTTCAGCCCTACTCTGTAAGGAAGTCTGAAGGAAGGGGCAGATTTTTTTTCGGCTGCGTACTTTCAAATTCTAGCGCACTCGAGCTGGTTTCTCCATTCTACCTTAAAGACGGTCACACCTGAGTTTGACAGGTCGACATTTTCGCCTTGGGAAAAAAAGTGTATGATTATCTTTGATGAGACATAATGAAAGCGACACTTGAAGGGAAGCCAATAAAAAAAACATTTTATACACACACTACAGGTTAAATTAAGTCACTTGTCAAACTGAACTGAGTATTTACACAATGTACACGACCAGCAAAACATAGAGAGGACATGTCCCAACAAATCAGTTAATGGTTAACATTTCCCTATGCACCATGAGCAGTGGAACTTAGAATGTAGTATATAGTCTTAGAATCTGAGGACGATAAAGTGCAAAACAAGAGCTCATCTTTTGAAAAGGTAGTGACATTTAAGGACATACTTCTATCTGTAAACTGGCATTTTGAGGTTTGTAGATATATCTGTATGAAGCAAATAATCAATCTGCAGGGGCCTCATGCGCAGAGAGACCACAACAAGACATAAGTTGCTCGTTGTATTTACTCAGATGTTAACTGTTTGGTAGCGTCAAAAGGATTGGCTTTTTAAAGTGATTTGGGCTGAATTGAAACAGGAATCAAATGTGGTCGACTTACCGGAACAATGTTGAGGTACGCGGCAGCTCGATTTGCATACAGCTTTTCCAGTAAACTCGCTGGAACACAGATATCTTCAGAGTCCGCATACTCTGCTATACTCAAGGCTTCGGTGAACATCTCAATGGATTTTGTCCAATCCCCTTCTCTAAACACGTCGTTTCCTTCACCAAAAAGATTCCAAACGAGATCCTTTATGAACAACTGAAACAATAGAGAATCCAATCAGTACAAGTTAAACATAGTGCTGCTGGATTGACTTTCATTCATGCATTTTTACTCGGTACTTGGTCAGTGTAACTTGAAACAAGACGGAAGCTGGAAAAACCCTAAATAAAATTTGCATAGCTTACCTCATACTGGTCTTGACTTCCAGGAAATGGAAGGGTTGATCTAAAATCAAAAGAAAGTTTTTTTTTAACATTGACAGCTAAATGCAAACAAGTCTGTTTTTAAAAAGTCATATATAAGAAAATCACGCAAATTAATATAAGGGAATATTCAAACAATCTGCATGCTGACACAGAACCAACTGGCAAGACTTTTATCAGCAACAGATAGTAAACATTGTGGGAATTGCGTAATTGGGCAGGCGATTTGTTTAACTATAAACGGGCTATATTATTGAAAGTGTGTGTTCATAATAATGTCATGATAGACCTCAGTAATCCCTGTGAAGGCGTTTTGTCATGCAGGTTTCTTGTTCTGCTCTTGTCTGGCATTTAAAGTTTTCTTTACTCTTTTGTGTACTGAACTATTCAAGGCTTCGCATATTCACACCAGTGAAGTTTCAGTAGGAACAGTGATGACGTGCAGTGAAGTATTTTAAGTATCACATTTGTTTCACAAAGAAAGGCCCTGCCAGATTCATCACTGCGCTGCCTGTCATGAATCTAAAAAGCAATATGTTGTGGATATACTGAGAGTGTACAGGATGCATGAATAAAAAGCTCTGATCAGGGGAAACTCCCACATTATAAAATAAACTAAAGGACAGTAATCAGCTGTCTCGCTGAACAACAATGCATGACACAGAGCTGACCAATCATTATTGCATCATGCAGTGTGTAGGGGTAGCCCGGATTATTGCAAAATAACTTGCAGACACGAAACTAGAAAGAGTTTATATCTAGTTATCGCCTAAAATGTTTCCAAGGAAGAAGGACAAGAGGACAAGTGGGCATGGTAACATTGGGAGGTGTCAAACACAGGATCACAACAGTCATTACTCTCTTCATATGTATGTTATTTATCAGGGTTTGAAGTACAATTCAGATGCACCCCCAAATTTAACAACCACAGATCCTAATGCTGACACTTACTGGATGAACTGCAGGCCTTTCTGAATCTCCTGCCAGCGAGTCCTTCTGTCCTGACACGCTCCGGACATGTTTGACTTAATATCCACTCCTCTATCGGCACCTGAAATGACAACACATATGGTTCATAACGTAGTATATTAACTGGTAAAAGACATGGGCATAGACCAGCTTTAATGACAACTAAAACAAAAACACTCCCTACTTTCATAAATCACAAACAGCAGGCTGTCAGACCAGTTTAATGACAGTTCATAAGCTCAGGGTTCTCAGGAACTATATTAAAGTAATTATTCTCGCTTTCAATGTTTATAGCTTCCGCATTTAGTAATGACGACACATGTCGTTCCGGAAACTGAGGAGAGACATATCTTTTAGCTTTTGTAAGCGGATACCGTCAACACTTTATATCTGAAGTTGTGGACGAAAAAGTTAGTACTTATACCAAGGGGAAACTGTTTAACACAGCAACAGTAAGCAACTGACTGATATGTCAGTTTTTTACGTATACTTTTTTAATGAATGAAAATGTTTTATAACATAAGAATAACAACATATATCTTGTGTCCTGAATATGTGTTGTGTGACGTATAACGCTATTGTCAATAGATTCGTCGTGGTATTACCATATTTGGGCCAGTCAAACTGTCACCCTGTCCCGTCATAGCTAATGTTTGACATAAATGATTATTTTCTTAGTTGCCATTTCTTTAAAACTAGTTTATAATCAAATGAGGATGAGTGTAACAGGAAAAGGGAGAAATATGGTGTCAGAATTAGATTTAAAAGGGTGCGCCTGTCCTGTTTTTGTCAGCAAAGCTAAAACAAACTGTACCTTGGGAACATTTTTGTTTTAATAAGAGCATTCAACGCTTAACTGTTGCGTCTGTTTCAAAACGAGTTGGTGACTAGAGAGAGACTTTTTAAAGTAGCGTTTTCTGAGAAACTGGGAGGCGTCCGATAATGGGCGCATGTGCATTTAGCGCACGTGTGTTACCCGCGGCCGGGAACCCGCCGAGAGTAGACTTCCAGTTAGCAATCATCATCAGCTAGCATTAGCCTCACATAGTTTAACTACCTACAACACACAAATACCTCCACTGTGAGAAAACACAACAGGGTCTTCCGGTGCTGGAAACACATCGGCCTCACTAGCTACGTGTCGATATCCGACTAAGTTTCTCGGAAGTAGACTGCACCTAACAAAGCATTTCGCAGGCATGCCCAAGTTAAACTAGTTCCCCAAACAATAGCGAGCAATACATGATAGCTCCCGCCTGAGTCGTGGTAAATATCACTTTAATGCTCTAACAATGTCTGCTGTACATACTTACATGAGTGGTTCTTAATTCCAAACAACCCTTACGTCGGTTATCCAAAAGGAGGGAAAGGGATTTCTTGTTTTAGCTCAAATAACTTGGCTAGGTGTGCTGTATCGCTGAAGGCCGCCCTTTGCTTCTTCTTCTGCTTTGATTAGATGCAGAGTCAACACAGACTCAGAGCAGTGCTGCCCCCTAGAGACAGCGGAGGGACACAGTGACAATCTGTAACTCTTGAGCCTAATAATAACAGCAAAGATTATATTAAAACCATTTAATGATAACATGTATTCTGTTGTGCATTTGAATTGTTAACAGCTGATTTGCTTTGTCAGGAAAACAAAACAAAAACAACTGTTCTGCAAACAAACAAACAAACAAACAAACAGCCTATGATAACAGCCTTAAAAGTCACGGAACGCATCGTATCACATTTTTAACATAAAAAAAGTTAACTACTATTGGTTTAAAACATGTCTGTCTTTACATTTTTACATCACTTTTACTGTTATTTTTTTTCCATTGAGTGAACTTTCAACAACCTGTCAAATCAATGTGGTGCAATGGCAGTGGTTTGAGCCAAAGATAAGTGTTTGTGAAACATTGAAGTTGTTGTTCATTTGTTATATTGCTTTATTTTTAGTTGTGCCTTCTAACTGACTGTGATCTAATGGGTGATTTACAAGTGTTTGGATGAGTAGATCAAATGTCTATGCACATAATGAGGCTGTTTGACACTCAGGATGTGCATGTTTGGTTATCTGCATACCAAAATTAGTTAGGCTTTTTCTAAGGCAATTGAACGGGACACATCACTGAACTGGAACTGACTCATTAACTTACTGAATATGAATTTGTTTGCCCATGTAAGTGATTTTCTATGTATTTTCTATTTATGGAGTAACCTTGAGAACTAAAAAAAGACTTAATGTGAAGTCTAACTTTCACAATGCTCTTTGCCCATTGCTTATGCATTGCTGAGATTGCTGTTTCCATTTTTATTATGAAATCTACAAAGCACATTAGAGTTCAGACTATTAAACCTAGAAGTATGAAAACTCCTCTCACCCTCTAACTCTTCTTCCTACAAACCTTCCTCTGGCAGTGATATTCCTAATCATTTCCTTTTTGAAATAATCAAAACATGAAGCCTCTTAGATCTTGTAAATGTGGAACTGTGTTTCATAAAGAGGCCAAGGACAACACAAGGAGTGATGAAATGACATAGCTTCACTTCCAGCATACAGTTCATTTACAATATATTATTGGGTTACTAGCTGCTCTGTTAGATTTCAGCTTATCCAGTGATGGATGAATTGTTTTTCACACACTTACATTGTACCTCACAAATGTATTTATTTAAAAAAAACATACCACACACAAATTAAATCTGCTCCTCAACACACATTGTATCGTGGTTGATTACATTATTTTGTTAGGGAGGTGGACATGACAATGTATCGGCTAAACAAGGATTATTTTACTCAGGAAGAAAATGCATTACTTTTAGAACATTGTGTACCTTCAAATGTTAATTTAATTAGCAGATTCAACTGTACAATGATATTGGAAATAAGAACCCTTTATTCTAATAATATGACATGAATATTATTATTGTTATGAGGAATGTAATAAATGATGACTTCTCTTTCAATATAATATGTATTCCAAATGCATGCACAGACTCCCAGCTGTACTGGTAACAGTTTGTTCTTAACATTATAAAAACAGGCTGAAACTCCTTTTGAATCCAATTATTATTATTCTTTTTGATCATTTGGTAATGTGCATCTATCTCCTTTCTCAAACAGGAGTATTTCAACAAAGGCCATTGGGTATGCTAATGTAGAGAAACCAAATATTAAACACCATCAATTGTCAGCATCTATCTTTGTGTTTACTGCACATTTGAGGCTTTTGCAAGCTTTTCATTCCGATGTATTCATCTTGATGTGATCTAAACATTCAGTGGATGTTTTGAGGCGATGGATGGAGCTGAAAATATTCAGATTCACGGGTATCGAGGGATGTGTCTGCTCTCATGAAGTGCATATCATAACTGCCAGGAGGAGGCGCTTATCTCACATTGTGCAGGAGCCTAACTGAGGAGCTGAATCACTAAACACTGTGAATATGTCCCCTGTTATCCTGCTACTCTTATGATTTAGCTGCCCTGACATTACCAAATTATGAATGACAATGGAGCCCAGCACAACAGAGCTGGAAATACACTCTTAGAAAAAATAACAAAAGATGAAACCCAAAGATATGACACTATTCATGCCATTTTCAGATCAGCAATTTGTCAAATAAACAATCTCAGCGGTGGAACTCAGACACTTGGAGTGCTGCTCTGTAAATCATACTGACAATAATGATAGTGGCACTTTGTTTTATATGGAGAGAAGATCTGTTCCCCACACTGACATGTTTATTTACAAGGGAGATGGAGGCAGTCTTTATGATTACAAAGGGAAAGCTATGTTATTAGAGTATGATTACTACAATCTGTAAATCTAGAGGCATTTGTTTGGAGGAAGTGGAGTCATATCATGTGTTGCTTAAAAAGGAAAAGCAACAATTAGACCTTCAGCTAATTAAACTATGTCCCTCAATTCATAGTCAAGGTACTAATACTTGTTTTGTATTTGTTTAATTCATTTACCACATATATTGTAAGTACATGTAGGCTACTTCGGCTAGTTCATTTTGTGCTACTTTGTGCTTCTACTCAAATACATCTCAAAGACAAATATTGTAGTTTTTACTGACAGCTATAAGTTACTTTTAAGAATGCATGTTTGCATTCTCTCTGTTTCAAGTGAATACCACACATCTCCAGATTTGGTGATCTCTAATTTGAATTTTTCTCAGCCCAAGGATCACATGTTTTAAAAAAAAAATTCTAAGCAGTAATACTTCACATTGACATAACCCTAAAAACCCAACTGCAAAATGACAAGAACATAAAAGTAAGAAGAACTCAGATCTTAAGTAAAAGTAATAATACTGCGGTGCAGAAATATTAACATTCTGCATTCAAAATGTTACTTGAGCACAAAATTATTAGCACAAAAGTATTAGCAGCAAAACATATTTAAGAACCTCATCTAGAAACAGACCGTGACAGACACCTGAAGCTCAGAATGACTTGAGCGTTATGTGTTAACTTGACTTGAACCACAATCACAGCAATGTTCAAGTGGCAGGGGAGATGCAGCACACAGGTTAACAAGTCAAAACAGGCTGGCAGGTATCTGTGGAGAAATGAAAAGACATCTCTTTAATCACACTAACACTGTTTGCCATAGATGTGAGAGGCAGGCTGTGTCCAGCAGGAGGCGTACCGTTAGACTAACACTGGATTAGCCTCTGGCCAATGGTGATGCTCAGGAGATTATTGAAGCAGTTTCTAAAAAAAACACTCCACTCAGTCAATGCTCCACTCTCGTCAGTGAACAGCTCTTGGTGTGGAGTTCAGCCTGATGCATGCCATGACTGCTTTCTGCCGGATACTGCTCCTGTTATCTGGTAAGGAGAGTTTTAACTTTGTGGATGAACTCAAACTAGTGAGGAACTGCTTGATAAGTTATTTTCATGGCACAGTGAGCTGCAGGTGAAAGCCTCAAGGAGGACGAAGTGTTATTCTAAGGGAGCAAGTCCAAACAAATTCAATGTATTTTGCTCTACAACATTTAATACTTTCCCACCATTTCAAATCTGAGCCTGGTTCAGGTGTTCAGGCAGAGCAGAGGTGGGAAATGTACTCAGATCTTGTACTTAAGTAAAAGTAGAAGTGCAGTACCAGAGTGTAGGAATACTCTGTTACAAGCAAAGGTGCTGCATTTAAAATGTTACTCAAGTAAAAGAACAAAAGTATTAGCATTACAAATATACTTAAAGTACAAAATGTAAAAGTACTCACAATGCATTTTGGTCCATTTCAGATTATTATATATGATATGTTTTGATTTTAAAGACGAACACGTAAGTTATAAATCCCCAACAGGTTACTTTATTGATTATTGATGCATTAAAGTGTTTATCAAAGCTGGTAAAGGTGTAGCCAGTTACTTTGTATACTGCAGGGTAGCTTGTGAATTTACTCCAGGTGTAACTAAAGTATGATTTAAGAGTTGATTATATTTCACATTATTATACCAAAGCTGCTATAGTAACGAAAGGTATTAAAAATAAATGCAGTGGAGTAAAAGTACAATATTTACTTCTGAATTGTAGTGGAGTAGAAGTACTAAGTAGCATAAAATGAAGTCTCTCAAAATTGTACTTGAGTACTTGAGTACATTTACTTAGTTAGTTCCCACCTCTGAGGCAGAGTAAAGCTTTCTGGTGTGAGATGTGAGTCAGTGTAAAGTTAAGTCTTTTTTTACTACTTTACTGTAACTCCGGGGTTTTCAGAGGGACTCTAGAAACACATGCATGTGAAAAACAAATGAATACCTTTCTAGATAGCGGTTGCCACTAAGTTGGCTATTTAGGAACTGTTTTTTTCACAAAATAAAATGTGATAGTGACGTATGATACAGAGATTGAATGATATGTGCATATACGAATATCAGCACATCAAACACATTGTAGTCATGCAGCCTTCAAAAAATAAAGAAGATCCAGTAGCCATTTACTGTAGAAGTTGGAAAAATAACAGAAACACCTCTACAAAGCATACAATGTAACAGCACATCATCATAAGTTATCATAATGGCAAAAACTAAGATGGCGCCGCAGATGGCCGCTTCGGTGCGCTTTGTTGTTCTTAATATAGTTCGCTATCTGTGTACTTTTTAAAATGTTGTTTTAAATGTTTTATGTATGCACCATGACATCAAGTCAAATTCCTTGTACGTGCGAACCTACCTGGCAATAAATCAGTTTCTGATTCTGATAAAGTTGTTTAACTCCTCTCTTGAAACGGTTCCAACAACAACAACAACAACAACTGAGTATTATAATCTTCATGAAGGTAGGATTTACTGCTGGACTGTACTCATTTAGTCTACTGTAGGTGTACCTAATAACATGGTGTACAAAAATATAACACCAATTTCAGTTTTTCACTACAGAATTGTCAAGGCCAAACAAACTTAAAGGTCCCCTATTATACTGTTTTTCATCAATGTGATGGAGACTTCTGAAGCAATGGAGACGAGACTCAAAGAGACACAAGGAGAGCAGGAACTTTGATGGCAAACACTGACGGTTTATTTGGAGCTTCGGCTGGAGAATTCACAAGACATATCGTGTGCCACGAGTTGACACAGCGGATGCCAAACCAATTCTGAAGATCTCTACCCCTAGACCCATGTATTTAGCTGGTTCTGAGAGAATCGTCAACATGCTGCATAACAAGATAAAACAGGCAAAGCACTATAACACCACATATCAGCTGACGCCAAGAGGCAGGAACAGGGAGACAAAACACTGAGAGCAGCACCCAAGGCTGCAGGTGCCTGAACTCAGTGAGGTCAGTACAAACTGATAAACTGGGTCAAAGTTATGGGCCTTGGAAAAATATTTCCCCAACAATCAATATATTATAGGTCTCTGTGAAGCTGACCGTTGAGCGGCCCAGACCAAGCAAGTAGGCAGAGGCAGAACGTCCAAAAATATAACCTGACGTGGGCATTTATTAAAATCATGTGCACAAAGTTCACAGCCTCAATCCTGCTGCTCTCCCTGCACACATCCTGCAGCCACAAGGATCTCACACACCCTACCAGCCTCTCAACAGACAGGGAAACAGAGCCTAAATACACACACTCCAATCAGCACAACAAGACACAGGTGAGGGGGGAGGAGACAACACAGGACACCAGGTGCACACAATCATCAGCCTGAAGCCGTCAGTCCATAGTGACGAAGTTACCTTCGTCACAGTCTCAGATACAAAAGATGTCTCTGAAGTGTTTGGCTCCAAATACCAAACAGATCATGCATTGTAGCATCCCATAAACCCCTATTTCAGCCCTGTTTCAGAAGTGCTGATTCTGGGTCTGTTACTTTAGATGAAAATAAGGAGCCACTCCCAACGCCCCTCTGAGAGAGATTTGGTTAAAAAGAACTAGGGCTGTCAGTCGATTAAAATATTTAATCGCGATTAATCGCATGATGGCCATAGTTAATCGCGATTAATCGCAAATTAATCGCACATTTTTTATCTGTTCTAATAGTACCTTAGAGGAATATTTTTCAAGTTTTTAATACTCTTATCAACATACGAGTGGACAAATATGCTTTATGCAAATGTTTGTTTATTATCATTGGAACAATGACAAATATTCTCCTGAATATTCTCAACACAACAACCTCTCTCTCTCTCTCTCTCTCTCTCTCTCTCGCTCTCTCTCTCTCTCTCTCTCTCTCTCTCTCTCTCTCTCTCGCTCTCTCTCTCTCTCTCTCTCTCTCTCTCTCTCTCCCAACCCTGTGTACTTCTTTGCACTGAGCCAGTTGCTCAAACAGACAAGCCTATTTAAAGTTGTCGGCGAAATGCCGCTCCTCTGTCTTCATCTTCAGTCAAAGCATGAGACTGAAGTTCCTGTGGGTCAAAATAATGCGCTGTGATGTGCAGTCGACACGTTGGATGCGATCCGAATTATCTAACTCAGCCCCTCGTCCTCCACAATGTTAAGCTGTAGCCACCCATTTAGCTACCGCTGTTGTTGTGCAGGCGTCTCCCCGGCAAACTTTCAAGCGTGGTCTGCCTCAAGCGAGCGGCAGGAGCGGGGCTGTCAGCATCAGCTGTGTGCTTGGCTTGCTGTTTAAAACACCTTTAACTTGACAGCCCTAAAAAGAACACAATGGTGCTCTAGGAGGAGATTCAGGTGAGTAGGTGGGGGGATGTTACCTTGGTTGGTTATTGGCTAATGGTTACACAAGCCAAAACATCTTTATGACATCATAAAGTGTCCAAAATCTGATCAGACAGGTTTTTATATAAATGGATCAGGACAAAAAGTGAGTGAATCTTTTTCCCAGAAACTTCCAGAATCTCTTTACACAGAGGGGACACATGCTGATGTATAAAAGACATGAAAAAGTGGATTTTGCATAATAGGTCCCCTTTAAAATACAAGTGGAAAGCTGGAGAGAGGAAAGTGTACACAAAGTGATATGATTGATGACTTGAGACGCCTTTCGTTATATTTAATTATGTATTTTTATTGCTAACACAATATCAAAATATCGTTTTTTTTAAAAACTGGTATTTTGTGACACCCCTAAATACTACAAAGAAGTCTTGATTATGGTAATTGTGCTGGAGAGATGGCAATTTCTAGTATTATGTATACCCATGAATATAACACCATATTTTTAAAACCTTACCATAAAAACACATCCAGAGAATATGGAATGTTTGTGTTGTTTACGAGACGAGAGTTTGTTCCTCCTCTTTCTTCACTCTGCAGTGGCTGTGGCCCCTGCGGTGACGCGCAGCTCCCAGCGGACGAAGAGAGGCTTACTGGAGCTGGCGGGAACCATCAAATGCAGCACGGGGAGATCTGCTCTGGCTTACATGATGTATGGATGCTACTGTGGGCTGGGGGGGCAAGGCTGGCCCAGAGACAAGGCGGACTGGTGAGGCCTCGGCTTCAATTTCATTTTTAATCACACTCTTTTAAAAAACACTGTCTGTCAAGTCTGTGTTTTTATTTCCAAGGATATCTGGACACATGATGATAGCGTGTAGCAGGCTGTAAACATCCAGCTGTCCCTATAAATGGACTAACTATACATTATGTGATGCAAAGGATCTAATTCAGCCCTTCCACAGATCATGCCTGCACATTATTTCCTCCTCTCAGTCCCCCTCCATCCTGCTCCTGCACACACACAGTTTCCGTTTCCCAATGAGTCGTCTGAACCACAGATGCTAGCCGATGGGTTAAAAGGAAGGAGACTCACATACTCCAATGGGTACTTCGAAATAAGCCCAAGAATTCCACACCCAAATCCTAATCGTCTCCTTTTTTCCTTCTTCGCCGCAAGCCACCGAAACCCCCTCAAACCAGGGAACTGCTAACTATCTGTTGTGAAAACTCATGTGGTGATTCTGTCCTGCCTTTTAAAATAGCCATGGTGTGTTTGAAACCACAGTGCTGTGACTACCCACCTACTGCTGTTTTGACCTTGCCTTGTGTAGTCTGGAGTTCAGCCTTCAAAATAAAACTAATTTCATGTTGTCTATCACAGGTGTTGCCACAGACATGATTGCTGTTATGGAGATGCAGAGCTTCTTGGGTGCCGAACCAAAACAGACCAGTATCAGTGGAAGTGTGAGGACAAGGAAGCGGAGTGTGGTATTGATTTTCTTTTGTGCTTATGCATGCGTAATATGTTGTGTTTGTAGAAGTAAGACAGCTGCTGTACACATAATGTTCTGTGCTTGGGTAAATCTGAATGTGAGACACAGATCAGGCTCTGTTTGATATACGGAAAAATCTATGAAAAACATTCAGCTGATTGGAGGGTAAGACAGGATGTTTGTAACATATATTTAAGCGCCCATAAACCATGGTGATGCCTCTATATAAATAGAAGCATACTTAATAAGGTGTACACACTCAATAACCAAAAATAGAGGCCTGTTGACATTCTTCAAATAACTCAATGTAGAGGAAATTATTATATCCACAATTTCTGTTCAGTAGTCACATTTACTCTAATTTTCAGAGAAGAAAATGATCCGTTAAAGGGTCCCTATTATACTCTTTAGGGATTTCCCTTTCCTGTTGTGTGTAATATAGGTTTCTGTGCATGTAAATGGTCTGCAAAGGCTATAATTCCCTTTCCCACACACTCCCCCCTCCTGCCTGTGGAGTCATGTGTTTACTTCCTACAACATAACAACATCATTATGTTAAACTTGCGCTTCTATTGGCTAGTGCTCCAACACATTTTACGTGATATGCTAAGGGGGGAGGGTTAAAATAAAACAATTAAAAAATGTGAAATAAAAGCAAAACAGAAAAAATACAGTAAAACATGGACAACTAGAAAATGCATTTCCTGCTGAAAATGCGTGTGAATGCTGTAAGCTGCGTATATTTGTTGCTGAATTTAGATGAAAAGCTGAATATATTATTAGTATGTTATTTAGTCTCTGGAGCTGTTTTTAGCTACAGAGACCAAGTAAGTGTGTTGCTGAACTTAGCGGAGAAATGCAGAAAAGTGAAATGATCTGAATCAAGATTGTTACAGCTCAAATGCATTGCACTGACTTTGTTGAAAACTTGAAAGTGAAATGTTAAACTGGAAGAGGAGGGAAAATAGCGATGAAGCTTAATATTTCAAAGAAAGAAAAAAAAAAAAAGGTATAACAACAAACTGTGTAGCCCAGGGGTGTCAAACTTAATTTCATCGCGGGCCACATTCGCATAAAGGTTGCACTTAAACGGCCGGTTGTAACTATATAAATATATAATATATATTAAATTATGTATTATATTACATTATTGCCTCTGAATTGGATTATTATCGGATAGGATAATAACTTAGTAATTAACTACGTCTGAAAGCAGAAGTCTAGGGCAAATAATTGCAAGTCTCTTCAGTGCGCATGTCACAAAACGAGATGCATTGTGGGACATGTAGTTTATGGGCAACCTGCTTCTGTAACGTGGCATGTACCCGTATAATAAACGTATTATATTCTTTGCAAGCTCTTGCGGGGCCACATCAAATGAAGTCGCAGGCCGGATTTGGCCCCCGGGCCTTGAGTTTGACACCCCTGTAGCCTCAATGTCCTGAAATAGCTGAATCATTTAATTCTGGAGCTGAAAGTAGGCTGAAGGAGTTAGATATGTGGTGTGTTCAACAGCATTCCACTAGTGTGAATGCTATTCAACAGCTGTGGAAGGAGTGTCATTTTGCACACGGTGTAGGTCAGGGGTGCCCAACCAGTTGATCGCGATCGACCGGTCGATCGCGGGGAGATTCCCAGTCGATCGCGAGATGTGTCTAAAAATAGAACAACAATATTCTGTTTTATCGTTAATGTCCTATAACATAATCTTTCTGTGCCAGAATAATGCACTTGAACGCATCAAAGCTTTGTGATTGGCCGCCGTGACCCCATGTGTCGGGGCGTGGCTAGTGGGCAGTGCACTAATTGCTAACGTTGTCCGTATCAACAGGAGTGACAGTCCGCACACAAACAAGACCGCAATTATGGCAGAAGCAAAACATATATAATTTTAACTCCGAGTGGGAGGATGATTATTTTTGTATTTATTCCAATTCAAAGTCCATCTGTCTCATCTGCAATGCGAGCGTAGCTTTATCGAAGAAGGGTAATTTAGGAGCGGCATTTCAAAACAGTGCACAAACGCTACGAGACGGAATTCCCTCCTAATTCTGCCCTACGCTCCCAAAAGGGGAGGGGCCTGAGAGGACAGCTAAATGCACAGCAGTCCATTTTCACCAGGCCCAACAACAAGAGCAAGGCTGCTACCATAGCATCTTATCGTGTCAATCACGTTCTTGCGAAACACATGAAGTCTTTCAAAGACGGCGAAGTTGTGAAAGAAGCATTCCTGGAGGCTGCCGACGCGCTTTTGGGGGACAGTAAAAAAACGGTAGCATTTCAACAGGTTTTTGATATAATAAAAACTCAAGTTAGATACCGTTATTAATAAGCTGTAAGTTTTAGTTTGTTTGAACTTATTCATTATAATTATTGTACAAAATGGTTGATAATAGTCTATTATCAATTCAGGTTAAGAAACTAGTGTTGCTTGCATCCTATTTTAAAGGAATTTCTTTTTATAATCTACTCAAATGCAACAAAAAAAGGGTTTGATTCTATTAATTTTGTCTATTTTATTGCACTGTTGCAGCAGATTCCTGTGTAGCTTCAGATCTGAGTTGTCTTATTAGTAAGCCTAATTTATACTTTTGTAGCAACACTATTTTTATATAATGGCAAATAAAGGGTTCAGAGTCTTTTCTTTTGTTCCTGAGTCATATGTGGCAGCACTGTTCAATGTTTCTTGAAAACATGCACTGTAGTGTGACGTGTGAATAAACACCAACTCTGTATCAACAACACTGTCGTGTAACTTCAGTTAAATACTTGTATGTGTGTAGATTAGAAAGAGGTAAGATAAAGGATCTGCAGTATTTTATGAAGTATTCATCGTACAAAGGTCAGTTTTATACAAGTAGAAGTGTGTATTTACCTGGTAGTAAGCTGTCAGTAATGGCTACGCCTCTCTATTTGGCCTGGTAGATCTCGGCAGACTGGCAACTTTAAAAGTAGCTCTCGGTTCAAAAAAGGTTGGGCACCCCTGGTGTAGGTAAAAGAGGATTTTAAGTGTTGTTCCATAGACACCCATTATAAAATCTAAAACGGCCTGAAAATTTACCAAAACTTAAACGTTGATAATTCAAAAACTGTAAAAGATATCAAAAATCTGTATACAACTTTAATAGCTGATGATTGTGATCATTTCACACACACAAGGGAGAAAAAGTTGGAATGAATTATCTAGCCGAAAGTATGTGGAAGGAGTGCTTTGCACAAGGTGTAGCTAAAAGAGGATTTGAAGGTTCCTCCCATTGAGTTACATGTTAAAAAAAGAGTTTAAAAAGCTGAATATTTTGAAAAAGTTTTTAAAAAATGTAAAGTTTCTCATCATGTGCTGAGGAGGCTGAATATTTTTGATATTTGAATGGCTTCTGTAGCTGAAAGTAGGCTGAAGTTGTTTGACGGCAAAACATGGGGAAGAGGAAGAAGAACATTAAAGAAACAGAAAAACAATAGTGGAATGCTGTTGCACAGCACTCCACTAATGATACCAGTGGGAATTGAAAGTTAACCCAAATAAAAACCACATTAAAAAGATAGGTTTTTAATTGACTTTTAAAGATTTCAACGGAGTTTGCTGTTCTAAGATCCACGCGGAGGCTCTTCCATAGTTTAGGGCCGTGAAAACAGAACGCAGCCTCCCCAGGTCTCTTGTGTGATACCCTTGGGATTTCTAATAGCAGGGCAGTGGAGGATCTAATGGTTCTTGTTGGAACATAAAAAGAAAGGCAATCGCTGAGATAAGGTGCTAGGTGATGTAAGGCTTTGTAAGTTAATAAAATGACTTTAAACTCGATACTAAAGGAAACAGATAACCAGTGGAGTGATGCCAGCACAGGTGAATTGTGATCTCTTTTTGTGGTGGTTTTGAATAAGGCTAGACTTGTTTGTGAAACGAACAGCCAGGGAGAATGCATAAACATTAACACAATGTTGTTGAGAAAACTTTAAACACTTAAGGAAGACATGTGTGTTCTTTATTGCAGATGATCTGGAGGACAAATGTGAAAAGATGCTGTGCAAGTGTGACAGAAACGCTGCCAAATGTTTGAGAAAAGCACCCTTCGACCAAAAATATGCCCTATGGCCAGATTTCCTCTGTGGCCACGACCATCCAATGTGTAGTATTTACTGACACAATATTATTTTTTAAAATATTTTTTTTATTTTTTTATTTTTTTCACAATGAGTTACATTATAGGGTATTCTTCCCTCCCCCCTCCCGGTCCTACATAGTAAAGTAGATAAATAAATAAATACATATATAGGTAAAAATAAAGTAATGTAAAAAAAAGAAAAATACACACACATTTACATACACATATACATACACATATATACACATACACATACACATACACGCACGTGCATACATGTATAATACAATAATAAAATACATGCATAGTCACCCCTTCCTTCTTAACTTAGTGTCTTTAGTTCAGCTATGGGCTATCGCAGAGCCCCAGACAGATTCAAATATTTCTGATGAGCCCCTCAGGTTATATTTAGTCTTCTCCAAGTTCAGATACAACATAAGATCTTTAAGCCATAGAGATGCTTTAGGTGCTAACGAGGATTTTCATTCTAGTAGTATTCTTCTACGTGCTAATAGAGATGCAAAGGCTATACTGCCCTTAGTTTTCCTCCTCATCATTCGGTGGCCAGGTAGTACTCCAAAAATGGCAGTTTCTGCACATGGTGTCAATACCATGCGCAAGGCCTCAGCAAGGTGTTTGAAAATGCTTGTCCAGTATCAGTTTACTGACACAATACAAGTGCCTTTTGTAAATAAAGCATTTAACATTACTCATGCTAATGGCATAAATATCTGACTTGTATTGTTTTTCTTTACTGTTATCAGACTCTTGAATTAAAGTTGAAACCGATAAGGAAGTGTGTATGGGGTGATATAGAGTTGTTGCAAACACCCTGTCTTGACTCCAAGCTGCAGTAGAATCACACAATGAAAAGGCAACTTGAGCGTTCCTCTGCCGAAACTCAGACAAAACCCAACCCGGATGTCAGATGTTTATCCGGGAGGGAACGATCAGATCTGCTGCTCACAACAACAGAACTTTTATTTGTTGAATTACTGTGCAGGGCATTGCCCGAATTAAAGCTCTGACGTTGACTCAGCTTTTTTCTGGCTAGTGTTGATTCAGTGGGGGTTTAAAAATAGGGTTCTTAGACATTTGGAAAGCCAATGTGCAAACTGAGGTTTTCCTACTTTGCTATTTTTAAAATCTGCTGTGACACTTTCTTTCCTTTTTTACCACCAAAACCCATGTATGAAATATTGTCGCTGCAGGTCTTACATGTTCACTTCCTTTAAAGGCATTAGAGTTCCACTACACTCTTACAGATTGTAATACTTAAAATAACTTTTCACCACGGTCAATAAATAGCTATTAAGTGATCTCATGTGATGTCATTGGCTGTTCATCATCACTTGGTTATTATATGATATCTATAGACATTGGCCTGCAGATGGTGCCATATTCACAAATAGTACACTTGAAGCCCACTGACACAACAGGAAATATGCATTTATGGAAACATCCTTGCACAATAAGAGTCTTAATATGACTAACGTTAATACAAAATATATTATTTAAATATATTAAAAAAAGTGATTATGCATTGAATTTCCTTGTGGCCTGTTGTTGACTGAGTGTTTGAATGTTTACATGCTCTAAATTAGATTTATTTTGGTCCAGTTGGTTTTGGATTTGGCTTGGGAACCTCCCCAGTGAAAGTCCCACTCTCAAGTCCTAACCCCATTTCCCCCCACACCCAGTAAACATGACCACCCGGCTGTAATCAGAGTAAACACAGCCCTCCCAGATGTGACTGCTCAAGTGAGTTTTTACGCTGCGAAGCTCCGTCCGTGAGTTCACACGGGAAACTCAGTTTCTTTGTTGAGTGTGGACTGAAATGCGAGATGATGCCGTGGTGCAGTGTCCAAAGCCCGGGACTGGAAATAAGTATCTGGGTCATGGCCCACAAACACTTGCCTGATTATGTCCAACAAGCGGGCATGAGTTGTGAAGTTATGGAATTCATACGCCTCAATCCGAGTCCCACTGTCCTGTTAAAGTGTGTTGTTCTACTTCTGTTCAAACAAGAAGAAAAAGGTATGGAAATGCAATTAATACAACCACTGTGTAGTTAAAGTAATAATTAGGAAGCCATCAACTGCCATGTTTTTTCCCCCTCCCTTTTTCCAATGATATAAATTCGCATTTATTATTTTTCTCGAGATCACAAGTTATTTATGTGATTATCTCCAAATAAAAAATGGTCTTTCCCTTTCATTAAAAGGTAATGACAATCGTTCAAGTAGCCTACTTTATTTCCTCCGTCAGTTAATTTTTGTTTTCAAGAAGAAAGGTTATTTATGTCATTATCTGGAAATACCAAATGTTGTTTTACCGAGATGAAGAGATAGGTCCTATCATGTTTAGTTAATGAACTGTTTTCTTGTGATCTCAACAAACACAATTAATGTAACCATTGCCTTTCGGGGCTTCCGTAACATGTAAACATCTTGTGTTGTATAAAAATAAACATTAACTAACCTGTTTTTGATGGAAGCCATTAATGGCCATGACATTTTATTTTTTTGTTTTTTTCCTTTTTCAACAACTAACTTGTATTTGTGTCCTCGAGAATACAAGCCATTGGTGTCATTATCTTG
The DNA here is from genome assembly GCF_902827175.1 of Gymnodraco acuticeps. Taxonomy (NCBI): domain Eukaryota; kingdom Metazoa; phylum Chordata; class Actinopteri; order Perciformes; family Bathydraconidae; genus Gymnodraco; species Gymnodraco acuticeps. Next base: position 11,810,786 of record NW_022990238.1, on the reverse strand, counting down.
GAATAACAATGTTGTTTCCCCTGGATAATGGGATGATTTTCTTTGGAAATGTACATAATTCATTTGAAATCAGAAAAATAAAATAAACGTTTTAATCTGGAATACAGATCATTTTTTGATGATGACATAAAAACACATGTGATCTCGAAAGTACAAGTAAAAGGAAAATAAAATGATTGAACCATGGCCAAAATGAAATGTGCTCTTTTTCTTAGCTGCAGTACATTATGAGTCCGTACTGCAGCTGTTTGAATTCATGAGATCTGAAACTGATATGAAACATCACAATTGCAGTACCCTCATCTATTTAGCCTTACTTATGGATTAACACAGGCTTTCTCAAGCAAGTTACAGGTTTAGGATAAAGATTACCAACATAATTAGCAACATTGTTTTGTCAGATGTATCTGATTAAATTGGCCGAAATAAGCTGTCTCATGAGGACTGTGACCTTTCCAGTTTTTCAGCTCTCGACTTTGTTGATGATCTCTCTCTTGTCCGGTTCTGTCGCCAAGTGCCGACATCACACCGTCTGTTTGTGCTTCATACGCATCCTATCCACACCGAATGGCTCTTCTGTCTTTTATGGATCATTGCATTACAGAGCACCTTTTAAGTTGTCTTTTTTTGCAAAAATAATATCATTACTTTCATGATACACTATTGTATACATTGTGATACACATATTTTTTTGGTATAATGTATGAGTATAATGTGCACACTTTTACTTGTCTATGTTACTATACATATCATGGGCGTAGGAAGCATCCTCAACGTGGGTGGGACAATTTGACGCGGGGTGTGGGCAGGTGGTGGAGGGAGGCGTGTGGTGCAGTGGGTTGTGCGTTGGTGTTAGGATCAGGGGGGCACAGGCTCAAACCCCACTGCAGTCAGCGTGTCGTTGTGTCCCTGATATACTTCCCCCCAAATTGCTCCTGTGGGGATTGTCCACAGTATTGAGTATGTTAGTCGCTTTGGATAAAAGCGTATAACAAGTAACATGTAATGTAATGTAATGTTTTTTTTAATGTTGAAGTTAAAAGCATCAATCTGGTGCACTTTGAGAGCAAAGTTAGGGACTAGATCTATGGATACATACATCTCTCAAGACCCATATGAAACAGAACTGTTTAAGACAGACTTACTTTTTTTAAATGCATATTTTACAAATCACTCCCCTTTTAAACTGTATTTTAGTTTGACTGTCGTCTGAGCTGGAATTATTTCATACCTGTTATTCTCTTATTTTGTATAATGATCATATAAAAGATGTGCCTTGGAAATACTTGTTTACATGAGATAACTTAGACTAAAGTCTCTCGTTCACTCTCTCTCTCTATCGCTCGCTCACACAAAATGCGCTCCTCGTGCCACACACATAGCCAAGCTATGACACACAAAGACCCATAATAACTTAATGCTGTATCCTATTCTTTTCGATGGCTTTATTGTATGATATGACAGATGAACAGATCGCCACTGGGCTTACAACTAAAGACACAGCTACGCACAGAACGCAGCATGTGTACGGCTCTGAGAATCTGCCTTGGTACAAAGTAGCAGGGAAAACATGGGACGGAGTTTCATTGATTTGGGCATTCTCTCAATAAGCAAGTGGAATGGATTTGATAATGAAGCACCGACACAGCGCTCTACAAAGGGCGGCGAGTGGATAGACCGATGCACGGACTTTCCACATGGTAAACTAATCATTTTAAAATGTGGGGGGGACTTGTCCCACCCTCATATAATGGCTGCGTCGCCCATGATACATATTTTATTTCATTCCAAAATAGAGCAACTGTAACGAAATGTAATTTACCGCAGGGATAACTTTCAGCTGGGCGGTGGTGGCGAAGTTGATAGGGACTTGGCTTGGCAACTGGAAGGTCACCAGATCAAGTCCCGGCAAGAGCAAGTGCCACCGAGGTGTCCCTGAGGCACCGTTCCTTACACTCTTCCCCGGGCGCCGTTCAAAATGGCAGCACACTGCTCCTAACACTAGGATGGGTCAAATGCAAACAATTTCCCCACGGGGATTAATAAAGTATATCAATATAACAAAAAATATCAATCTGTATCCTATTTTGATGCTGCCTGGTAAATTGTAGAGCTGGCATACAAACCCTGGTTCCAAACTGACCTCATATGAAGATTTCTGAAGTGGTGTGGCCCCCCTGAGGAAATCCTGTGATTGTGGAAACGCCCATCCACACATGTGCATGACAGCGTGGTGGTCACAGTGATTGAGAGCATCTCTCTGCCGGGCGAGCTGACTGAGCCTGTTCCACGCTAATGTCGTTCTTTAATCCACTGTTTGGCTCCCCAGCCGAGAGCCAGATGGAACACAATGAAGTCCTGGCTTACACAGCTCAAAACATAAACAATAACAACCATGTGCAGAACAAAGTATGACTTGCTCCCAGCAGAAGATTTGGACTGCTAGTATAACATGGTGTGTGGTTTCCAAGTTTATATCACATTGATTGTGATAATTTACCACAGATGAACTAACTGTATTTTTCAATTATTTAAAATGAATGAATAACAACTGGAGTGCTGTTGAGTAGCTACACAGTTTCAAAGGAATACAATACCGAAATGTATTGTATACAAATCCATGTTTAGTTCAGAATACTACTGCCCACACAAACAAGGAAATCAATGTTCCAACAGCAGACCTGCTGCCAAGTTAATAGGCATGCTTGTTGCAGTCTTTTGTTCTCCTCCTCATATTTTCGTCTCTGTTGTGTGATTTGTTTCCAATAATTTGTTTTGATTGGCAAGTGACATGGAGACATTAGAAAAGAAAACAACACATCCACTTAATATGGAAGAAGACCTGCAACCTAATAGAAGCTTACTTACTTATATGGTGAGAGGTCTTTATTTTAATATTGGTCAAAAATGCTTAAACACACACTAGACATTAGTTCAGCAGTAGTTTAGTTTATTGCTTATGCCTTCAGCAATTAGATTAAACAATACATTATTTCAAAGTGAAAACTAAATATAAACCATAACAGCTTTGTTGCGTTAAGAATGTCATAAAACGTAATATCATAGCAATACTTTAGCAGTAAAAAAAGCGTTTTTTAATTAAATTTTTCTGTTTACTTTTTGAAAGTATAGATGTGTTTTTTTAACATATTGATATTATTAGATATAAAAGACAAAATCATAAAGAAATAGACAGAATACTTTTTTTTATATTCTATCAAGATGTCATTGGGGGAAAATATGATACATAAGAGTGTTGTTTACAAGTGTACTAACATTTGAATAGTGACACAGCACAAAACTCACCCAATAACATGGCAGAATAAGAATAGGCTTGTACTTTGTTGCAATAAATGCAGAATTATGTGTGCACCATCTGTTATAACCTTAAGCTTCCACCAGGGGAGCAATTTACAGAATTACATGAGTTGATCAAAAAAAGGAAGCTGACAAAAGAAAAAAAATTGTCAAACGGTTCCAAATAATTATGTTGCCATTTAAACAAGTTTTAACTTTGCTTGGTGTGACCCATATGGCCAATTAGTTCCAACTTTGGAGGTATTTGTTGTTTAGCTGATGACAGCACATTTCCTGCATTGTGTTGTTTCCTAATTGGAAGTGCAGGCATTATTCCATACAATGCCACAACAGGCATTAAAAGTGTATATCGTTAAAACGTAATGAATGCAGATACGTATTGTGTTGCTATATCTGTTAAAATAGCAGGTGTGAAAAGGCAAACATATTTTGAAGGGTCCTGATAATTGCTTTCCTAATGTTGTAGATGAAATCTTATGAGACACACTCATTTCCACCAGTGGGATATGCACATACATATTTATGGTAAACATTCTTTTGAGATGACATTCTTCTCTTATTTGACCAACTATACTTTTACCAGATAATGTTGATTCAGTTTAAGTTATTTTTCTTTCACTATCTGTCAATCCATCTGTGAAAAGTTCAGCAGCAGGAGGGGATACAAACAATATGAATGAAAGTGCTTTGATTTCTTCATGTTTTTAAAATGGATTAGGGGACCATGAGTCATGAGTTTTATTACAGTATTGTTGAAACTATTCACAAGACACTATAGAGGTTACCATGGAAATGAGCTGCTGGTACTGCAGCATAACATATAATCATACGGCCTTGACTTAATCATGAATATGAATCTATTTTATTGCTGACGTGAAAAAAATCTGAGCACCCACTCTGCATAAACAACACCACTCCACCATGATATGAAATTACAATCAGAGGATAAGCTAAAGGGATAAAACATTGTTGTTTACATGGTTAGAGCTTCTGATTGTCATTGAGAAAAAAAGTTGCCATCTGGATTTTATTAAGGTATTGATTAGTTAAATGCAGCATTTCTCCTCCCACTGATGGTAGATGAAAATTGGGTTGTTGTAATGCTTTCGATTTGCTGACTGTTTTTTTATTTTTAAACACGGCAGCAGGTTCCAGGAGTGTCATTCCGATCACCATGTGTCAGTTAACAATGAGTCACTTTAACAGAAGGAATATAATGTTACACTGCAGTGTGAACCAGATATGAGTCATTCATGCTGCTACAACAAGCGTTGCCACGGAAACTGTCTGCCTTGTGTCTTCTGAGTATGTATGATTATAGTGAAATTATGACAATATGAGGGAAAACAGGAAATTGTTAGGGCTAATGGAACAAACATCATTAAATAATATTTGATTACATCAAGAAAAAGCACAAAGATACTAGTGAGTACAGTAAAAATGAAAGCAGATGGGATTATTGGCAATCAACTGTTCTTGGTTTATAACATAATCCTTGTTTTGAGATATGAATATATGTCTCAAAACAATCGTCAATTTAGAAGATATCTGCCATTTCTACCCAATTTGTCAGTAGCACAGAAACACGTTTATTGGCTTCAAATACAGTACTGTTTCAACATAGCTGCATTTTGCCTTACTACACTTTACATTAAGTTAATATAGATATGTTGATTGTTAACAGACCCCAGACAAGTGAGTAAAAACGCATGTATATCAGATATTACACCAATTAAAATACTCTGATAGGAGACAGAAACATACACATGTAGGTCATATTTGTGTCGTACTGCAAATTGACGAGATTGTACTATTAGCAGATATTTTTTTAATAACCACAGATCAGTAGAGTATGTACATGCGTTTATATTGTTACAATGTATTACGAAAGTACCATAGAGTGCCGAACAGATTCAAGTCACATGTTGTTCAAAAGGCACGGACGGGGTTCGAACCCGCGATCTTCGGTTTACGAGACCGACGCCTTACCACTTGGCCACCGCGCCTGCGCTGAAGCCAGGTCCTCTATGTAATAAGTATAACAACTACAGTGTCGCCGCTGTTTACCTATAAAGGTGTGGTTCTAACTAAAAACTATTGTCCTCTACATAGCAGTGAGGCTCGCCGTCCTTACTCGGAAAATACAGAGGAAATGAGCAGATGAGGTAGGTTTACAGAATAAATGTATTGCTGTCATCCGGCCACAAGGGGAGGCTGTTATCTTTAATGTGTGAACAACATGTGTCTTTTTAAAAAATATTTCAGAAAGCAGAGGTCTGTGCTCCAGTACCTCGTGTGTTCACAAAAGAAGCACTGTCATTACCATGAAGGTGAGAACTCGCTCTTTACAGGCTTTGTTTTGATAAACATGACTTGAGAGAAGTGCATGTACTTAATTAAAAAACAAACCAGTGCAGCTAATGCTACTTTCAGGCCGTAATACAAATGGACACCCTCCAAAAACGTGTAGGATGGAATACCACAGAATAATATGCTATTCTTGAAATCTTGATGTTGTGTCGTGAACTGGAAAGTTGATAGTTTGGTCAAGACTTCATTATCCTGGGATCTTGAATCACGTCAATCTACCCATTGGATTACAACATGTATTGTCCACATTGCTTAAAAGTGAAAGAAAACGTCAGGATTTAGCCACTTGAGTGATATGACCATCACTTTTTGAGAGACTTCATACAAACACACTCAAAACAATAAATACTATGCCACCAGATACTACCAGACTGAGACACGTTTGCATTGCTAATTACTATGAGAACCAGTCGGCTGCTATTATTTTTTTCATAGCAATACAATAATGCATGAAGCACAGACTGCATCATTTCACTGTCTTTGTTTCCAAAACATCAAAGATGAATGCTCGCCTGAGGGGCTTCTTTCTCTCTTTTTTGGATCAGATATCCTAGAGGCTGTGTGAAAAATGAATAAGACTCATTCCCATTGGGAGTGAGTTAGCAGTGAAAATCACAGATGTGGAGTTCACCTTGACCTGCTTATAGCAAGGCGTTAGCACACAGACCAAAAGAGGGGTCTGACTTGAATAAACCACTGTTGTTGATTTAATTCAGAACACTTTGAAATGGGACTGTTTCTCTGAAAATCCAGCCATTCTTAATTTTTCCATCTGTTCGAAATTTTTACCTAAAATAATCATTTAGACAGCAGTTATACCTGTTATGTAGAAATTGTTTTCAGATATGTGCTTTCAAGTCCAAAGGGAAAGTGTGAATGTTGACTGTAGAGCTGTAACCCTACTAAATATTTATGTTTTTATTTAGGATTGATGTTTTTTGTGGCATTAATATGAAAATGTATCCGTCATAAAGCAAGCTACAGAACCACTGATGATAAAAGGGGATAAGCATCCTTAAATTAGCTTTTTTTTTTAAATAGCTTGAGGTGCTTATAGATTATTTTATAATGTCACATGAAATTGTGTATTTAAGCAGCTCTTCTTAATTATCATAAACCCCAACATCACAACCTGAGAGACACAATGTGTTCCAGTCAGAGATCACATGGATCTGGGGCATTTTTTTGTTCATGTGGAGAACAGTCAGCAGCACACTCCCTGAGAGAATAAGAAGTATTACTGTAGCAATCTATTTAATTATTTATCAGGCGATTGCTTTGAAAAATCATCATATTTTTGCTGTGCTTCTGCAGGATACACCCCTGAGCCCTGAATATGTGGGAATATTAATATTTATTTTATTCACCAAACCCTTTTATTTTTTATTATTTTCTCATAAGACCAAGAGTGAGACGAAGGAAGACGTTCTTGTCTGCATTCTGGTAACTGACCAGCAAAATGGTATGCTGCACTAATATAGCAAGCTTCATTCTTTTTATAAGCATGTTAGCATTGTCACCTTAGACTTAGAGCAAAAATAAAAAAAACTGTATACATGAATACAATTGAAAGGCAGCTAATGAGGAAATGACCACAACTGTGTGTGTGTGTGTTTTAGAAATCATAACACCATTAGCCACATCTGAGCTAGCCCTCCTGACCATCTCTGTACCTCAGGTGTTCTCCAATTGAAGTCGCTCTAAAAAAAACAAGATATTGTAAATGAGTTGGCTATGGAGGTGTAATTTTGCTTACCTTTGGAACGCAGCCAGGCTAACTGATATCTACTGTTTTTAGTCAATTGTACTTCTCAATCAAACGATTATCTAGAAAATGGTGATAAATGTCAATCAGTGTTACCCAAAGCCCAAGATGATGTCCTCCAAGTCCAGAGATATTCAGTTTACTAACTGACATCAATTTCACTGAATCATTTTCTTGGACAATGAAAATAGTTTAGTTATGTGAAAGCTTGTGTTACCATGCAACACGGCTTTTAGCAATTTAATCTAATTTCCTTACATTACATATACATTGTATAACATAACTAAACTGAGCTTAACTATTATTAAAGATGTATGAGTTAAAATGGAAAAAACTTGGTTAAAGCAATGTTGTGCCAGGAAATATTTACTATCATACTGTACAACAACAAATATGTCCTTGATATCAAGCTGAATAACATATCAGACATCCTTCATTTCAGATCATTCGAGTTAGAGAGAGAGAAGTTCTAAATGTTTTATGTGAGGGACTGCGGATAGAAATGAGCTCAAAGCTAAATCTGGCACTGTTACGCTTGACACATTTGAATGTTTTAAGTGTTCATTACTGTGCATTGTCCCTGCCAAATAAACGATACGATAAAATAAATAAAAATAAGTTGTGAAGAGCCCATCCTTTTAGCATTTAGTAAGTAAGTTTAGTAAGTAAGCAACTAAGCATTTAGTAAGTAAGTTTAGTAAGTAAGCATGTAGTAAGTAAGTTTATTATAATGTCTTTAACGTGTACTCTTCCCTGTCTTTAACTATTTGTTGTAGTTGTGATATTCAACCAAATGCATGTTTGTGTATATATATATATATATATATATATATATATATATATATATAAATATATAGCACTGACAAGTTAAAATCTTGAAGTAATATGTGTTTTTGTATCACAATCCAGAGAAATGCAAGTGGTAGCCAACAGCGTGGGTCTTTGCTGGTGCTGTGTGAGAAGAAAATGGCTCATTGTGAGAAGGGTATGCTGATGTGACCCCGCCTACAGCCAGACATGCAAGTGTGAAATCCAGTTGAAAGGTAAGCAGCTGATAAAGCTATACAACAAAGGCGACATTATCTCTCCCCCTCTGTCCAAAACATCTTGTCATCCATCTCTCTTCTCCATACGTTTGCATTCACGTCCTCTTTCTCAACTTCTGCAGATAGATTTAATCAAATATAACTTTGTCATGCAGTTCATTGAAAAGCCTTCGGGGCTGAAACGTGTTATGTCTAAGAAACACATTTGATTTGACACTACTTAGCTTATGCTTTTCTTTTATTCCGTTTTTAATGTGTCTACTGAGCAATTAGGTGCACATCACTAATGCCTGTTGGGTCTGTTACCATAGCAACGATCCGATTGTGCAGACAATCATCTGGTCCTTGTTTCCTCCAATAGGGTCGCACTGCTGAAGCTGCAATATAAAGTAAAGATGCTCATCTTTCAGCAACACACTAGTAAGAATCAGAAACAGGTTCATGAGTATGAGGAAGTGTTGCAGAGTGGCAGGCAGGGGACTGCGCCCAGTCATGGCGGACCACAGAAACAAGATCCGACGAGCCACACAGCAGGAGAGGAAGGTGAGAGCATCTACCATTTTGAAATTAAACTCCTCTTATTGTTCAGTGAAAGAGTTTGGCGGAACAAGACAGTGACATTAAACAAGGAACGCCTTTGCATTCAGGCTTTGAACGCAAAAAGAGACCAAGTGTAACAAAAGGGAAGTGTCACTTTAAATGAAATGCACTGGTTGCATGAATGCTAACAGACAGACAGACTGCTTATAAAGATATACATGTAGTCTGAACCTTCTCAGGTTCAAATTTCACTTGGTGGGTTAAAAGAAATCCAGTTGATCTTTGCTTGGAAATAATGTCATTATTACGTTTCACAACACAGTTATTTATTCCACATAATCTATTGTTAATGAAAAAACACATTTTAAAGTAGTTGGATACAGTTGTGGCCTCATCAAAGAGACCTCCAAATCTCATCAATCAGAACATCTGAGGAAATGATGCGTTCAGGGACAATCATGGGGAGCTTTGAGACCAGGCTTGTTGAAATCAAAGGCCTGAGAGCTGAGATCTTTTTTTTTACAGGCTATCTGTATCCTTCAGAGAAAAAATAAATGTGGTCAGTTAATTTGCGGCTTGGAAAAGGACAACAGCAGCATGTTCAAGCTGCCCCCCTACTGGGCGGCCCATGAGCCTGTCGATGTGGTGGTTTGATGTTGGATGGAAAATAAGAACCCCCCACAACAAACAGAGAGGGCTGGAACAGAGAAAGAGAGGGTAGAAAGGGAAGAACCATCGACAGATGGACTCTGTTGTGATTAAAGATGGCGGCAGCCTTTACTGCAGACTACGAAGGACTATACTCGATCCATAAAAAAGCGGTGGGAGTTGTCTGCGATTCAACACAACAGAACCAAGAACCTCACAGTAAGGTAAACCAGCAGGTATGATGTCTGCTTTTGAATCTCTGAGGATGAAAACTACGGTTACCAGCAACTTTCCATTGTGTTGTGTATCGCTCTATTATGTCTGTTATCGTTGCTCCTCTCAGTGCCATACTGGTTTTGTTGTGTCCTCCCTTTCATCAAAACCGAAGCAAATCATTTGATTTGACCAGTGAATGTGCATCCCATGACCAGAGTCCTGAAGAGCCCGATAGACTAAAGGCTTAAATTAATTTTCATTTTTTCCAAGCCAGCAGACGTCTGACAGTGCACTTTCACCGTTTGGTACATGGTTACGGATGTATGTCTTTGTCATTATATCACCATAGGAAATATGTTCCTTCTTTAATATGATTGTTTTCTTCTTGTGGGAATATGGTGGTTTGTGAGCTTTAATATCCATCAAAATAAACTCAAGTCTGAAAATTGCTCAATCGTCTGTGCCTAATCCACTCCCAGGCTTGTTAGTCATGATATATTCAGCCAGGACAAAGGACATCAGCAGGACTCCAGAATACATTTTCTGATGGTCTTTTGAAATGACGCTTTTAGTTCAGAACTTAACACAGACATTGAATAAATGTAATATGATATTTTTTTTTATTAACACCCTGTCTTTAATAATAACTCAGTCTATCACATTAACGGTTTTGAGTGTCTGAATAACTAAAAGCCCCGTGTATGTTAACCATTTTTTATTTTGAGCGTTTTTTTTTAACATGTCTTGTCTTGTTGTTACTTTTGTTCTTCTCAACTTTTATTTACATTTTTTTAATATAGCCAGTTTTATAAAGTAAACATCTCTATTGTTTGCACTTCATTTATACGTCTTAATGGGCTTTTGTTCATCAGAGAGTCCTCAACAGAGATAAGCCTTTCTGCCAAGGCCTCTACTAGGGAGTGTAAATCCACACTGACAGGTGGAACAAAAGAATGAAAGGACTGAGTGGGAAACATTAAGTTGTCCTCTAGTAACACTTAACTGCAGAAGGATGTATGACAATTCAACAAATATTTGAAAACTTGAAAATAACCCCTAATAAGAAACAGATCTTTCACACCTTGCTTTAAAACTAGTATATTAATAACCTTTTTGCAAAGGTACACCATTTGCTTTTTTCTTCAATTCAAATAAATGTCACTGATCAGTCAACACAAAAAAGAACGAGTCTCTTATTCAAGGCCTTCAAGAACTAGATGTATTTATCTATTCTGACACAAAATACTTATTTTACATAAGCCTAGCTGATTTCATAAATAAACAGATCTGGAGCGAAGAATCGCCTTCTATTACATTACATTACATTGCATTACATTACATTGCATTACATTACATTACATTACATTACATTGCATTACATTTAGCTGACGCTGTTATCCAAAGCGACTTACAATAAGTACATTCGACCAGGAAGATACAACCTTGAAGAAAACAGAATCATATAAGTACATCAGGTTTCATAGAGCCAAAACATTTCAAGTGCTAGCACATTTCTATTGTTCCTCTGTCTGCGGAGCAGCTCCACAGGGCCAGTTGCTTCAGGGCTTCATGTTTGTAGTTGCTGAGAAAGGGAAGAGCATTTTTCTTTCCAGACATTTCTAGCTGTTCGAGGGATTCACTTACTAACCTTCTGGTCACACGACTTACTGGAATCTGTGGTGCAGTTTGCTGTAAAACATGTTTGTGAAGTAGGTTGCCAGTAGAAGTCAAAATGCCCTGTATTATTGTATGGGGATAGCAGGGGTTAAAAGTCTTAGTGGTGCAAATACAGCTTACCGGATGGATTAATGCACTGTGAATACATGAATTGTTGATAATAACAATTGTAATATAAGGCTGAATGCTCAAAGCTGTCTGTAATGAAATTATAATTTTATGATAATCCTGTTAGGTCAGTGATGATGAATGTATGCAGTGTTTGAAAGGTTATTTTTTAAGAGTAGAGGGTTTCATTTTTTTCTATTGATCCTATTTTGAAATAGTGGTTTGAGTTGACTCGATTCCAAATGAAATGACTTGAGTCTACATCTCTGCTACATACTTCCAAACAGGGAATATAGCAGCTCCACAATATCATTAGTTTGAATCCACTTGTGACCTGTAGCATACCTTTGTTCATCCTTAAAATAAATCAAAAGTTAATCTATGTTTTCTATGGTCCAGTTTTAAAACAAACTGGGAGATGCTATGAGTTGAAGGTCAGAGTCCATCAGAGTTCAGTAGATACTCAGAAGTCCACAGGGGAAGACAATAATACAAAACCAACATCATTTCATGATAACCCATATTTCTTCACTTTACTTATTTCCATCACTAAATATTTAACCTTGAGCCTTTGAGTGTGAGAAGTCTCATTTCAGAAACTGCTTTTGATTAGGTTTGACTGATGGGTAGAGATAACAAGTAGGAACTGATCAGAAAACCCACATTAGCTGTCTGCAGCCTAAGATTGACTAAAGTGTTACTTTTCCTTGATTCTCTTCACATACAGCCCTCCCTCTGATGATACAAGGCTCTTACCCCTGTTGCTGACGTTTGACAAAGCCCTGTATCATGTAATTTTGCTCTGAGGATATTTGATGTGTTCTGATGCCTGAAGTAATGGGGTATCTCAAAACTCTAAACTGTGACAAGTGGGACTATATGTGTTATGTCTTACCAGATGTTATGTCTACAGCAACAGTGTCACATGCTCTTGGATATGATGAAAAAGGATAAAGCGTAATCAAAACGTTTTTACAAGTACATCATTATGTTCAACAAGCCCCTCTTGAGAGTTAGCAGTGGAAAGTGTTAGCATCAAAATAATTATAAAGAACTAAAAGTAAAGGTTCTTTTCACAATATTTTGTTATTTTTGTATTATAATGAATACATTTATTTGTACATCACTTTCATGTTGCAGTAAAATAGGAACTTGTTTTTCCTAATATTCTTTTTAATTTTTTTTATTTCTTCTATTTCAACAATTAGACATTTTATACATCCCCAAAACAAACAAAATTAGTAGAAGTGGGATTATTCTCTCTTGTAGCTTGTGGATTTACCCCAACAAGTCAATTAATAAAGTAATATAAATAAAGTTTTATTTTAAGTAAGTGTTATTGCCTCTGATATATAGTGTAATAGAATGATAAAGTAGAAGCCAAATTGTAGTGCTTTTTTAATGGTAACTATCCCCCACTGGAGCTTGCCTTATCTTACTGGCATCATGAGAGAACGATGAATTAACATGGAAGCATATATAGAAGTATATATCTGTACATGTCTTACCTATTGTAATAATCATACATTAGTTCCTTCTGCTGTGTATGAAGCAGGCCTAACACATATCTCTTCCTCTCTTCAGGAACAAATGGATGGTAAAGATAAACTGTCATGGCGACGTTCTGCTTTGGCCAGGCCTTCTTCTGTCAAGGTGATGAGAGGGAAGCTGCCATTACTGCAGCCCTGTGTGTTAAAACATAATGCTATGGAATCCTCAGTAAATGGATGTACTGCTGGAGGATGTCTGAGGAAAACAATCAAACTCAAGGTAAAACATGTTTTATCTGTAAATTAACATTTGCATGAGATATATGGCCATCATGTCTTCTTTGAAAAGACTGGAAAGCTTTTTTAAGGCAGAAGCAGTCTAGGTTATTTGTGAGAACCTTGAAATGCTTGAAAACAATAATAGTAGATGGTCAGAGAAAAATAATCGATACTATGAAAGTAGAATGGAGTGTTTGAGTATCAGGATGCTTAAATTGTTGCTGCCCAAAATCAATTTTGCCTGGAGGAAGCTGAAGTGTGTTGACTCTTTTTCATGTTTTTTTCATGGCATAAATATTGTACGCACTGTGTACGCTGCACACTTTTCCTTTCTGTTTGAGCAGGCATTTCAGGTGATAAGATGAGACAGGGTGTGAAATATATATGCCTGCTGCATGGTTTGATGTAATTACATCATCAAATGTTTTTATGGTTTCCCATCAGCCTTTCATCTTAGCCTCAGTAAAACAGTGTGACTGCTGAAAGATTTCCTGGAATGAAAGCCTTTATTGCTGCGTTTGGTCTATCATGTAGTCTTTGCACTGTAAAGTCACATGGTAATGACAGGATTAAGCATGTCAAACAGTGCTGTAATATGTGGTAAATGTTCTGTTAAGGAGCATTGCCTGTATTTTTCAAAGTATTAGCAGTAGTTGTTACAATGTACATATAAAGGCACAATATTTAAGTCGTTTTGTGTGCCTGCGTTATTGTTGTAATACCACAGTGTTAAACGGAAGACACATGTAACTGCTTGATTTGGTTTTCAGTCATTGGCGTATTGGATTTGTTAGTAATTAACATAAACAAACCAACAACATCCTCACATATTATTTGCAAAGCTTTTGGTAATATTGAGCTGGGATACATATGATTCAAACAGAGGGAAATTATTGTTACATTACGTGCATCATAACTGTTTAAAGGTCATGCAAGGTCACTGCAATGTGTCTACATTGTAAACCTGACATGAAATCCACTGATTGCATATTGTTGAAGAAGAATTGTTACTATGCCTGTGTTCAGTTTGTGGTATTTAGGTAGTTGAAAATTGTCCTTTAGGTGTTGAAGTAAGAATAATGTCCCTATGTTTACCGCTGTCAGCTGTACTAGTAAAACTTCTAGGCGTAAAATTGAACTACAAAGTCCACCTGAATACACCACCAAGCAGTAAAGTTATATCATGACATTGATTTAACTGAACAACAAACCTGACCCAGTGAAGTCACCTGGTGCAGGTTTCATAAAAACCTGCAAACAAACACGTTCTACTTTTAAAACTGTAATGCAACACTCAGATGTGTAATGGGCAAATAAAGGACCTTTTTTAAAGAGGCACTTGACTGATTTGATAAATTAGGCTCAGTGTACCTGTCAAAGTGAGTACTGCCTGTTAATACTTCCCCATTGTCTTACAAGGAGAACAAATAACTGATCCTATCATGTTTTCAGTTTAAACCACACTAGGGATTTAAAATCAAGAAAAGGCACTGTCCAGCAATTTAGTTTTTTCATTCCATAAACTTTGTACACCTGCAGGACAACATATATGCAGCCGATGCAGAGTTGTCTTGCAGGTGCACCAGAATGAAAAACAAAATTGCTGTGCCTTTTTTAATGTGGGTGCATTTTTATTTATAACGTACAAACAAAACAGGCTCTACAAATACTTTGTGAGATCCGTATTGAATTCTTACAATGGTAATAGAATTCATATTCAATGTATGGATTTTCCTCCTACCCCAATAGAGGTTTGAATAAAAAACATATAGTTATACTGTAGGATATCTAATTTTATGAATTTTAGCCACATTTCAGTAAGCCAAAGACATAGAAAGGGAATTCTATGAGCTCATTTTCAAGATATTCATTGTAATTCTTATGAGACAGAAAAAAAAGCAGTGTAGCACATGTAGCAAACTAAACAGTGGTAATGTGTGTAGTGAACGGGCGAGGCGCTGTGCATCATCCGCGGTGAGCCTCCGCTCCGCACAGACACTGAGAGACAGTCATGGAGAGGCGGACAGCGGACTGTTTTCTTTGTTATTTTTAAAGTCTTGCGACTCTCAACCATGTCACTGTTGGCGGGGACGTGTGCCGGTCCAAATGTCCGATGCACCCGAAAGCAGCAAGAAGATTTTCACCGGTGAAGTATATGTCACTTTTTTCCTCCCGAGCTCAGAGATTGGGATTGCGGTATAGTCGGGAGATATGTGCCATCGCTTTGCTGCTTGTAAATCTGTTCGGGGATCGGTGTGGGGTTCCCTCTGTCCTCTGACGGTACGGGAAATGTTTGCGGTCGCCCTGTTGTTCGTTTAGTTTAGCGACTGTTAGCGGACACAGTACAGATATTAATAGATGAATAGTGTGACAAAGTTGTGCACTTGTCGGTCGGCTGCTGAAAGGCCTGGCACTGTGTGTGTGTGTGTGTGTGTGTATGTGTGTGGTGTGTGTGTGTGTGTGTGTGTGTACGGAGTTTGTTTCTGGCTCCCCTCCCCCACTCGCCGCTGCTGTTCTGCTCATTCTGGAAAGGCCAAGACATGAATGTGATGAGAGGCTCACTTCAAAAAAGGAACAAACGGATACAGTTGCAGAAAAAAGGGACATGTATTAGACTTTGCTGATATCACGCATACATTGTCCTGTGAGGCCACACACACGTCACACCTGTGACCGCAGAACCGTTCATTTCAATATCAATGCGCTAACCGAACATAACTGGCGCGGATGTATCATTACACACAGGTAGCGAGATGACTGCTAGGTTAACCGGCATATCATTAGCATTCATAAACCATGCATCCTTATTTTCAAACAGCCCGTGTTTTTCTGTGGTTATCATTTATTAGTGCAGAACACCTGGCCTTAAACACAGTGCACGTGCTGCCCACACTTCAGGATTGTGCAGAGAAAAGGCACTGTTGGCCAGTGTTGTCTTTACTGTCTTTGTTTAATCAGGAAAATGATTTGTAGCTGTATTGGAAAAGACAAGAGAGTGGGTGTGCCCTAAAGGGTACGTGAAGGCAACCATTAAAACAATATTTATTTTTGAAATCCCAGCTAGTGTAAACCCAGCTGTCAGAATTCTTTTTTTAATACTGAAATGCTAAATCTTATTTTTTCACAATTTTCTTTTTAATCCCAAAACCCATTACAGCAAGTGCACAGAGCCATTGCTGGACACCATGATTTTGTCCTGCTCTCAGCTTTCAATACATATTGGCTTCTGCGCAAATGTGTGAATTTAAACAGCTTGAGAACATTGGCTCTTTTCCCCCCCTACATTGTGGCTACATTTGGGAATTGGCACTTAAAATGGTTTCTGACACTGTATATGGGTAGCTTAATGATGAGCTGAATGTACAGTGTTTAGAGGTGGAGATATACACACGACTATTCGTTGCTTAGCAAGAAAGCTCAGGGAAAACACATGAGGACAATGACATGTCCTTGAAGGAGACATTCAACCCTTAAAATCATAAGCTATTTTGCAGAGGAATGAAGAGAGAATATGATACAAGGATCAATAAAGTATCATTTGCAGCACTGCTCATATCAGCTGATAGAAGAGAGACTTCTTCATTATTGAGTTCATACTGTAAATCTCAGAGGATGTAACTGCAGTAGCTATGTAAAGTAATGCTATGCTTGTGCATATAAATCAGAGCATATTACTGCACACTACCACTACACCATATTCACACTGCTGCCGAGTAGATTTGCTGCCTCCAGGGCCAGGCGGCACTGAAGCCACGACTCTGGGCTTGGATTACCACAACACTCCCACATAACTCAGACTGTGACTCAGTGCGGCACAATTATAGACCATCAAACCACTTTCTAGACTATCAAACTACAGTATAAACCAAATGATTTTAAGCTTTCAATGTCTGCTTAAGCTTGCAGATGTTATGCAGAATTTGCTGATACAGATTGAGTGCAGGAAATGCTTTTTCTTTGTATTTTTGTGCTGAAATATGTGTTTTTGTGACAGTTGCTCTATTGTATTGATTACCTTATCAAATGTTGGTTCACTGTATTCCTTATATGTGACTTGCTCTATCGAAATCACATTGACGCGAAAACACATTTTGAGTTTTATACACTGTTGGAAAGAGGAGATTCCTAGCTTTCTAATGATATCAGGATTGTTTTTTGTACTCCAAATATTAAGCAAAATATGTCACATTATTGGAGTGTAAACAGCTGATATTATAAGCATACTGTGCATAATGCATAGCAATAAAAGGTAAACCAGTTCATAATCTTTGTACTGCATTAGTGGTTTGCATTAGATTGTCTCACATTTACAAATCTGCAGGAAGTGCATTCATTTTAATGTCCAGCTGCAAACTGGCCACATGAGTTTATCATGAAAATCTGATAAAAATGCGAACCATGCAATATTCACTAAGAGGTACTAATCCTCTTTAAACCAGGCGTATGGCGAATATGGGACATGTAGATTGACCTTTTGTTAGCTTATCAATTTATACTGAATAGAGTGCTTTATCATTCATCTGAGAATGAGTTTTAAAATATCTTCTTGTAGTACCATTCTGTCAAGGCTAGCATTACTCTACCTTTAAGTGATGTGCTGAAGCTGTGTCTCAATATTTATTTCCCCCCTTGCAGGAGTTTCTTTGCAGTGGAATAAGTAGAGGTCTGGATCGAATAGTTGTGCAGTGTGGGCTCTACGGGGACGTGGTTTATGGATGCTGGGACTATGAGCATAAGCGACAACAGGAACTACTTAGCAGACCTGGGAGGCAGCTTCACTGAGGATGCTCCTAGACCTCCAGTTCCAGGGGAAGAAGGTGAGCTGGTGTGCAGTGATGGGCGCCAGTACAGCAACTTCGGGTTCTCCTCCAAGAACGAGAGCCTCAAATGTGAGTCGTCTGTGGCTACACCCAGGCGCCCCGACTTGGACCTTGGTTATGAGCCGGAGGGAAGTGCCTCCCCTACTCCGCCTTACTTAAAGTGGGCCGAATCTCTGCACTCCCTCCTGGATGACCAAGATGGCATCCACCTGTTCAGGACGTTCCTCAAGCAGGAGGAGTGTGCAGACATGTTGGACTTCTGGTTTGCGTGCAGTGGCTTCCGCAAACTCGAAGCCAATGAAGGTAACGAGGAAAAGAAAGTCAAACTGGCGAAAGCCATCTATAAGAAATACATCCTGGACAACAATGGGATTGTTTCCCGACAGATTAAACCGGCCACCAAGTCCTTCATCAAAGACTGCGTCATGAAACTTCACGTTGACCCTGCAATGTTCGACCAGGCTCAGACTGAGATACAGACTATGATGGAGGACAACACATATCCCTTGTTTCTGAAGTCTGACATATATTTGGAAAATACGCGGACAGGTGGAGAGAGCCCTAAGCTGTTCAGCGATCACAGCTCTCTTTCTGGGAACGGAAAGGGATTGTCGGGTTATTTACCGACTTTAAACGAAGACGAGGAGTGGAGATGTGTCCAGGAGCCAGAGGAGCAGCCCGAGTGTGACCCCACGCCGAGCAACCGGCTTACCCAGAAGCTGCTGATGGAGACGGTCCCGCAGCGTGTTGCCAACAGCGGCAGATTCCAGGACAGTCACGAGTACAGGTAAATCCTCCCAGCTATCTAAAAAAGAAACTTCACCTCTAACTGCAAAGCTTTATTCTCTGCAAACTGCTGAATTAGAAATAAACCTGAAACCCCACAGTACCATGAACGCTGCTTGAAGTCTGAGATGAAAACAGTGTGAGTGTAGCACCAGAGACAGCTCAGATGAGAGGAAGAAGGTGCATTCAGAGGAAATGTCAGAGGCGGTGGAAGTTAACTTGTTGTTAGAAGTTTGAAGTAGTGTTCTTGGTTTTTCTTGTGCAGGTACTGGGGGATTCGTGTTTTCCCTTCGGACAGGGTTTTGTAGGAAAAAGAGTCCAGAATCTCCTATGTTTAAAGAAGAGCCTTATGAAAGCACTTATCCTGAAAACTGGTATTTCTTTCCAACCTTTTTCTGAATTTTCAATCATTTGTTTCTCTTTTAATAACTTAAGTATTATGTTTCACTATTTAATATATAGAGATCTTAAACTTATTTTCTAATGCCATAGCCATTCATATTGATTTGGTAGCTATTATAATATAGTATTAACTCGGATGACAATCTTGTCAAACAAATAAAAAAAGGAAGACATTGCAACAGGGACTGCTGTAGTTAAATATTGGACACACCCTATTTCTGACAATATACATTTACATGACTATGAACATTTGCTTCATATTGAATTACTTCGAAATCAATGTGCTCCTTAAAGGTGGACATGTGTTATATTTCATACACTATCAGAATCAATATATACAAAAGTAATGTTTTTTTCTCCAAATCGAGTTAAAGCCCTCAACTTGATACCCAAATAACTCAACCTACCAATACCAGCAGATGGTCTAGAAACTTGGATTGCAAGTGACTTTGTGTGCTTCAGTGCAATGTGTTACTGTTGTCCGTATGTGTATAACAGCGGGATTCAAATAAGGTTCTCTCTGATTTAAAATGCTTCTCACTCTCTCAATGTGAGAGGTCAAAGTCGATTCTCCCAGATGTCAGTATCTGCTAATGGTCGGTCGATTCTGAGTTAAAGAGGGCTGTACTAGGATTACATTCATTGATCAATCGTTTTAAATTCAGCAGTATGAATGCAGAGGTTGCAGCTGTTAACAGAATGACCTCATGCTATTCTTCAGTTTTATTTTTCCCTCGATTACCGACTTTTCTGCCTTTTTGTGTTCATTTGTGATTCTTGCAGATCCAGTTAGTCATTTGTTTAACCTAATGCTGGTGCTTTGCATAATTACATTACATGTTACTTGTTAGATGCTTTTATCCAAAGCGACTAACATACTCAATACTGTGGGCAATCCCCACAGGAACAATTTGGGGTGAAGTGTCTCAGGGACACAACGACATGCTGACTGCAGTGGGGTTTGAACCTGATCCGAACACCAAGGCTCTATCCACTGCGCCACACGCCTCCCCATAATGTTGCACTTTTGCTGACTGTTGCATCATAATGGATTATTTATAGTTGTTATATGGTCATAACTGACATATTCATGCCAACAATTACAATGTTATATATATATATATATAATTGTAATTGTTGGCATGAATATACCCTTATTTCAACTTAAGTTACACCTTGCACATACACCAGTTATGACCATTTCGACTATTGCATGGGACAGTTAAGAACAAAAAAATGCTTTATGTAAATGTAAAACGTTTGAAGCCTTATCATAGCAGACCATTTAGCACTTCACAGCAGGAAATTCACAGGTGTATACATTTAAAGATGGTAAAAATACCTTTAGCTGCTTCAGTTTTAGAGTACTGAATGCTGACTCACAGCCATATAGTTATGACACTTGAATATTTAACTTAGTCATCATTATTGTTATCAGTCATCCACTGATTTGACTACTAACACTAATCTCACATGGTCACTCTGGTCCAGTTAAAGGTTTGTTAAAATAACTTGACTGCTACTTCAACCATGTTAACTAAAATGAAATATGGCAGCATTACTTTGTGCTATCCTACTATGTGCAAATCTTTTGACAACAGCCTTGCAGGAAAGCAGACGGCCAACCAAAATCCGCTCAAAGGAATTAATCAGGTGTTGTGACCCCCCCTAAAACTGCACGTCTAATGACAGCCCATCTGGCAGAAATCTGGCTCAATTCTAAAATTAGTTTGGGCGACCAATTCGTGTCTAAAACCGGTCTTAATCCGTACTGTTTCTTCCGGGCTTAATTCACAGCAGCCGGTGGAATGACACAGATTGACCCTAAACGGCTCTGAGTAATCTGAATGCTTGTTGTGATCCTCCCATATAAGAACATTTCATCATGTTAAACAAATTAGTGGCTAAGCATTAGCTACAAACATGTGCAAATGAAAGTGTAACAACCAAGGATCTTAATGAAAACACAAGTATCTGCTTGCTACTACAATTGTGCTAATATCCCAGCTGATTACACTTAAAGCTTATTGTGTAACAAGGTTACATCTTCAACTGAGGATTAAGGCCAATTGCAATTTAAAAAAAACAAAACATCAAAACAACATGTTGCAAACTAAACTCAAAAGGGGGATTTAAGATCCTTATGTGTTCTGCTATAGTATAGTTTGCAATAATGTTGTCCCTCAAATCGAAAATATGAAGAAACCTTCCCTTATTTGACCTCTACTCCGGCAGCACCAGTGTTATGAGGACAGGAATTCAGATCAGCTGACAGAAATACAATACCTTCCAGATAAGACACATTGTGTGACTGAAACACTGAACACAATGCATACAAAACAAATCTGACCAGTTAAATCTGAACTGAAATCAGTCCTGCCGTTATCTTAGAAGCTGTGGAATTCTGCTTTCTTTTCGTGATGCTCTTCAGTTTTGGCATGCTGCTTCTCTGGCTTATATCTGCACAACGCAAGAAGAACCAACTGTTTGTTTGCGTTTGATTTGTTTTCTTTCTTTGAAAACATAACCAAAGGCCATTTTCGCTTGAGATCAATGTTTGCTTGAAATGTCCTCAAAAATATAAGAGAAAGCTACAGTTTTAATTAGAGCGTAACACACAGTTATTGTGTGTATTTTCACATCATTATTTCAGCTATCAAGCATTTGGCTGAATTACAGAAAGGCACACTTCATTTTTTTAAAAGCCTTTCAGCAGCACCCGTTGTTTTTTTTTCAAGCTACATTTTCCATCAGTTGTGTCTGATCTCTTCTGAGACGGGCAAAACAAAAGACATGAAATAGTCTTTCAGATCAGCTTTTAGAATTCAAACGAAGAGAGAGAGAGATACATTCATTGATGTTTGGGGAGGTTTTTGAAATCTGTCCAGCTCAGTTTTTTTCTCGTTCCAAGTCATTTGTAAACTTCAAAAGCAATAATTCATCCAGTTTGTCATTTAATAAAAGTTGTTGTTTCCTTATTAAATGATCTTTTGAGGGTCCTAACAATCTGCACGCCTGCCTGAAGTTGAGACAAACATGATAGAACAATATGGATGACCACTTATGGTACTGGTCCTTTAGCAATAATAATACATTTTCTTTTGTATGACATTTATGTGCCCTTTAGGCACATTGTTTATTTGATTTCAATGAGGCAGGCTCTGCGGAGAGAGACAGAAAGGAATGGCATGTGGAAGTTTTCATTACACATAGAGAGCAACTGAGGACACTGCTGCCATTGTCTTTAAAAAATGCATATATAAAAACAAGTTTTACAAAACACAGCTACCTTGTCTTTAGATTAAATTCTCTTTATGCAAGTTAATACATACAAATATGTCAAGGCTCTTGTTAGGATGGAAAACTAGGTATTTTTATTTTTTCTTATATTGCCATTTCATTATTTTTCAAATGGAATTAATACAAATATAAAACTACTTAATTGTTTTTAATGACCTAGCACCAGTACATGGGTCGCCAGCTCTACTAACTTGGCTAACAGCGCTTTATTGTATTTAATGTCTCCTCTTAGGATATTATGCAGCAATAAGGATTAATAAACAACACAATCATTTTAGAACAAACATCCAGCACTGAACCATTTTTCAAGGGACTGTCCTGTGATTTTATATGATGACAGAAACTGTGCTCCACTGTTTTGTTATGCAAAATAAATCTTCCCCAAATGGAAAGAACAACTGTGAGCGGTGTTGCAGCTTCAGATCAATTCTGCTCAATAAATCATCTCATCTGTCTTTCATCAGATGACAGATTGAATTAGTTTGCTTCTCTCCCTTGTCAGTTCCTTTCATTCCTCATCATCAGAAACGTTTCCACATACAATCACAACTTAACACTCATTTTCTGTAGAGTGCACTTTTTATTTGTCCCGGCTCTTCACCAACCTGGCTCTGTAATTATTCGCTGTTGCTGAACGCGGATGCTAATCAGTCGGTCACAAAGGTTTCATTTTGAACTCTGGGAGCTGCTGCATTCCAAACAGGGAGAAAAGCTTCAGGGAATTCCAATTTGAATAAAAAGAGATAATGTCTAACATCTTTAATTCATGTGTACAACTCCCTGCTAGAAATGTGTTCAGCAAAGTCAATGAGTGAGAAGTGAGAAGGTTGACAAATGAAGCTTGAATGCTATATCTATAGTAGACGCTCTTCAAGGTTGTGCATCCAAATAAGACTTGCGGTCATACACCAGCGTTCAATACTCTATATTGTATGGAATTTGGTGTACTCACAGAGGCCGTGGAAATAATATGAAATGAGTTGTTGGCTAGCAAACAACCGGTAGACCTATATCGTTCTTTCTCTGGCTGTAGGTTTTTTACAGTATACATTTTGAAAAGCACAGATGTTACTAATAACAGTAACGACGGCTCGCCTCTATTGAGTGAGAGTTACAGTGAGCCAGCATACACAATAGCAGGACTCTGTAATCATAGCAGCTAAATGGAATTCAGCCGTCATTCATTTCATTATTTACACCGGTGCTTTTTCATACTGTGACAAGTCAGAATGTGGTCCATAAATAAGGCCTGTTATGCCAGAAGCAATAACAAAAGAGAGAGGAGTAGCAGGAAGTGGCCGAATCTGAAAGGCTGACTAATTGCAGGCAATGAAGAATAAGAAGCTGAGCAATGAGGTTATGTTAAATGGTTAGCTGGTGTTGCTAATAACAACGATACGAGTCTCGTGTTGATATTTGTTGATAATATATATGTTGTTTTGAGGTCTAAAATGTTAATGCCATTCCAAAATAATAGAGATTTTAATTGTTTAAAAAGTTTCACATCACAAGCAATAATCTTTTAATAGTGACATCACTATGTAACACTCGCGTTCCTATTGGCTAATACTCCCACCAGCGTTTCCGCCAGGGGGGCGTCTTGCCGTCATTTGACGCCCTTATTCAGCTCGGAACGCCCTGAACTCGCTCCGTGCTAGAGCTTTTCTGGTTCGGAACCGGTCTTTCTTTTCAGCCCCCGTTTTGTTCACACCGCCCAGAGCCCGACTGGTGCTGCCGCTGCTGCGTCATGAGGTCACCGTTTACGTCGCTGATTTTCGCCCCAACGACGTTACAGCGCTCACTACAACAACAACAACGGTGGACTGCGTCGGGTCGATGATCGTGTTGCTTTTAATCATACGAAGCCAGATTAAATTAAATAACGACTTCTCCAACCTTATACTTTGCTCCAGAGTGCCGTGGTTCATTGTTTATTAATGTGTTTCAGCGGAATTTACCGACCGCTGCAGTGCTGCTCTTCCACAGGAGTTTATTCTCCCGTTAGCTACGGGTCAGCTCACATGGCAGCGGCCGCTGTAAAGTATTCACTGTCTGACTGTCACACAAGCAGCTGATACATATCCCCAGTTCCCCATAAGTGAATGTGTTTCAGTATGAATGGACGCTGTTTGGCGTCACAATGCTGTTATTAAAGTTTCTCTGGTATAAAATGGGTGATATTAACATAGCAACCAAAGCTAAACTGACTACCTTGACTACTTGTTGTTGCTATCCTATTGTGGCATAATCCATTTTCTATGGCACATTTTACCGGCGTATTTTTCATTATGATTCTACTTGTGATAGTCGGACACGACAACCTGTGCAGCCCATGTAGGCTATTGATTACATCCGATAGCTGCTATAATACAAAACAAAACGTCTGCCTCTCTCCTTAATGATCAATAACAGCGAACGGATGGTCAAAGTAAGGTACAAATAAACAGAATCACACGAAGCCTGGTTAGTGTTGCCTGATTTTATAAAGTGTGTTATTTTTGTATAAGTGTGTGGTTGCGTTCTAGTCACTTTGCTCAGCACTACAGCTTGTTACAACTTTTATTTGCCGTACTCCCCTTTAACTGTGAGCTCAGGTTAATCTCGCCCCCCTCCGACGTAAGTGTGACGTATGCGGTTCTTGCTTCTAGACCGACAATTTGTTGGTACTTGAAACGAACCGGATTCCAGAGCTTAGAGGCGGCTCCGCTGCGGTGTGAACAGGAAAAAGCGGTGCTTTTTTAGGCTCTAGCTCCGAACCAGCCCTGGAACCGCGTTGGTGTGAAAGCCCCATATGTGGTTGACCAATCACAACAGAGCCTGCCAGCTTACCAATCAGAGCAGACTGGGCTCTGGTTTCAGACAGAGGGTGAACAAAGGTGCTGCAGCACAGGCAGTATGAGAAAGAAATACTGAGAAAATACCTTTTTGAACATTAAAGCATATAAACATGTCACAGTAGAGGCACAAAATACTAATATCAACCTAAAATTGAGCACAATAGGGCCCCTTTAAAAAAGCAATACCCTATGTTCTTAATTTAGACTTTATCAAGTTATGATCCATCTCTACTTTTGTCTCAGCATTTCCTGTATTTTCTTTTTTGTCTAGGCCTGCACCATTTCGTGAGCCTGTCAACCCGTACTATGTGAACACTGGTTATGCCATGGCTCCTGCCACCAGCGCCAACGACAGCGAGCAGCAGAGTATGTCCAGCGACGCAGACACTACTTCCCTCACCGACAGCAGTCTGTACGTATTTTCTCATCTCACACACACATTTCATGCTTACAGTGGTTAAATGCTACGAATAGCTGCATTACTGGCTGTAGTACGAGTTGTATTACCAAAATAATTGACAAAAACAAATATTATACTTAGTTTTCCCAGTTGTTATTAAAAAAGAAGACGTGTTATAAGTTAGCATTTCTCAAAGACAGAAATAAGGGTGTAGTCTTTCTGCATTTTTTTAAACTGTGCTAACCTTAATGATTGAAGCAGCTACGTATGCCCCATCTGCTCATTATCTGAACCAGTAGAAGCTTAGAATCAATCATTAATGCAAAAGAGCAAACCTTAAAACGGACTCCTAGCTGATGTAAAATCATACATGTGTACAGAAATGAAAATACTAACCTACTGACCTCTTTTGCAAATAAAAGACACACACCAGTTTTAAATGTTTCTTAAAAAAATAACTTCATTGTGTCCTTTTCCAGCACCCAATGTTTTGTACCATATGGGATCCTTTCTAGCAGGACAACTTGTATTTCAGTTGAGCGTGCAGACCAGGCTGCAGTAAGAAGATTTTAGAAATCATATTTTCTAGGTTCAGTAGGGGATTATGAGAAACTTCAAAGCTTGCACAACTGGACAAAACATGTGTTTGAAGCTGAATGGATTAGGCAGTTACCAGCTAATTGGTCCAGAGCTTCCAGCACAGTGTAGTGTGAAACCCAGCATGACCAAACCCCACATGGACTTACAGCCTGATGGAAGTGTTAACATGTCACTGTAATCAGCCGGACCACTTGTGGTGCACAATACGCCTGTGAGAAAGCCCGTCCCGCTGCACTGATTATCAAGAATTACAAGGTGTTTTAGTAGAGGAAAAAAATGCAGAATAAAAAAGCCTTCAACTTCAAAGCTGCCTGTGTTGTTTATTCATGAGGATGTTTTATGAAAATGTCTTTGTTGTTAATTCCAGAGATGGGGTTCCACCCTACAGATACCGCAAACAGCATCGCCGGGAGATGCACGAAAGCGCCAAAGCAAATGGGCGAGTGCCACTACCTCATATCCCAGTGAGTTATTCATGGCTTCTCTCACTTTCTGCCTCTACACCTCTCTAAAACTGTCTTATTTTTCTCGCCTGCACCATCGGAGATGTGCATATTTGAGCTGTGCAGTGTCACAGGGCGTGTGATGGAGTGTAAGAATAGCTGATGGTGAAAGAGAAAGCTGTCTAAATGTAGCTTGATGCTCTCCTAAGCTGTGAGCGCTGAAGCCTAGCAGACATGAATCCTCCCCTGTGACAGCCTGATGCCTCCCTCTGCAGCTTACCCTGTCTCTTGGTAGGAAAACCCTGGCCCTAATTAGGCCTTGGAGTAAAGAGTCAAATTAAAAACTCCACACGTAGCGTCCTATTAGGATGCATGAATTGACTGTGTAGTAGAGCACAAATCCCCAAAGCATAACTCTCACGTTTCCCTGCCCCAACAAATTAATCATGACATCCCTTCATCAGCAATAAGAGAAATGACAGGGCTTGTAGGTATCTTTTTAAATGTCACTGCAAGCCTTTTCTTTGTTTAAACTGGCTCCAAACTAGGAGCTTTGCATTTTTATGACTGCAGTGCAAATACTCCCGTTATTAGCTAGGAAACAAATGTCCCTCATCCCTTCATTAAGGAGAGATTAGTGTCATTTAAACTGAAACTTGCTATTCTTCCTAGTTTATTTTCCTGTTTTAGAATATTAAATAAAACGATTTTTTTTAGTGCCGACTATGAAATCTTTTTGCCATGCTCAATGAATGTATATTATGTTCTTTAAGCTTGCAAGGTGATTTCTTTATTGATGGGAAGTGAAGCTTCAACCTCTATTTCAGACACACCGAGGCATCGATCAATTTGTTAAGCATACATTCTCCGTAATGTTGAAAAACTCCCAAAACAATCACTATGAAAAAAATGGTTGTGGGTTCATTGAAGTTGTTGTAAATGTAGCATTTCTTTTCCACATTAATATGTATTGAGTATTGCTGCATTTTGATTGTTTTTACAAAATATTGGAAACAGAAAACACAAAAAACAAAACAAGGAAGGAAAAACCACATGTCTGTCTTTTAAGGGCGGTTCGTATAACGGCTCCTACACACGGCGGCGTGCGTTGACTCTTCAACGCTTCTGTCCATTCACTTTGAATGGGATGACGTCACATTTCGCCGAACTGCATTGTGGGAGCAAAGCGTAGCTTCTCCCGCGGTGCTCGCTGCAAAAGTAGAGCAATGTTCTACTTTTGACGCTTCGACGGAGGCGTCAGCCAATCAAATCCCGCTTATGCAAATCTGCCAGTACAAGCGCTAGCCAATCAAACCGCGTGTATGCTGGGAGAGCCAGACCGCAGTTCATTTCCTCAAAAATATTTTTTTTAATTTAATTTTAAAAGTGAGTCCGTGGCCCGTGATGGCGGGTGTTATAAATTAGATTGCATAATCGTTTTTCTTCATATTTTATGTATCTTTCATTGTTTGTTCAAGACTAGAAAGGTAAAAGTCCCACAAATGAACTGTGATGAGATTTGTTTTCTCTCACCAGTGAAGGCAAATGTTGATTTTAAAGATGAGATTTGTTTGTTTGTGCAATGCCGAGATCTCATGACCTTTATTATATTATGTATTTGTTCTCTAGTCGAATCTCAGGTTCAACATTAATTATAACGGTGCTATAACGGTCTGTTTGCATTGACAAGATGTGCTATTCACGCGGCACACCTGATGGCGGATGTTATAAAATATATTCCATAATCGGTTTTCTTCATATTTTTTATGTATTTTTCATTGTTTGTTCAGAACTAAAAGGTCCAAGAAGTCCCACAATTAAATTGAATATTCATTTGACATGTTAACTATATCGTAAAGCGCTTCATGGGAGTAATTGTGGGATGATACATTTTCAAAGTATCACGATATGTATCGGTATCGTTCAGTGGTATCGGTATCGGTATCATAAAAAAGTCAACGATATGCATCCCTAATACACATACAGTATTTTAAAATGTATGTATGGGTTAATCCATATGTATTTTCGATAAAAAGATCATCTATTTTATTCCATTCATTAACAAAATCATAAAGGTAAAAATGTGCCATTGTGTTTATCTCTAACCATGCATTCTGATACCTATTTCATGTTATAGCCTTTTTAATAATACATTATCTAAGCGTAATATCTATGATTATCAGACACATCATTATTTATATTTAAGGTACATAATGTTGCATCCCTTATTCCAAAATACTTTTAATTTTCCTAAAATGAGTGTAATTTATGACGTGTGCCACCCCTTCTGATCTTAACACTCGACACTGTTTACTTAAATGTTTCCCGCTCAAGTTTCAACTCTTTCATCTGAGATGAGTAAAGGGTCAGGGATGGTAAAAGCCCAGATGGTGTTGACAGAAATGCAGCAGTGACAGAGGAGAGTGCTTTTACAGTTTGACCTTTTTTTTCCCCCCAGCGCACTAACCGGATTCCAAAGGATATCCACGTGGAGCCGGAGAGGTTTGCTGCAGAGCTGATCAGCAGGCTGGAGGGCGTCCTGAGGGAGAGAGAGGCTCAGGAGAAGCTGGAGGAGCGGCTGAAGAGAGTACGACTGGTATGTTCACTTCATGTTATATGCTGTTTAAAGCACACGCAGAACCATTGTTATATTACTTTGGTTTAACAAGAGTTATGAGAGCCCTGTGTGTACCTAAATTACCTCTAAAATAATACAACTGAGGCAGTGCAGGGAGAAAAAGGAACACGTGTTTGATCTGACCTTGAATCACCTTCAGGTCGAATGGGGCCATGTTGGCTACTGATGACAACTAATAATATTGTTGGCCAGATTAAAATGAAAAGTCGGGTTCCCCAACTATTTCTTATTGGATTTATCAGATGATCATTTTCTAGATTTGATGTTAATAGAATGGACAAAACTAGTGCGGGGAATCTCTATTCTTCAGAATCAGGTTTTATGCCAGGTATGTTTACACATACAAGAAATGTGCTTTGTTGTGTCTGTACAATACATATATGACAACTGCAGTATTCTTATTTGGTATACAGCCACCAGTACAAGAAATTGTATAACAAAAAAAGCCTTTGCCTTTTTCTTCATGGGGTCTTTTAAAGGCCCGGACACACCAAGCCGATTTTGGCCATCGATGGGCGTCAGGCCGACGATGAGCGTCGACACGCCCTACTCAGATTGGTGTGTCCCGCACCGTCGTGTCTTTTCAGCCGTGCCGACACCTTTTCGGCCGAAAAACAAAGGCTGTCGGCAAAATAAATCACTGATTGGCTGTTCAGCTAGCGAATCAGTGCATGAGAAGTGAAACGGAAGTGAGGGACCCAAACAAACTATTAAGAAGGCAAATCTGAGATTTAATTTAACTCCAGCTCTCGACACAGGTTCGGGAAAGCCCCATGAGCTTCTCGTTGTAGAGTGAAAATGGAACGCACACGCTATTTGTTGTTTGTTCTTCTTCTCTCGGTTATCACGCAGTCTGTTTTCCGGTTGTTGTCTCTTTTGAATGACGAATACACACTACCGCTGCCTGCTGGTAAGGAGAGTTATTGCCACTCACGCATGCGCAGTTCGTACGTGCTTCTTGGCCGTCGGCTGAAGTCTTTGCGGTGTGTTCCAGTGCGACACATGGCCAAGACGCAGGAGACGTGAGGTGACGCAACAGTCGGGGGTCCGTCTGTCAGTTATTTGGTGTCAGCTTGGTGTGTCCGGGCCTTAATGGCCATATTTGCGTTCATTTAGGTTTTTTTTATTTATGTGTGGGAGAGAAACTCCTTCTGGAGGGAACTTTGGGATTTTAGCCTTTGTAGACCATTTACATGCAAAATAAACGATATAACCCACTGCAGGAAAGAGAAAACCCCCAAAAGAAAAATAGGCCCACTTTTATTTTCAACCAACTCATCAGTCAATTGTGCAATAAACTTGGCTCCAGATGAGTTTGTATTGTTTTGGCAATGTTTTATATTGAGCATTGAAACAAATCCTGCTTTTTTTTTGTGTTCTCACATTCTTGGTCTGAGCTGGGTTTGAGGATCACATGTTTAATCCTCATTCCACAAATGTTGATATGAAAGGACCTTTTTTCACTTTCATACCTTTTTGATTCACTTTAATAAAAGAACAAATGATGACTAATAATATGGTATTAAAAAGCAGACTATTAGTATCAGTAATTTGCGAGAGAACCATCAAAGCTCTTTTCTGAGCCAGAAAGCAAGTTGTGTGTTTGTCCGTTGGGCTTAAAGTTTCCAGTAACAAAGGAGACTTAAATCTGTCCATCCTTAATGAAATTAATGAGGCCAGCCTTTTGAATGTGGAACAAAAACACATTATGAATCACTTGGAGATTTCCATCCTTGGCCTGTCAGCGATCTGGCTTAGCGATGAATCAGACGGAGCACCTGCACACTCGGCCGTTTGTAAGCCTGGAACAGCGTGCCGCCTCTTTGATGTCACTTGAACGGGGATGAAATGGTTTCTGCAACCACAAACAAAACCTCCTTCAGTACACGAACCCAAATACTTAGTCTCAAGGCGGACAGTTGGCCCTGGAAAGGAGAGAAGCAGCCATCACACAGCTCGAGGTTTGCTTTATTAAACCTGGAGGCAAGCATGAAATAACTGCCTTCATCAAGAGATGCTCAAGTGAGCTTCTAGAAAAGGACATTTGAGCTTAGCTTTATATCCATAATATCGGAGGTAATAAAATGTATATCAATAAAAAGCATAAAGGACTCCTGGTTTTAAAATAAATCATTATATTGCTGTGAGGAAAAGATCCACATGATTTAATCGAGTCTCATCTTCTTGCTTTTTTTTCCCTCTGTTAAAGAATAAGTCTATAAACACGGAAATTAGTTAGCATTTGACCACTTCCTGTTCCCTCGTCTCAATAAAGACGAGCTTTAACACAATAAAGCATGGTTTTTACAAATGAATTGCCTGATGTTATCAATACAATGTTATAGCAAGCACTGCAGTGCAACACGGTATGATTTGAAACAATACAGTACTATAACATTCACATAAGTTAAGCTGAAATAAACATATACGTTTAAACAATGAGAGTATGTAACAGCAGTGTCAGATATGAGGTAATTCAGTCCTTAAAATCCAGTTTTAGATGACTGCATTCCTTTTTATCCACTGTTGTGTTTCCTCCATCGCTGCATATCTTCCATTCCCTGTAGTGACTGCTAATATGAAAGCTACAGTTTAGCCTGCAGCGATAGGCAGATCCTGTCAGAATGGGATCAGTCACTGAAGCTGTACCGGTTGCACTTGCCTTACATGAAACAACACAAATGTGCTGCATACAGGCAGAGACCCTGCCATCTGACTGATACTGGGGTAATTCTTAGTTTGTCTCTGAGCCTCTGCAGTGAGAAGGAGAAGACACATGTTAGCTAAATCTGCCATCTACAGGCGGAAATAAGTACAGCACCCTGAGAAAAAAAATCTTCCTTTGTGTCAAATGTTTTTGAAAATAAACTGTTAACAGGATGAAATGCACATAAATATATTTTCTATGTCTTAGTTTTATCATCACATGCTTCAAATATTAATAATGGATCTTTTAAAACCTGGAATTTCTTTTGTTTTTCAGTGTTTTTTCATCTAAATAATAATAATAATAATAATACACTTTATTTGTATAGTACCTTTCATGCACAAAGCAGCTCAAAGTGCTTTTCAGAACAAGAAAACAAATAAAACATGACGACAATATTAAAATAAATACAGGACAAGATAAAACATCTAATAGGTTAAAATAAAACAATTTAAAAAATCAAATAAAACATGTAAAATAAAACCAAACACAATAAAACATGGACTATGATACCAGTGAGAATTGAAATTTAACCCAAATTAAAAGCCATATGAATGTTTTGTTTTTTGTTCTAAAGGAAGAGGAAGGAGATGAAGTCATGTCCACAGCTGCAGCGTCATCCAGTCACAGGTTCCCCCCTGGTGCTTATCCGCAGAACTACAACTCACGCTATGCCGACAACACCTACAGTGGTCTTATTCTGAGAGACGCTCACGAGGAGAACCCCGAGAGCATCCTGGACGACCACGTGCAGAGGGTCATGAAGACCCCCGGCTGCCAGTCCCCCGGCACAGGACGCCACTCTCCCAAGTCACGCTCGCCGGACGGTGTCCCAGGGGGAAAAGGGGCGGGACTTGGAATGGTGCAGGGGAAACATCCGTCCAGGCACGGCGTCAAGGGAGACCACCTGTACCACCACAAACACATGCACCACATCCACCACGCTGCCGTCGGGAAGCCCAGGGAGCAGGTGGAGGCTGAGGCGGCCATGCGCGTCCACGGCAACCTCCCCTGGGGCACAGAGACGGGGCATTATGGGTCCAAGTCTCGCAGCTACGCAGACGGCATGGGATCCAACCTCGTGGATCACACGGGGTATAGGTAAGAAATACTTTCCTCTTTTTTGGTAATGCTCCCAAATTGCCTTTTTTTACACTAACAAGTTGTTTATTTTTCAGTAGCAAAGGTGGCCCACAGTGTAAAAGGGCGTTGAAGAAGGGTGACGAAGTGCGGCCTTATGACGGGCCAGCGCCTCCAGAGGAGATGGAGAAAAACCAGAAGATCCTCTTGTGGCTGATGGAAGGACAGAAGGAAATGATTCAACATAAGAGGAGCCCATACGGGTCAGTGAGGACACTTAACATAGTGCCACCTCCTTTTGTTAAAGGGGCCCTATTGTGCTCATTTTTCATATTTGTATTTTGTGCCTCTACTCTGACATGTTTCCAGTCTTTAATGTTCAAAATGCTCTTTATTCTTCTCATACTGCCTGTCTTTTCACCCTCTGTCTGAAACCAGAGCCCAGTCTGCTCTGATTGGTTAGTTGGCCGGATCTGTTTTGATTGGTCAACCGCTTAGAGATTTCCCGCCCCTTAGCCTATTTCGTACAGGGTTGAAGTGCTAGCCAATATAAGCACAAGTGTAATGTACTGATGTCACTATGTTACAGAAGTAAACAAAGGAGTCCAATGGAGGCGTTTCAGGCAGGAGGGGGGTGAGTGTTTGGGAGAGAAACTCCCTCTGGAGGGAACTTTGGGATTTCAGCCATTGCAGACCAAGCACAAAACCCTATATAACACACTACAGGAAAGGGATAACCCCCAAAAAGCGTAATAGGGCCCCTTTAAGAGTTGTTCGCAGAAGAGATGCACCCACTGCAGTGTCCTTGGCTGATTTGGGTTAGGATTAGACTGATATCTCTAGTTAAGAGTAAGTTTTAACATAGGCTTTTGATTATTCAAGGAGTCATATCTTTACATTTCAGGAGTACCACTGGGTCCAAGAGGACGTCAGGCCATGAGGCCCAGCAGCGGAACAACGTGCAGCCGTCCCACCCTTTCATCCAGGACCCCACCATGCCCCCAAACCCCGCTCCCAGCCCCCTCATCCAGCTGGAGGAGGTGTGCAGGCGGCTTGAGGAGGAGAAGATTCAGTCAGGAACTGTCCAACCCAAGCAAAGGTAAGTGGACGCACATGTCCCGTTATTACTGTCCACTTTTACAACAGAGGAAGGGGGATGTATCTATCCTTCTTTTCTTTTAGCCAAATGAAAGTTACCCTTTCTAGCCTTTATGCTCTTGAGACCGGTCTGTGTCTAACTCCTGGTTGTTTGGTCCCCAGGTATGTGATGGAGGTGATCCAGAGGGGCCGCACCGCCGTCAGGCCGGCTCTGTTCCCCCCGCTCAGCGTGGTGCCCGCCGTCTCTGACAGCGAGCTCTCCCAGCCAGAGTACGTCCTTTTCCCACAATCCCCCACCCCCTCATGGGTGCCTGCCGTTCCCATCACTGTTAGTGAATCACCCAGGAGTGTGTGCTTTTGTAGAGCTACAAAAAGAGATGTTTAGAAATCAGCTACCCTAATCCTCAGTGTGCTGTAATGTGATGTCATCATGTTGTGTCCCACACTCTATCCTTGAGTTGGTTGTTTGTTTTGTTCGTTGATTTACAGAGGTTGAAATCCATCTATTAGCATCTGTAAGGAAATGTTTTTTTCAGTGTCCTTTAGAGAAACTGAATTATTTCTCCGCTCTACTTTAATATCTCGGATCACACTTGATGGTAGAAAACTCAGATCCCATGCTGCTCATTTCCCATAAGCACCAGAGAGAGGATCAGAGAGGCGGTCGAACAGATTTTGGTGTTCTTCCAGAGTAGGAGTATCGGGGCGAGAGTCTGCTCTTTCTGTTTGATGTGTTACTGGCTGCTCTGTGGGTGCTTAACACATGGAGGGAAGCAGGGACACTGTGAGAGGCAGATGAAGGCACATGATGTTGCACCGGGGTTCAGAGCGGCGAGGGATAATGGACAGGAACAGAATTGTATTGTTTCCCTCAGAATGGATTATTGGAGGACATTTGCTGAAGTAGAAAGCTAGAGGATGTTAGTCCACATTGTTTTTCTCCTCACTCAATACGTGGATATTTGCAAAAAGACACACACTTATAATATAAGGACATAACAATAATAACATGGCACATATTCCAAATTAAAACAGAGAACAAGAAATTAAATTCATGTCAAACCTTTTTCAATCATGCAGCATAAAAACACGATATAACAGTCCAAGGAACACAAGGGGATAAGACGCAATACAATAAATGTATTTTATTTGTATTGAAGTATTGCTTTGATACTGTAGTTTTCATTTGTTATCATAGGCTCCTTTGAGCTAGTGTTAGGAAGTGAAACAGGTCCTTATTCCCTCTTTCTTATATATTTGATATTGTTCTGAAAGCATCACTTTCATACGCCTGGAGTTTCGTGAAAAAAGAGAGAAGCTTGGTTGTTATAACAACTGATCATATAACTATTAATGTCCCTGCAATGTTAGCTACATCCCAGGGACACAAACAGAGGCTGTTATGCGGTTGTTCAAGTTTGTACAAAAGATATCGGGCAAAAACATCTGGGATCATGAAGGATGAGATGATTGTTGTTGTGCTGCATGGCACCCACTCAGGAAGCCATGCATCCCAGAGGACACCCATCACTCCACTGCCGTCTGCCTGTCTGTGGTTGAGACACCTCTATTGATGGCACACTTTATTGTGAACACTTTTCATCTGATTTGTTTTTCTCACAAAATAGAAAACAACAACATTTGTCTGTGTGAAATGTTTTCTTTTCTGCCTCCACTTTGGCTGATGTGTCCTTTTCACCTGAACATCCTGTTGTTTCAGTGATTGTTTGCTTCTTGTTTAACTTATCATTTCTGTTTTCTGCCATTATAAGCTGTCCTTAGAGCCCTCAGTGTTGTTTCCCTCGGAACTGATTATTGGAGGACATTTGCTGAAGCAGAAAGCTACAGGATGTTAGCCCACATTATTTCTCTCCTCACTCAATAACTGGAATTGCACATATTGATTAGAAAGTTTGATCTTTAAAGAAGCAGCTTTTGGAATCACCACAGACTTTTTAAGTTAGATACACATATCAGAAAGTGAAGAACTAACTAAAGTGCTTGTCAGGAAATGATCATGACTCAACACAATTGGCTAGGGTCCTTTTTATATTTCAAAAATAATTGTTCTCCATTCATTTGAAGTGTGGACTTAAATAATAGGATCGTTTCTAAATATGCTCCTGTTTTTTGTCTCCATGTGCAGACACAAAGCCACTAAGAAGCATCCTTGTGAGAACACGACTGTGGCGTATTACTTCTGTGAGGAGCTGATACCCTACAGGACGTCTGTCAAAGGGAGGGTGGTCACACTGGGCCAGTTCAAAGAACTGCTGACGAAGAAAGGAAACTACAGGTGAGATGTACTCACTGCTGTTTGATACCTGTGGACATAGCTTGAGACATTAAACACAAATGTTTAGTAAGTAAGATTTCATTCAAATGACATAACATAAATATAACACGACGTGCTTTGAGACACCAATAGTTCTTAAATCAGTCTTAGAGCTACAGTTATATAAGGGATGTATGGGAAAGAATATTAATTCTAACATCAAAATGATTTATATAAAAGTGTCAGCTAGCCTGTTGCTGACACTGTTGTCAGGTTTGGCTGGAGAGGTCCGCCCGCCAGTGGCAACAACAGCAGATGCTCCGTTAAGGACTCTTAATGTGGGTGGGAAAACAAGCAGCGAGGAAACACACACACACGGTGCATTTGAGTTAATTGATTTGATCCTTCTTATCTGAATACATCAACCCAATAAATACTGCACAGAAAACAGAAACATTGATATACCAAATGACCTCCGCACATTACGCCCCTCACACATGGTTAGTAGCAGTCACAGCTGTTAACCTGGAGAACTTTGTTCCCCGTCTTCTTTTAGGTATTATTTCAAGAAGGTGAGCGACGAGTTTGACTGTGGGGTGGTGTTTGAAGAGGTACGTGAAGATGACGCTATCTTGCCCATCTTTGAGGAGAAGATCATCGGGAAAGTGGAAAAAATTGATTGACGTTCACGTTGAAGAGGAAGGATGAGGAACAATTGGAGGGTGAAGAGGAAGTGTTTTGGGATTGAAGGAGCATGAGAAGAAAGTGACACAGGAAGTGGATGCAGAGTTGAAGAGCGGTGCGGTTTTGAGGCTCGGGGAGCACCACTGCAGTGACGTTGGACTAGAAGAAAAAAAAAGACCTCATTCACTTCGTTGGAGTGTAATGTAGCATTGTAAAGTTTACTAGATGAAGAAGAACAAAAGTGCTACTAAAGCAACATATTTTTGATATGATGTATCAGAGGTTGCCCTTTCTAAAGTAACCACACTTGTCATTTTTATATGTATTGGTACCAGATGTGTACAGTTTGTGTTAAAAGATAACAACATTTTATATCTATTTAAGTATTTAAAATGCTCATTTTCAATCCTATTGAAGCAGGAGTGTGGCCCCTGTTGAAGACGATCAAATCCTTTTTTTGGGATGACTTTTTGTTTGTTTTATTCATGCTGTGCTTTTAATACTTCACTTTAATAATACTTATTTTCATTCAATCTGCACTTTCATTGTATTGTACACCACTGAATATGTCTCAAGGTAGGTTGCACCGTGAATTTCTAAAGCACCTACATGTGGCCAGAGAAATGGAAACCCCTGTAGAGTGCACTGCAATCCAGCCCTGGGTCCTAAAATAGTACTTTAACAAGATTAATGTAAGTCATGGCACTGCAGGAGAGCATTTATGGTCACTTTTAAAGCTGTGAGTAGTGTTTTTATCCGTGACACCACCACAGAGTTGTAATTTATTGTTTTATTGGCTTGCATAATCGCATTCTGCCCAGGTTGTTTGCATTCTGCTGGTTCTTTGTTGTATGCTCCATAGGATTGTAGACATTAGCTATGTTTATGTACACTGTTGTTTACCCCAACTAAATTGAAGTTGTACGAGAATTGCCTAACAAATTAACACAGCAATGCAATAATACTGTGGAGAAAGGGGAACAGTAGGTGAATATCTATGCAGGTTAGGTCCCCTGATCCAAAACAACACTGGCCCTTTACTTTAATAATTTAGAAAAATATTAAAAACAGGTTGAGGCTACACATTAAGACATTTAGGTTTTTAGAAGCCTGTTTTCCCAATTTTAAATGTGTTTTGATTATACTCGGTTCATTAATCAGGCTGAATTTCAATTGGGTTGAGACCATCTTTTCTAAAGTTTCTAAAATTCTAATTGAAGATTGTGAATAAGAAATACTACCTTTTTTATGAATTAAAATGAATAGTAAGTGCTAATGAATATTTGGAAGTCAATTTTCTAGTTTTCTTTAAATTATTTCCAGTTAAACATTGAATTTTCTAAAGAACTCACCTCAGCTTTGGAGGTCGGTGTGTGTTCATGAAAGGGAAGCGTTCCAATCCACACAGGTCCCGCCTCCTTGAACATGTCCAACAGGTCATATCACAGCGTTTGAATGAGAGGCCAGTGAATGTAATCAGAATACTATCAAACCTAGATCTAGTTGTCACATAAAGGCATATTTAACTATACTATAAGTGCTACCTTTTTACAGTAGGTGTATAGGAGTGCAATAGACACTGAAATGTTGCGTTTATTGTGTTTACATCAAGTATTTATTAGTTTTAGCTCCATGTGTGTGTTTATTTATGAGATCCCAGAGACTAACCCTCTTTTAATCACTGCTTTGTGTATGTATCAGTTCAGAAGGGGCTGATCTCTCATCTGTAGCCTTCTAGCTAATCGCGGCTATCGTGTGCCTAGCAGTAATGAATTGTTTAGTGCAAATGATCTACTGTTGATAGATCAGGTTACACCAAAGAGAAAAAAGTAGATGGTAGTTACCATAGGCACGCGCTTGAATTCTCACATTGATAGTACCCCTTCATTTTGTGGCGGCACTTAGTTATGTTTTATTTAAGCGTTTGCATGAAGATTCAGAATGTTTTTTTTTTTTCAATGAACATGGTGTGCATTTCCTGATGCTCCTTGTTACAAGGGACAAATCATAATCATTGCTGAAAAATTTCTCAGCATAATATATATTCCCTGTCCTTGCTATTTGGCATCATAAATGAAACGTTTGCACTGGAATAGCAACTGAAATTGAACAAAAAATCTATCTGGAAAGCAGCATGACATTTAGTTTCAAGGTCTCTGTGGATTTCGTCATGTTGCTGTAATGAAAGCCTTTAACTACAGATGCTGGACTGTGTGTGTGTTCAGAAGCTGTTTATCAATGCTGCCTCTTTTTTTTTAGATTCTTTACTTAAATCAGTTTAATATATACTGTGTTGTTAAATGATCCACTATTGAGTACATAATCAAATGTAATACTATAAGTATTATCTTGATTTTTTTTATTTTTTTATTTCTTTTTGAAATATAACATCTGTGAAGTTTCTTACTGTGAAAGCCCCAAAAGTTATTATTTAAAATCAATTAAATGTATATAATAAACGTCAGAGTGCCTTTGCTACTATGCTAATGACATCTGCTGTGAATTTCACACGTGGGGGCATAAATACTGGGATTTATTTTTATTTCTTGTTTAATGTTTGTCACATTTCCACCTTTTTCTCTGTAAATATGTACAACTTTGTCTTCAGCCAGCAGCCCACTCACTCCCCTGGACCTGTTTCTGTTCATAGCATGGTTACCGTTTAAAGGTACCCGGACAATAAATACATGCAATAAACCAGAGCCTGACTTCTGAGTGTGATTGACCCAATCCTGCATCGTCATTGGTCGGAAGATAACTTGCATTGTTATTTAATAGAATGTATTTTTTTTAACTCTTAGATGCATAAGTGGGTCTTTTTTGACCCGGTGAGGTGGTATTCTTGAAGTACCTTTGTAATTACATTTTTTTTATCATTTCATATTCCAGCTATTCCTCAAAAAACATGTTTTGGATATCATGCCATTCTAATTTTAAATTTTAATTTTAAGAAATTGTAGTTCTCATTCATAACACTCCGTTCGATGTCTCACTATGGGATGCGCCTCATCGCGGAGCAAGCAGAAGCATCAATCTCATTACGCCAATCCTGATTGGCTGGTGATCTTGACGTCAGCGTCAGGGAATTCACCCCCTATAAGTAGCTTGCGCCACGACGCATGCGCCATTCAAACACCTCTTCTCGCTTCAGAGCACATCTCTATGGTAGCCGGACAAGCTTAACGGTCCACAGACTGAACCCAAATAACCATTTCGGTCGCCGGGCGCTCGCCGGCTACTCCTTCTGCTTCGCAGGAAGACGGTAATACTAACGCCAGTTAGTATTGAAATCGACCTCGCCGTTCTCTTTCGCCGGAAAGTAAGGTAGGTCTGATTTTTTCAAGCTAGCGTTAGCTCGCTCCCTCACTATCGACACCACGGTAGCGAGGAAGTTTTTTCTTTTCTCTTCCCCACGGAGGAGGAAAGGATTAAAGGAGCATACTGTCACACCAGTCAGTATTCTCCGGGAAAAAAAGACCCACACCGTCCTTTTCTCCGGATTAAGGACAGGGTGGTAACACCTTTTTTTCTCCCAACCTACCTGTTGAGAGCGGGTCCTCTCCACGCCACGAGGCGAACAAGATGGACGCCTCTCTCCCTCACACCAGAGGAGTCAGGGACTCGGTGGCTCGACTCTGTGGCTGCGGGTTGAAGATCTCGGGCACAGACACACACCAGGTCTGCTCGTCCTGCCTCGGGCTGGAACACGCCCGAGGCGCTATCGACAACCCCGGCTCGTGCGGACATTGTGTCCGCTTCACCGTGAAGAGCCTCCGCCGACGGCTAGCATGCCAAGCTAGCCTGTCAGAGCAGGACCCCCCCCATGTCCACTGACCTGCCGGCCGGCAGTCAAGACGCGGGGGCATCCGCCACAGAGAGTGAACCCCTCTCCGTGTCGGTCTGAGGCTCATTATCTGCGATGGCTGCAGAACCGGAATCCCGCGCCCTGGCAGGCCGGGACCCGGTGACGGCAAGACACGCGGGAACGGGACCCCACGCTTTACCGAGCTGGGGCTCCCGGTTAGACCTCACCATGGTCTCACCCGCGGAGGATGTCCTCGAGCTGGACTACGATGAGGACGAAGAGGACGCCTCGGTGTTCCTCCTGTCCGAGTCGGATGAACATGAAGAGGACATCTTCATGTCATCGGCTCAGGCTGCAAAGCCTGGAGCGAGGGCTGCTCTCCCGGGCGATAGCACACCAGCTTCGCCCTGTCTGAGCATGGACCTGCAGGCCGTGTGTAAACGCGCCGCGGCCAGACTCGACATCCCGTGGCCTGAAATGGCCAAGGAGACCTCCAGGTCCCGCTACGAAGGGAAACATTTTCCCCAAGCAGCGCGGACAAAGAGGCAACTCCTTCCGGTCTTCCCGGAGATGTTGGATGAGGTGTCGGTCTCGTGGAGAGACCGACAAGCAACAAGGTCCCAATCCAGGGTGCCTCCTCCCTAGACTGTGACGGAATGGAGAAGCTCGGCCTGCTCCGCATACCGCCCATGGAACCGCTGGTAGCAGCCCACCTCCTACCGAGGATGGGCCCGTCACCAAGCAGGAACCCCACGCTGCCGGCAAAGTCGGACCGATTTCAGTCGACAATGACTGAACGGTCCTACAAAGCCGCAGCGTTGTCCGCCAGGGCCCTGAATGTGTCCTCGCTGCTAACCGCTTACCAAGCGGAGCTCTGCGAGGACCTGTCGGGTAACCCGGGGGCAGCCACTCTGGACGAGATGGCAGCGGTCACAGACATTTGTCTTCGTGTCCAATGCTGCGCCGTCCAGGCCACAGGTAAGGCAATGGGGATCATGGTGGTGCAGGAAAGAGTGAGATGGCTCAACCTCACCAACCTCACAGACCGGGAAAAGGAGGATGTGCTGGATATGCCCATCGTTCCCGAGGGAATTTTCGGCTCCGCTCTTGCTTCCATGCAAAGGAGGTGTGAGTCGAAAAAGAAGGAGGACGAGGCACTCCACCTCTGCCTCCCTTGAAGGGTCCAGCCGCTGCCTTCGCAGCAGCAGTCCTTCGCCCAAGCTGCCTCGAACCCTGCTCGGTTTAAAACACCGAAAACGCAGAGGTCGCAGCCCGCCCCGAGTCCCCAGCCCAGGCTGGAGAAGAGGTTCCCGCCGCCTCGAGAGATGCCTCAACA
Source organism: Gymnodraco acuticeps (assembly GCF_902827175.1). Classification (NCBI taxonomy): domain Eukaryota; kingdom Metazoa; phylum Chordata; class Actinopteri; order Perciformes; family Bathydraconidae; genus Gymnodraco; species Gymnodraco acuticeps. Next base: position 11,768,118 of record NW_022990238.1, on the reverse strand, counting down.
CCATCCTCAAGTCCGCACAAACACATGTCACAAATTTGTTGATTCTTCTGTCATAAAACATTTGCCGCTGACGCATCCAGGCTTCAGGCCGAGGGCGCAGCTCAAAAAAATTGATAAGAAAAACAATAAAACCAATAAACAGCCCGTCAACTGTTCCCCTTCTGAGAGCAGCTACGGCATCTCTCAAAAGGCGGATTACAGGCGGGTCTGTGAAGGCACCACCGTCACGCGCATGCGCATGCGCAGCGCCGGCTGGGGCTTTAAAGGCACCACCGCCACGCCGGCTGGGGTTGTGAAGGCACCACCGTCATGCGCATGCGCAGTGTCGGTGGGGATTGTCGAAAAGGGGCACCACTGTGTTCAGACACTAGAGGGCCCCATAACACAACAAATAGAGACTCAGAGGGGAAGAGACGTGACATCTCCACTGGCTCTAAGGAGCATACAGTGGAAGATGCTCACATCATCTGCTTGGGTTTTCAAGACAGTAACACGGGGCTACAGACTCCAATTCGCTGTCACCCCCCCTCGCTTCTCGGGCATTCTGCATTCGCAGGCCCGAGGAGAGTCAGCCCATATTCTGGAGAGAGAGATTCTCTCTCTCCTAGAAAAGAGGGCTATATCTATTGTACCCGCCGAGCAGAGTCAGGGCGGCTTCTATTCCAAGTACTTCCTCGTTCCCAAACGGGGAGGGAACGGAATTCGGCCAGTACTTGATTTGAGGGCTCTGAACAAATATCTAAAAAGATATAAGTTCAGAATGCTCACTCACACATCTCTGCTGCGGCTCGTGCGACAAGACGACTGGTTACATCAGTCGACCTGAAAGATGCGTATTTTCACATCCCAGTATATTACCCACACAGGAAATATCTGAGATTCGCATTTCAGGGGATCTGTTATAAATACAGAGTACTCCCCTTCGGTCTGTCTCTCAGTCCAAGGGTGTTTGTACGATGTACGGAAGCCGCGATAGCCCCGTTAAGACAACAGGGTATTCGCCTGGCGACCTACCTGGACGACTGGCTGCTTCTCGCACAGTCGGAGCAGGAGGCTGTTACGCAGACAAATGTCCTCGTAAAGCACCTGCTCAACTTGGGTTTCATAATAAACACAGAGAAGAGCATGTTGTACCCCGCGCAGACTATACTCTTCCTGGGTTTACACCTGAACTCGGTGCCCTTTTCAGCTCGCCTGTCAGCGGAAAGAGTGAAAGCTTTCAGAGCTTGTCTCGCTCTTTTCCAGCTGCGCAAACATGTTCTCTTCAGATCATGCCTGCGATTGCTGGGGCTCATGGCGTCAGCCATCCTGGTCGTATGACTGGGACGCTTACACATGAGGGAGTTTCAGCGCTGGGTGGCCGCCCTAAAACTATGATGATGGTTACTGTGAAATGCGTAATGGCACTGCGCCACTGGCTGCACCCGACTTTTCTAGTACGAGGTGTGCCTATGGGTGCTGTCCTTTCACGGAAAGTGGTCACCACGGACGCATGTCTGACAGGTTGGGGAGGTATTTATGAAGGTCGCCCGGTGAGGGGTCTCTGGAGCAGAGACCTCCAGCGGGCGCACATAAATTACCTGGAGCTTTTAGCGGTGTTTCTCACCCTAAAACGCTTTCTGCCTTTCCTCAGGGGACATCACGTCCTCGTGAGGACAGACAACACGACCACAATATCGTATATTAACCGCCAAGGGGGTTTGCGTTCTCTCCAGTTACACACACTGGCGCGCAAACTGATCCTATGGAGCGGTAGACGTCTCCTCTCTCTGAGAGCGACGCACGTACCGGGAGTGATGAACCTCGGGGCAGATCTACTGTCCAGAGGTATACCACTTTATGCAGACTGGACTCTACATCCAAGGATTGTGAGCCAGCTGTGGGTGCGTTACGGCAGAGCCGCGGTGGATCTGTTCGCATCGAAAAACAACGCTCAGTGTCAGCTGTTCTTTTCGATGCGCGATCTAAATGCACCGTTAGGCGTGGATGCACTCGCGCACAATTGGCCCCCGGGCCTTCTGTACGCGTTCCCACCCCTGGCTCTGATACCCCCAACTCTGGCCAGAGTGAGAGAGCAACGCCACACACTTATCCTGATAGCTCCGCACTGGCCAGCTATGTACTGGCTAGCGGAGATATATCAGCTGCTGTGCGGGCAGCCATGGCAGCTCCCACTACGCAGGGACATACTGTCCCAAGCGGGGGGGGCGATCTTTCACCCACACCCAGAGCGCTTGGCTCTATGGGCCTGGCCCGTGAGTGGTACAAATACAGTGTGACATGACGCTGACCCTGGCAGCTGCCAAGCGAGCCAGTGGCACTCATGCACTATCTGTACAGTCTTCATGCACTCAGTTCGCCCCAGGGCAAACAGAGTGTGGTTGAAGCACAACCCTGCCTTTATCTTAAGGCGGTTGGTTCAGGTACCACATTTGACATTGAGGCATCCTCCCCGCCACTGTATTCCTCCGGGGAACAGCGGCCGGATTTGCCGTGTCTAGCCCGTGCTGTACGCACGTACAGGGACAGATCAAGGGTGCTTCGTCATAATGACCAACCCCTTGTGTCCTGGGCTAACCCTTATAAGGGCAAGCCTGTTACTAAGCAACGGCTCTCCCACTGGTTTGTGGAAGCAATTGCTTTGGGGCCCATACGAGTCAGAGTTTGCAGGCACCCTCGGGTCCGCGAGCTCTTTCGACTCAGGGTCTGGCTGCATCCTGGGCTCTGTCCAGGATGTCTCCCATCCAAGACATTGGTGCAGCGGCAAGCTGGTCCTCGCCGCTCACTTTTGTCCGCCTCTTAACAGGCTGGACGTTCTGCTCCCAGTGTGACTCAAGCAGTGCTGGGCACCTGGTTGAGTCAGAGCTCTACCTGTTAAGTTCTGGTTGGTTTGGTGATTTTCGAGATAAGCTCGTCTGACAATACGGGAGCTACAATTTCCCATAGTGAGACATCGAACGGAGTGTTATGAATGAGAACTATAGGTTACTTACGTAACCCCAGTTCTCAGAGTAACATGAAGTGAGATGTCTCACCAGACGGTCCTCCTTGCTATGGTGAAGCGAGAAGAGGTGCTTATTTTGAATGGCGCATGCGTCGTGGCGCAAGCTACTTATAGGGGGTGAATTCCCTGACGCTGACGTCAAGATCACCAGCCAATCAGGATTGGCGTAATGAGATTGATGCTTCTGTTTGCTCCGCGATGGGGCGCATCCCATAGTGAGATATCTCACTTCATGTTACTCTGAGAACTGGGGTTACGTAAGTAACCTATAGTTTTTGTATTACTACCCCAAGCTTCCATAAGTGGGTCAAAAATTACCCGCATGCATTTTCTATGGAATCCTATGGGAAAACGTTTTTTTTCAAAATGTAAAAAAAAATTCTAATATAAAATATGTCTAGTGTGAACCAAAATATAATACTAAATATTATACATGTGATTTTTCTAAACCAAAATGACAAAAATGGCATAAACACATATTCTAATACGGGTCCTTTTTGACCCACTTATGGAAGAGTGTGGGTCCAGTCACTCGTGCATCTAAGGGTAAAATCATCATTTAGCTCTAACGATCACAGAATGCTACATAGAGAGCATCTGTTTTTAAAGCACACGTGCAGTGCTACATCACAGACTGAAGATGGCGCTCTTAGTTTATTGGTAATATTTCATCATCTGTGTTCATCTCAGAGGTTCTTCCCCTGTAAACATACATCAAATATTAAACAGATAATGAATAATGGATCAACGTTTATTCTAAATAAAACAAATGAACTGAATAGCTTTTCCTACGTTTTTAAATAAATTGATTCATTGTGAAACCCTGAATGAGCAGCAAAATATTCACACTCAAAACACTGCTGTCTCTGTTTGTTAGCACTATTTGTTTATATATTGGATAAATACCCATAATCACATGTTTGCTGCCCATCAAAAATTCTGCCGCTTTTACCTGACCTGCTAATCCACACTCATTTTAGGGAAATGTTCAATTCACAGGGTTTTATTGCAAATAAGGTTGATGCTGTTATGTTGATTGTGCTTCTTCATAGTCATGCCAGTGAAGCAATCAACACACTCATAATGGAGTAATGATTTATTTACTGGCTCAGATTAAAGTTGATGGATTATTGCACCCTGTGGGGGTAAATCAGAAACGTTACAATTATGTTTTCTGAGCTAAATCAAAACCTTAGTGCATGCATGATAAGTCAATTTTTAGTCAAATAGAGCCAATCATATCATAAATTATAATATCAATCTACCAATATAGAATTCCCAAGGAGCAGGAAGTGTGGGAGGCAACAATAAAATACTCCCGGTGAACAGGAAGGAACCTCGAACAAAGAGTGGGTGTCCATGAAAGAGAGAGAAATGCACAGAAAAACAATGATTGCCATAACCTATATAGAAATATGAGAACAATAACATGTAGTAGCAGTTGGCGTGAAGAAAAATAACTTTGATTGCCAAGGTAGAACTATGCATTTATTGAACATGAATGCATACAGACTTGAGCGGATTGGGAGACTAGTGTGAGACTCCTACTATGAGCAAAACACGCAGACTTGGTTGTTTAAACTCTTTCTGTTTTGTGCTTTTTTGTAGTTATGCATCTCTCTTTGTGGTTGTTAAATGTTTCTCTGTGGCCATTTTGTCTTTTTATTGGGTCTCTTTGTTGTCATTGTTACAAGGAATGTAATGTTACACCAGGGCTGGTCCAATGCAAGCCTGAGCCAAAAGCCTTATCATATGGTAAAGTCTGAAGCTTCTCTTAAATGTCGAGAGGGAGAGGAGACTGATAGCTGAAGGCTCTAGCTTCTACTTTACTTTTGGAGGAGCCCTAAGTAACCCTGGATTCAATAAAAGCAGTGCTCTTTTGGGTTAATGAGCCCTTTAAGATAAGATCCATGCTTATTGTTTTGTAGGCGAGGAGGAGGTTTTTTAATTCTGTTTTGGATCTTAAAGGGAGCCAGTGCAGAGAAGGCGTACCATCTTACATTTTTCCCAACAGCACGATACGACTGCACTGCAGGGGGTTGCCACAGTAACACTGTGTGGCTGCATCTACCTGCTGTTCCTTATCATTACTTTTGATGAAATCATCTGAGCCACATGCTGAGCAACCTGTTGACACAATTGTCTTCACTTCCCTTTTCCTGAGTCATAAGCACATGAGTTTATGACCTTTATCTACTGAGGACTCATTTAGGATCTAAAGAGTCTGCATCTTTTGTCTACAATGGATACTTTTATGGAATTTGCTCTAACAAACACGAGGCTGATCAAGTGACCTTTAGATGTAAGCCTTTTTCCGTAAGGTCCAGAGGTGTAAAGTAACTAACTACATTTACTCAAGAACTGTACTTATGTACAATCTGAGATACTTGTACTTTACTTGAGTATTTCCATGTTATGTTACTTTGTACTTCTATTCCACTACAGGTAAATCTTGTACTTTTACTCCACTACATTATGGAGTACCTTTAGTTACTTTACAGATGTGGATTAATGATGTGAACTATAATCAACACTTAAATTAAATAGACTTAGACTTTAGTTACTGCTGGAGTAAATTCAAGTCATTAAAACTAGCTGCACCTTTACCAGCTTTGATAACACTTTAATGCATCAATGATTACAATCAAAAATATATAATACAGTATGGTGTTCTGAGATGGACCGATCTGCATAATGAGTATTTTACTTTTGGTACTTTACGTATATTTTGATGCCAATACTTTTGTACTTTTACTTAAGTAACATTTTGAATGCAGGACTTTTGCTTTTAACAGAGTATTTGTGAGGATCTGCAGTACTTCCTCCTTCTTTTTCCCCTGTCTGTGTTTGTTTTGTCTGTGTGTCTATGTGTCTGTCCCTGGCTGGGCGTGGCTACCTACATTCCGATTCCCGCCAACTCACCGCCTCAGCTGCTGCTCATCTCACTGATTGCCACTACTCACCTGCACCTGCTTAAAACCCTGGTTCCCATCTTCAGACTTCGCCAGTTCTTCGTTTATTCTTCAGTGGTAAACTATCGTCCAGGCCTACTAGTGGTTTTTCCTAGTGACTTTTTGATGCTCCTAGTGAAGGGAGATCATTTCCTAATCCTGCTTGTTCTTCCTGTTCCAGATCCACATACTCCAGCCGCTCTGCCTGCCACGTCCAGCCTCCCCTCCTGATCAGCCCAGCTCCACGTCTTCCCTCTACGTGTGCTTCGTCAACTCCTTGTCAGTGTCGTGGACAAAATAAAGCCTTTTTGACACTTCACCACAGTCTCAGTTGTAGTGCTTGCATAGCGGCCGGGTTCTCATCTCCAGTCACTTCTCGGGAAACCTAACAGTAAACCTACACTCGGGTACTTCTACTTTACTCGAGTAGAAGATCTGAGTGCTTCTACAACCTCTGGTAAGGTCAGGTCAGTTTTCTCAATGAATTACATTCTTTTTAAAAGTTGCTTGTTTTTCATGATATATTTGATTTTCCTATTTATGACTTTACATGAGAGATCAAAGATGACTTTTTGGTTTAGAGTCTATTTCACAAATTGCCCTGTGTAATGTACAGCATCAACATTTCATAACTTGACCTACTATTGAAATCAGAATCGAAAAACAAATTGTAATAGCTAGTGTAAACCAATAAGAACAGGTATTCCTATTTAAGAAACATTTCCATGTTGAAAAACCTTGTAAAATCCCAAAATGTTGACCAGGGTCACATGGTGATAAAACAACTTTTCAAACAAATGTTGGTGCCACTCACAATTTTTGAACCTTGGTTTTGAACCATGAATGAAGTGTTTTCTTACTATATTGATTCAGATATGCATAGAGTTTGTGATCTGAAACAGTTCTGACTATCACATTTACAGTTTAGAAAGATTGTGTTAAAGAAAAAATGAGCCAATACAGAAACTGAGGAATACTGAAGGGGCTGACAATATGTCATTATTTACACAGTACACTGCACAAAATGTCAAGAGGAACTCAACATGCAATGGCCCATATACACATAATTATGATCATAGTAATCTCGTATAGCTCACCATCATCAAACTGCAAAGTCATGTGCAAGGAAAAAAACTGAATGTTTAAATATTGAAGTAATATTGATTTTCTTCTGAGTGTGAACTAATGAAATGTGTGTTGAGACATCCAAATGTCAGGTATTGATCTCACTGAGCACGCAAAAGTACTTTATGTAAGCTACTTTACTCTCATGGTCAAATATTGCATGACTAACAAAGGCTAGAAGCCAGATAGAGGAAGGACATCTGCAACATGCTTTGTTCATGATTCTAAACATGGTTATTGTGTCAGTAAATTGGCAACTGCCAGCAAAATGAAAAGATGCTTCGTCATCGGGTGGTGAGTCATACTGGTCAACATGGCTTGATTTTCTTTCACCATGAATGACAACATTGTAAATGTGTTTAAACAGAAATATTTTATTTTGCTGCTGCCTCCTACACTACAGAATTGTCTGTTATGTCTAGCTGAATGCTATTGAGCTTCTTATTGATTTTTATTCCAACAGTAGTACTGGTTTTGTTTCAAAACTGTGAAATAATGTATTGCACAGTGTGTTGTGTTACACATTCTGTGACAGCAATCTCATATTTTTTTGCATTTAAAGTCATGAACATTTAAAAGGAAAAAAAATGCTACAATGATATCCATGCCAAAAGAAAACACACCTTTGTGGGCTATGTAAGAACTCACTGCACACACCAAAGTGGTCCTTGAAGAGAACATAATTGTACATTTTCAGGTTCATATTTGTATCTTGCTGTGACATGTCTCCATGCTTTAATGTGCTGTATGCCTAACTCATCTCTTTCAACTCCACTTCGAGCGATATAATTACTAACAAAGAACTGCTAACTATCTAAAGCCAGTTGAGTAGCACTTGAAATGTTTGGCTCTATGAAACCTGATGTACTTATATGATTCTGTTTTCTTCAAGTTTGTGTCTTCCTGGTTGAACGCACTTATTGTAAGTCTCTTTGGATAAAAGCGTCAGCTCAATGTAATGTGCTACAGCACCTCTTTTCACCCTCTGTCTGAAACCAGAGCCCAGTCTGCTCTGATTGGTTAGATGGCCGACTCTGATGTGATTGGTCAACCTATTAGAGATGCCCAGCCCCTTAGCCTATCACGTACAATATGTTGAAGCGCTAACTAATAGAAGCGCAAGTGTTACATAGTGATGTCACTATGTTACGGGGAGTAAACAAAGGAGTGACATTAAGGCTTTTCAGGCAGGGGGTGTGTGGGAAAGAATTTGGGGATTTTAGCCTATATGCAGACCATTTACATGCACAAAAACCTATATAACACACTGCATTTTTACATTCATGTTTTGGATATACTTGCTAAGCTTAGCAGAGATGAGTTTCGTTTTTACACAGAGAAACTTGGAGAACATCTAAGCGCCAAATGTCAACTCCACTGGTGACTCATGTCCTAAAAAACAATAACTTCTATCTACAGCTTCAATTGCACCTTCAGTCGTCCTGAGGGGGCAGAGATTGCTTCCTTTAAGGTATTGAACTTGTGAGCTTCCGTTATTACCTTTCCCTCTTCTCTGGGCTTCTGTAGGATCACTCTCATTCATCACATCATTACCACTATATTTACGGACACACATTGTAAAACAAATTGAAAGAAATATAGGAGTCTCATTTCCTCTTGGTGCTTAATTGCAAAAGCTGAGGACAGATTGTTTGTATTATTCTTTGCTATCATACTAGATTGTTGCAGCATTGTTTGAACAGCAATTACATTGATTCTGTTAAAGTCTTCATTTCCATCCATCAACGCTAACCTAACAGGCCTATTCTGCGAGCGACAATACATAACGCATTTACATTGACAAAGAGGTCGCCCACTCTGACCTCCCCTTCAGTCATCTAAGTGAAAACATGTTTCCGTGAAAGCTTTGTTCCCCCGGCAACAGTGCATCTAACTTCTCTGATAATGGAGATGTTGTTAGTGCGGGTCATTGCATCCTTTATGTCCTCTGTGTCTGACTCAAAGAAGGCTGAAGGGTCCATGAAATACAGAATCATTTTCTTAAGATCACTAAGCATCTTAAATTAAATATAAATCCTGAATCAACCGTCACAAAAATCAGGCAAGGATTAGCTCAGTTGTTTCATGATTATGAGAAAAATAACATACGAATGGATATATTGTCTTTTATTTCACAAGCAGCAGTTTCATATTTTCTTTTCTTGTCGTTGTCTTTTCTTGCTAGTTGTAACTCACTTACTGTCGCTGAGATTTGTATGCAAGATGATTACTCACCAAAACCTTGACGTCTTGCATCAGCCAAAGTCATTGAAATGTATGGATTTAGCTTTTTCCACACCTGGCATCACAAAGTACGTCACAGTAAAAGACAAAAAAGGCAAACATATAGAAATATGAAATATAGAAATAATCATTAATTCCAAGAAAAAGGACAAACAAATAAAATAGATAAATAAAAAACGAAATAATGACATCTATAATAAGTAAAACATATTCAAAGATTCAAAACAAGTCAAAGAGGAAGTGCCTGAGTTGCTTTCAGAGGTGATTATAATGTACAATGGATTGGAGAGATCTTGAACACAAGTAGAGATACTTCCAAAGTTTAGGACTTCAGAGAAACTACATTTTTCTTTCGTGATAGCTTTCGGCTACAGTTTTTAATAAAAAGTGATAATTCTCCTATCACTGTTTGCAATTCTCAAATCCTTAGCAAATGTTCTTATAATGGTATATACAGTTGTTGCTCTCACATAAAAATGTAATGTTTAGGTACAAATATCTTCAAATGAAGAAGTGATGCATCCTGTTAAAGCCTTCAAGCACTAAGCAAAATAAACACTAGGCCATGCCCTCTCAGGTGACAGGAAGTTAAAACCCAAGTGCTTTGAGCACCAGGAAAACTCCACATAAATACATGTATTATTATTATATCCCTGGTGCTGCCTGTAATTCTCCTTCGATACATCTTTGTGAAAATTGAATGATGATGTTGAATGATTGCTCCAAATGTGTGCAAGCAACTGAAAAACACTGTAGTTTATGAGGAGCGTTCTCATTGATTGGTCTGTACTGTGCTGAGCTGATTGCCCTCCCTCTCCGCTCCAACATCTCTGAACTTTTACACAATCATTTTGTTCCGTAGCCAATTGCACCGTAATTTACTTGAAATGTGTTTATGTTGTCTTTCGTTGTAGAACAGGGCGCAATTAGTAAGATCCCAAGCCCATGAAATGGCTAATGGCTTCTATAGATAGATTTAAGAGACTTATACAACCCATGTTTTAAACTCATAAGGAGTGTTTTCATTGATTGGTCTGTGCTGTGCTGAGACGATTTCCCTCCCTCTTTGCTCAACCAGCTTTCAGCTTTTACATAATAATTTAGTTCTAGCCAATAGCACCGTCATTTACTTGAAATGTGTTAATGTTGTCTTTCGTTGTAGAAAAGGGCGGAAATAGCAAGATCCCAAGCCCATTACATGTCACTTGTTAGACTCTTCAAAGCGACTTACATACTCAATACTGTGGGCAATCCCCACAGGAGCAATTCGGGGTGAAGTGTCTTGCCCAGGGACACAACGACATGCTGACTGCAGTGGGGTTTGAACCTGTGACCCCCTGCACCACACGCCAAATTCGGAAATGGTAAATTATGACTGAATATATTTTAGAGGCAGGAACCACACATTTCCAACCCCTGCCGCCCACTTGCTCCCCCCCGCTGCTGTGCAGATCAGAGGATTAAACACTTGGTTTGCAGAGGAGACCAGAGGCGAAATATGCACTCAACACTCCAGACTCCACATTAGACACGTGCGACAATGTGTGAGAGGAAATACAACATGCTTTCAGAAAAATCATTTTATTAACATACTGATTGTTATGGAAATAATTGTCATAGACGCCAAGATGTGACATACAGGACAAACCTTGATGTCTGTTTACCTCCTTTAAGGACACAGGCTGCTTAGCCAATAATGTTATTGTTCCCATTCTATGACCGGTCAATACTGGGTCACAGATGGTCTGTGCTGTGGGTACACTGGGACACTTCCTTCTCTGTATTTGTGGACTCCAAGGTGAAATCTTCGAGGTCATAAGTGTCCGACGCAAGTAACTCAGTGTTCCCACACTGTTTAGGCTATCTTCTCAAATATGTTGTTTACTATCTGCGAAACCAGTTAGATGGGCTGGCAAGAGAGAGGCTCTCCAGAATTGACGTGGCAACTCTACCGTGAAGTCAGAACCTCTGACTCTTGGACTTGTGATGTGAATCCTCCGGCCGTTAACTCCAAATAAACCACCAGTGTTTGACATCAAAGCTACTGCTCCTACCGTGTCTCCTTCCTGAGTCGGTGACTCCCACTGCATAGCTACACAGAAGTTTCCTCTACACTGATGAATAACACATGCTACTGGTGCAGCTTCTTATCTCTCATGGATTGCTGCAGTGAAAACACTGAAACATTGACTTAAATGTAATAAGTCAGCAAACTTCACATAGCTGTAGTCCTAAGCAATAATATTAAGTTTAAATGAAAAGTATTAGGTTCAACTTAATATTATTGCTTTCAACTAACCTATTACAGTTATGTGAAATGAAAGTCAATGTTTCAGTTTTTTCACTTGTAAAACCGACCAAAAAGAGGTCATCCAGCACATGCCTGCATTGTGTATAACCGTATTGTTATTGTGTAACCCTATCCTAAGGGAGTGCATGTACGTAGACACGTTAGTTTAGCTGCTATAGGCTTAGACTGTCGGGGGACACCTTACTTCTTCCTTCTGTCTGTCTGTACCTACTCTCGTTCCGAATAACCCAGCTTCCCCCAAATTTATTTTTGGTGTCTATCTACGCTGGGATCCTGAGTCGAGGCTAATCCTGTTGCTGTGGTCCTATGTCCTGGATCTATCCTGAGTTCTGGATCTGAGTCCTGGACTTCGAGTCGTGGCTGAACCGTGGTCCTGCCTGACTCTCATCATACTACTTCCCTGATGGCTCCCACAGGATTGTTGACATCCTCGTGGATTGATCTTCTTATTATAGACACATGCATTTCCAAACATTTGGTCTACTGTAAAATGTATTATCTGTTAGATTTACACACGGCATCTATTGCACGTCTGTCCGTCCTGGGAGAGGGATCCCTCCTCTGTTGCTCTCCCTGAGGTTTCTCCCATTTTTCCCTTTAAACTGTGGGTTTTCTCTGGAAGTTTTTCCTTGTACGATGTGAGGGTCTAAGGACAGAGGGTGTCGTATTGTCATACTGATATTCTGTACACACTGTGAAGTCCACTGAGACAAATGTAACATTTGTGATATTGGGCTATATAAATAAACATTGATTGTGCAATCTTTTATACATTATCACAGGTTGTGGACCATGTTCCTCTTTTGTTGGCCCTGCAGTGACAACAGAAAGTATATAAACGTTTGAAAATGCTTATATAGGGCTAATTTAGTGTGCTTCTCTGACACGCTTAGTTTATTCATTAGTGCCTTCCTTTATATGCTGCTCTCACCTCTCTCTGCTCTCGGGGGATCTGTGCTCTGCCCGGCTTTTATAATCAATCCAACAGCAAACAGCGGCTAAAAGCATATATAGCAGAAGGCAGGGAGAAGAAAATGAATATTTCCTGTCCTTCTGAACAATACAGACCATTGTCCTGTATTTTCATACACAGTAAATATACTTTGTGATTCTACACTACCTTTACTACCATAAATAAACCCAACTCGGACAAAAAAATAAAAATAATTCTTTTTTTTTTTAGCATTGTTGGAGGGAGCCTGGGATATAAGATTTCTACTGCTTACAATTGTTCTTCTTCTTCCCTGTTTATTTATTATATTAAAACTGTTTTTTCTTAAAAATTCATTAAGAAAAATGGGTCTATTGATTGGTAAGTTCATGTGATTATTGTGTGCGTTTTCGCATTATTTTTGGTTTATATCTCTAAATAATACCATCGTTTTATTAATCCGCTTTTGTTGCCATTTGTTTTTCTCTTTGAGCAAATGGGAAGTACATTCCTCAGACATATGTATTCTTTTTTCAATATCTGGATTTGATGCAGTCTTGAGTGTATAACCAATAATACACAAAACACATAATGAATACAATGTGCATATTATGAATTGAATAAAGCCATCAGTACATTTCACAGCTGAAAATATCTTTATTTTATCATTTAAACGTGTATTACATTTTGCTTTTGATAAATATATATTTCTGAGTAAAATCTACAGGGTGTTGAGTTAAAAAAAGAGATAAACATGCACTGTAAGATGCAACAGGCAAAATCACAGAAAACTAACTCAAGGAAAATAGGTCAGTGCAAAAGAGGATGATTTGCTCGGAAATTAGACCCTCAGAAGAAAATTGCATCTGAACAGAAAATAACAAGAAGACAAGAGGTTTTTATTTTCACTGCTCTGAGGTCGGACACAAGCTTACAGGAAAACACACAGAGAGAAAAACACAGATCTGCTGTCATAAGGAGATGAAAGCATGGAAATGATGATCATCTCACAGCTTTTATATTCACAAAATACAAACCTTTTCAAACACAAAACTGTTACATGTTAAAGTACACTCATTGATAAACATGTTCATTTAAATATACTTTACACAAGAGAAACATGCCATGAATACAATCATTGCAAAATACAAGTACATTTTTATAGTAGGGTCCAAAAACTATTCTGCTGAGGTTAATTACTTATCAAATATTTAATATTTGTACTAAAAGTATTCAACACCTGATTTTTGAACTTCTTGTATACATTCCAATAAGATGTGTGTGAGCCTCTCCGCTCACACAGGGTTCAAATATGGACGGAAAGAGCAGGTTCGTGTAACACAGGCGTTTATTAGCTCCAAACAAAAGTATCCACGGGTCTCCAACGTTGCCCGCGTGGCAACCTTCACAGGTCCTTTTGCCACCTTCCAGGATCCCGCCTACTGCAAACAGACCAGAACCAGGTTACGACATGCTTTTATTCCGGCACTGATTACCTGATTCCGATCAGCTGTCTGGCCTCCGGCCGAGCCACTCCCTTCACTCCAGCAGCCGGCGCCCTAACCCCACCCCGCTGCCACAATGTGTTTTAAATGCTGAGATTGAAGTATAACTGAATATCTTGTTTGCACGCAATTAACATATATAATTCAAATATACCAGTAACATCTTATACAGAACAGCATCTGCATGCACGATTGAACAAAAACCAAATAACATCAGCTCCAGTTAGACAAAATACATCTTGATAAAAGACTAGCACTTTCAAAACTAGTCAAAGTCAGACTTTAGATCTTTCAGAAGATTACAGTTGCAGCTGAGCTTATGTGAGGAAAAGATCACATAAGAGATAAAACGTGTACACTTTACATCAGTGGGGGAGAAGCACCACTTTGCAGAGGAATACTATTCCTTCACACTTGACAATGTTTACATCCACAAGTATTCAGAATATGACAATATCCCAAATTTGATGCGGTTCCTTGTGGGTGTTTCGATTAAAGCCTTATTCCAATCGAGCATTTTCCGATCAAGTCGGATATCCCAATAACATTCACATTCAAGACCCTTTTTGTAGATGTATACAGTACATACAGTGGATTTGAAATACGCGCCTCACTTAGGGTATTGTATTGTACTTTTGTAGGCCGACCCCAAAGTTAGCAACGCAAAGGGAACCCTTGACAAAAAGTGGGATTTTACGGTTGGATTTCGGAATATTGCAGAAAAACAGCTCTGTGTCAAACACATGTTTATGATAATTATCACATTTTGTTCAGCAGGATAATCTCCACATATTTATAATTTGTAATTTATGAAATGTAAATACGATTGCCAGAAGTAAAAAGCTAACTGTAGGTCTACCGCATTATGGTCACCTGGCTGCACATCACCACTGCTAAGCTAAGGGCGCTTTTGTGTCGGCGTGATGACGTTTTGTAGTCTTTTTCAGTGTCTGCAAGACACTAAGAAGATTTGAACATTCACGAGTCGAGTATTTACTGACGTATTTTATGTCTGAGAACAACATTTAAAACATATTTTCAGATTGACCCTATGTCAAGCTTCTAACCACAAACACATTTAAAAAAAACGTTGACTTGGAGACGAGGGAACCGGATTTGCTCCTGTGGGTATTGTCCACAGTACATGTATGATATCAATGTGTACTTGTAAAAGCGCCTATGACTTCGATGACTTCGAGGCGTGAAGATGGACGGTGTGGCGCAGTGCGCTGTGATCATCAGATCAAGGGGTGAAACCCGCCGCTGCTGCGTCTGTAAAGCCGTTGTGTCCTTGGGCAAGACACTTCACCTGAACTTGCTCCTGTGGGTATTGTCCACAGTGACCATTGCATGTATACAAAATATGTGTAATGTGTATTTGTAAAGCGCTTTGAGCATCTGGAAAAGCGCTATAATAAATGTAAGGAATTATTATTATTATTAATGCTATTTCCAGGTTAGGACTCTGGAACTTAAGGACATGCAACAGCAGACGCATGCTTAAAGTAAGAAGAGCCCCAATTTCTGCCAACATTAGGAGAATGATTCATAGTTCTGAACATTTAGAAAGACTTTAATGTCATTAGGTTTTTGGAAATGCGGAAAAAAAGCTGACCATTTGAAGAAGTTGATTGCAGGGATGACAGATAATATTAGGGAATATTCATGTTGGTTAGCTGTGTAATCAATCATGTGGTAGGAAGTAAGAAAAAGGTCATTTTCAGAATAAGGGTCAAAACCTGAATATTTTGTGCATGTAAACATAGTCAATGACCCTGAACTTGCATCCAACCCTGTTTAAGTCAAACCAAAAGTAAATGTTGCTGGCTAACATTAATTTTCCTTCACAGTCGCCAACCTTTGAACATCTTTGGGACCATTTGAAAAGGTGAAACATAACTGTAACCTTATGAGACACATTCTGCGCTGCTCTTAAAAGTGCTGGAATTATGAAGATTCTCATACTGACAGAAACACCCAGCAGCAGGCCATGGTTAAGGCAGTAGGAAATACTGAGAAGTTTCCACTTTTAATAAATACTTTTCCGAGTTTTAATCTGCTCTAGAGGGACATGCTATAGTGGTAAGTACAAAAGATGATGAAAGAAACAGATTTTTGGTAACACTTAAAGGGGACATGTCATGCTCACAGAGGTTTAACATGTATTAAAATGCCTTTATGTTAAACTAACATGTAAAAAACAGCAAAAGTAGTTCTCAAGCAATGGGTGTGTAGATACATTCTAATGTGACACAGGAAGGGGAGCCTATTCTGAATGGTTTGTGAGCCCCCAAAATACTGACTGGGTTGTCCTATTTCACAGTTTGTGGGTTGGTAGGCACTGCAGATCACCACATTGTTGTCACTGAAAAAGTCACAATATGTCCCCTTTAAGAATAATACAATATGTTCTTTTAATCTCTTCTTCTGTTAGCTCCCAGAACTGTGAATGTCGTGATGAGAAGCTTGCACTTTTTCTCGAGAATATCAGCTGCGATGTCTTTCACATAAGGCAATCTGTATTCAGCCCGTCAGGAAAGCTGAATCACTTGTCAAGTCTGTCGCTGAAAGGGCAGATTCAGTGTTACCGTGGCTTCTCTGGGCTCTGGGAGAGGCCTGTTTATCATTTCACATTCATTCTGTCGCACGTGCTCCTCGTTCATCTGCGACACTTCCGTGGAGCCGGCTTCAAACCCGGGCACGGTGTTGGCGACGTGAACCACGTGGACCTTGTTTCTGCCTTTTTTACTAAGGATACAGCTGAACACTTTCTTAAAGCCTTTGCGAAAGTGCTTGGACACCAGAGCGTACACGATGGGGTTGACACAGGAGTTAGCGTAGGCCATGCAGTGGGAGAGGATCCTGAAGGCGTACGTGGTCTGGTTGAAAGGGAAGTCTCCGTACAGGTAGCACAGGATCACCACGTGGTACGGCAGCCAGCAGATGCAGAAAAGCACCGTGACGATGATGATCATTTTTGTGACTTTGCGTTTGGCCCTCTTGGATTCCGACATGCCGTCCAGCGGGTCCACGGCCGTCCACAGGTACTTGATGGTCCGAGTGTACGAGAGACTCACGATGAGCACGGGAATGACGTAGCCGACCAGGAACGTGCACGTGTCCAGCAACTTCCTGTTCTGCTCCTCCCAGCCAGGGATGCACACAGTGCTGTTGGCGTAATCGATCAGGTCATAGTAGCTCAGATACGGACCCGCGAAGACCAGAGAAAGACCCCAGATGATCACCATGGCAACCACTGCGTTACACGGGGTACGCAGCTCTCTGGAGCGTAGCGGGTAACGAATGGCCAGATACCTACAAAGAGGAACAAAATATACATTGAAGTGGGATCCAAAGCACATGAAGCTGATAATTAGCGGACATGCTGAGCCAGTGGGAAAACTATAGGCTGAAAGAGTCGCATGCGTTTTTAATTAGAGACTCGTATCAAATCAGCAGGTGCCCATTTTTCTGTAACGCCTCAATAAAACTAAAATCTCAGAAGAAGTAATTAGGTGTTCTGGGGGGCAAACATCTTTGTTGATTTATGAGATATGTTTTTGTTCTGTTTTGTTTCATCTTGGGCCATGCAGTGGGAGTCATTAGACCAATTTAAAACTTATAGTGCAACCCAATAAAATGTGCTTTCATGCATTGTGATTAATTTAGAGATTTTTCTTGGTGTCCACTCCAAATCTAAAGTAAATGTACAGTACATTAGGGCTTGTTTTAGAGTTTCACCTTGCATGTTATGACTTAAATGTGAGTGAGTGACCTCACAATCTTCCTCCACACTCAGTGTTACGAGTCCTCTTGCTCGCACTGAGGCTTTTGTGTTAGATAATGATCATTCAGCCGTTTGTGGGGTTTATTGAATAAAATCCACCTTAGGGAAATATGCGATACTGGCTGTTATATCCACAGAAAGGTCTAATCTGATTGCACAGACATCCCTTGGTATAGCCATGACAAAAGCACAAACCATGCGTTGTGCTCTGTCTAGATGTGGCTCAGCAGGTCGACGATAATCCCACCATCCATCATGTACTATCATGAAGAAAGAGCCTGATGTTTTCCTGGCAGAGAAGTCTTTCAATAGTCTGTCACCACACTGATTGGCAACGTTTTTGACTCATCGTCACCTGATATGTTACTCTGGGAAGGAACTTGTAAAATTGTATTTGCCATATTCAACACATGGAATATTTTGGATGCTTTACTTCTAAGAGGCAGGTCACCTGAAAATAAATCTCCTCTTCCATGTGCTTTTGCAGGACACTTCAGCCATAGCTCTCCAGAATAAGAGGCAACAACCTCTCTGGTCTCTGAAAAGCTCACTGAAATGGGGCCAAGCACTCCACGTCTAACATGAAAGGACCAAAGCAGATCAGTGAACCTACTTGTCCCTAATGAGATCCACAACTGCGGGTACATTTATCTGGAAGCTTGGATGAAATTGACAGATTAATGAGAAAACATGAGCAAATGATCTGTCTGTTAATGTCTGACAAGATGCAGACTGGGAATGTGTTGAACAAGATTCTGAATCACCACTTTTTCGTTGAAATGGAATTTCAAAGTATCCCCCTTTAAAAACTGCAGGCATATAGACATGAACTTCAGGATATTATGCAAAACTCACAAATGGACTATCTTTTCTTTCTATCTTCCCGCTTCAACTAATTTAGTTGACTTCTACCTTGTCTGTATCAATTGTCTGAAGAGGCACTAATTTGCCATTATTGGGCAAAAAAGCCATAATAACCTTTCAGCATATTGTAATTCAAGTGGTACCCCTGGGTATGTCGCTCAACTCGAAGCCAAATTATAAGCGACATTTTCTCTGCATCTCTTAAACACTTCACCGAAGTCTGTCTCTTACTTTCGGTTGCTTTGCATTGGTTGGGAGTTTTTGCCCAAGCTGTAAGTAGTAACTCTTCCTGGGTGATATTTCCCTTGTTGAATCAGAATTTCACCGTCTGAAAGGATGTGCATGCGCTGCCTTTTTTTAACAGTCAATCAAAAAGCCTCCCTTTCTAAAAATGACCTGTGATCAGCTAGATTTTTCCTTTTACATGTCTTTCCTAAAGGCTGCAAACAGAGTCAAGAGGAGGTGCGAACTCTAGTTTTAAAAAAAAGAAGAAATGTTGAGGGTATTATGCAATGTTGCCTTATGATGCAAAACAAATATATTGCTTACACTTTAAACAAAGAGTAAACAATTATCTCTGAAGATGATTTTTAAATTGTAAGCATTTTTGCACAAATATAACTCATTATATCCTGTTATCTCTGGCTGTTTTACTGTTACCTTACATAATGTGGTTTTAGTGCAAATAAACCCCCTGATTAGTTAAAAAACAACAGCAATGTTTTTTATATTTTATTGAATCATTTTCGCATGGGAACTGGCATAAAATCACAGTAATCGTTTGATCTTGCCTGCAGGCTCACTGCAGCAGCAAATAGCTTCCATTAAAAGACTTAGTGTGTCTGAATGTGTGTGTGTGTGTGTGTGTGTGTGTGCTGCTGTTCACTCTGTGATTTAATTCCTGCTGAGGTTACCTGGTGAAAAGTGTACCTGCTGCTGCCTTTTAACTTTTTACACGGAAATAGCGGAAATCAATTCACATCTCGACTCAGATGTCCTTGCTTTTTTCCGGACTGGGTCTAGCTAGCATCCTGAAAAATCCATCGCATCCTCAAACACAGCCAGTGTGAGCAGAGGGCAGCTACACACTGACTCTGTCCATATTGACTGAGCTGACAATGTTTTCCAATAACTATAATGAGGGCTTAGCATTTACTCTGCGAGGGATATCGTTTTCAGGAAGGATAATGCATGATTCTCTCATAAGATGGCCAATTACAGATGCAGCGCCTCTGTAAGGTCTTATGGGTCTCTGAATTGTCCTACCTCCGGGGTCTTGCTGTTCTCGATGTTCCTGAGGTTGTTTTTCATCTTCAGATGAGACAAATAAAATGTGTGAAGTATAGTCATAGCATGAATAAACAGAGTGGGAACTTGAATAAAAGCTTCCTTGCAGATTGTCTTGATTATTGGGAACTCAAGGGGAAAGAGGTGAGGCAGGTCATGGTAATCGCATGTATGAAGCTATGGTATGAAGTAATGAATAAGTAAAGATGAGCCCTTCTTGTTACAAATTGAAAGTTTAGTGGGTGCTTCTGCTGAGTATAACCTTGGCTGAGCTGATATTCTGTCTTTCAGATGCTGTAGCAGGCTCTGTTTTAAAGCTATAGTGAAGTTACTGGAATCATATGAAACCAAAAAACCTACATAATCCATAGGTACCATGCAATGCTAGCTATAAATAATAAATAGATAACGCTCTACAGTTAAGCTAGATTCTGAAGGCAAAAAAAGGGCATGGCCATATTTACAGGGGTACTTTGACCTGTCACTTCATATCTGAATGAAAAAAGGTGCTATCCACAAGGCTCCATTTTAAAGTCATGCATATGCTAATCCCTTTCAGTTTTGGCAAAACTCTGCAGTTTTTTGCATACAGTGTGTGTTAAGCCTATTCTATCTTGTTGAATATATTTCTGTATGCTGGGTTCCCTATACATTTTTAGATGAATTCAGTATAACTGGCCAA
Organism: Gymnodraco acuticeps; assembly: GCF_902827175.1. Classification (NCBI taxonomy): domain Eukaryota; kingdom Metazoa; phylum Chordata; class Actinopteri; order Perciformes; family Bathydraconidae; genus Gymnodraco; species Gymnodraco acuticeps. Next base: position 11,747,427 of record NW_022990238.1, on the reverse strand, counting down.
GCAGGAGCCTTGTGCATTTAATCATTACATTACATAGCATTTAACTGGGTTTTATCCAAAGCAACTTACAATAAGTGCAATAAACCATAACGATTCAAACTAAGAACAACAACAACAACAACAGTGCTGACATATTTACCTTCAACAAGCAATATCGTTGTAAGTGCTGGTGCATAAGTAAAACTCTTAAGTGATCTTAATATTTGTTTTCATCTTATTCTTTGGTGGTGATGCTAGTTTCCATAGTAACCATTTAATTGCAGTGAGGCCATTTATTGCAAACTGACTGCACTATAGCCTACATTTAAAAGCTCTCTAGGATAATCAAAAACTACAGAGTGAGGAATTTAAGATGATTCGTATTCATGATGAAGGACTTCCCTAGATATACTGACAATAAGGGTGTTTCTGAGCAGTTTCCAGAACAATAATGCTCGTCAAAACATACAATTCTAACAGAAATCTCAACCTTTAAAAGATTTTTGACACCAAATCACAGCATGAGTTATTCTCTGGTGTTCATGAGATATTATCTGGTGTTCCACTAGGTCTTGGTGTTTAAATGTGGTATTTTGGAGAAATCTTTAAAAAAAATTCTAGAGAGGTGAAACATTGATAAATGTAGCAATATGTCTGTGTAACAAATTGCATGAAACCCAAAATTGCTGCAAAAATATATAAGACCTGTTAGAGAATAATTCTGTCTTTACTTCTAGATATTTAACCTTTCTGCCTGTTGACGTTTATCACCAACCCTGAGTCTGTTATCTCCCGTAAGGGATGTGCTAATGCAGTCATATGGTGTTGTTCCCAGTTTTATGACCGGTCAACTCTCGGTCACAGAGCCTAAAAGTATCTCCAGATGTTGGCGATATCTCCAGTGTTCCTAGGTGTTTACGCACCATCCCCCAATATGTGGATTAACTCTCTGTAAATTAGTTAAACGGTCTATCGAGAAAGAGGCTGGTCAGATTTGACATGGCAACCCACCAGTGCAGTCAGAATCTCTGGCTGCTGTGACTTGTGATGTGAATTTCTCCGGCTGATACTTGTAATAAACTATCAGTGTTTGACATCAAAGCTCCAACTCTCCTCGTGTCTCTCTGAGTCCTGACTCTCCATTGCTGCAGAAGTTTCCCTTACAAGACCGTATAGACTCTAGAGCATGAGCATGGTCATCATACTACGTTTATAATATAAGCCCTTGTGCACTTTTTACAATTTATCTTAATTAATGTGTTAATTAATTTATATTTCTGATGAATGACTAGGATAGGACACAGTGCAGAGCTGTTGCAGATTTTAATTAATTTCAATGAGAATATGTAGGTACAGTTTTGCTTCCAAAGAGGCTGTTTAAATAGATGCATCTCTGCACAGCCTATGTAAAACATTATGAGTCAGGCATTAGCTGACAGTTACTTAAGTTATAATTTTTTAACCTTATTATTGTAAAGTGCCGTCCATAAACATGTACAACAGCTTTGGCACTGCATTTAGCATAGATGTTTTCACTCCTTCAAATCAATAAAATGCGCGCTTGAATTTTTAAATAATTCATGAATCCGTTCTCTTTCACTTTTATGTGGAGGACAACGCATAACCCTGAAAGCTTTAAATATGGCTGAATGAAAGGCAATATTAATTTGAGTTAATTAAAGGGAAGAGAAACTAGTCTACGGGTATGCATTAATTAGTGAATTTCAGATTCAGATTCAGATTCAGATTCAGAATTTAGACCTTTAATGGTTGCTATAATGATATTTTCACAGATTTTACCTTGTAACAGCTGATACTTGCCTCTCAATGTGCATTTCTGAGACGTTACAAGCAAAATAAAATAGAGATACCAAAGTGAGTACAAACTACAGTTCACTATGATAATTGAATAAGAGTTGCAATTTATCAATTGAAAATGGCAAAACAATTAGTTGATTAATTATAAAAATGATTGACTGATAGATTAATCATCAAAATAATTATTCATGTAGTTGCAACAAACAGGAAGCAAAGGGCACCATGGGAAATGAACCAGGAACAACATGTGATTATAATAATTATCTAAAAGACATTCTAAAAGCAATGATGGTTTCAAATGGCACACATGAGCTTGGTAGTTAGGTCACCATTATCTTTAAAAAGTAATTTGTTGTTACAACAATTACATATCTTCTCTTCTGAGGATAATAACTGTAACATACCTGTCAACAGAGACAGCAGCGAGTGTGAAGCTGCTGGCGTACATGGTGAGGTTGATGAAGAAGTGCACCACTTTGCACATGAAGGATCCGAACACCCAGCCCTCCAGAGAGTAGATGGTGGCTTGAAAAGGAACGCAGAAGATGATGAAGAAGAAGTCGGCCACGCTCAGGTTGAGTATGAACAGATTGGTTGTGTTGTATCCCAGCTGCCCGCTCCGCAGCAGCACAGCCAGCACCAGACTGTTGCCGATGGTGCCCAGCAGGAAGATGAGGGAGAAGACCACCGACACGATCACGCTGGTGGGATTCAGCTGGTAGCTGTCAGAGACATTAGTCTGCCCTGCTTGCCTGCTGAAATCCTCAAAGTCAGACATGTTGCAAGTCTGAAAAAGGAAAAGAGACAGAAAAAATATAACCACGTCTTTTTGATTGTTTTTGTATATCTCCTTGGAGATGTTAAAACACATCTACTGAGAATACTGCTGTGCAATTACATTTCCTACATTTCTCTTAGGGATGCAATGTGTAACATATGGGCAGTTTATATTTTTCCAAAAATAATCTTAACACTATCAACTGAATATGGAGAGGTTACAGTGTTGGTGTTGTGTCAGAGATGTCTTTGTTGTGTTGCTGAAATATCTAACAATTGCCCCAGTCCAGAGAACAAAAAAATGAAGCTTCCTAGGGGCGTCGTCAATAACGCATCAATCTTTTTTTTCTTTCATGGTTTTTACCATTAGTAAATAGTTGGAAATAAGAAGTAAGCAACTTGACTCTACTCATCCTCCCAGCCATCCGAGGCTGACCCACCGGGAGTATAGCGGGTGTTTTCCCCACGAGACAGACACGTTCAGTTGGCAGTTGCTAACCGCTAACTTTAGTGGTTAGCAACTAGCATATGGCAGTTCAACCCAGTCTCACGGCATTTCGTGTTATAGTCACGACATTTAATCTATTGATTCGTGTTCACCAACACGATTTTCCCCTTTTTTCGTGTCACACAGAACTATTTTAAAAGCAATGTATTTCTATTGGTAGTATGTTTCGTGCCTGCAGCACGTCTTTTTCTCTGGTCGGGTCGTGGAAGACCGGAAGCTGTGTGGTTCATAAAAACATTTTGTTACTCAATATCAAGCCACGATTATTGTTTTTATTTTAAATCGTATAATGTCGGACTTTTTTTGCCGTCCGTGAGGAAAGGAAATGGGGCGCAGATTACTGAAATATTTATTTAATATTTTTTTCCTTCTAATTTGTTATTCTTTTCTAAATAATACACTCTTATTTACTCAACAATAACACACAATTATCCTTGTTTTTATTTATTTGTTTAATTATATAATATCGGGCTTTTTTGCCGTCCGTCAGGAACTGAATTTCAAAATAAAGTCACTGGAAACAGACGTAGGCGATACACACCCACTGAACTGATTACCCAAGATCCTCAGCTATGGTTGAAGCTCGGTGATTGGATGTTTTAGCCGCAATGCACGTTGGGATATGGTGTTTATGCGATATGAAATCCGAAAACATTTTAAAAAAGAAAATAATACTTTATTCCGAGTGTACTTGCTTTTCTCTTTGAAAGTCATCACATAACGGCATTGTAATACACGGTTCGGATGCATTACATATTACACATCTGCCGTAGTTCTCTATTTATAGAGCCCTGATTAGAAGACCTTTGGACAAACTGGAAGAAATGCCGCCAAAACTGAATACGTGACGTGGATCATAAATATATCAGTAATTAAACAACATCTTCAATTTCTCTTCACACAATACGTCTCCTTGCAGTATCAACACTAATTCGGCTGACTTTTACATTTGATCTAATTGGTAGATAGGTAGTGGTGCACTGATAGACACCCGTTCGAGTCTGTTCGATAGTCTGCCGTGGTTTCATTACATTTCATAGAGCTGTTTGACGCTCGGGGTAACCTTGGCACACTGCCACTCCAACATCCAATCACAGAGCTTGAAGGTTAATCACGGGGATTGTCAAGCAAAGAGACTGTAGTCCCAAACGATAGCTGAGGATTATGGGTAGTGTAGTGTCCATCCTAAACTCAGAAAAAACTATTTGTTTCTCCGAATTGAAGGGGGAAAACACAAAAGCATTGTACACAATTTAAACCAATCAGTGTTGTGTAATTAACAAGGATAAACTGAAGTTTTTAGTTGATGAGTACTGCAGATTACTATGCAAACTTCGAGAACGGAAATACTGTTTTCACCCCAAGCTGTTGCCTGGCAACGCAATTCTGTTGATAGTTATTTCATATTGCATTAACACCATATCCCAATGTGCATTGCGGCTAAAACATCCAATCACCGAGCTTCAACCATAGCTGAGGATCTTGGGTAATCAGTTCAGTGGCTGTGTATCGCCTACGTCTGTTTCTGGCGACTTTATTTTGAAATTCAGTTCCTGACGGACGGCAAAAAAGCCCGATATTATAGAATTAAACAGATAAATAAAAACAAGGATAATTGTGTGTTATTTTTGAGTACATAACAGTGTGTTATTTAGAAAATAATAACAAATTAGAAGGAAAGAAAGATTTAAAAAATACATATTTTGTCAGGGTGCGTGGAAAAGGTAGGACCCAAATGCAGAATTTTAACAAAAAGCGAGCTTTATTAAATAATAAAAGCTGTGTCTAAAGGCAGTATCCAAAATATCCCAAAACAAATGAGCAGCACAAGGAACATGGACCGTGGAATAACATGGAGGGAAAACAATGGACCGACATGGAACACAGGGGAAGACTAGACTAAATACACAGAAGGGTAATCACAGGACAAGACACAGCTGGGCAGGGGAGGGAGAAACACAAGGGCAACAGGTGAACACAATGAGACAATCGGACACACCAGGGAAACTAACGACAGGGAGGAGGACCAGACAAAACACAAGGAGGAAGACAAAACACAGAATGAACAGACTTACAAAACCCATAACCAGACAGACAACACTAAAACTGTGACATAAACCTAGGAGTGTGACATATTTCCGTATTCTGCGCCCCATGTCCTTTCCTCACGGACGGCAAAAAAAGTCAGACATTATACGATTTAAAATAAAAACAATAATCGTGGCTTGATATTGAGTAACAAAATGTTTTTATGAACCACACAGCTTCCGGTCTTCCAAGACCCGACCGGACACAAAGACGTGGTGCAGGCACGAAACATACTACCAATAGAAATACATTGATTTTAAAATCGTTCTGTGTGACACGAAAAAAAGGGGGAAATCGTGTTGGTGAACACGAATCAATAGATTAAATGTCGTGACTATAACACGAAATACCGCTAGAATTCAGCCCGAGCAAACCCTCGCCATGGAGGCCCGAACCAAGGGTATTAAACCAAATCAGTAAAGTTGATGTAGCTGCCGTTACACAGGTTACACAGGTTACACAGGTTACACAGGTTACACAGGTTACACAGGTTACACAGGTTACACAGGTTACACAGGTTACACAGGTTACACAGGTTACACAGGTTACACAGGTTACACAGGTTACACAGGTTACACAGGTTACACCCTGCACTCGACCAGCTAGCTGTTGCTCCCGGTTTTGGTGTATTTGCTCGCCAAATTGCCACCACAACAGGCGCTAACTGAAGCTCCCCTCCAAGGAAAGCAGTCCCTGTTAGCTAGGAGGACGAAACATATTCTAATTCACTCGTCTCTACTAGCCCGAAACCAAGCTAATACATAACATATCAAATGTTAATGCCACAGTTAGCACAAAGCACAAAGATGAGGCTAGCGTTAATTTAAGACACCTGAAGATTATAAGATAAAAGTTTTATTTTGACTGTTTTAGGAGTTGGCCAATTTTGGATTCAGCCTTGCTATTAGTGAGTAGTAGATTTATTTTAACAAACTGATGGACCCAGTAGTATAGGTTAAATGCTGCCCCCTATATTTCATCGGATCAGGCAGCACAGTAGGCTATATCACATTGCTATTTTAAAGACAGGGCTTATAAACTAGTGATACCATGACAAAGGAGGTTCTTTTATGATGAGTTTGTTTTTGCAACATTAAAAATGATACTAAAAAAGATGACGAGCCTGCATGCACCATAAGATGATTTTATCCAATTAATCCCCAGTGTAGTCATGTCCTGTGTATTAATTAGACAGGAATGAGAGGTGGTTTTTAATTGCCATGGTGACGTGCTATCCAGGGAATATGTCCTTGTTTAATTACAAGTATGGTTGCAATACAGCTCAATTAAAATAGAGACTAATTTAAAAGGTTATTCTCAATTCACACATTGTATTACACCCTTGATTTGGGGTTTTTTTCTCCCTCACAGCCAACCACTCACCCCTTTCCTCTCTAAACCAAGGAATTGTGTCCCAAAACCCAAAGCAGCCTGAGTGCTTTCCTGATTCATTTTCTTAAAAGGACGAAGCTGGGGTATATTTTATTTTAGCCAAGAACATCCCATCCTTATACAGTGAGCAGGGATATATTCTGTCATTCTCTGTCAATAACAAAATCTGCTTCTGAAGTGTTGCAGTGTGGTTACAAAACCTTCCATGACATCAGTGTGCACTTTCTGGCTGGTAATTGGTGCAAAATTGAGGCTTGAAGGTAAAGGTACACTCTTGATGGTGAAATTGATGGGCCACAGTGAAGAGTATGGAAAACTAGAATGATGTCTCCCAACATGAATAGATGTTGTAAAGGAGTTTGTTTCTTGATGAAATGTTGAACTACGCCTAATGTTACAACCCTGTGTGTTTGGTCATATTCCATATTTGTCAGTGCATCTGTTTGTTAAAAATTGGTTGATGTCTATGGAACAGAACTATATCTGAATTCAGACATTACATAACAATACTTACATAGCAATTTCCAAGAAACAGAGATGATCAATTCGATTGGATAGGATTTATGGAATATATTCATTCTTTTAACGCTTACACCCTATACTTATTCCCCACTTTTCAAAAGATTTCTTAGAATCGGAATGTAAATTGCTTGAGGTTGTCACAAGGTGACATTGCATTGCATTGGAGGTAATGATAGGCAGCTGAAAGCAGGTGCAGCATTATGTGGTTCAAGTGTATTTCAATAACAGCCTGTCTTCCTACAAAAAACGACCATATAGGCCCTTATTACGACCAGGGGCACGTTTTAAAGTGTATGTTGTTTCGTATACGACCACCAGAGGTGCTCTAGTGGTCGTGTAAGAAACAATATGCTCCCGGCCCGTTCATTGCAAACGCTCCGGAGGGACGTTTATTCACAAATAATCCTCTCTGTGAAATCACTGTCAAATGATTACACAGTGATATCTGCATTACTCATCCACTAAAAAACATCATCCTTGTTAATTACACAATATTGATTGGTTTAAATTGTGTACAATGCTTTTGTGTTTTTAACCTTCGATTCAGAGAAACAAATAGTTTTTCGGAGTTAAGACACTACAGTTTCCGAAGACACTACACTACCCAGAATCCCCAGCTATCGTTTGGGACTACAACATCCGCCTTGCTTTACAAACCCCGTGATTAGTCATCAAGCCCTGTGATTGGATGTTGGAGTGGCAGTGCAACAAGGTTACGCTGAGCGCCACAGCTCTATGAAATGGAATGGAACCACGGCATACTTTCCAAAACTGGAATTGGAAGGTGATTGTCAAGTGCCAAAATAAACTATGCAATATATTGGACGTTAAGTACTTTGTCAGACTTCATATTTATCTGTGGATAACCCCAACGTTTTTTTCTTATTCAAAAGAAGACCTTAACTTAAAGTATTCTTTAATGTTTAAATAAAGCCTTATTAGTTTGTCTGTTTTGCACATCCTCCTCTGTCTTTGGACGTCCTGCACTAAACTGTTTTACTGTAGAGATCAGTATCTTCTTGATATTTTCTATTCTATATTTATATCATGCCTTCTACTTTCCCCCAATTTTGTATGTAGGCTACTCTTAATATTTAAATGTTTTCATCAAATAAAACGTATTCAACAACAATATTCAATAACGTGCTTTAACCACTAGGCGGTGCGGGTTAAAAAAACAGTGGTGTAGTTAATAAAACATAATAATATCAAACATAATATGACTATTAACTTTATTGTGAAATTAAAACAGAACGGTAAAGGAAAATACAGTTTCAGTCTCTGGATTTGAAGCTTATGCATTGTACCATGAACCTGCAAAACCTGTAACAGTCAACTGCATGAGGAGTTGGAAAGGTAGTTCAGTAAATAATGTCTTTAAAAACTACGAAAAAATCCCTTTCTATCAGCTGTGCACCGTTATGGTGTAAATATAGCCTATCTACCAATTGGATCAAATATAAAAGTCAGCCGAATTAGTGTTGATACTAAAAGGAGACGTATTGTGTGAAAATAAATGGAAGATGTTGTTTAATTGCTAATATATTTATGATCCACGTCACGTATTCAGTTTTGGCGGCATTTCTTACAGTTTGTCAAAAGGTCTTCTGATCAGGGCTCTAGAAATAAATATCTACAGCAGATATGTAATATTTAATGCAGCCAAACCGTGTATTACAATGCCGTTATGTGATGACTTCCAAAGAGAAAATCAAGAACACTCGGAATAAAGTATTATTTTATTTAAAAAAAATGTTTTTCCGATTTCATATCATATAAACATCATATATCCGAAATGCATTGCGGCTAAAACAATCGTGATTTTAGCCTATCAAAACCTCTGAAAAAAGAAAGGTGTCTCTCAGAATCGAAAGAGAAAAACCTATGGGAAAAACACAAAAGCATTGTACACAATTTAAACCAATAAATGTCGTATAATTAACAAGGATAAACTGATGTTTTTTAGTGGATGAGTACTGCAGATATCACTGTTAAATCATTTGATCATTGGTTTTATTATGAAAACGTCGGGACCGGAAATACTGTTTTCAACCCGTAACTTTACATTTACATTTACTTTACCTCAAATAATCTACGTAATATCTATCAAACTATAGATCCTACATATCGACTGGACGTGGATTCCAAAAGTACAATATACACTTCTCGCTAGAAATCTAATCAAAAAGCGTTTTAATGGCCAAACTATCCTACAATTTAGGATTTTACAGAGAGGGTTATTTGTGAATAAACGACTATCTGTAACGTTTGCATTCAACGGGAGCACTAGAGGGCGAAAACTTTCAAACGTAATTATAGGACGTATTAAGCGCTTGAACAAACGACATATTTGGTCGTAATAATGGCCTGAACAATCGGCCCATTTGGTCGTATGAGTTGGAGGACTTGTTGTTCAATAAGCACTTTGTGCTGACTTCTGGAAAAAATGAAAAATTCATTTTTTTCTGTCATGTAGACATCAAAGGAACAATTACCTTTATGGACAAAAATCCCATGTTAACCCCTTTAAGTGTTAGCCTTCATTTAGAAATGGCACTTTTGTCAGAGCCTATTTTCATGGAAGCAAAATGCAATTCTGTTATTTTCTTTGTTAGCACAGTTCTTTTCATGAAAGAAAGAAAATGCACATATTTGATAATGCCAAGCCCATAGAACAACCATCACAGGTTTTCAGACCAAACATGACATGAATCCCCCTTAAGTGTGAATGAAGCTCGATCTAAATTGAACTGAAGAAGCATGAATGAAGGTTTGTAGTTGTCCAGAATAAACTAAAAGAGTAGTATTTGATGTGAAATACATGCAGAATGATTTATTAATGGCCTGACATACAGTATATCTATACCAGTACAAATGTGATCATTTATCAAACTTGTGGACTGAATTTTAATAGCAGCACTAAGAAGATCAATCAATTCAGGGTCCTCTGAGCTGGACGACTTACATTGGTCTCTATCTGCAGCCGGAGGAAAGACACAGGGACCGGCTACAAAGTGCAATGCCGAAAAATACCTACTTGAAAAATATTCAATGATTCCCTGTCTTACAGTGAAGTGTTATCAAAATCAATTAATGCATATATGATCTCCCACTGGTTATAATACAACATTTGTTTTGAAGGAATATGCTCATGAATAATTTTGGTGATTTGTCCTTATGTAAACTATCAAATAACTGTGTTATTACACAGTGTAGTGATACACAAAATCACTTCACATAATGGTCTTCTGCTGGTTACACTACACTTAGTATACAACACTTATTGTGAAAGAGTATAAATTAGGGTGTTTTTTCTTCTGTAAAATATTTAATAACTGCACTGATACACTGTAGTGTTACACAAACACAATCACTTCACACATTAATGTTGTCCTCTTGGTTACACAAGACTAACAAGTTTGGCCCAAAATATTTTGCATAATTTGGGTGATTTTGAATGGTGGAAACATATTTAATAACTCAACTGTTATACACTTGAGTTCTACCAAAATAGCTCCTAATGGTCTCAAACTGGTTGTATTACAACATGTATTTCAAGCAAATGCTTTTGAAGAAAAAATAGAGTATAAAGTAATACAGTGCTCCCAAAATCCCCAAAATCTCTCACACATTGAAGCTCTCCTATTGGTTATATTACAGAAACACATTTCTGCATACTTTTGGTGAATATGACTTATATTAAATAATTTCAATGTTATATGTTGTAATAATACCAAAATCCATCAGCAACTTGCACTTCAAAACAGAAACGCCTGCAAGCGCAATTTGTGTTTAACAAACATGCTGTCAACGTGTTTAATTTTGACATGATGACAGCAGCGGCTGGGGATCGAACCACCAACCCCGCTCCCTTGATGGTCTGATCTGGGGCTTGCCCAGCTGATACTGAATGTCTCTCTTCTGCTTTGAAACTATGTTGTGACCGTTTTTAAAGTCATCCCCAGGCTTTCATTCTTCCATTCCGCAGTAACCAAGCTCAAATGAATTATTAAGCATATATTACAATTTCAACATCCTCTGAGAACTGTTGCCAGTCTGTTTGCATAATCAGAATTGTGACGGATAGCAAAATTAGAGCATACACTGTTTAAAGTCAATGGCACATAAATGACACTCTCAAGTGGAGAAAGTAGAAATCTGTTCTCATTAACCCTATAAAGAAAAGAGGAGCGTCGTGGGTCTGTACTGCAGTGAAATGTCCGTCACAGCTTTTTGTCAATACTTAATTTCAGAAGCCCCTTTCATGGGGAGTCTGATCCTTCCCATTAGAGAAGACTCTTGATATTGTATTTTCGACTGCAGTGGGATATCAGGGCTACGACTCCAGCCTGCAGAGTCTCAGGGGGAATCCGAGCACACAGGGATGGACATACAAGAGATTTTATGAGCTGGAAATGAAGCGTGTGGGACTCGACAGGTTGTGGAATTCCCAGACTTTGGCTGAGCTCAGCATAACTGTATACTTTTTGTTTTAGAAATACAACAATGACTAATGAAAACATCTGACCCAGAGAGGAGGAGGAGGAGGGTGATGAAGGAGATCAGAAATCAGACTCTGGGAAAACCTCTTCATTGTCACAGGAAAGTCCTCAAAAAAAGCTGAGGAGGCACAGGTAAAACAATATCACTATAGGTTGCATCTTTATCACAAAACAACCAAGCTAGAAAATGCCTGGAATTAAGGCTTAATTTTGCAAGATTGGACACAGATGAATAACCAACACTGAGCAGCTTTCATATTTCTGCATCATGTAAATGAATCAAAAGAAAATGCTGACTGTGTGTCATTTGAATTGCAAATGTTGCAACATTTCTATCCCACACAAACAGGAGAATCAGCATGCAGATGAGGCAGATGCAGTATGATAAACCTACCAGCCTGAAGATGGGAGATCAGTATCCAAAGCTTCCTCCTAGATTATGAACGAGGCTCCCTGCAGACCTGCCCTGTGAAGATGTTCATACTCTAAACAGCTAAGGCTCTTCTCTGCCAGTGTTCATCGCTATCTGCCTGTGTTGCTGGCACCTTACTCTTTCTCCGCCTCCCCATCCCCTCCTGCATCCCCCACCCCTCTCCCCCTAGTGAGGACTCCTCCTCCACATTCGCTTTAATGTTCACACTACACTGCAGAAAGGCATGGCATACAGCGGAGGTATGGAGAGAGGCTGCGGTGCTCGGTAAATCCATTCACAATCGCTGCATAATCAGGAGGTTCCCTAAGAAAACCCCCTAAAACAGCATCGATAGCTATTCAAACAAATGAGCCTGTCTACAGATGAGGCAGTGCCTGCATCTTCACCATGGCTTGATATCTAATGAGTCAGACCAGGGAGAGAACAATTCAATTTAGCAAATCAATTCAGGAGAGACACTGGAAAAACAGTGTGGACATATATAGTGCTCTTACTAATTAATTTGTAGTCAACTTTTGAAAAAGAGTAGTTCTTTCTAAGGCTAATAACTTCAGACCTACAGCCATGGTACTTTAGCATTATACTATATATTATTTCCATTATTTTTGAGTGAGTAAAGAGTATGGAAGACACCAAAATAAACTTGGATCCTTACAACAAGGGGGATGTTGCTGAGAATATTCCAGTTAAAAGATCCCTTCCTTGCAGAAAACAAAACCTGGGTGCAGGATTTAAGCATCAAGTTCATTTATTAAATTAAGATGGTGTGTCATTCACGTTTCACGAGATAAATACTGTCCAACTTCAATCCCAACGTTGGTCATAGAATGATTGGATGCCACCTGAACCCAGCCACACCGCTATCTTGTCGCTAAAATGTCAGATATAGTAGTTGAAGTTCCTGTCAAACATTCAGAGACAACTGGTCCCCTTTTATAAAATGTACTTTTATTCTATCCTTTTCAAAAATATTTCAGGGAATCTAGTCACTCCCAATTCACTATTTTCTGAGTATTCGGACTAAATAACCCGTTATTTAATAACCCAGTATAATTTGGCGGCATTAGGTGCCTTGTTCATGAGACATCTTAACACTCTTTTTCTTTTGCCTAAACATATATATGTATCAAGATATGCGTTTTTATATCGTTGGTATCATTTGTGACAACCAACTAAGCCCCTTTGTTTTCACTCATTATTTATTGTTCACATTGAAATATTAACAATATACAAAGCTTGGGTAACAGATCCAAATCTTCAGGCTATGTTTAAGGTGCATCTTCCTTCATCATGAATAGTGTCAATCCTCAGGCTTAACATGAATACATGACTATTTGTTCAGGGATCTTAGGGATGAACTGCTTTGGAGGGTTTAGATATAATACCGTAGTTGAACAGCATTTGCCTAAAGGGAAGGTTATTATGAATTGCAAGATAACCATAATAAGTCTTTCCTAGCTTATTGTTTAAAGTAGATCACTGAAATAAAATAAAGACAAAAGACATAATATATCCTGCTTGAAAATATAACTTTTAATATTTATACACATAACTATGGAGTTAAGGTTGTATTGAACTCACCGCACGTCCTGTCCAAATAAGCAAATAAATCAAATGCTGTAACGTGTGGAATCAAATCCACAGCAGAGGTAAATCAATAAAAAAGGGTTACAAAAATCAGAAAAAGGTCAGACTGTTTTTTTTATTTGAAACCGAGCATGACTCACACAACGGGAAAAACAGTCATCAATTGGGAGTTCGTGCCTTGAGTCATGTGGTCATGACGAATACCATCTGCTGAGGCCTCTTGATGACATATTTTGTAGTGTTATAATACAAATGCACAAAACAGTGTTCAAATGTATTTATTGTGATTTTAAATGTTTATGGACCAACACATTTTCAGATTTGGTTTCATGTTTTGATAGTCATTTTGAGAATGAAACACCCACACTTTGGATGTGTGTTCCTCATGCTTCCTGCTATCCTTTTCAACCCGGTCACAACACCTCTATCCACCGACTCATAGTGTGCGTCACTACAATCTCTAATAAGGGACTTGTATGGACCAAAGGACAGAGGAGGCCAATCTCCTGCTGTGTGGCGGCACTGACAGCGTGTTTGTTCAGTGATTTTCAACCTCATGTACTGCCTGACTAGTTGAGCCATTTAAGCATAAAGGTACTCTCCAGCACACTCCAGTGAGAACAGAAATTATTTGACCAAAATGAATAATGTTTGACCAACCTGAGGATCCTGAATCAGGTTACTTTCAGATATAACCTCACATCCCTTCATCGTCACATCTGCCTCCCCATGTTCCACTCATAAGCTCTGTGCTGCTGTCAGAGCAAGCATCCATCAACAGACTAGGACAGCTGGTCAGACAACAAAGCAAAACAGATGATAGTGTCCGAGGAACACTATGGAAAAAAACATGCTTTTTCATCCATTATTTGGCTTATGATTCGTACTGCTATCGTATTGACTTTTGCAACGTTCAATATTTTCTAGAACATTTTCTGAAATCTGAAATATATCACTGCCCTCAAACAAAATGATTAAAGAGGCATTATTATGTTTTGGGGGTTTTCGCTTTCCTGTATTGTGTATATACAATTTAGTGCATGTAAATGGTCTACAAAGGCTAAAATCCTGCCTGAAATACCTCCATTCGACTTCTTTGTTGACTTCATTAACATAGTGACATCACTACGCAACACTCACGTTTCTATTGGTTAACTCTCCAACCAATTGTACGTGATAGGCTAAGGGGCGGGACATCTCTAAGCGGTTCACCAATCACATCAGAGCAGACTGGGCTGGTTTCAGACAGAGGGTGAAAAGAGGTACAGGCAGTATGAGAAAAACAAAGACCTTTAAAATATTAAAACAGGTCAAAATGTCGCAGTAGAGGCACACAAAACTAATGCATAATAGGGCGCTTTAACTAGTTTTAAGCATTTTCTCCTCAGTATACATTCATGTATTGACAAATAAAACTGGATTACAAAGTTACCAGACTGAATTAAAGTCAATCTACTACTGGTTCCTTATTTAACAGGACCACCCTCCTTAACAAAAGCACATTGGGGTATTTGGAGGATGCACACAGATGAGTTTGGACAATGATGGATTCTGTCCTCAGTGTAAGGCCAAATTAACATTCAACATTGTTTCATGGGAGTGTTTCCATAGCAACCGTAGATGGATCACTTTGAACGGATGGCGTAAACACAGGATTGATTTCCAGAAGTAGCATGACATTTCACGAGCACTCGACATAGACATGCAGAGAATTGGTGAATTATTAAAGATGCAGCTTCAGGCAAACAGAATAAAAAACATATTTATTTTGTTATCTTTGACTCAAAGATTTCTCTATAGAATTCCACCTAACAATGGAATCTGAAAAGCAGTCTTTTTTTCTCAGTTTGCCATCGATAACTAAACAAATCAATCCATACTCTGCTAATGACTTCTGGCATACAGCAACACTCCTCTCATGTATCTTCACTTAACACCCTGTCAACACAAGGAAGACAGCATCCCTCTGCTACGGTCTTGCAAATATATATATAACACAGATTTATTATTTTTAGAAAGGCGTTATAATAAAATGCTGAACATCCCGCAGTGTAAAAGTGACATGCAGTGACACTGTTTCTGAGCCGATTAAGAAGAATAAAAAGAAGCCATTGTGCAAATGGCCTGTGGGAACAACAGCCAGTGTCGACAAGCAATCAAATAACTCCAACGATAAAAGTGTGACAAAAATACTGATAGACTCATTAACTTCAATCTGCAACGGCTCCAAAATAATTACATGTCCTCAAATCAATTACTTCGAACAGTAATTAATTAGTCTTATGCCGGAGGGGTTAAAGCAAGAATTCAATATGGACGTTTTACAGGAGAAATCTATTGCACTGTAAGTGAACGGTTTATGCTGTATGCGAGTCTTGCTTTATTAGTCCCTTATTCAGTCCACGAGACTAATCAGTCTCAGAGGACTCAGTGTGTGTCTGAGGCGAAGTGTTCACTTCACATGCACACCTTGGCTCATGATCACTGGAGCTTTTCAATAAGCTGGAACCTGCTGTGCACAGACTCGGGTGAAATAAAAGAGCGGTGCCTGCTGATGGATCAATTACCCCCGGGGTGGAATAAGTACTCTGATCTTTTACTTAAGATAAATGACAAACACACATAAAGAAATACCCCATTAGTAAAGGGGCCCTGCAAAAATGTAAATAACTCTTAAGCATTGCACAGAGTTAAAGGTTTGAAATACCAAACAAATCGTGCATTGTAGCATCCCATAATCCCCTCTGTTTCAAAAGTGCTGATTCTCTGTCAAAAATAAACGTGGAAAGACATCAAGGCTATTAAATCATTACTGACTCATCCTACTCAAATGAATACGCTGATGCTGAAGCACTTACACATGAAAACAGATGTCTGCGGGAGAATTGTTGTAAAGAAGTAAAGATAATTGCATAATGGCTGACATGATATGAAAAGTACCTTATATCAGTAGTGATAATACTGTTCTTAAGATAGATATTGAAGTGAAAGGACTAGATCTAAAAGCAGTATGTTTTTACATGTGTAACAAAATGTCTCAAAATTAGTGTGCCCTGAAGTCGGAAATGACATAAAAATCATTGGATTTCTTTGTACAGATGGTCATGGTGCACAGAGGATACATCCTTTAAACTTAGGGGATCCCCTGACTTTTCCTTGAGCTCCACGATTAGGTTCACATTTGTGGATTTGAGTGAAATGTCTCAAAAACTATTGGATGCATTGCGAAGACATTTGGTACACATATTCATGATCAGTTTATTCCATATAGCACAATATCCACAGGTCATCATTTTGTATTTTTCCCAATACGTTGGACCAAATTATTGCAAAACTAATGACATTGCTGTCATCCTCCTCAGCTTTATTGTGTGTAAAGTGCTAATTAGAAAGCACTTAGTATGGTGAGCAAGGTATTATTTTACCTCCTATTCAAAGCTGAATTATTGTGTTATTATGGCAAAGCTTTTGGACTACATTTAATTTTTGCATGAAAGGAAATGTTAAAGCAAATCTCTGTTGAGAAGGCAATTATTTCATGTCTCAGGTGCACAGTTTTTAAATCTGCTTCACCAGCTTTGCAGCAGGCTCTGTGAGTCAGAGGAGTGTCTGGTGAAAAAAGAGATCTAAAGAAAGACAATGATTTATTCTCATCACAGTAGTAAAAAGAGGTTTTGATTGCGCACTAATAATACAACATTAGTGCGTTTCAAAATGACACCATGGCTCAGTCCAGGTCCTTGCCACATACTGTATCATTATCCTCCTGGTTGTCATAGTTACAATTGCAGATGAAATCATGCCTGTGCTTGATTTTGAGTAAGATAAACTGTGTCATGGGGTGTGCTTCCACTGGGGTTGAGACATCCCCTTTTTTGTTATATAATAGAAGCCTGCAATGCTGGGCAGATCTTGTGTAAGCATCTTCTTCAAAGTGCTCTTTGCTTTTTTTGTGCAGCCTCTGAAGGAGCCTGAAGTTGACAGTATTTCCACTTTTCAACATCTGCAGTGCAGAGGTAAAGGTTGATATTTACTCACATTGTTCACACAACATGAGGATTAGACAATGACACAGGAGAGATGATATACCATTTAACTGATAGGTATAAAAGATTATAGGTTTATTTGACAAATTGTGTTATTTCTGCAATAAAACACTTATTTTAAGCACTTACTTATAAGAATGTCTCTTTATACAGTAATAATATCAACTGCATTTTTTTGTGCAAGCCCCCTGCCCTACAATCAAGCCCACCTTGGGCCTGGTCCATACTTTTGATTTAATAATACTGTAGAACTGACTGTATTGATTTGTTGGCACTTGGCAGTGCCTTTCAAAAGGCTTCTATTAAAAAACCGGCAGTCTTGGGTTGTATAAGTCTGCTGTCGATTCAGGCATGAATGAGTCCGTTTTGATCCCAATCTATAACGCCACACTGATACTGAAGAAAGAAGGCTTGGAGAGTCCTTCAGCAAACCCCAGCTGACTCACATAATTGATCGGCATGAAAAAGAGGCATTCATTAGACATGGAAACACCACTTCAA
This sequence comes from Gymnodraco acuticeps, assembly GCF_902827175.1. Classification (NCBI taxonomy): domain Eukaryota; kingdom Metazoa; phylum Chordata; class Actinopteri; order Perciformes; family Bathydraconidae; genus Gymnodraco; species Gymnodraco acuticeps. The sequence continues at coordinate 11,729,274 of NW_022990238.1, read as the reverse complement.
ACAAAACATCATCACGACAACAGATGGACAGCACTCACAGTGCTGAGAGCCAATTATTACTTCGGCATCATAAACAGACTGGAACTGGAATAATCTAAGCAGGGGTGCCCACACTTTTTGGGCTGGTGAGCTACTTTTGAAATGACCAGCTCACCGAGGACTACCAACCAAAAATAAAATCCCAAATTGCAAGGGTTGCTGAATAACACGTTTTATTTATACATGGGATAATAGGGCTGCAACAAACGACTAATTTGATAATCGATTAATCTATTGATTAATGAAACGACTAATCGACTATTCAGACTATTACTGTATGCCTTGCACAATTTCTCAAACCCTCTTATTTAGCAATCAACTTTTAGATTTAGCTTGAGGTTGTTTTAGGCATGTGGAAACTAACAATGAAGACAATAAAGATGAATACTTGATTCAAAAATACATATATTATTAAATTAACAAATTGTGAACAAAACTAACATTGCTTTTTATTTAAATAAAATAAATAATATTTCACATCAAAAGAAACAATGTTTTAACAAATCGTATTAAATAATCTGATGACAGAACTGTGAACAGAATAGCTGAAACTTTAACAAAATAAAGAGTAACTCAGTTTCCTATAATCATTAACCCATGTTTGAATCATTGAGTTAACTGCGTGTGTTGCTGCTAGCATACATAACACCTGACGTGGAAACGTTACTCGTGGATGGGGCTGCAGAGCTGCTAGAAAGACAGTCGAACCCGGTGCATTCCTCCGTCTGGATGTGGTGCACTTTTGCTAAATGTTTGACACATTGCTCGTGTTACCGCCCTCACATGCTGAACTCTCTTAGCAAGGAGCATTGTCCACCTCAAGACGGGTAACATTTAACCACACCTTGGAGCTCTTCTCTCCGCCATCTCCTCCGTGTGTTGCTGCATGTAGCAGCCGCGTGTGTGTAAACTGCCCCGCCCCCTCGCGCACAGACGGGGGAGAGAGATCTCGTCTCGATTGGAAAGATCGAAAATACACCGACATTTGTTTGTCTTTGTGCATGTTAGAAACGAGTTGGCGACACTAAGATTGCGAGATAATATTTGTGTAGCAATAATACAGACCTTTCTCTTTCTCAACTCGCTACTCGGAGGGAAGTCGCTGTCATATGCCTTGTGAACACTCCGATAATGCCTCTCCACGTTACCTTTCTTTGGCAGAGCGACGCTTGCTTTACAAATAAGGCAAATAACCTTTGAATGTGACATCACAAACAAATATTCTTCCTCCCATTCTGGGTGGAAGTGGTATGTCTTTAGCTTCTTGCTCGGTCCCGCACTCATTTTGTTGTTTGTCTCTTGTTTGTCTCTTTAACTTAATTTGAGTTTTCCCGGCACTTGACTGATTTTGTATCGCTTTGCATTCTGGGTTAACAGACTGGAAAGCGATAGGTCGCTTTTTCTGTCAATCAAGTAAACTCCTGAATTAAGTGGCAGGGAGGCCAAGGGAGGAGGGATCAAAACCTGTTTTGTCTATTTTAACGGAACAGGATTTTTTTTTTTTATGAATGACTCGCGATCTACCAGCATTGCCCCCGCGGTCGACCGGTCGCCCGCGGTCGACGTACTGGGCACCTCTGATCTAAGGGAAGTTAAAGGAGTACGCAGAAGAAGAATGTGTTTGGTTTGGGTTCCAAGCAGAGAAACACATTCACTGTCGGAGAGGAGGACATTCACCGTCGGAGAGGAGGACATTACATTTATTAAAAACATTTGATTTCGTTTTTTTTCTATATTAAACATAATCTTTTCAGCCTCAGAGCCAACACAGTCTCACTCCCTGAACGTCCAGGAGCGACGCTTCGTCAGGGTCCTATGGCGTGCAGTTGTGACGCTTCATAAACGGACGCAAAGAGCTTTCAACTGATTGCAATGTATTCCCATCGGCGGCGGTATTTGACGCGCAGGAAAGCACCGCATCGGTCCATGTCGGCGGCATTTAAAGGCAATGTGAGCGTCCATTCCCATTGGATAACGGAGGATTTTACACCCGGAAGTAAGTATTCTCTTTACTGTCGATTGATTTTACAGTGATATCTGCACTACTCATCAACTCAAAAACCCCAGATTATCCTTGTTAATTAAACGACATTGATTGGTTTAAATTGTGTACAATGCTTTTGTATTTTTCCCCTTCGATTCGAGAAACAAATATTTTTTCGGAGTTTAGGATGGCAGAAGACACTACACTACCCAGAATCCTCAGCTATCGTTTGGGACTACACCATGTGCTTTGCTCGACAAACCCCGTGATTAGTCCTCAAGCTCTGTGATTGGTTGACCTCAAACTGCATTCCATATGAAAAAAAAACGTTTCGTAAAAGATAAAATCATACTTTATTCAGCAGTGCTTGCTTTACTCTTTGAAAGTCATCACATGAATGCATTGTAATAAATGGTTCGGCTGCATTCAATATTACACATCTGTCGTAGTTCTTTATTTATCTACAGAGATCGGGCCTTGGGTCCTAATTATCTCAAAGGGTCTGAATATTTCTAAGGTTGTGGTGACTGATGTTGCACTCTCTGACCATTCCTGTGTTTTCTTTGAGAGCTCTATTTCTGTTCACAAAAATGTTCAAAAAGAGGTAACCACAAAGCGATATTTAACGGAAAATACTAGGGAAATGTTTACTCAGAATTTTTCTTCCACACTTGCCCCTGCTAACATCTCAGTAAATGAGCTAGTAGATCATTTTAATTCAAAAATAAAAAATGTTATAGATGCCATTGCTCCAACTAAGGCAGTGGTTCTCAAACTTTTTCTGTCAGGCCCCCCCTTTGGAGAAAAAAAAAAGTCGGGCCCCCCCAACACAAATAGTCAGGCTCAGTGGCGGCGCCAGAGATTTCTTTTGGGGGTGCTGTGGGGTAGCTTGACGTTCATAGAGGGTGCTCAAACATTTAGGGTTTCCCATTAATGTACCGGTCGCTACAGTGGAATTTTCTACTGCAACATTCCCACACACACACACACACACACACACACACACACACACACACACACACACACACACACACACACACACACACACACACACACACACACACACACACACACACACACACACAGAGTCGAGCTTTAATGAAACACAGAGACCCAGACGTAATAGTACTGTACTGCATCATATTATTTTCGATTCAATAATTTTTTTAGTTATGATTTTTTTTTTTTAATCTTTTTTGTATTACCATTTTTCTCCCTGGTCTCTCGCGCCCCCCCTGTCATGCCTTTGCCCCCCACTTTGAGAACCACTGAACTAAGGTAAAGGAAGTGTCTGGCAAGAAAATATCTCCATGGAGAAAGGCCATGACCGTGAAAACAGAAAAAAGAGAATGTCGAAAAGCTGAACGCAGGTGGCGAAAAACTAATTTCCAGGTTCACTTTGAAATCTATAAAGAGAGACTTGGCCTTTATAATTTGGAATTGAAAAACGCACAACAACCGTTCTTCTCTGACATCATTACCAAAAACAAAAACAACGCACGTGCCTTGTTTGCTACCGTCAACAGACTAACTAACCCCCCCAGTGTCAGTAGCCTCTGAATTTCTATCCACCAATGCAATGATTGCAATTGCAATGATCATTGCACTTGCAATGCAAGTGCAATGATTTTGCCTCCTTTTACACTGACAAAATTCAGAAAATCAGACAAGCCGTCAGTGCCTCTGCATCAGGAACAGCGAATGTGTTGTCTCTGTGTCCACTTAACATCAATTCAAACACCATGACACAATTCCATCAGATTAATGATAAAAACCTAGAGGACATTATACAACTTCTGAAATCCTCCTCCTGCTGCCTTGATATTATTCCAACAGGATTTTTCAAAGATGTTTTGCCTTGCATGGCCTCAGATTTACTTCATATAGTAAACAAATCTCTTCACTCATGTATTTTTCCACAGGCCCTGAAAACTGCAGTCATTAAACCGCTCTTAAAAAAGAATAATCTAGATGCTTCAGTAATGAACAATTACAGGCCCATATCAAACCTCCCATTTCTAGGTAAAATCATTGAAAAAGTTGTTTTTCAACAGTTGAGTAATTTCTTGCATTTAAATAACTGTTTCGATGTGTTCCAGTCAGGCTTTCGTCCAAACCACAGCACTGAGACTGCTCTTGTAAAGGTCTTTAATGACATCCACTTAAACACAGACAGTGGCAGAACTTCAGTGTTAGTATTATTAGATCTCAGTGCTGCGTTTGACACTGTTGACCACAGCATATTACTAGACCGACTGGAAAACTGGGTGGGACTTTCGGAAACAGTTCTAAATTGGGTTGAATCCTACTTAAAGGACAGAAACAACTTTGTTTCTATAGGTAAATACACATCTGAGTTGACAAATATGACATGTGGGGTTCCTCAAGGCTCCATCTTGGGGCCTCTTCTCTTTAACATCTACATGCTACCACTGGCTCAGATAATGAAAAACAACAAAATAAGTTACCATAGCTATGCAGATGACACACACATTTACGTAACAATTTCACCAGGAGACTATGCTCCAATTCAAACACTGAGTAAGTGCATTGAACAAATCAATGACTGGATGTGTCAGAACTTTCTCCAATTAAACAAAGATAAAACTGAGGTAATGGTTTTTGGAGCCAAGGCAGAACGTATAAAAGTTAGCGCTGAGCTTCAGTCTGCAATGTTCAAAACAACAGATAAAGCCAGAAATCTAGGTGTAGTCATGGACTCTGACCTGAGTTTCAACAGTCACATTAAAACAGTTACTAAATCATCCTACTATCACCTAAAGAATATATCTAGGATTAAAAGACTAATGTCACAGCAGGATTTGGAAAAACTTGTCCATGCTTTTATCTTCAGTAGACTCGACTACTGCAATGGTGTCTTCACAGGTCTCACTAAAAAATCTATTAGGAAGCTGCAGCTGATTCAGAACGCCGCTGCTCGAGTCCTTACTAACACTAAGAAAGTGGATCACATCACTCCTGTTCTGAAGTCTTTACACTGGCTTCCTGTGTGTCAAAGAATAGATTTCAAAAATACTGCTGCTGGTTTATAAAGCACTGAATGGTTTAGGCCCAAAATACATTTCTGACCTCCTGCTAAATTATGAACCATCCAGATCTCTCAGGTCTTCAGGGACTGGTCAGCTTTCTGTCCCCAGAGTCAGAACTAAACATGGTAAAGCAGCGTTCAGTTATTATGCTCCAAATATCTGGAACAAACTCCCAGAAACCTGCAGGTCCGCTGCAACTCTGACTACTTTTAAATCCAGGCTGAAGACTTTTCTTTTTGTCGCTGCTTTTAATTGAACTATTCATATCTTAGACTGCACTGTAACTTTTATCCATGTATTTTTTCTTTTAATGTTTATCCATGTATTCTTTCTTTTAATGTTTATTTTATTAGCTTTTCTTTTTAATGACTGATTTTAAATGCCATTTTCTTAACCTCTTAAGCCCTGAGCCTGATTTTAAGGTTTCAGGCTCGAAAATGCTATGCCCAAAACAAATGACTATAACTTAACTTCTAAAAGGGTTATATGAATAATTTCTTTTATCAAAGCAAGGTTACATCTGTGAGTTGGATGTAGAAGTGTCAGAATCAATATAGATATTTCTCAGTCAGAGTAAATTCAGATGGAACATAGTAAAAAAAGGTAAATTCTTACCCCCGCCTAAAAAAAAAACATTACTTATAGTGAAAACTACCCTTGAATGATGGGATAGTAGACTAAAAGCTTTAGGAATCCAAAGTATAACATATAATAAGTACCCTGTATCAAGATTGAGGCAAAACAAGTTAAATTTGACCTTTTTAGAGAGGTTTAGCAGTTCCTCTCCATGGGCTGCGGAAGCGAAATGCTTGATGGGAAACGACTCGCTGGTATCTCGAGCTGAGCGCTCATTGGTGGTTTTTACCCCGTGCTGCTGATGAAACTCTCCAATTGGCTCAGCAAAAGTTTGTTGTTGTTTTGTATCAGTTTTACGTCGCCACATCCATTCACATTTTTCATCATTGTTACACAATGTTTATCATCATGAAATTAATATCTATATATTTTATACTATACTATACTTGCACTGCTTACCGTTTTCATACTTTATATATCTTAGCATATTCATACACACTGTTCATACTGCTCACAGGCTGATATCTAGTGTATTCATACCCCTCACTGTTTATTCATCATTCAATTCATTCTATATTTTATTCTGTCTATTGTGTACATTACTTTTCACTTTACTGCTTGTTGCACCTGGTTAGAAGCTAAACTGCATTTCGTTGTCTCAGTACCTGTAATATGTGCAATAATAATAAAGTTGAATCTAATCTTGAGCAGGAACAAATGTATTTACTTAGTACATATCTGACATTAACGATTAAACACATGTGTGCATTCTTTATAAATGCAAACCGAGTCAAGCCGACTCCGGAGGTGGCGGTATGCACCTTAAAGTTGTTTGCAATCCGCCAAAAAACCGAGAGAAGAAGAAGAAGAAGACGAAGCCGACTCCGAACTGTCCGACTTCAGGCGAGCTTTTTGAGACCTCCCCCGGCTGCGACCGGCTATTCTCGTCTACTTTCGAGGCGAGCCGCAACGCGTCTCAAACAAGCCTACTCACTTCGGGGTAACATTCAGAGGCCTATTCGTTGGATTTCGACCCGCCATTATTCCGGAGTCAAAGGTAGGAAACTGTGTGTTGTTGGCCTGTGTGTTCGTCAATTCGGAGACATTACATAATTGGCCTCAGGTTATGGATCCCTGGCAATGAAATTAAGTTAATTTTGGCTGTCCATTGTTGTTTTCAAATGTTTGATGTTGGATGTTATTGGCTTCTGTGCTTCTCTCTGCTTAGTTTGCTTTGCTGCAGAATCTATGTGTATTCATTGGAAAGGCCTTTTTGCATTAGAATTAACACAAATCTACTACGCTGAAATCTACTATGTCTGGCTACTTGTTTGTGATTTTCTTGTTGCTTTATTGTCAGAACTCATATTTTGAAAATGGTCCGAATTGATCGTATTAACAGTTTAAATTGGTGTGGTGTGGTTTTCTTTTACCACATGCTAACCAGTTCACTCAATCTGTAGTTTAAAGTTATCTATATCATAATTAAATATACCTATTTATATTGTGGTATAGGCTACAGGCATTATGGCTGATTTCTGATAAATGTTTTGAGCATTTTCATTTAACTTCTTACCCACAGAAGATATATTGCATTGTGTGGATGGATATCTGCAGTATGAGATCACCTTGTGCCCACATTTTAGCAAACATCTGCCTAGTTTACACAGCATGAATGTCTGCCAAAGAAAATGTTGCTTTTTTCAGTTCTCCGCCTACACAGCATGTATCATCTGGTCATCTTGCTGTTATAAAGGTCATGTGTTTATGTCAATATGATAAGTTAAGCCTGTGGGGCATAGCTCACTCTCAGCAGAATCATCATCGTTGCCAGGTTTAATTGAGAACCCCCTCAAACAACAAAACCTCTCCTGCCAAATTTCTCACTACCTGAACACGAGCGTGAGTGAAATGGATGTATTAGCAGTTAGAATGCAGCTTTTATTTTGAAATGTACTTTCCAGGAAGTCCTTTTACACATGGACACTAATGCAATAAGCATGTAATGGGACCACTCGCTGCAGAATCCCCATCCATCCTTCGTTCTAAGCCCAAAACGTGGCATTATCAGTAAGTCAAGTTACTAATTATTATCTTAGCTACAAGTGTTTGATATTATTTGTGGTAATATATTTTTGTAGTAAGGATAATTATTATTTTTGTAAGAACTTGTTGCTGTGTTATAGTGTGTTACATAATGCTGTGTAATGTTGCATCGCATATTTACCTGCAATAACCTGCTCTTGTAAAAAATACATTTATTCTGTAAATGTTAAGAACATATCATTGTTTTATGTGTACTTATGGAGAAATGTATTTTGTTTCAGTTTCACACTTCTTACCATTAAAATCCCTGCCAAATACAACACATGCTTGTTACTTGGAGGAATGATGCTGAGGAGAGTTTAGCTGGCTGTTAAGTTTCAATATCCACACGTTGAAAAGGAGAACAGTACAGTGAAATAATACCTACATTACAGAAGAACTGGATCTAGATGTGGATTTATGTGTGTATGATGCTCTGCTTGCTGCATATCCCAGGGCATACAGCCCAGACACATACTGCTTTCAACAAGTTATTGTAATTCAACATCATGGAGGATAAGTTGAAATCAACATCGGACAAGGAAAGTCTTAAAACACGTTCTCATGTATCCCACAGTAGTAAATCTGCCCGCCTTGCTAAATCCTCACGCTCTTCAACAGCAACAAGTGTTAGCATGGCAGCTACTAAGGCACGTGCGGAAGCTAATGCAGCTCAGGCTAGGGCAGCCTTTTCACAATGAGAAATGGAAATAAAAATTGAGAAAGCTCGTATCGAAGCGGAATTGGATGCTCTTCAGCATGAGAAAGAAGCAGAGTCAGCACTCGCTAAAGCACTGGTCATGGAAGCTGCTGCTGCTGAGTTAGGCTCCCGAAGTAGTGTGGAAGAGATAGAGTCCTTGACTTCTCAGATAAGTTCACATCAGAAAGTCAGTGAATATATAGCTCAACACACAACTATATATGTGAACCCAACAGTCAAGCATGAGTCTGACTCACGTCGTCTAGAGCAACAGTCTGACCCACGTCAACAGGGACTACAGTCTGACTCACGTCATCTACAGCAGCAGTCTGATTCACGTCAACAGGGACTACAGTCTGACTCACGTCATATGGGGCTACAGTCTGACACAGGTTCTCTAGAGCATAAGTTCAGCCCGTATCAGGTTCATCATGAGCATCCTGATGCAAACCCTTTCAGCAGAGAGCATCTTGGCTTACAGCAAAGCATCCAACAGCATTCTAAATTACACCACCAGGACCAACATCAGGGCAGTTTTTTATAGAGACCAGCATCAGACTGTCACACCATTTCATGATAATGAACAAGCTCTCAATCAAAACCGCTCATATTCTCATTATTACCCAGATCAAAGAAAATAAATGTCAGAACTTGCCAAATTTCTAGCCAAAAGCCAGCTAGTGCTAGGCGGATTGACAACATTTGATGATCAGCCGGAAAATTACCTCGGGTGAAAGTCAACGTTTAACAGCTCTGTGGAGGGTCTGGATCTTTCTGCTCATGAACAAATTGACTTACTCATAAAATGGTTGGGGCCAGAGTCAAGCAAACAAGCACATCGACTCAAATCAGTCAATGTCAGACACCCATTGGTCGGCCTCAAAATGATTTGGTCAAGGCTGGAGGAAAGTTACGGCTCACCTGAAGCCATAGAGAGTGCTCTGTTTTCTAAACTAGAAAACTTTCCAAGGATTTCTAATAAAGAGAACCACAAGCTCCGTGAGCTTGGTGACCTGCTCTTTGAACTAGAAGCAGCCAAAGAGGATGGATACCTACCTGGCTTGACATTCTTGGACACAGCAAGAGGTGTGGGTCCTATTGTAAACAAGCTGCCCTTTCATCTGCAGGAAAAGTGGATGTCTGTAGGTTCCAGATACAAAGAAGAACATGGAGTAGCCTTTCCACCTTTCTCCATTTTTTCTCAGTTCATACAACGTGAGGCCAAGGCTAGGAACGACCCCAGCTTCAATACCACAGTCTCTACTACACCTTTGATAAAGGAAAGACCAGTAGGAAAGCCCATCAGCAAATACCCTGTCACAGTGCATAAAACCAGTGTGTCCATCGAAACGGCCAACAATGCAGAGACATCATCAGAAGATCCTGGAAAAATATGCCCCATACACAAGAAACCTCACGCACTTGGGAAACGCAAGAGTTTCAGAGCCATGCTTCTTGAGGATAGGAAGAAATTACTCAAAGAAAAGGGCATATGTTTTCGCTGTTGTGCCTCAACTTCTCATCAGGCCAAGAACTGCAAAATAGTGGTAAAATGTGCAGAGTGTGTAAGTGAGAGACATTTAACAGCACTTCATCCAGGTCCTGCTCCACACCTACCAAAGCCATCAGGTCCCTATAAAGAACATGGCGGGGAGCAGGTAACTTCCTTTGCGCACGTATCTAACCAAGCCGCACAACCAATGTGCACACAAGTCTGTGGAGACAGTTTCAGTGGAAAGTCATGTTCTAAGATATGTCTGGTAAATGTATACCCATGTGATCGTCGTGAAGAAAGTAAGAGAATGTATGCCATTTTGGATGACCAAAGTAATGTCTCATTAGCCAGGACGGAATTATTTGATGTGTTTAACGTTCAGGGAATGCCAGCACCATATGTCTTAAGAACCTGTGCAGGGGTTGTTGATGTATCTGGTAAAAGAGCTCAAGGGTTCATTGTGGAGTCACTCGACAGAAAGACAAGCATCCCTCTCCCAACTCTTATAGAGTGCAATCAGGTGCCGAACAATAGAGAAGAAATTCCTACTCCTGAAGCCGCATATCACCACAGCCACATGCGGGCCATAGCTAATGAACTTCCGGCACTTGATGACAATGCAGATATCCTGTTACTCCTGGGACGGGACATTCTACGAGTCCACAAAGTCCGAAAACAGTTTAATGGTCCTTATGATGCTCCGTATGCACAAAAACTGGATCTTGGATGGGTCATTGTAGGTGATGTGTACCTTGGTGGTGCACACAAGAAAAAAGAGGTCAGCACTCTGAAAACCTGTATCCTTGAGAATGGTCGACCAAGCCATTTGACACCCTGTGAGAGTCTAGTCAGAGTCAAGGAGAACTTCAACCTGGGCTGCCCGCAGGTCACTCCAGACTGGTCTCATATGCTAAAACCAAAGAATCGTGAAGCAGAGGAACGTTTCGGCCAGACAGTCTTCCAAAGAACTGAGAACGACAATCACATTGCACCTTCAATTGAAGACCTGGCTTTCCTACAGATAATGGAAACGGGATTTGTCAAGGATACTTCCTACAGTTGGGTGGCTCCTTTGCCCTTTCGTGAGCCAAGAAGACGTCTTCCGAATAACAGACAGGCAGCTCGACAACGTCTCATGTCTCTGCGACGTACCTTGGAAAAGAAACCCACTATGAAGAGCCACTATACCGAATTCATGCAACAAATCCTGGATAACAAGCACGCTGAATTGGCACCACCACTGGAAGCAGACAAGGAATGTTGGTATCTCCCCACCTTTGGCATGTACCATCCTCAGAAACCTGAACAGATTCGGGTAGTTTTTGACTCCAGTGCGCAGTTTGAGAGAGTGTCTCTTAACGATGTGCTGCTCTCTGGGCCTGATCTCAATAATGGGCTGTTGGGGGTCCTCCTGAGGTTCAGAAAAGACCCGGTCGCTGTCACCGCTGATATACAGCAGATGTTTTATTGCTTCATTGTACAGGAGGACAACAGAGATTTCTTGCGGTTCTTGTGGTATCGTGACAACAACCTCGATAATGAAGTGGTGGAGTATCGCATGAGGGTCCATGTATTTGGAAACAGCCCTTCCCCAGCAGTTGCTACTTATAATAATAATAATAATAATAATAATAATAATACATGGGACTTTTATAGCGCTTTTCATGAAACTCAAAGACGCTTTGACAGAGAGTTAAGAAAAATAAAGACAAGAGAAAAAAAAAAAAAGATAACAAAGAAATACAAAAAGAGATAAACAAAACAGAAAATAGGGGGGTGGTCAGTGGTTGAATGCAGTGTTGAACAGGTGAGAAAGGCAGCACAAGAGGGAGAGAAAGACTTCGGAAGCGACGTTCGTCATTTCGTAGAAAGAGACTTCTATGTAGATGATGCCCTGAGGTCTTTCCCCACAAAAGAAGAAGCCATTGACAAACTGCAAAAGACTCAAGCCGTGTTGGCACAATCCAATATAAAGCTTCACAAGATTGCATCTAATAGTGCGGATGTCATGAATGCCTTCCCCACGGAGGATCGAGCCAAAGACATCAAGCACCTAGATCTTTCAGTTGATGACCTACCAGTTCACCGCAGCCTTGGAGTGAGCTGGAATATGAAGTCGGACACATTAACATTTCAAGTTCCAAAATGCCAGAAGCCCTTTACACGTCGTGGTGTACTTTCCACAATAAACAGTTTGTTTGACCCCCTTGGACTTCTTGCTCCGGTAACAATACAGGGAAGACTTATCCTAAGAGAGCTAACATCTGAAAACACAGAGTGGGATACACCCCTCCCTGAAAGTAAGTACACAGCATGGAGGAGATGGCAGGACTCGCTACAGGAGCTGAAAATGTTGGATGTGCCTCGAACTTATGCTTCATTCCCTCTTTCAAAGGCCAAAACAACCGAACTTTGCGTATTTTCAGATGCCTCATGCAAAGCAATTGCCGCAGTCGCTTACTTGAAGGTGACAGATGAAGAAGGTCACATTGAGGTTGGTTTTGTCCTCGGCAAGGCCAAACTTGCACCTTCATCAGAACCAACTATTCCCAGACTAGAACTCTGTGCAGCAGTACTGGCAGTACAGGTTGCAGAGTTTGTCAAAGAAGAAATAGGGCAGAAGCTGGACAAAGTGACATTCTATACTGATAGCAAAGTTGTCTTAGGATATATCTGCAATGACTCACGAAGGTTCTATGTGTATGTGCACAACAGGGTACAACGTATAAGACTGTCAACTTGCCCAAGTCAGTGGAAGTATGTTGCCACTGACAACAATCCTGCAGATCATGGGACGGATAACAAAAACCCTTCCGAGCTCAGATGGAGTAGTAAGGAAAGTGGAAGTAAAAGTGTCTTCTCACCAACCTAAAAAGACATATACAAGGCCTATCTCGGACCTTGTACTTCTCCTGGCTTCTGAGGAGTAACAGGAAAGAGAGGAGAGGAAGTAGCTAAATGTGGCATCATTAACACTAGAACCGCCAGAGGTCGCTGTATACCTAAAACCGCCAACGGGTAAAATGTACCCGCTATTGATTTTCATGGTACAATGTTATTTTATTTATCATACAGAACAATGAAGTTTGATCGCACAGGGATGAAACGTATACCAATAGAATCTGTGGACTCTCAGCTTTTCATATGACATAGTTTGTGCAGATAACATGAAGTATAAAATATCGCTAAGGGTGCTGATTTAAATGCTTGGTGTTAGACTTGTGTTTTGTTTAGGTACAAATCTCTCTATCTATCTATAACTATCTATCGATCTATCCGTAATGTTCTGTTCTATGGACATATAATTGTCTACATAAACAGACGACCCGGACTACTTCTCTCATTCCGAGTCCATCTTTATTCAACTGGCACGTAACCTGCACACATGCATTACGTCCTCAACGTGAGCTCAGTCATCCAAGATCTTGTATTCTCCAAGATGTTACACTATCTATAACTATCTATCTGTCTATCTCTCTCTCTATCTATCTATCAATGTATCCATCTATCTATCCCTCTCTCTCAATCTATCTCTCTATCTATAAGGAACCGCAGTAGACAAAAGGCGTTGCTATAGCAACACGTCATGTTTACGCTGCATTTTCTATGAGGTAAATATTACCCGCTGGCGGATATAGGTATAAATGGCATTTTTTTGGCGATTTTTTTCAATCTGACTTCATATTGACAATTGTTAACAACAGATGGTGCTACATAACACACTTTCAGGAAAAGTCACGGACTGGGAGACTTTAATATGTTATTAAAATAAAGTTACATACAATCAAAAAACAGCTGCGGTTAAAATGTACCCGTTGGCGGTTCTAGTGTTAATGACGCCAGACGGGGAGTGTCATGGAACACAAATAAGAATGTATTAGCAGTTAGAATGCAGCTTTTATTTTGAAATGTACTTTGAAAGAGATGGTACTTCCTTTGTGGCTATGACCACTTCCTTAAGTTCCAGGAAGTCCTTTTACACATGGACACTAATGCAATAAGCATGTAATGGGAGCACTCGCTGCAGAATCCCCATCCATCCTTCGTTCTAAGCCCAAAACGTGGCATTATCAGTAAGTCAAGTTACTAATTATTATCTTAGCTACAAGTGTTTGATATTATTTGTGGTAATATATTTTTGTAGTAAGGATAATTATTATTTTTGTAAGAACTTGTTGCTGTGTTATAGTGTGTTACATAATGCTGTGTAATGTTGCATCGCATATTTACCTACAATAACCTGCTCTTGTAAAAAGTACATTTATTCTGTAAATGTTAAGAACATATCATTGTTTTATGTGTACTTATGGAGAAATGTATTTTGTTTCAGTTTCACACTTCTTACCATTAAAATCCCTGCCAAATACAACACCTGCCTGTTACTTCGAGGAATGATGCTGAGGAGAGTTTAGCTGGCTGTTAAGTTTCAATATCCACACGTTGAAAAGGAGAACAGTACAATGGTTGTGATGAACTGATGAATTATTTAACTGGATGATTTCCCATGAACCATCCATCCATCCATCTTCTCCTGCTTATCCGTGGTCGGGTCGCGGGGGTAGCAGTTCCAGCAGAGCCCCAAACTTTATTTTCCCTGGCGACATCAACCAGCTCTGACTGGGGGATCCCAAGGCGCTCCCAGGCCAGCGAAGAGATATAATCCCTCCACCTGGTCCTAGGTCTACCCCTTGGTCTCTTCCCAGCTGGACGTGCCTGGAACACCTCCCTAGGGAGGCGCCCAGGTGGCATCCTCACTAGGTGCCCGAACCACCTCAACTGGCTCCTTTCGACGCGAAGGAGGAGCGGCTCAACTCCCATGAACCTTCCCGAACAATTGATAGCAGCCGGTAAGATTTTCTGCTATATGGTGCATCATGAATGAATAAAGAACAACTTTTTTATTGAACTCATAATGGATAAAATGGGTAATAGATTCTAAAAGTTTGGGAAGAAAACATGTGTTTAGGGAGATATAGGACCATATATATACAACAATACAAATATGACATTTTGTACATGCATTCATGGTTCCCAGCGGATGTACGACATGAGGTTTACATCTGTGGCTTAAAGGAAATGTCTAATCAACGATTGAATGGATTGCCAATCGTTTCCCCACGGGATGATTTATAATCACTTTCATCTACAGAAGGTCACAAATTTGAATTTTAGTTCATGGCCAAAGTCTTGCATTATTAATGACCTTCCCATTGGCCTCAGCTCTACCTTATCTCCTGCTTTTCTATTGTATTTCTGACTGAATATCTTTTTCATATTTTTGGCTTACAAACCTTGAGAAATTGAATTTTTTCATGATTTTCTTACCAAACAGTCATATCAATTGTTGATGAAAGTAATCTTAATTTTCAGCCCTTGTTAGCATGCTAAAACAGCATGGTGCTTTTGGTTTAATTATACACTTACTTAACATCAGCATGCTAGCATTGTCTTTGTGTGCACATTTGCATGAGGCTGGTGTTTAGCCTAAAGCCTGCAGTGCAGCTAACATGGCTGTAATTATACTGTAGCTTTACAGAGGACGTCTTAATGCTTGGCCACACTCTTTGTGGATTGAAGATGCGCTTCACCCCTGGGTGCCACACCATTGCTTCAACATGTCCTTTGGGATGATTACACAACAGTGCTGAACAGTAGAAGTGTCTATTTAGAGCTGTTTCCTTGTAATAATAGAACATTTGCTTCCCTATTATTCCTTTGATTTGTTTCTTAGGAACTGGCATGACTTGCAGAATAGTGTTCCCAGTGATATACATGTGATTGTGAGGGAATAATTTTGTCTTTACTCCTAGATATTTAACCTTATTGCTTGTTGACGTTAATAACCAACCAATATTCTGTTATCTCCTTTAAGGAATGTGCTCCAGCACTTAAGTGTCAGTTTTATGGCCTGATAGGGGGGTTTACGACTGTGAGAATGCTGGCTTCTAAACACCACTGACAAGTGATTGAGTATTTCTAGTTGGGGGATATCCAACCCAGTCTCACAAAAAAAGTGTAATAACTACGTTGGTCCACAACGTAGGACGTAGTATTTCTACAAAAACGCCTCTGAAATTGTAAGATCCCTACGTTTTTTTTCACCATTCATTCCAATGGCTGGCGTCTATGTCACGTGATTATCACATTTCTCCCTGCAGAAAAAAAAAAACATGGCCGAACTTCGTTTTATTCTCGGTGGAAAATGCCTATTTTAAGGTTAGTTTGGCCATTAAAATGCGTTTTGATGTCATTTGATGCGAGAAATATGAGTTGTTATTTCAGATTATGTGTGCAGTGGATGTACATGATCTTTAGTTTGCTAGTTATTACGAAGATTACTTCAGGAAATTGTGTCGATACAACGTTTTCATTGTTACCAAGGTGGTTGCTAGGGACGCTGATATCGATATTATTTCTGTTATGTTGTGTAACTGTTTAATGGTGTTATCTTTATTGCTACCCCATTCCCCGTCAAAGTATAGTGTTGGTCCACAGCGCAAACGTATTAGTTTAACAAAATCGGCATCTAAAATGGTGGCATATAAACGTTATTTTCCCTGTGCAATTCCAGTCTCACATCTCACATCACATCGTCATTAACAAATACCGGAAACAGACCGAAAACACTTTATTCCGAGTGTTCTTGCTTTTCTCTTTGAAAGTCATCACATAACGGCATTGTAATACATGGTTCGGCTGCATTAAATATGACATATCTGCTGTAGTTCTCTATTTATAGAGCCTTGATGAGAAGACTTCTAGACAAACATGAGGAACTGCCGCCAACACTGGAAACGTGACGTGGATCATAAATATATCAGTAATTAAACAACATCTTACATTTCTTTTCACACAATACGTCTCCTTGCAGTATCAACACTAATTCGGCTGACTTTTATATTTGATCCAATTGGTAGATAGGCTGTATTTACACCATAAACGTGCACACCTGATATAAAGGGACACCTAGTGGTTAAAGCATGTTATTGAATTTCATTATTTTTATTATTAGATATTAATAGAATCCCTATAAAGTATGTTCATTACTCGTTATTCTCTACTAATAGTTAATTAAAGACTGTATATAATGACTATTTTGCACATCCCTTTCAAGATTTCAAGATTTTCTAAGGTTTATTGACATATTCACAAACGGTGTAGTTATGCAATGAATGTAAAACTTTGTGTATAACTCCAGCAATGTTAACTATGTTGAAGCACTTATTTTAACTGATATTATACATATGTATTATACTCTTATAAGATGTATGTAGATAGTATAATAAATGTGCAGAATACAACAGTTTAATGGTGGAGGTATACACAAATATTGAAAGATGTCTTGTAATGCACTGTTGAGGAACCTGCGACCCAAGTTTTTCATCTCCGGCCTTGTCAGGTATTGAACAATCAATAAATAAAGAACACAGAATTATTAAATATAAAACACAGAATTTGTGTGATTATACTAAATGATTTACAAATAAACACCACTGCATATTTACAACTGTTACACATGCTGATGTAACGCAAATGTTTCCAACTTGGGATCAATAAAGTATATCTTATCTTAAGATGATCGATGGCTACTGCCAGATTTGCAAAATGTGCCTCTGAACCTTGACAAGTGCATGTTTCAGGCTTATCAATGAACAACAGGAGGGGTCACAGACATAAGACCAGCTGTTAAATAAAGCTCTTCTGACCTTAGCTGTCGTGTGGGTATATATTAATGCTGCCCAATAATTTTCACCCATTTATTAATTATGTTTTAAATTTGAGTGTTTCCTATCCCCTAAACCTCCAGGGATGTACACAGTTTAATACTGGCAACTTCTTATTATGGGAAATATGAAAACGTCTTTTAAAACTACAATTCCACGTGCCATAGATAGAGAACATGTTGCGAAACACAATAGCCAGCATGTGTAGTTCTGGGGATGGGGTGGGGGAGGGGGGGACGCGGTGGACCCGTTCAAATCCAGTTTTGGACAGTCTGCCGTGGTACCATCCCATTTCATGTGCTGTTCGACGCTCTGCACACTCTCCAATCACAGAGCTTGAGGACTATCACGGGGTTTGTCAAGCGAAGCGGAGAGAATACTTACTTTCGAGTGTAATATTCTGTAAAGCAAATGAGCTGCTCCGACCCTCGGTCCTGACGGACTCCAACTTGTGTTTATTAATCAAACAAATAAATAAATAAACACAAGGATAATTATGTGTTCTTGTTGAGTAAATGGAGAATTGCACAGGGGAAAATAACGTATCTATTGTGGTGATTGACATTATTCACCCACGGATCTATGGGTTAGTTAGGGTATTGTTCTGCACGGACATTTTAGTGAGCCGGACTTCCTGTCTCCGTCGGTCTTCGCTTCCCGGGCATGAAGCTGTTTACATGTGTTTTGAGATGCTAAATAAAAGTCTAGCTTGCACCTTTGATACCCCGCCTCCGACTCCCATCTCTCAGCACCACACTATGCCACAATTGTAGATGCGGATTTTGTTAAACTAATACGTTTGTGCTGTGGACCAACACTATACGTTGACGGGGAAGGGGGTAGCAATAAAGATAACACCATTTTACACAACATAACAGAAATAATATCGATAGCAGCGTCCCTAGTAACCACCTTGGTAACAATGAAAACGTTGTATAGACACAATTTCCTGGAGTAATCTTCGTAATAACTAGCAAACTAAAGATCATGTACATCCACTGCACACATAATCTGAAATAACAACTCATATTTCTCGCATCAAATGACATCAAAAGGCATTTTAATGGCCAAACTAACCTTAAAATAGGCATTTTCCACCGAGAATAAAACGAATGTCGGCCATGTTTTTTTTTTTTTGCAGGGAGAAATGTGAAGATCACGTGACATAGACGCCAGTCATTGGAATTAATGGTGAAACAAAACGTAGGGATCTTACAATTTCAGAGGCGTTTTTGTAGAAATACTACGTCCTACGTTGTGGACCAACGTAGTTATTACACGTTTTTTTATGAGACTGGGTTGGGATATCTCCTGTAGCTCCACAGATGTTTACGCCTCCCCCAATATGCTGATTAACTCTCTGTAAACTAGTTAAAAGGTCTATCGAGAGATAGGCTGGGCAGAATTGACATGACAACCCACCCGTGCAGTCAGAACCTTTTGCTGCTGTGACTTGTGATATGAATTCTCCGGCCGTTGACTTGTAATAAACTGCCAGTGTTTGACATCAAAGCTCCAACTCTCCTCGTGTCTCTCTGAGTCCTGACTCTCCATTGCTGCAGAAGTTTCCCTTACAAATTGGCGTTGTCGGCAGGATACCAACACATCTTCAGAACTGGTAAGTGTAATTTCAAATCCACATTTGGACATTGCCTTACCAGAATCTGTGATTGACGGTATCCTAAAATTACCTGTGAAACTGAGCGGTTGTGTTTAATTTGTTGGTTAATGAACATTTGGCTGATTGCCTCTGTGCATGCTGCTTGGGACGAAAGTACCATACAAGCATGCACAGCTTATGTTCAGAGTAACCTTAAAGAAATACATCAGTAAAGTGGAGCTTCTGTATGAAAGCAATGTAAAGATTTGTATTGGACAAATCGCCGAATTCTGGGGGTTTCAGCGGCCAACACAGCAGTTAAAAATAAGCAGCCCGAGATATTTCCCCCCATTGCCTCTCTAAACACGGCTGCAGAAGCAGCCGCGGGGGTGTGTGTAAATATCCCCCCCGTGTCTGGGTGGCTGCAGCCGTGCAGCTGAGAGGAAGAAAGTCATAGTTTCTGTCTATATCTTTAACTCACACCACTGCCGTCTCTATTAAAAACGAGATGGTCTAAAAGCACTCGTTGTTTGTGACCGTCTTCTACATTGCTGGCAAGGCCGGGGCAGCGCGAGGTGCGTGCATCACCCGATGCGCCACAGCTCTCTACTCTGCTGGAGGAACATTTTCTACGTTGCTTGGAAGCGTTCCCTACATTATTGCTGGAAGAGCTGGTGGCTGTCCGGGGTGCATACATAAAATTATAGGCTAATTGATCACGGGTGGGCAGTGGCAAGCAAGTGTAGAACAAAACTATGTTTCATCGTTGTGATGAACATGATGGCGGGTGTATAGGCTGGTCGTGTAGGACTACATTCAACTGGGCTGTTGTTGGAGAGAAAGGGTAGAGGAAAAAAGTCTATGTTCTCCTGGTCGGGGGATCATAGCGCCACTAGAATAGAGTAGTGGTGTCGCAAGAGGATAAGCTAGTTATCGCTTTTGAACGGTCTTCAGGCACGATCTTAGCACTTGTACAAGGGTGGATGCGCGAGTCAAGGTGCTCCATTTCTATAATTCCCTACCCCCTCTGAAACCTCTTAATTCGGACTAAATTGAGCTGGATGAACTGTGCTGTCGCGCTGGTGTTTATTACGAGTTCATGTTTGTTTGTCTGATTGTTTGTATGGGGGGTCTATATTGGTTTGTCTACCCGCCGTCTTGTGTATGCTTTGTAACAACTAATAATGAATCAGTTCATAGCCAGGGTAAAATGAACTAAACTTTAGTTATCTCACCAAAAGTAAATGACTTGAGAAAAAAAAATAATGTAAAGATGTAAAGCAAAATTATATATTATAGTATAAATGTGCTGCAAATGTGCTGCAAAATGAAAAATAAATAGCAAAAGAGTGTTTTTATGTCCTACATCTGAGTGTGCAGAGGAAAATGTAAACAAGAAGCACACTGTTCAGGGTGTGCGCTGTAGGTGTAAGAAGAAAATAAGATGATATTGCTTTAACAATACATTTTAAATTGTATTGCTGGTATGTTAAGATATGTTTGTGACCTTGTATAAACCCTATGCCCCGTCCTGCACCCGAGACCCTCAGAGGCATCACTGCTGGTCGTAAATACCTGCCTGAGGAGATCAGGGTTGCAAAAAATCTGTCTGCTCAATTAGGTCAATGTTGTATTATTTGTTTCATTTATTCTTAATCTATGTATTGTATGGTAATAATGAATAAAAAAACGTAATGTATTGAACACATTCCGAAACAAAGCAAGACAGAACTAGACTCAGACATAATACTAATTGTTGTTGAAACCTTTTGCGCTGTTGCTGCAAAATGGAAACTTTGTTGATTATCTATTCCAACTGGCCACTGGAATCAGATAATTAATATAAGTTGAAGTTCAATTACAGTTTTTAAATATAGTTTAACATTCTTTATTAAACTGTTTCAAATTATTTCTAGTACAATTGGTCTATAGACATTACTACAATTCTAATAGTTGTTAAACTACTGAGCTTATGAACAATAGAGTAAAGGTCGCTGGTGAAGCCAGGATCAATATATTTGTTGAGGTTTTTATTGTGTGCATAATAAATGTGTTAAATGAATTGAGCATTTTTTTTTTTTAAAGGAGTATAATGTTGCAATCTCTTTAAGATAAGTAATTGCAGTTCCAAGATAGATGTTGTTTTCCAAGGGCCTCTCCTTCACAGGCCCACACAATAAATCATGAGACTTCCAAATCCTAACAGACAGAGATCAGTATCACTTTGTGTTACAAGCCAAATCAATGAAGGGGTTCTACTTGGCCCAATTTAAATACCATAGAGTATTCATCCAGCAGTTTTGATTTCTTAAAAAAAAAAAAAAACAGTCTAGTTTCCTTCGAGTTCAGTCTAAGCTATGAATGTTTTCTCATAAACATTCTCACTGCTGTCCCAAATGTTTTAAACCTTGGGCAGACAAGCTGCTGACACACACACACACACGCACACACACCCCCACACACACACACTTTGGATGAGTATTCGCCTTATCCACTTTGTAAATTTCGGCACCTCAGTTGTTTCCCCGACTCAGACTGCAAGGAATCTGGGTGTGACCCTAGATAACAACCTGTCCTTCACTGCAAACATCGCTGCTACAACCCGTTGCTGCAGATACACGCTTTACAACATCAGGAAGATACGTCCCCAGCTGACACAGAAAGCGACTCAGGTCCTGGTCCAGGCTCTCGTCATCTCACGCCAAGACTACTGCAACTCCCTCCTGGCTGGTCTACCTGCATGTGCCATCCGACCTCTGCAGCTCATCTAGAATGCAGCGGCTTGTCTGGTCTTCAACCTTCCTAAATTTTCCCACACTACTCCGCTCCTCCGCTCCCTTCACTGGCTTCCGGTAACTGCTAGAATCCACTTCAAGACACTGATACTTGCTTACCATGCTGCGAGTGGATCTGGCCCTTCGTACATCCAGGACATGGTTAAACCGTACACCCCAGCGCGTGCACTACGCTCTGCATCAGCCAAACGACTCGCTGCGCCCTCGCTGCGAGGGGGACCCAAGTTCCCATCGGCGAAAACACGTGGGTTTGCTGTCCTGGCTCCAGGATGGTGGAATGAGCTCCCCATTGACATCAGGACGGCAGATAGCTTGCACATCTTCCGGCGCAAACTGAAAACTAATCTCTTTCAACTCCACTTCGAGCGATAGAACTATTAACGAAGCACTTTTATACTAATAAAGGACTGGCTTATCTAAAGCCAGTTGAGTAGCACTTGAAATGTTTTTGCTCTATGAAGCCTGATGTACTTATATGATTCGGTTTTCTTCAAGTTGTATTTTGTTGGTCGAACGCACTTATTGTAAGTCGCTTTGGATAAAAGCGTCAGCTAAATGCAATGTAATGTAATGTAAATTGTTGCCTTCTTTAGAGTTATTAGTAATTCAAGATAGAATAGCTAAAACTTTGACTTGATGATTTCGTTCACAACATTAGACCTGTCCTCTAATCTCTACTAGAATAAGATACGTGTGCATGTTTGGGTGTTTTAACACTCCTGTAATGTACCTAATCTTGTTGTCCTTTTCATTACAGAGCTGGGGAAATTGTGTATTGCTTAGATTCTGATCCGTGCAAGTCCAATTTTAACTGACTTTAGTTCTAATGTTAATGTTAATTTGATTTCAACCCATAGGTAATTATTTAAATTAACTCAACATTTCACATGATGATGGATTAGTGTTCCACATTTTTCCCACTAATTTATTTTACAATTAGGCCAAAGGTAAAGAGAGACATTGATGATCTTGTGTCCTTTTTGTTAGTACGTGGTTCCATTTTGTCTAAGGCCTTGGACGGCTTCACTAAGAGTCACCTAGTTCTACCCTGCTACAGTCCGGCTGTGGGCAGTCACAGAGATGCTATGGCTGCTCTACATGACATTAATGGTCTGGTCCGAGAATGGACACCATTTCCTGCTCCCAGAGAGAATGACGCTCCTCAAACTGAACATTACAGCCGTTGATACTGTCTCACGTGGGTCTGCTCCCCCCACCGAGCCATGAACTGAAAGCTTGACATCTGCTTTGAACACTTGGAAGCCTCCCTGTCACACCAGCACCAACCCTTGGGTCAGTCAGATGAGACTAACGGTTTCACTTAGGGCATTTGGGTCAGAAATATGACTCTCGTTACCACAGAGTGTTTTTTTTTTTTTTTTTTAAGGCTATTCATACTGCTATGCAGAGGATGCCTGTAAGTTGGCAAGCTGTTAAAAGCCCCTACTATTTTTAAAATAGGCCTAATGTCAGGGGCCTCTTACTGTATTCACATTATATGGACAGTTTTTCCACCTGGTAAAACTAGAGGCTGCACGAAACTCAGGCTACAATACAACCATTCTGTTCTGCTCTGACGATTCAATTGATAGATTCTACATCAAAACAGTTCGTTTTTATTGTTTCCAATGATAACGTCACCTTAAGTGGAGGAATGCAAACCTGTTTTCAAATGTAAGGTTTTGAATTTGTTTGACATTTCTCAGTAATGACACCCTCAGACACCCACTATCATTCATGCTATGCCTTCAGTGGTAACTCAGATGTTAAGGGGTTGAAGCTTTTCCTCCTGCATCGGCTATGCTTTGTTTTTTCAACAAAGGTATGCATTTCCTGCATAATATATGTTTCTCACAATTGTTTTTTTGTAAGCTGCGCACAGGTGATACTGAGTCTTCTCGAGTAATGGATTATGATCTATACCATGCTTACATGGACTTGTATGTTTTATTTCATATCTAACAGAAGTGAGAGAAGAAAGAGATGGGGAAATGAGAGAAGAAAGAGATGGGAAAGTGAGAAGAGAAAGAGATGGGGAAGTAAGAGAAGAAAGAGATGGGGAAGTGAGAAGAGAAAGAGATGGGGAAGTGAGAGAAGAAAGAGATGGGGAAGTGAGGAAATAGGGAGATGAGGATGAGAGAGAGATGAGGAAGAGAGAGGGATGAGAAAGAGAGAATAGAGAGAGA
Source organism: Gymnodraco acuticeps (assembly GCF_902827175.1). NCBI lineage: Eukaryota > Metazoa > Chordata > Actinopteri > Perciformes > Bathydraconidae > Gymnodraco > Gymnodraco acuticeps. The sequence goes on along the minus strand of NW_022990238.1, from coordinate 11,705,040 downwards.
TGTGGAAGAGAGAATAGAGAGAAGAGGGAAGAGAGAGATAGGAAAGAGAGAAGAGATATTTGCGAGTTGCATACTGATACTGAGTCTTCTCGATTAATAGCTTATAGACAATACCATGTTTAAATAGACTCCTACGTTGTTATTACATGTGACATATGTAAGAAAAGGGAGGGGAGAGTCAATTATATTGAGTAATTGATTTCATATTGGAACATTTATTTCTCAAACCTATGTTTTATGGAAGAGGAAATGTATTTCTGATAAACTAATCTTTTATCAAACGGTAAATGGTGAATTAATATAACATTTAGAATCATTGAGAAGGGTTTATATCCACAGGGACGAGCTCACCGTTAACTTAAAATAACATTTATCTGCTTTGGACTGATGATTATATGATTCTTGCATGTTAAATGACTAACACAAACCTTACATGTATGCATGTTCATGTGTCAGGAAGGCTCCCAAATAATTCTGAGGGGCCTAGCCTATTTTTGTAATTGAATGATAATGTGCTAATCCATTACCTTGAGTTGTCTTCACTCAGGAAAACATCCCAATAACTAGGACAGCTCTGAAGGCCAAGGGTCAGAGAGAGAGGATCACACTCTCCGGCTGCAGAGAGCACCCCAGCCACGGGCAAGGAGGTACAAGGTCGTTCGAGATGAGAGGATTCTAATCTTCAACTTTCTGATGAGATGGGATGCTTCTTCATCTTGCTGCTCGGTGGGCTCAAGCAGACAACCCTGCAGGACGAGCGAGGGCTTCAGAGGCTTCTATAATACAAGGTTCCATGTTTCTTGGAGGAGCAGATGTCTTCCTAACCTCTCCCATCACGGGGGGGGGGGGGGGGGGGCGGCATCTGGATGAGCCACTTGGAATAGGCAGTTGCACTGCTCTCAAGCAGATAGCAGAAGGAATGCAGGCAGATGAGCCTCCATTTCACTGGGGGGATCAACTACAGTGCTCACTGAATGAGCCACACAAAAGCAGAGCAATTGGGGGGGTTGAAATATGGCGCTCTGATGAAGAAGAGTTTTGAGCCAATCAGCACCTCAGTGCTAATCTATACAGTATCAGGATGCCTTTACACACCAGACATTCTGTGTCATAAAGAGAGGAGGAGAACGAGTCAGGAGGACATGTTCTTCCAGCCCTCGTACAAAGATAACATTTGAATTGAATGACCAGATGTTTACAGATGTACAATTAATGATTGTTTTTGTATTTCCGATGAACAGACATGTGTTAAATAGTGGTGATAAATATATTTTGTCAGATCAGATTACACTTTCACTACTCTTCAATGTATTACCCATGCACAGACAGACCTAAAATGATGGTTCAAGTTTTAAACGTTTAAACCTTCCTTTCCAGGTTTTTACAAGTCTTTGAATATTTGCCTAACTTTTCCTTTTCAGATTGTTAAACATTTTGAGAATTGTTTAATTTTCCCTTCAGATTTTGAAATGACATAATGATTGATAGTTGAAGTAATGTAATTATGTTATCATGCCATAGTCTTTTGATTTAATATGTAATGAAGTAAATGTAAAGTAATCCTAAATTGAAGACACTGCAATTTTGCAGATTACAGATTGATCAAATCACAACTGTGAAGTGTATACCTTAGCTGGATCTCTTATGGTCCTGAGTTTAAAAAGATGTTTTTGCTATTATGCATCTGTGTTTTATGTGTGTTCATTATTGTGCTTTTGACAACAGATGATCCAAACATTGATGAGAGATGATTTTCTGTTGTGATTGTCTGTATCAATCATTGTGGTTGAATGTTTCAATCTTATTCTACTCTGTGATATAATTGATGTTGTGTAAAACCACACTCAAATCTGAAGACGCCTATTGATTTAAGTATTGACCAAATTATTATTAGACTAATGTTTTCAGGTTATCAAAGATGATAAAAAGAGAGGTAATGTGAGAGAATAATTTTGTCTTTACTCCTAGATATTTAACCTTATTGCCTGTTGACGTTAATAACCAACCAATATTCTGTTATATCCTTTAAGCCCCTGTCACACTGTCCCTAAATGTACACCCGATGGACACACGATAAAGGAAATGTTCAAATTCGGCTGTGATCGTAGCAACATCGGGCCATTCGTGAGGGAATCTAAGCCATCGTATGACCGCCGGTGGAGTTTCTCAGGCTCCGGCAGCAACTTCGTGAGCGGCAACTTCGTAAGGCACTCGTGAGGGCATCTTGTCGAATCGTGTCATCTTCGTGTTATCATCGGTGCATTCGCCCTCACTCTGATCGGGGCGAATGCCCGATGGCACCGATGATAACAAGATGCCCTCACGATGGCCTTACGAAGGGCAAAATTGACACACGAATTCAACACGAAAATGAACCTTCTCAAGATCCTTCGGCTGTTTTTTGGCATGCCAAAGATTTTGCCACCGCTCACGAAGTTGCTGCCGGAGCCTGAGAAACTCCACCGGCGGTCATACGATGGCTTAGATGCCCTCACGAATGGCCCGATGTTGCTACGATAACAGCCGAATTTGAACATTTCCTTTATCGTGTGTCCATCTGGTTGTTTTATTGCACAACAAAATCATGTAAACATATTATGTAAATAACCCAATTTGTGTTCTGTGAAACTGAAAAGGATATAATATATTATTTTGAAGGCGAGTTGACAGGAAGTTGTTGTTGCTATGGAAACAACAACATGACGGAGAAAACGTAATATCTTCTACATATAAAGACGGATAAAGTAAGGCAAGGCAAGGCAAGTTTATTTATATAGCACTTTTCAACACAAGGCAATTCAAAGTGCTTTACAAAAAATGAAAGAGATTAAGAAAATGGCATTTAAAATCAGTCATTAAAAAGAAAAGCTAATAAAATAAACATTAAAAGAAAAAATACATGGATAAAAGTTACAGTGCAATTAAACATTAAAAGAAAAAAAAAAAGTACATGGATAAAAGTTACAGTGCAGTCTAAGATATGAATAGTTCAATTAAAAGCAGCGACAAAAAGAAAAGTCTTCAGCCTGGATTTAAAAGTAGTCAGAGTTGTAGCGGACCTGCAGGTTTCTGGGAGTTTGTTCCAGAGATTTGGAGCATAATAACTGAACGCTGCTTCTCCATGTTTAGTTCTGACTCTGGGGACAGAAAGCTGACCAGTCCCTGAAGACCTGAGAGATCTGGATGGTTCATAATTTAGCAGGAGGTCAGAAATGTATTTTGGGCCTAAACCATTCAGTGCTTTATAAACCAGCAGCAGTATTTTGAAATCTATTCTTTGACACACAGGAAGCCAGTGTAAAGACTTCAGAACAGGAGTGATGTGATCCACTTTCTTAGTGTTAGTGAGGACTCGAGCAGCAGCGTTCTGAATTAGCTGCAGCTTTCTAATAGATTTTTTAGTGAGACCTGTGAAGACACCATTGCAGTAGTCGAGTCTACTGAAGATAAAAGCATGGACAAGTTTTTCCAAATCCTGCTGTGACATTAGTCTTTTAATCCTAGATATATTCTTTAGGTGATAGTAGGCTGATTTAGTAACTGTTTTAATGTGACTGTTGAAACTCAGGTCAGAGTCCATGACTACACCTAGATTTCTGGCTAAAGTAAAGAACAAAGTCTGAAGATATCAGTACAGTATCATAGTACTTTAACATAATTGTTTGTGTTGCAGTTGTATGTCTTAAATGTAATGTAAATGTTGCCTTCGTGTGTGGTTCGGGGCCATCTTCGTGCGAAATTCACAATTCAATATTCGTGTGTCCATCGGGTGTCAACTTCGGGACAGTGTGACACAGGCTTTAAGGAATGTGCTCCAGCACTTAAGTGTCAGTTTTATGGCCTGATAGGGGGGTTTACGACTGTGAGAATGCTGGCTTCTAAACACCACTGACAAGTGATTGAGTATTTCTAGTTGGGGGATATCTCCTGTAGCTCCACAGATGTTTACGCCTCCCCCAATATGCTGATTAACTCTCTGTAAACTAGTTAAAAGGTATATCGAGAGATAGGCTGCGCAGAATTGACATGACAACCCACCCGTGCAGTCAGAACCTTTTGCTGCTGTGACTTGTGATATGAATTCTCCGGCCGTTGACTTGTAATAAACTACCAGTGTTTGACATCAAAGCTCCAACTCTCCTCGTGTCTCTCTGAGTCCTGACTCTCCATTGCTGCAGAAGTTTCCCTTACAGTGATTAGCTCAGGGGGGCGTCTCACCCCTACTTGAACCAGCTTCCTATTGATTATGGTGCAGACTCTCCCTTGTGTCCTTAGGCTTGTTGAAGTTTGAATCTCAGAAATGAAAAGCAGAAATAATTACAAGCAGGAGCACAGAGCCACCATTCTGAAGAGTGATTTGATTCATAAAATACGAATTGGGAAAATATATGGCATTCTAAAGTTTAATCAAAAGTTGAGTTGGAAGAAATAGGCAGCACTCAGTGAGTAGTACAAATAAAATTACCTTTGACAGATAATCAGAATTTTTAACATTTTAACCCCAATTAACAAATAATAACCCTGAGACACATAATACACCTTATGCATAAAATCTCAATATTTTTTTTTCATTGAAATAATTGGCTTTGCGTTTTCATTTATAATTTCTCTGTCCAGATTGATAATTTCACTAAAGATGAATTATTTTTAGATTTCTTTGGATAATGTAAATTTTTAAGTGATGTCAATTGAATTATTATTATAGACACATGCATTTCCAAACATTTGGTCTACCTATGTTGTAAATGTATTATCTCTTCGATTTACACACGGCATCTATTGCACGTCTGTCCGTCCTGGGAGAGGGATCCCTCCTCTGTTGCTCTCCCTGAGATTTCTCCCATTTTCCCCTTTAAACTGTGGGGTTTTCTCTGGAAGTTTTTCCTTGTACGATGTGAGGGTCAAAGGACAGAGGGTGTCATATTGTCATACTATTGTTAGTTTTCTAGCCCCGCATGCTATAATCATGTGTATTTTCTCTATTCCTGTTCATGTGTCTTCTCGCAATTATCACTGGCCCCGTGTATCTCCTAATCGATATAACCGGCCTGCTCTCGTCTATCCCACGTGCTCCACTGAGATCCAACATCTAGTTTCTGGTGGCCTGTGGAATTGCCAGTCAGCTGTTCCTAAGGCTGACTTCATCTCTGGCTACGCCTCCCTGCAGTCTCTGGATTTCCTTGCTCTCACTGAGACCTGGATTACTCCATCCAACACATCCACCCCAGCAGCTCTCTCCACGGCATATTCCTTCTCCCATACACCCAGACCCACTGGCAGAGGAGGTGGCACTGGTCTCCTGCTCTCTCCCAAATGGAGCTTTTCCCTCTTCAAGCTACCTAACTTCACTCCTTCCACCTTTGAATTCCATGCCGTCACAGTAACCCATCCTATACAGTTAACCATTGTTGTTCTCTACCGTCCACCAGGCGCCTTGGGGGACTTCTTGGAGGAATTAGATAATCTCCTCTCACTCATCCCTGAAACTGGCCCTCCCGCTGTACTTCTCGGAGACTTCAACCTCCAGACGGGGAAGATAGACGAACTAACATCTCTGTTAACCGACTTTGCTTTCTCACTGTCTCCGTCCCCACCGACTCATAAAGCTGGCAATGTCCTTGATATGAAAGCTTTAGCGCAAGTTCAATAAGGAAGACCTAACTCGAGTCACTCACACGTCACTCTATGGCTCCCTTCCCCCCTCATTAAATATGAGGGCGTCACGCCTCAGCAGCCAATCGCTGCACATGCTAAATGCCTTAAATACCTGCTCTTCCTCCCTGTCAGTTGTCATTGCAGATGATCACACGCAACCCGCCTCCACCCCTCTCGCCTCCCGTCTCCTTCAGGACAAAGCTAAACCTTCCTCCTTCAGACTGGTCTCACCTACTCATCACCACCACCAGTGTCTAGACCCCGGGGATTTCATCGGAGCGGTGCTTTCCCTCCTGAATGATTATCCTGCAAACCGGGGGCCTAATCGCCAAACACCATTACATTCTCCTGTTGTACTATCATGGCAATCATTTCATTCATATGACGTGTAAACAATAAATATGTAATTCTTACATCACGTCTCTCCGGGTTGAACTCATATTCTCAAGGAACTGCGCTACTTCTAACCTCTCTGTAAACCCGCTCCACACATCCGATCACTTCTTCATTTCATTCTCTCTATCCCTTTCCAAACATAACAAACTAATCTCTTCTCATCCTGCACTTGTCCGCCGTAACCTTCGCTCCCTCTCCCCCTCTAGCTTTGCCTCGTCGGTGCTCTCAGCCCTCCCTTCCTCTGATTCGTTCCATCTCCTGCCTCCAAACTCTGCTGCAGAAACTCTCCTCTCTACTCTCTCATCCACTCTGGACTCGCTCTGTCCTCTCACATCTCGGCAGGCTCGTCAGTCCCCTCCTGCTCCCTGGCTAAATGATGCACTGCGTGCTAATAGAACCGTCCTTAGGGCAGCAGAGCGGAAATGGTGGAAATCCAAACACCGTGACGACCTCCTAACCTATCAGGCTCTCCTATCCTCTTTCTCTGCTTCGATCTCTCAGGCAAAAAGCACTTTCTTTCAAGATAAGATCCAATCTTCCTATTCCAATCCTAAAAAACTATTTTCCATCTTCTCCACCCTCTTGGACCCTCCAAAAGCTCCTCCCCCCTCCTCACTTCTGTCAAGCGACTTTGTTACCCACTTTGAAAAAAAGGTTGATGATATTCGCTCTTCTTTTTCTGACTCACCTTTACTCACCGCTGGGTCACCAGACCCTCCTTCCACCAACACACTTACCTCCTTTTCCCCTCTCTCTCCAAGTGAGGTTCTTACCCTCATTACCTCTGCCCGCCCTACCACCTGTCCTCTGGACCCTATCCCTTCAAACCTCCTTCAGACTATCGCTCCTGATATTCTACCGTTTCTCACCCATTTCATCAACACTTCTCTAACTTCTGGTCACTTTCCAAACAGTCTCAAGGAGGCAAGAGTAAACCCTCTCCTAAAGAAACCCACTCTCAACCCGTCTGATGTTATAAACTACAGGCCTGTCTCTCTCCTCCCGTTCCTGTCTAAATCACTTGAACGCGCTGTCTTTAAACAACTCTCCTGTTATCTCAATCAGAACAACCTTCTGGATCCGCACCAGTCTGGTTTCAAGGCAGGTCACTCCACAGAAACTGCTCTCATTGCTGTCACGGAGGAACTGCACACTGCCAAAACTGCATCCCTCTCCTCTGTCATCATCCTATTGGACCTGTCTGCTGCATTCGACACGGTGAATCATCAGATCCTCCTTCGCACTCTCCAAAAACTTGGAGTTTCAGGCTCTGCCCTTTCCCTCCTCACCTCATACCTCAAAGACCGTACCTACAGGGTGACTTGGAGAGGGTCTGAGTCCGACCCTTGTCAATCAACTACGGGGGTCCCTTAGGGCTCTGTTCTTGGTCCCCTCCTCTTCTCCCTGTACACAAACTCGCTCGGATCAGTCATTAGCCCGCATGGTTTTTCTTACCACTGCTACGCTGATGACACCCAATTAATTCTGTCCTTTCCCCGCTCAGAGACCCAGGTCGTTGCACGCATCTCTGCTTGTCTAGCTGACATCTCTCAGTGGATGTCTGCTCACCACCTCAAGCTCAACCTTGACAAGACTGAGCTGCTCTTCCTCCCGGGAAAAGATTGTCCCACTCTTGACCTAACAATCAACATCGGCACCTCAGTTGTTTCCCCGACTCAGACTGCAAGGAATCTGGGTGTGACCCTAGATAACAACCTGTCCTTCACTGCAAACATCGCTGCTACAACCCGTTGCTGCAGATACACGCTTTACAACATCAGGAAGATACGTCCCCAGCTGACACAGAAAGCGACTCAGGTTCTGGTCCAGGCTCTCGTCATCTCATGCCTAGACTACTGCAACTCCCTCCTGGCTGGTCTACCTGCATGTGCCATCCGACCTCTGCAGCTCATCCAGAATGCAGCGGCTCATCTGGTCTTCAACCTTCCTACATTTTCACACACTACTCCGCTCCTACGCTCCCTTCACTGGCTTCCGGTAACTGCTAGAATCCACTTCAAGACACTGGTACTTGCTTACCATGCTGCGAATGGATCTGGCCCTTCCTACATCCAGGACATGGTTAAACCGTACACCCCAGCGCGTGCACTACGCTCTGCATCAGCCAAACGACTCGTTGCGCCCTCGCTGCGAGGGGGACCCAAGTTCCCATCGGCGAAAACACGTGGGTTTGCTGTCCTGGCTCCAAGATGGTGGAATGAGCTCCCCATTGACATCAGGACGGCAGATAGCTTGCACATCTTCCGGCGCAAACTGAAAACTCATCTCTTTCGACTCCACTTGGAGCGTTAGAACTATTAACGAAGCACTTTTATACTAATAAAGGACTGGCTTACCTAAAGCCAGTTGAGTAGCACTTGAAATGTTTGGCTCTATGAAACCTGATGTACTTATATGATTCTGTTATCTTCAAGGTTGTGTCTTCCTGGTCGAATGTAATTATTGTAAGTCGCTTTGGATAAAAGCGTCAGCTAAATGCAATGTAATGTAATACTGATATTCTGTACAAACTGTGAAGACCACTGAGACAAATGTAACATTTGTGATATTGGGCTATATAAATAAACATTGATTGATTGAATCGTGGCAGGATGTGCCACGATTCAATCAACACACACAGCCTTTACAAAACGTACTGTTTGAAGCACTATTACATAATGTTTTAATATTTGAATCAAGACTGAAGTATACGTATAATGAGTTATAAGCCTATAGCACAGGGGTACTCAAATACAAATCTTAAAGGTCCAAAATAAATGTTTCAATAAGACAAAGGTCCGTTTATTACGGTCATTCAAACTTTTAAACAATTGCAACAAGATTCTTAACACGAGGTTGCAAAAACAAAAATAATCTGTATATGCAGCCGTTTTCATTGTTATTGTGTCTGTGCTTGACCCCTCAGAGTCGCAGTGTAAGAGCTGCACAGTTATGAATAAAGGCAGCTGCACCCTCTTTCATTCAGCATTCCCATTATTGCTTTATAAATGTCTTGCCCCCTTGTGCGTCCACTGAGGTTCGTCAGGCCCAACACATCTTCAACAAACTCCCCCTTTGCCTCATCATAAAAACCCACAAACACCAGCAACTGAGCATTGTCAGTGGTGTCAGTGGACTCACCCACAGCTAAGGAAATGCACTGTGCATTTTTTATTCCATCACAAAGCTGATGAATCAAATCACCAGCCAGTATTTCTGTTCTTCTGGTTGCTGTGGAATCTGAGAGGAGATTTGCTTGATTTGACCTGTTATTTCCTCTTTTTGTTTGCCTTCAACATGGTCTCCATCACTTCAGTCATGCATTCTTTTATACTGCAGTTATTATCCAGTGGAAAGTCCTTACCTACTGGCCTAGTACAATCAAAGTGGTTACTTTTTTTGGCTGGGCAGTGTAGTTTTACACACCGTCTGATTTGACTTTCTCAGGACTTAAAACAGTTTTTTGGGGGCAGACCCCCTCAAAGAAAAAAATATATTTACACACGTAAGGTCATCATCTTAATAGTTGTGTATGCTCATCCGTGAGCAGAGCATCAAGTTGGCATGTCTATTACAGCTGAATGCGGCGATTACCATTTTGTTCAGAAAAACGCCTCACAAACGTATTAAGATCAACAGCTTTAGTGCGTTTTGATTCAATGCTGAGTACAGCCAAACTGACAGTCTCTTCTCTGTCAGTGTAGACCGCAAATACCTCATTCCTTCAGTGCTTTGGTCAGAATGCTTCTCGTTTTGCGCCGTCCAGTTCAAAATGAAATCGCCGCCAATCATATGTCCACGCTCGCGCCAGGACCGGGGGAGGGGTTACATGACGTGCATCTTGTGCTGCATTCACTTGCACTCGGACATTAGAGACTTTCTCTCATAAATGTCCGATGAGCCACAACTTTTCTTTCAAAACAAAGTTGCCAACTGGGGTGGCAGCTGGGGTGGCAAGGCCTATTTTTAGGGTGTCAGTTGCCACCCCGGTAGGTGAAACTAGGCTACTAGCTACAGTACAGATGGAACTAGATGAGCTGTTAACTCTCGCTCTGAATTTTTTTTTTTTAATTCTCGCTCTGACTTAGACAGGTTGAAAGAGACACACACATTTTTCCCACCCGCAGTCCGCGAAGACCCGCCCTACTGTGCCTCTGATTCGCAGATTGTTTGGGGGGAAAAAACGCTGACTGGATGCTGAATGTGATTGGACCAAAGCGTTGACACACACAGGTGGAACACAGTGGAACAGTCAGACATGCAGAGCGCTGTTTGCAGTGGACATAGCGGAGAATTTTGACTCGTTGCGAATGCGTTGTGGCGATGTCTCACATATAATACAGAGAGATAATACATATGAAAAGTATAATTTGCTCAGAGTCCGGAGACAGTGGTGGTTCGGTCCGGATCCGGACCGGAGTCCGTAGTTTGAGGATGCCTGCTATAGCATATACACACTCTATATGACAGCTTGAAAACAGCAATTTAGACGTGAACTTGTAACATCATGTGGTGATGAAGTGTAGATGAAATGCTTGCCTCATTTAAGAAAAGAGGGTGAAATGTCGTCTTCGTTAAAGTCATCGTTAAACTCAACATTAAAATAAGTACAAATTATGAACACACAAGTATCAGTTTGATAGGTTCCTTCCATGGGTTTAGATCTGTCCAGCAGTGTAATACGCCTCTTTTAAACACCATTAGTGTCTTGAATATCTCCAAAAATACACCAGAGTTACCTTGTTCAGAGTTTCAACAGTTCAAGTATCCTCATACTTCTGTCCTCAGGATGCATTATGGGAATCTAGAAGTCCTCAAAGACGAAGTGCTGAGGTTGATTTTTGGGTCACAAGCCGGAGGAGCGTGGTGATGAGGAGGCAAAACAATTGAGAAATAAGACAAGTCTACTGTTCTTGTAAACTGCTGAGCAGGGACGTGCACAGACATTTGGAGGGGCTATTGCTCTAAACTGGAAAAAGGGCCTCCCCCCCCGAAAAAAAATATAAGACCAAAACGATTATTACATTAACTAATTTGAACAGTAATTCACATCATCATCTCAAAACAAAATAAGCTAAGGCAACTACTTGCATTCGGTGACTTGATTTTTAAAATGTAAAATAGGGAGATTTTTTGTTTTGCGGTCCATATCTCATTAAAATATCTAATGTTAGCAACTATTAAAGAAAAAATGGGGACAATTCAATGCAGTTTGACCATTGTAACTGCTGTGTAGACATACTGATAAAATAGGGCTTCTATAATTACCTTAACTAAACTCACTAATTAATGAAACCAGTTCAATACGCATTATTCTTATAATTCTTTATGAGCGCAGTAAAGGTACGGTATCTAATTACTTATTTATTTAGTATTCCATAACTTAATAACAGAGACGGTCAAATTAAAGTAGAGATATGGCAGAAATCCTACAATAAAGCGGGACAGTGAAGTGTTCTCCTGTGAGAGGGCGATCAAGAAAAGAGAGCGAGCGGCGCGTTGAGGGAGTTTACCATGGATGTTTAATTGGAGTTTACGGAGCAGATGAAAAGACACAGAAAGACAGAAGCACAATAACAAGTATATGTAGGTTTTTTTTTGTAAATAACCGACGGTGCCAAGAGCAAGTAAAGTCCCTGCCATGAGAAAACTCAAAATCCATTTTCCTAAATCCGACACTAGAGGTGGTCTTAACGCACCAGCACCAATACAGTAGCCTATAATAAATATTATATATATAATACGTAACATGTGTAATCACACACTTAGATATGTGCGATATAGAACATAAATAATAAAAACGTAGGACTACCTGGTTTAAAACACTTTTGTAGTCATACTGTGGAATGAGTTCACACTGAAACGAGTTCTTCATTGAAAATGTCGCGGGCAATTACATGTAAGGAGAAGAAGAAGTAGTAGAAGGAGAATGAAGCTGGTGTGTTTCCCGCAGCAAGACACTACAATACTAATTGTGGGCTTATCATGTTGATTCGACCACGAAAAAAAAAAAAAAACTCTCGCTCTCTACAGAGGGGCAGGTCAGCCAAAAAGGGAAAACGGGCCGTTGCCCGGGCAACAATAGCCCGTACCTGTGCACGTCCCTGCTGCTGAGTGGAATGGATAGCTGTAGCAACAGTACAAAAGGAGAGTGGCTTAGCGTTTGTCGCTTGGTATTGTAAATTGTTGTTGCTTGTTTCGTTCAAATGGTTGTTTTATGCTTTATAAAACCCTTGCATATTTATTTCTACTAACATCAGTTTGGAAAAGCACATAACTTATATATATATATATATATATTGAATATTCCGTGCAACATATATCAGTAAATCTATCTTCATTGTATTTAAACTAGCAGTAGAGCAGGGTGTCGACCTCAGCTCCCTTTACTCAGATGTTCACCTCTACTCACTTTGTAAAAAAAGGTATTAAAGGTCCCATCATATGCTTTTTTTATTATTAGGACAGAGAGTGAATACACATACTATACAGAGATGCTGTATGAGAAAACCAATGGGATTTTGGAACATTGAACAATATAAATCTATTCTAGTAGACCTCAACAATGGAATTATGATCAGAAATGGCCATGTCATGGGACCTTTAAATCAATCAGTTCAATCTCGAGGCCCATTTACTGGGGCACTATACTGTTCTGCACAAGAGCTTATACCATTAGATTTGACTGTGTCCAATACTCTCATCTGCTTTACGCTTGCACACCACTCATCTATTCAATCACTGAACATTTTACGTCCATGAAAAAAAAGAATTGCACTCAGCCAGAGCTTTTCCTGTCCACTCTGTCACACTTTCACACCCCAATGAATGTCAAGTGTACTTAATACTTTGTTTAAAATCAAAGCCACTGAGCTTTAAGAGCCCTTGCTGTCAGCTGCTAGGTACCTGCGTTTAAATGCCTGTCATTTTATTTTCCGCTGTGCGCCTCTCATCAGGTTTTCATCCACAATAATATCAAACAACATCAATGACAGCTATTGGCCTGAATGTTTAAAATGTTCACAGTTCAGCATGTGATTATGGTAGAGCTGCATTCACAATTATTTTATCAGCTATTGTGAAATTAATAACAAACCATTCCAAATGATGGTGTCAGCTGTGTGGTTTTATGGCCTGTGTGTAGGTGCTGCTGCTGAGCCTGTGTCAAGTAAAGATGAAGATGCACGTTTGAGCTGATGAGCTTCTCCCTATTTACTCACCATCTGGTCTGCTAAAGTGAATCCTCACATGAGAACACTGCTGTTACCATAGCAATCAATTCTGCAAAAATCCCTCAGAACCTACTGATTACAAATGGGTTTTAGTGGTATGTTTATAGAGCTGCATATATATTTGATTGACAGAAAAACAATTCAAACTATTTCGACAGCAACCTCTTCTTTTGAAAACCATATCAAGCACATCACCAAAACTGCCTTCTTCCACCTCAAAAATATATGACGTCTCCGCCTATCACTCTCCTTCTCTGCTGCCGAAACACTCATCTATGACCAAGGCCGGATTAACCATATGGGCAACCTGGGCAAGTGCCCAGGGGCCCTTGAGCAAAGAGGGCCCTCACTCATCATACATTGTTTTAAATGACACTCACTCTTCGCCATAAATAACAGCTTTTCCATAGGGTCAAATTACTGTAGGTCTCTGTACTGTAGGTGTTAGGATCTGTTTATTTTATGTTTTATTTTGGAATTGTCTAGGACTGTCGGCTTCCTGTTTTTCATTCAAGGATGTTCACCCCCTGGCCGTTTCTCAATCGCGAGGATGCTGGCTTGGTAGTCGCGTACTTCCAAGTAGGGCTGTGCAATTAATCGTATTTTAATCGCGATTACGATTATGGCTTGCGACGATTATGAAAACAGCATAATTGACAAAATACGATTATTTTGCTGGGTGCGCTTCACCCCTCCCTAAAAGCCCACTCGGCCACGTAGGAGTGATATGTGTTGTGAGTGTTCAGCGCAAGCGCAGATGTCAGAACAAGAGCAGCAACTCGTTAAAAAGAAGGGTACAACTATTTCCACTATTTGGAAGTACTTTGGCTTTCAGGAGTCCGACGTGCAGGATTTGTTACCAGGTTGTGTTGGCACCACACACTAACACAACCAATCTCTTTAATCATCTGAAATACAACCACAAAGTGCAATACGACTGGGCAATAATACAACAAAAAGCAGATGCCGCTCGACTTCATTCACAACATCATCACAGTCATCGATTCAGGACGCATTGTACAGAGCAACGGCCTACGCGACGAGCTCGCAGAGACACAGAGATATTACAGGTGCCATTACATTTCACATCGCTAAAGATATGTGCCCAGTTAGCACTGTTAGCAACCAGGGCTTTAAGCAACTTGTCAACACGTTGGACAAGCGTTACGCGATGCTGTCTCGGTATTATTTCATTCGGTATTATGTGACAAATGCCGTGGGGAAGTTGAGAGATGTGGCTTCAGCTGACTACTTTGCCACCACAACGGACCTATGGTCTAGCCCAGGGGTGCCCAACCAGTTGATCGCGAGATGTGTCTAAAAATAGAACAACAATATTCTGTTTTATCGTTAATGTCCTGTAACATAATCTTCCTGTGCCAGAATAATGCACTTGAATGCATCAAAGCTTTGTGATTGGCCGGCGTCACCCCTGTGTCGGGGCGTGGCTGAGGGTCTTCAGTACAGGTGGCAATATTGTCACCTGCCTGCGCTCATCTCTGAAACCAGACCATGTAAACAGCCTGGTGTTTCTTGCAAAAAATCTTTAAGAGATGACATGAGCAGCCCTACCTGCATTTGCCATGGTGGCCTAAACATTTTTATTTGGTCTTAAATTGTAGTTCAACATTTATTTCCTGTTACTTCTGGACCATGACGGTTGGCCAGCCTTCAACGTTTAACTGAGTGGAATATGTTGAATATGTTTTACCAAAATGTTGGCTATATGTTAAGGAGTTTTCAGTAGGTTGTGACAGTGCACTGCAACATGTTTGATTTAATTTATTTTGGTCTAATTTATTTTTATTTATCATATTAATAATATATGTTTAGTATGGTTTTGGAAGTGTGCTCCAACATATTTGTTGATCTTGTTTATTGGTAAAATATTATTTGTTTTAAAGTTCAATAAATGGTCAATGAATAATCATCAAAATAATCGTGATATCAATTATTGACCCAAATAATCGTGATTATGATTTTTGCCATAATCGCACAGCCCTACTTCCAAGTCACTTCCTTCAGAAACGAAGCAAGTATGCTTCCAAGCCACGGCTTCGGAAAACGAAGAAGAATGGAACAGGCTAACAAGTGTGCCACTCTCTCTAACAGTTTCAACATAAACTGTACCGAAAATAAATACCTCACGATGTCTATCTAATTATGAACTTGCTTTACTTTCACGGAACACATTTTTGGTGATAACAAACAAATGTAACAAAGTAACATATTTACCAACACATGTTCTACGCCACTACATACTTACATTTAAATGTGTGCTGCGTCGGTTCAGCCATTCTCCGCAAGGGTTTTAGAAATTGGTCCGTGCGCAAAGCATTGTGGAGATTTTAAGGACGCAAAGTCTACCCATGTGCAGCCTCGAAATTACCCCCAAACCAAGGACGCGGTCTCGATGGAATTCCAAGTATGCTGGAGATTGGAACAGTCCTTTGGCGGCACTCAATGACGTAGCATCCTTGAAATATTGGCTTGGAAGCCAGTTTCCTCGAGATTGAGTAACGGCCACAGTCTGTCATGTGTGTATTTGTTTCCTGTCTGTGTTTTCCCTCCTGTGTGATTACCTGATTCTGTTCACCTGTGTCTTTGTGTTTTCCTCCCCTCCCCAGCTGTGTCTTGATTGGCCATGTGTGTATTTAAGTTCTTGTTTTCTGTTGGGGTTTTGTGGGTTCCTGTTTGTGCTTAGAGGGAGATAGAGTTCCTGTCTGGTTTTTTGTTGATCCTGTTGCCTTGCATAAAGTTTTTTTGCTGTTAAACTATCGTCTGTCTGCACTTGGGTCCTCCCTGCGCTGCTCAACCCTAGTAGGTCTCACTATGTATGCGCTCAACTTTATTACTACGCGGCGGCGGTGTATAGCCGAATCACAGCCCCACCCTTGAGCAACCACACAATTTCACTACATATTTTACTTTTGTAACTCTCGATGTTTGTGACAAATAGAACTCCTCGTGTACTTGTACAGCCAGCCAGTCATATTTTGGCATTAAGTGGGGTGCTGTTCTGAGGTTTTCATTGATATTACCTAGGTCTTCTTGAGCCATACACTGTCTTGAGATCTTATCCATTGTATCTTTGTCTTGTGATTTTTGACTAAAAGGGTAAAAGGCTAGACCTACTTTGGTTGAAATATGTGGCGTGACAAATGCTTTTGACAAATAGGTATGCGATTTGACATGCCAGATTGACTGAAAATTCTAAATATTGGTCATGTTGGTAGGATTGGGTAGGCGTGGTGTTACTTGTTGGTACGTGGGTTGGGGGGGGCATGAGTGCTCAGTGCCCAGGGGTCCCTGGAGGTACTAATCCGGCCTCGTCTATGCCTTCATCTCATCCAGACTATACTACTGCAACAGCATCCTATATCCTGTTAGGCCCCAAGCCTGTTTTTCAGGTTTCAGGCTCGAAAATGACATTCCCAGAACAAATGACCATATCTTCCCTTCTAAAAGGGTTAAATTAATCATCTTTTTTCTCAAAGTAATGATAAACCTGTGAGTTGGATGTACAAAAGTCAGAATCAATATAGATGTTTTTCAGATTGAACATGGTAAAAAAACTGTAAATTATAGTGTCCGTCCAAAAAATATTTTGTACTAATCCAAAGTACAACATATACAGTGGGGCAAAAAAGTATTTAGTCAGCCACCAATTGTGCAAGTTCTCCCACTTAAAAAGATGAGAGAGGCCTGTAATTTTCATCCTAGGTACACTTCAACTATGAGAGACAGAATGGGGGGAAAGAATCCAGGAAATCACATTGTAGGATTTTTAATGAAGGAATTGGTAAATTCCTCGGTAAAATAAGTATTTGGTCACCTACAAACAAACAAGATTTCTGGCTCTCACATACCTGTAACTTCTTCTTTAAGAGCCTTCTCTGTCCTCCACTTGTTAACTGTATTAATGGCACCTGCATGAACTTGTTATCAGTATAAAAGACACCTGTCCACAACCTCAAACAGTCACACTCCAAACTCCACTATGGCCAAGACCAAAGAGCCCTCAAAGGACACCAGAAACAAAATTGTAGACCTGCACCAGGCTGGGAAGACTGAATCTGCAAGAAATCAACTGTGGGAGCTTAGTAGTTCTTAGTTCCATTAGAAAATGGAAGACATACAAGACCACTGATAATCTCCCTCGATCTGGGGCTCCACGCAAGATCTCACCCCGTGGGGTCAAAATGATCACAAGAACGGTGAGCAAAAATCCCAGAACCACACAAGGGGACCTAGTCAATGACCTGCAGAGAGCTGGGACCAAAGTAACAAAGGCTACCATCAGTAACACACTACGCCGCCAGGGACTCAAATCCTGCAGTGCCAGACGTGTCCCCCTGCTTAAGCCAGTACATGTCCAAGCCCGTCTGAAGCTTGCTAGAGAGCATTTAGATGATCCAG
Organism: Gymnodraco acuticeps; assembly: GCF_902827175.1. NCBI lineage: Eukaryota > Metazoa > Chordata > Actinopteri > Perciformes > Bathydraconidae > Gymnodraco > Gymnodraco acuticeps. The sequence continues at coordinate 11,687,338 of NW_022990238.1, read as the reverse complement.
AAGAGGATTGGGAGAATGTCATATGATCAGATGAAACCAAAATAGAACTTTATGGTAAAAACTCAACTAGACGTGTTTGGAGGAGAAAGAATGCTGAGTTGCATCCAAAGAACACCATACCTACTGTGAAACATGGGGGTGGAAACATCATGCTTTGGGGCTGTTTTTCTGCAAAGGGACCAGGACGACTGATCCGTGTAAAGGAAAGAATGAATGGGGCCATGTATCGTGAGATTTTGAGTGACAACCTCCTTCCATCAGCAAGGGCATTGAAGATGAAACGTGGCTGGGTCTTTCAGCATGACAATGATCCCAAACACACCGCCCGGGCAACGAAGGAGTGGCTTCGTAAGAAGCATTTCAAGGTCCTGGAGTGGCCTAGCCAGTCTCCAGATCTCAACCCCATAGAAAATCTTTGGAGGGAGTTGAAAGTCTGTGTTGCCCAGCGACAGCCCCTAAACATCACTGCTCTAGAGGAGATCTGCATGGAGGAATGGGCCAAAATACCAGCAACAGTGTGTGAAAACCTTGTGAAGACTTACAGAAAACGTTTGACCTCTGTCATTGCCAACAAAGGGTATATAACAAAGTATTGAGATGAACTTTTGTTATTGACCAAATACTTATTTTCCACCATAATTTGCAAATAAATTCTTTAAAATACAGACAATGTGATTTTCTTTCTTCTCATTTTGTCTCTCATAGTTGAGGTATACCTAGGATGAAAATTACAGGCCTCTCTCATCTTTTTAAGTGGGAGAACTTGCACAATTGGTGGCTGACTAAATACTTATTTGCCCCACTGTAAGTACCCTGTATCAAGATTGATGCAAAACAAGTAATATTTGACCTTTTTAGACAGATTTAGCAAAAAAAACCTCTTCTGGCAACACACTCTCACTCCCTAAGCGTCCAGGAGCGACGTTTGGTCAGTGTCCGTGGCATCAGTTGTGACGCTCCTAGGCTCCTTCAGCGTCATAAAGGGACGCAAATAGCTTTTAACTGATTGCAATGTATTCCCATCTGCGGCGGGATTTGACGCTCATGGAAGCACGGCATTCGTTTGTGTCGGCTGCCCTTAAAGGCAATGTGAGCGTCCATTCCCATTGGATAACGGAGAATTGTACACCCGGAAGTAAGTATTCCTCTTACTGTCGATTGATTTTACAGTGATATCTGCACTACTCATCGACTAAAAAACACTAGATTATCCTTGTTAATTACACAACATTGATTGGTTTAAATTGTGTGCAATGCTTTTGTATTTTTCCCCTTCGATTCGGAGAAACAAATATTTTTTCGGAGTAAAGGATGTACCTTAATATAAAGTGTTACCCAGTTTTGCTTATGACATAGACACAACAGTAAAGTGGATAACAAAGCACTAAAACTGAACTCGGCCATCAGTGAACCACTATTAACTGCTAACTGTGTACAGTAGGTAGCCAAATACTGTGCTCTGTTCTCAAAGAAAAACTAGGTCTAACTTAATATATGGCTACACTGTGTCTGGTTATAAATTGTAATAAAATATGGGAAATCCCTTACTGGGTTAGTCAGAGTGAATGGCTTGAATTTCTGGATAATAAATGCTCATTTGCATTTCTTTGTCGCACACAAATATTTCCTGTTAATATGTTCTGAGAAGCAGATCACACATGGCATAATGCTTTTAGTCCAAAAAGGTTACATAGGAAGCATTTTACCTGTGACAGACGATGCTTGGATCGGGCATTGATAACAAAAAACATTAAAATAAATCATTTGAGACTCATTTTTCTTTATGCAAGCAGTCAAAGTTTATATCTTGATAGGATTAAAGATTTTTGAAGGTTTTGTCTCTACGTTTCTTGGTATTTAGCCTTATTTTAAGAATAGCACCGAATGCTGAATTTAAGTAGATTTTTCTACATATTAAGAAAATAATTCTTAAATCTTATCTTGTATCTAGACAAATATACCTGTTTAAAGTGAAGCTGCACTGGATTTAAGAAATGTTGCCTAACATAAAATAGAATTTTGACTTATAATACAGTTAAAAATCCATGCCACCTGATACATCCACTTGATTTTTTTGCTAACGTGATGTGGTTCTGCTCTACTTACAAAACACAGCCAGCACAAGGCCACGTGGTGAATGAGAAACCGTGAAGACGTTCACTGAAATCATGGCCACATTTCATGGTCAGCAGGACCCAGTTGTTTTCCCCCCACACACTCCAGTCACCTATTAAAAAACTTTATTTGAAAAAGCAGCAAGCAGTCAGAAATAACCTTTGAATGCTCTGAAAACAATTCAAACAACACAAAGGAGATAGAGATTCAGCATGAAGATTAACGTGATATTCCTTTGGCTCGCTGATGTGTCGAGGGATCAGGTGCGTCAAGTTAAAGCCTTGAACAAGCATTGTCACCTCCTTGACTAAAAGCCTTAGTGAAGGAGAAGAGACAGATGAAAAGGATTGGTCTTCAACGTCAGGTTTTATACACAGAGATTTTTTTTTTGTAGTTTTCAATTTCACTTTTTCACATGTGATTCCACGCAGTCTGTTTTTCTGCCAATAATTGCTCAACATTTCAGAGTTCAATCTTGAGAAGTCTGTATTTCAAACAGTATTTGTAGTACGGATGGTGGCTTGTTTGCTCCATTTTGTTATTCTTGTGAAACCTGAATTAATACAAAATAAAGCATTTAATCACAAAGATGTGCTGTGCAAACATCCCGTCTCTTTATTTGTCTTGAAGTAATTAGTGCTCTTCTCTTAAGTGGCTGCAGGACACTTAGAAACAGTGAGCTACTCAGGAGAGGCTAATTGTGTTTAGAAGTCTGCATCTCTGTTCAGAATAATGAGCGATCTCCAATAGAGAAAACTGTAAGTAGTAGCAATAGAATAACACAAACAAATGTTCACAATAAAGTGTTATATTTATATAAGCTTCATATCCTATGTATACCTTTAGGTACTTACAGTAGTTTCAAGTAAATTACTTCTCTCATGAATATGCAAATGTTTCAGCAAGATGCTGCAGTCGATAAGATCAGTGTAATGCATCATTTTAGTGAAATAGTCATTTTTGCTTTTTACTACTTTTTGTTTTAATAAACTAAAAAACAAATGTCACTTCACAGTATCAGCGATGAAAACGTAATATAAGACTCATTCTGACAGTGTTTTTTTATAATCACAGCTAGCTGCTGTTGTGATGCAGGCTCACTGCAGCAGGTTGAAGGTCTTTTGTGAAGTGTTGCTGCCCTCTGCTGCACAAACTCAGAATTGCTCTCACTGCAGTGACTGTTTAAATGTATCTATACATAGTGCAAAAATAAAGGTGAGTTTACTATTTCATAAAGAATATAAAACATAAACTGATTTTGAAATTCCATACATTGAAAAAAGAAATGTTGCAAGCTTGATAAATTCATTACATGATTACTGAAGTCTTAAATCTACATATTTTATAGAACGTTTAAATCTAATTCAATCATCTTTTAAAAATAATAATTCACCTTTATAGAATGTAAAAAATACATTAAAACTATTTTATCAGGCTGACTAAAGATCTGAAAGTAGGTTCCCTTGGGAAATATACAGATGTTATGATTTAAGTTTTGCAAACAATTGTTACAAAGTACTAACTGTATTTAAGGCTAGTTAATTATATTTTTAAAAAAGTAAAAGGAAATACATTAAAAACTAGTGATCATTTGTATGATCTTTTAATTACAATGTACTGAGACCTTCATATTGAGGTTATGTTAATAGAGTCCTCACTGCGTGGGAACAGCTCAGTATTCTCCCACTGGGCTCCATGGTCCTCACCCACACAGATGCTCAATGCCCAAGGTTATCACAAACCGCCTGAACCTTCTGAGAAGCCTACAAGCCTAATTTCTAATTTCCATATCTATTAAAATAAATATATTTAAAGCAGGTCTACTGTAAGTGCTCTTTAAAGTATGTGATAGTATCATAATGCTCAATCCTTTGAGAAATACAACCTTTAAACAGGCCATGAGGACATTTCACAGGTTTTAAATGTCAACATTCTAAAAGTGCCCCAGTTACAGAACATCAGCTGACAGGAAGTAAACATGGAGCCAAACTTGCTCAGACTGTATATATAAAGCTTGAAACACAATTCTGTTGAAGATGCTGAAACGGAGCCTTTAAGACACAGGGTAAAAGCAGGTACAGTGGGGCAAAAAAGTATTTAGTCAGCCACCAATTGTGCAAGTTCTCCCACTTAAAAAGATGAAAGGCCTTTAATTGTCATCCTAGGTACACTTAAACTATGAGAGACAGAATGGGGGGAAAGAATCCAGGAAATCACATTGTAGGATTTTTAATGAATTAATTGGTAAATTCCTTGGTAAAATAAGTATTTGGTCACCTACAAACAAACAAGATTTCTGGCTCTCACAGACCTGTAACTTCTTCTTTAAGAGCCTCCTCTGTCCTCCACTCGTTAACTGTATTAATGGCACCTGTTTGAACTCGTTATCAGTATAAAATACACCTGTCCACAACCTCAAACAGTCACACTCCAAACTCCACTATGGCCAAGACCAAAGAGCTGTCAAAGGACACCAGAAACAAAATTGTAGACCTGCACCAGGCTGGGAAGACTGAATCTGCAATAGGTTGGTGTGAAGAAATCAACTGTGGGAGCAATTATTAGAAAATGGAAGACATACAAGACCACTGATAATCTCCCTCAATCGATCGAGGGAGATTATCAGTGGTCTTGTATGCAAGATCTCACCCTATGGGGTCAAAATGATCAAAAGAACGGTGAGCAAAAATCCCAGAACCACACGGGGGGACCTAGTCAATGACCTGCAGAGAGCTGGGACCAAAGTAACAAAGGCTACCATCAGTAACACACTACGCCGCCAGGGACTCAAATCCTGCAGGGCCAGACGTGTCCCCCTGCTTAAGCCAGTACATGTCCAGGCCCGTCTGAAGTACGCTAGAGAGCATTTAGATGATCCAGAAGAGGATTGGGAGAATGTCATATGGTCAGATGAAACCAAAATAGAACTTTATGGTAAAAACTCAACTAGACGTGTTTGGAGGAGAAAGAATGCTGAGTTGCATCCAAAGAACACCTACTGTGAAACATGGGGGTGGAAACATCATGCTTTGGGGCTGTTTTTCTGCAAAGGGACCAGGACGACTGATCCGTGTAAAGGAAAGAATGAATGGGGCCATGTATCGTGAGATTTTGAGTGACAACCTCCTTCCATCAGCAAGGGCATTGAAGATGAAACGTGGCTGGGTCTTTCAGCATGACAATGATCCCAAACACACCGCCCGGGCAACAAAGGAGTGGCTTCGTAAGAAGCATTTCAAGGTCCTGGAGTGGCCTAGCCAGTCTCCAGATCTCAACCATCCATCCATCCATCCATCTTCTCCCGCTTATCCGTGGTCGGGTCGCGGGGGTAGCAGTTCCAGCAGAGAGCTCCAAACTTTATTTTCCCTGGCGACATCAACCAGCTCTGACTGGGGGATCCCAAGGCGCTCCCAGGCCAGCGAAGAGATATAATCCCTCCACCTGGTCCTAGGTCTACCCCTTGGTCTCTTCCCAGCTGGACGTGCCTGGAACACCTCCCTAGGGAGGCGCCCAGGTGGCATCCTAACTAGGTGCCCGAACCACCTCAACTGGCTCTTTTCGACGCGAAGGAGGAGCGGCTCAACTCCGAGTCCCTCCCTGATGACCGAACTTCTCACCTTATCCCTAAGGGAGACACCAGCCACCCTGCGGAGAAAACCCATCTCGGCCGCTTGTATCCGCGATCTCGTTCTTTCGGTCATGACCCATCCTTCATGACCATAGGTGAGGGTAGGAACGAAAATGGCCCGGTAGACAGAGAGCTTTGCCTTCTGGCTCAGCTCCCTTTTCGTCACAACGGTGCCGTAAAGCGACTGCAGTACCGCTCCCGCTGCTCCGATTCTCCGGCCCATCTCACGCTCCATTGTTCCCTCACTCGAGAACAAGACCCCGAGATACTTGAACTCCTTCACTTGGGGTAAGGACTCATTCCCTACTTGAAGTGGACAGTCCATCGGTTTCCTGCTGAGAACCATGGCCTCAGATTTGGAGGTGCTGATCCTCATCCCAGCCGCTTCACACTCGGTTGCGAACCGATCCAGTGAGTGCTGAAGGTCGCAGACCGATGAAGCCATTAGAACCACATCATCTGCAAAAAGCAGTGGTGCAATCCTTAGTCCACCGAACTGCAGACCCCCTCCCCCATGACTACGCCTCGAAATCCGATCCATGTAGATTACAAACAGGATTGGTGACAAAGCGCAGCCCTGGCGGAGGCCAACCCTCACCGGAAATGGGTCCGACTTACTGCCGAGGACCCGGACACAGCTCTCGCTTTGGGAGTACAGAGATTGGATGGCCCTGAGTAGAGACCCCCTCACCCCATACTCCCGCAGCACCTCTCACAGTAACTCCCTGGGAACTCGGTCATACGCCTTCTCCAAGTCTACAAAACACATGTAGACCGGATAAGCGTACTCCCAGGCCCCCTCCAGGATCCTTGCGAGAGTAAAAAGCTGATCCGTCGTTCCACGACCAGGACGGAATCCGCATTGTTCCTCCTCAATCTGAGGTTCGACAATCGGGCCTGACCCTCCTTTCGAGTACCTTAGAGTAAACTTTCCCGGGGAGGCTGAGTAGTGTGATGCCTCTGTAATTGGCACACACCCTCTGATCCCCCTTTTTAAAAAGGGGAACCACCACCCCGGTCTGCCACTCCTTCGGTACTGTTTCCGACTTCCACGCAACGTTGATGAGACGTGTCAACCATGACAGTCCCTCAACACCCAGAGCCTTCAGCATTTCCGGGCGGATCTCATCCACCCCCGGGGCTTTGCCACTGTGGAGTTGTTTGACGACCTCAGTGACCTCCCCCCGGGAGATTGGTGTTGATCCCCCGTCATACTCCAGCTCTGCCTCTAACATAGAGATCTCAACCCCATAGAAAATCTTTGGAGGGAGTTGAAAGTCTGTGTTGCCCAGCGACAGCCCCATAACATCACTGCTCTCGAGGAGATCTGCATGGAGGAATGGGCCAAAAATACCAGCAACAGTGTGTGAAAACCTTGTGAAGACTTACAGAAAACGTTTGACCTCTGTCATTGCCAACAAAGGGTATATAACAAAGTATTGAGATGAACTTTTGTTATTGACCAAAGACTTATTTTCCACCATAATTTGCAAATAAATTCTTTAAAAATCAGACAGTGATTTTCTGGATTTTTTTTTTTTCTCATTTTGTCTCTCATAGTTGAGGTATACCTAGGATGGAAATTACAGGCCTCTCATCTTTTTAAGTGGGAGAACTTGCACAATTGGTGGCTGACTAAATACTTTTTTGCCCCACTGTATATTGACAGGTAAAATACTTTTTGTTTTTTTAATACAATAGGGAATGTAAACAGGTTAATTAGTAGAAACTCAAAATAAAAGTGAAACTACAATATGTGACTTGTACTGTAAGTGTCTTAAAATCTGAATAAATAGATTCACAACTCAGCGTGCATGATTGAAATAATTTATTGGATATTCATATATGGTAATATAATGGGTTCATCATGGTTGGCATATAAAATATGTACAAAGCAAAGCATTAGTAAAAATGACAGATCCTGCTAGGAAAGTATGTGCTTATATTGTAGAAGGCGGTAATATCTCAGCAACTTCCAAGAGGATTTCTTCATTAACAATCATTGATCCTGGATGTCGGTATCCCAGATGTGCAGGTTCCAGTAGATAATAAGCTCAGCTTGAAGTCTAAGTGGTGCTCAGATTAAAAAAGGCTGCAGTTGGAGGGTTTGGACTCTCTCACCTAAGCAAAGAGAAAATATAGTTAGAAACAGACTTATTTATTCAATACATACATGTCATTATTAAAAGCATGTGAAAAGGAAATGAGTCGTTCTACTGCCAATAAAGAAAGTTCAAAGGGGATGGATTACCATGACAACAGTGTACGTACATGTGATCCTGTAACATGCTATCGGCGCCTAAGCTTTCCGGGTACCTGTTGTCTCTGCTGCTGGCGTCTGTACTCTTCCTCACTGGCAGCGAGAGCCTGAGCCAGAGCCTGGTCCTCCTGCTCCTGAGGGCTGAACGCAGACAAGGACATCTTAAAATCACAGTTCAGTGGGGGGGGGGGGGGAAACCCACACACCACTAAGTCAGAAATATTATCAGGACTTTTAGTGTGACAATAGGGTTGGCAATTGGTGCATTCACTAGATATTATGAGATCTTTAAATATAGGAAATGACAACACTTTGGGGTATTTAGTTTCAAAGCATGATATTGATATAACATCAATATATGTTGCCCTACTGCTTCCCTATAATTATTTGTACAGCACATTTGACTGAGGATGTGTGTTTATATAATTAGGTAATATAAAAACAAACCCGTTCCCATGACTTGAGATTCATTCTTAAACTTGAAAACAGCAGCAAAGAATCTTAACCCTTTATAAGCTGTTCCAAAGGTTCTCATTGAAACACAAACAGAGGTTGAGGGAATTTGTGTCCAAAGGAACCTTATAAATGTAATAATATATAATAGAATAGATGGAATGGTATTAAGTAATTGACATACAGTACATGTCTTTTTAATGCACATTTCTTGAAGTTAGTGTTGTGTAAATGTAGACATACTTTTATGTCAAAAATCTTAGGCGATCACATTTTGTATCATTATGATTGTATTGGTGTTATCTTATGTTTTACTTTGATGCTTTAATGCTTAGTTGATGCTTTTATGTTCTGCTTTCAGCCCTTCCTGCTGTAAAACCTCAGTTCCTCAGCTCGGAAACTACTATTTCAAGCTAAAGGTCTGTGAGAAAAACACAATCCACCCAACAGGATCACGCTGCCAAGAGTGTGTTTGGAGTCATGTTGAACCGTTATTAGAATCTGTCTGGGTTTTGATGAAGTTTACTCACGTTAGAGGCGGCTGAACTGCCGGCCTCGTTTCAGCCAAAGACATCTCCAGAGCCCTTTGTAAAGCCTGATCCTCCGTCTGCAAACACAGCACCAGAGCAGGACGTCACGTTTACTTGAAATGAGGATCTCAGAGGTATTTAATCAGGGGATGTCGTGCATAGCGCCCTTACCAATCCGGCCTGAAATGATGCCGATGGTGGCATTACACTCTGTGCAGAGGCTGAAGTAGGAATCCGAGGGGTAGCACTACAAAAGAAAGTGGTGAAATTAAGTTTTTAGATGCTTGAAAATTGATTATGTGAACCATTTTCAATAAAGACTTTTTATAAACTTACCCAGAGCTTTGGCCTCTGTTTGCACTGACACCGTTAGAAAAGGGTCTAGAGGGTCCTGAACTGGAGGAACTAGACCTAGAACCAGAGGCAGAGCTGGAGGAAGCAGCTTGGGTCCTCATTAGAGCAGCATTTCTATGACACAAAAAAGAACAAAGTCAGCAATTATTACTGCATATTCAGTGGATGAGACTTCATTATCTGAAGTAGTGGGACTGTACCCACCCTGATTTAGACGGAGGTGCCCCACCAGTCTTGCATTCGTGATCTAGAGAGTGTCGGTGCTTAAGACAGTAGTTTAAATGACACTGGTCACAGGTCACTCGGATCATTTCCTTCTGCTTACACCCCCCTCTAGAACATTTATTGGTGAAAATCTGCAAAAAGAAAAACAGCCTTTTATTTTTGGGATTCGTACTCATTGTAAGGTGAATCACCTCAGTTCTTATATTAACCTTTCTCTTTCTCTGCGCAGGGTCCGATTTGCAATCCCGATCAATGTGTTCGCCGACTTTAATGTCGGGCATCTCTCCTCTCTTTACAGGGATGGGGATGTTGCACAAAGGACATACTGGGACCTGGATGTCCTACAAGAAAACAAAAAAAACTCTAAAGAAACACAAAGTTGCAAATCCTCAAATTGAAAATATTTGCATGACTACTGTTGTTAACCTTGACATGTCTCGGTATTAAGGATTTCAAAATCAGAACAGATATGGAAGATGTATACATTTTTTGCAAATTGCGGTGTGTTATACACCCAAATGTAATTAAAGTTTAAATGTGTTTTTAACTTCATATAAACAACCTAAGAAAATGACTTCCATTATTGTGTAGCCTTTAAATGAGAAATTACACTGTAAACATAGTAAAGAAGTTGAATTGTTCTGCAAACTTTCCCAAAATCAACGAGTCAATCAAACATACTTAGTATATTCTAATTACCTTTTGGTAAGCGGACATGCATTTGTGAGTTGCATAGGTGATGTGGTCCTTACAGAAAATCTCTTGACAGGCGTCACATTTCATAGGAAGAAAATCTGTAATGTGAAGCAAGGTTTAAGACTTTCAGGTTCAAATTAAGCAGTATAAACCAGCTGGACATTGTCAGCCTTCCTAAACAGCACTCACCTAAACGTTTGCAGGTCTGCTCAGAGCAGTGTTCTCCTAAATGTGGCAGCTCCATCACATACAAATATCTTGACAGCCGACAGTAGTAAAATCTCCACAACCTGAAGGAGAGAGAAAGGAAAATATTAAGCGTTTCGAACTAAACTGACAGATTAAGTTACGTCAACAGTCTGTTCTCTGAAAAGGGTCTCAGTGTAGGCTTCAGGACGTTATCTTTGGAATAAGCTGTGTCATTCGTAAGTTGCTTATTGCTAGTATCGTGTCAAGAAATAATTACTTATTCTAAACATTTTGCACAAAAAAAAAAAATTCGACTCTGAAGTGATTATGGTTTTGCTGTCAGAGGTTGTTTGGTCCAGAAAACGGTAGAATACTCAATGTAACGAGTAAAGGTTGCTAACTTGCTAGCTAGGCCAGGCTAACTTATAAGATTATGTTGGTTACATAACTAGCTCACGTTACAGATAGAAAAGGCTCTACTATGCCATTATTGGCAACAGCGTAACGACAAACATAAATAACTATTCTGTGAAAATCTAAGACAAAAATAGGTTTTCAAATCGCCATCAGTAATAATTGTTATTTAACCACACAAATGTTAGAAGCTAGCTTGGTTGTTGTTAAGCAATCAATACATCTTGTCTAAAAAGCATCATATAACAGTGTCAAGCGAATTATCTGCTTCCCTGTATCCCTCACCAGACTAAACCCAAAGAAGGAACACAGTAAACTCAATTGTAATGTTGCTTTTTTCAACGTTAATCAAATTGTATTTTTAGCTGACCAAGCTAGCTAACGTTTCCTGAATCCGACAGCTCATCGTAGCTTTTGTTTAATTATCACTCACCAAATCCCGTTCTCGTGTCGGTCTGTAGGGTTATAGTTGGAGGCAACGATGATATTTTTTAATAATTCCGATGTTTTCGTGGCTTTTTGACAGCCGTCTGATCGCACGGATCCCTGAGCACCGCTGCCTGTTTGTGAGCCGCTGAGCTGTCTGTTTTCATTACGTTTTGATGTGTCACGCACGCTCCTCCCAGGAGAATGACGTAACCTGACGTCAACAAGCACAAGTCACGCTCAGGTGTGGTTTTATCAACAGTCACTAGAAATCACAAGAAACTTCTGGAAACTTCCAAATGACTTGTCATGCCTGGAAAGACGTTTTAGGTTGGATATTTTAAAGACATAGCTTTGAATGACAAAAGAAAACTAATGTTACAACTGACATGATGCAAATAAATATAACTTTTATAAGCTTGCTAGGGTTATGTCAAGTGATCCTCATGACCCTTAAAGGTCCCATGTCATGGCCATTTTTACTGATCATAATTCCATTGTTGAGGTCTACTAGAATAGATTTACATTGTTCAATGTTCCAAAATCCCATTGGTTTTCTCTCTGTATAGTATGTGTATTCACTCTCTGTCCTACACGCCTTGTTGGAGCTCCTGCATTAGGCTAATGGAGATGCAGTTATTTCCAGTATTTTTTATTTACCATTCATTCAAGTATTGTATGCCTTTTATCTTCTAATGTACAGGAGGAAGAGTGATAAACTGTCTGTCTAGTTAGCTTACATAACAGTTAAAGTTTACGGCCTAAAACACATGGAGCATTTTTTCCCCCTTTTATTCATTTGTATGTCAATTTGCACATTTCATAGTGATGCTCAGCCTCTCCCCTTAACTCCTAACAGTCATCATCATGAACACAACACAGAGAAATACTGATAGAAATGTGTGTGTAGTTGTTGATACATTGCTGACAGAGGGAACTACATTTGAATACAGATTTAAGAAATATGAGTTTTTGAGCATGTAATAAGCATGTTTTGTCTTGACTATATTACAACTATATTATAATAAAAATAATATAGTATTTATATTATTGAATTGATTATGATTATTATTATTATTAGTAGAAGTAGTAGTTTATTTGCATTAATTATATTAAAAACTGCTCTGGAGATGTTGTAATTTCTCCACAAAAGTGAGTTACAGGAACTGTACCCAAATCTCTGGATTGCCCTCCGCATTGCAGTAACTCTTCCTGTTACAGTTGCGTCTGCTGAGAGAAGCTTTTCCAAACTGAAGCTTATGAAGACGTAACTCCGGTCGTCAATGGCACAAGAACGTGGCCTGGCTATCATAAGCATCAACGCACAGTTGGCACAGCAGCTGTCATACGATGACCTTGTCGATGACTTTGCATCCAGGAAATGCCGACGTATTCACCTGTAAACGCATACTGAATGACATACATGCACATTTACCATTGACCTCACTGTATAAAAAAGTAACTGTGTTGATAATAATAATAATAATAATAAACAGGAATTATATTTGCAAAGTACTGTGTTTCGAAAAAAAAAGTTTCATTCCTGTCGGTGGGGGGGGGGGCTCGTCTCACAATGTTGCTTGAGGCCCCAAGTTGGCCAGGGACGGCCCTGATTACTGGTGTTGTTTCCTGGTTGCTGCGTGGCGTCTGCGAGACAGCGAGACACCGCGGAACTCAGCCTGAGCACACACACGTGTGTGGCGAACTGTGAGTGGAGATCCACGGAGCCGCGGCTGAGAAAAGATAATGCTGAGTGAGTGTGTGTGCCGGCGAAGTCAGGGGCGGTTCTAGGGGGGGGCAGGGGGGGGCGTTTTCTACTGGCACATTTTACCGGCGTATTTTTCATTATGATTCTACTTGTGATAGTCGGACATTACAACCTGTGCAGCCCATGTATTGATTCCATCCGATAGCTGCTATATTACAAAACAAAACGTCTGCCTGCTCTCCACAATGATCAATAATGGCGAACGGATGGTCAAAGTAAGGTACAAATAAACAGAATCACACTAAGCCTGGTTTGTGTTGCCTGACTTTATAAAGTGTGTTTTGTTTTTATAAGTGTGTGGTTGCGTTCACTTTGGTCAGCGCTACTGCTTGTTACAACTTTCATTTGCAGTACTCGCCATAAACTGCTATTGCTCAGGTTGATCCTGCCCCTGCACCCGCCTCTGACGTAAGCAAAAGTTCTTGCTTCTAGACCGATAATTTTTTGGTGCTTGAAAAGCACCGGTTTTCAGAGTTTTCAGAGTTCACACCGCTGCGGTGTGAACAGGAAAAAATTGTGCTTTTCAGGCTCTAGCTCCGAACCGGCCCTGGAACCATGTTGGTGTGAAAGGGGCATAACCAGGGGTGCACATAACTTTTTTGCCCTGGTTCTCAAAGGAGCACCTGGAGATGTTGCTTGGTGCTCATCCTTAAAATGAAATAAACCGTAACTTTTGAGGGGGTCTTGACTTTATTTGCCAGACACACGGCACTGAACACACAGAGGTGCACACAGAACACACATGCAGAGGTGAACACAAGACAACATTAGCACGACCAGTAATCCTACAAGCTGTCATCACTACCCTCCTGACTGTTCTCCTCACTGTCTTCCTCTCTGTCAGACATGGTAGCTGATGATGTAGGCCTACTTCTTTCTCTCTGGTTGAGTCTGCGATTAGCTGCTTGCATCCACAAGTCAACAGCTGGTTATGGGTCGAAAGTCTCTGTTGTCATCTTAGACAAGTGGATGTAATCAAATAAGTATGTGAACATAACCAATAACCTACCATAGCCAATAACAAATTAATGTAACTTATTTTATTTGTGTTGTTCATTCATATCTTATTTTACCTTAACATTTATTTATTTATGCATTTTTTTTTGTATCTCTCCAGTTTTAAAGTATATTTTTGGTTACTTCCTATAGTATACATTGGAATGATTTCAAACCTGTTTATCCCAATAATTATAAAGGAGTGCCTTGGAAATATGTGTTTACATAAATTGTGACCAAACCGTTTGAACTTAGACTAAGAGTCCTTTACCTCACTGAGCTGTAGTTACTTATCAGCCTCTCAGTCTGACTGGAGAGGACTCTCCCTCCACATTATTGTAGAAACATCTTCTTCTTATATCCGTTAGAGCAGCTAGCACGGCACCAGATTCTAATAACAACAGCGCTGGTACCGGTGCACCCTCCCTCTCACTCGCATTTTGTCTGTGAGCTGCGGGCGCCAGATAAGCCAACATCCCTCATTTTCATCACTTACAGCGCCCATCGTACAGGGCAAATGAAACGTGTAACCGGGGTGAAAAGGGTGTTACATTTACTTAATTATGAATATTGTTACATCAAGGCCGAAAATTAGGATGAGACCCAACGGTCAAAATGTTTTCTTCCCTCCCAGAACTGCCAGCGCAGCACCTCCCCAGATCTGGCGCCCTAGGCGAACATCTAGCCAGTGCTACGGGCCGGCCCTGAGTTCATATCATGGTTCATATGCAACTCGCAAATATCTTTCTCTCTCTCTCTTCTCTCCTCTATTTTCTCTTTTCCCTTCTCTCTCTCTCTCTCTCAATGTTGGTACGCAAATGCGCTTTGTTTCAAATGACCCGGTGCTCTTTTTTTGGCGGAGGTGCGCATGCGCACCTGCGCACCAGTTATGTGCAGCCCTGGGCATAACACTGACTTTGGACCCCCCTGTGGACCCCCTGAAAAGGGAAAAAGAAAAAAAAAAGTTTGATTTCCTGGCTGACGGAATAGGTAATTCTAGTAACTGTAAGTATCTGAAATAAATATGTGTACTGAAACAAATACCAACCAACTGTATTGAATTGTTTTCTTATGCGCAATTACTTCATACTGTCTTTGTCTTTTTCATCCTGCATTTATTGTGCCCCCCTCAGAAAATAAATGGAAAAAGAAAAATCTCCAACGAGGCGTTCTGGGGCAGCATAGACAGGTATTTTCTGTGTTAGAGTTTTACTCGCTACAGGGTGTACTTTGGGGGTTTGTGACTTTGCAGACTGTTTACATGCATAAAAAGCTACATAACACACAAGGGGACGGGTAATAACCGGAAAAGCATGACATGGGACCTTTAATACACATAAGTTGTTGAAAAATGACTTCAAATCATGACAGCATTTTTAAAACACAATTCAACTAGGGCACCCTCCTTTTATTGGATTTTTATTCACCTTGTATTTTATATGAATATTCTTTTAAATACAAAATCAGCAATATTTTATAATGCTAACTTCACTGTGGTTACATTCATGTTTGGTGTACACTATAGGCAGTGTCTTACCAATGTGGTTGTTTTAAGTACAAATTACAATATTTATTAATAAAGTACATCTTATCTTATTATTAAAGGAACAAACTAAACTGATTTTTACTGCATACAATTTTTATTATTTAATTTCCGTTTAATAAGATTGCTTACATTATGATAAAGTATGGGACATGGTGTAGTAATATAGTTGTAAAATATGATAATGTTATAACATATATATATATATATCATGTTAC
This sequence comes from Gymnodraco acuticeps, assembly GCF_902827175.1. Lineage (NCBI taxonomy): Eukaryota > Metazoa > Chordata > Actinopteri > Perciformes > Bathydraconidae > Gymnodraco > Gymnodraco acuticeps. The sequence continues at coordinate 11,671,523 of NW_022990238.1, read as the reverse complement.
AACAATATAACATATAGTGTACGTACGATGTAACACAATATAATTTTGTACAGGAATGTAAAAGACAAGAATATTAAATATACTAATGCAGGACTATTCATTAGGGCAGGACTTTATCATTATCTTTTCATATCTGTACAGTACTGTTATTGTGGGACCATGAGGAAGATATTCCCAAAATACACGTTTCCAAATTAAAATAATTAAGGGATTCCTAAAAACATAATGGAAACCTGGACACCTTAATGATTTCAATGCTTTTATGGGACGAGTGGTGAAGGGAAGGGGCATGAGACAATGTGTGTATGTGTGAAGACATATTTACCTAAGAGTTTCCCATTAAGTGGGCTGCAGCACAGTAGTTTAGCTGCTGAGCTGGCTGCTTATTAGAAGCCCAGCTGCAGGTATCGTGGGCTCCTGCTGGTGTATTCACTGTATGTTAAAGGAGGTACATTTGCTCACTGACCTCTGCAAATATATTTTTTTTCTCATTATCATTAGCTGGACAGTGTGTGTTCATCGTTGGGGGATACAATGTGGGAGTTTGAGAATGTTCTATACGATTTCCTGTAACCATGAACACATTTTTTTGACTTCACTGAATGTTATTGCAGTTCTAAATCTGTTTAAAAGTAGCTGTCCTCAGTCTACTAAAGATAGATTGAAGAAAGTATTTGACTTCCCTGATGCTCGCAGTAGATTGGTAGCTGCTTTGGAAACTCTTGGTATAAGTTTAAATAGTTTTGTAGTTCCACTTTTATAAGATCCTGCTATTTCACTCTATATCTGGCAAGATGCATCCTTTTAGAAATCTCTCCAATGCCACAACTCAGTCATTGATCCCAGTCAGTTAGACATCTTGCATTAGAACTGGGAATGTTAAAGTATAATGCTCATTTTCAGGTTCATATTTGTATTTTGTGCCTCTAATGTGACATGTTAAGATGCTTTAATGTTCAAAAAGCTCTGTATGCTTCTCATACTGCCTGTGCTGAAAGCACCCTCTGTCTGAAACCAGAGCCCAGTCTGCTCTGATTGGTTAGCTGGCCGGCTCTGTTGTGATTGGTCCACCTCTTAGAGATGTCCCGCCCCTTAGTCCATCACATACAATGGGTGCTTCTCACTTCGGTTATTTTTCATTTCCTCGCCCCTCGGGCTCTGTATCACCGGAAGTTGATTTGTCTGCGCCATCTTGAGTACCGTCCCAGTGGCCTTATTTTTGCCGGAGGACCGAGGATCAACGATCGACGATCGAGGAGTGATAACGGAGGAGCGCGATAATCGAGGAACTACCGGACCATCCTCCGGTGAAATCCTCAGACACTCGCCCCGCCCGCTCACTGATTGGACGATTCAGCGCATGCACTGATCTGGCTGCTGTCAGACGATCAGCTGTGCGGCGTCATCACAAACGGACGTCACTTCACGTGACGCTCTGGAGGAAACGACGTCCCATTGCTCTTAAAACTAATTTGCTTCTCGTGGTTTCCTTGCGTCTCTCCATGCTTCCCTGGTGGGAGGGACACCTCCCGCAGGGAAACGACGCAAGTGAGGGACGCAAGGAATCCATTTAACCGAAGTGAGATGCACCTAATGTGTTGGAGCTCTAGCCATTAGAAGCGCATAGTGATGTCACTATGTTACAGAAATAAACAAAGGAGTCCAATCGAGGTGTTTCAGACAGTGGGGGGAGTGTGTGGGAGAGAAACTTGCAGACCATTTACATGCACGAAAACCTATACAACACAATACAGGAAAGGGAAAACCCCCCAAAGCGTAGGGCCCCTTTAAACAGTACCTCTGAATCACTAAATAGGCTACTTTTGAATTGTTGTACATTACATCTTGCACTTTACAAACAGCATGACCTTATTCCCTGGACATCAGATAACATATTACAATATATATTACTATACAATCTATGTATGCAACATTTGTGTGCATATAAATCACAACTTCTATCAATACTACTTAATACAACACTACAATATTTATATTATGGATACGTACAATGCTGCCTTTTAAATTGAATAATTGCAATGAATTTACCTCTGAGTCCTGCAGAGATACAATGCTTGACTCTTTTTTTAAATTATATTTGCAAAGCTTTCTACAAGCTGAAGACATGTAAAATACAGAATAAGGCAGGTATTGCATTTGATATGATGTCTACGACTTTTGAATATCATTTACGTACTTTCTTATTTTGCGGTGTTCATTATATTAAACAGATGCATCTGTTTGTATCTGTATCTGAGTGGATCAACACTAAATCTTATCTTAAATATACACATCATACTTCATTTTAACTTTCTATTAGGATAAGCAAAAGTTAAGGGCTGATTTAAGTCTTAATAGGAGTCATAAGAAATTCAATCTTCTGAGGCTGGAAGAATAACTTTTTCTCCAGTGGGCCGACAGCAGCTCTGATGAACTGATCATTAAAGATTTGGCGAGCCAGATGGAAAAATAGTTACATAATCTCTATCTTTGTGAATATTAAACCCCAAAAGAGTCTTTAAAAAAGCCTCAAGTAATATTCAGCATTCATGAAAATGTGTGTAACTCGGTTTTAATAAAAAGTGAAATAGAGCCGTATAATTCCAATATCGCAATTTGACATACATTTTTTAAACTCAAGTCCAATCATCCAATCTTTTGACAATTTACCGAGAACCGATCCTTTAGTGTGTTCTAGAGTTTGAGTTTGGGGTGTTTTCTCAGATGAGTGAGTGAAGTGGAGTGAAATCGACCCCATTATTATTTTAGATGGCACACAGGCTAAATCTATAGCAAACGGATGACTTAAAATCAGTGCAGGAAACTTCTTTGTGTAATACTACAAGGCTGAGTGGTGTCTTTGCACTTTTTACCAGTTGATGGCAGCAGGATTCCTCTACAAGGAGACATGAATAGAGATGTATCCCAATTTAGTGACAGTATTGACATTACAAATATAGCGTGTGTATGCTTGTATATTGTCACTCCATGTTGTAAAGTCTTCTCTGAGAAACAAATTCTCTATTGACACAAAAGCCACAAACAAGCATGTAAGCAATTTGGACATTTTCACTGTATTTAAAGAGTCATAACAGTTGGTAAATAGACTGAAAGAATATTTGAATAGATATTGCAATCATTAAAACATTGTATATGTTATGATATTGCATTATATATAAGACAATGATTATTTCATGACTTTTTCAGTGTAGCCATCACTTTTCTGTCATATTTCAGCTCCTCAAACCATATAGGGATCAGTAACTAATCTCAATCACAACGTATTGCCCCTATTTGAAGTGTTAATATAATGTAATAGTGCATCACCAGGAACAGGCAGCGGCAGTTACAGTGAGCATAACTTCCTGTTGTGTAACACCTGCCTCATAAGCTGCTAACGCTGCGTCCAGATGGCTCCGCTCTGGAAACACCTGGCCCTCCACACACACACACACACACACACACACACACACACACACACACACACACACACACACACACACACACACACACACACACCACACACACACACACACACACACACACACACACACACACACACACACACACACACACACACACACACACACACACACACACACACACACATACACACACATACACACACTCACACACACACTGCTGCAGCCTCTCACACACACCGCAGACACACACTGATCAATCACAGATTATCAGTAATACAGCATTACAGAATCTCTCAGCGGTGCAGTTCAGTAACGTATGGCATTGATTAACATCAGTGTAAATGTGCCAGTGTTAGCCAAAACACAAGAGAAAGGAATGATGAAAAGGAAACTTTTACATTTTCCAAGTTTTTTTACCAAATAACGTTTTCTTCTCTCACCTGCAATATGATTTGTCGTCCACATCAGAAACCTATGTAGATTGCGTTAACATTGTAAACACTGATTCAGTGGTACAAGTTGCTATATATATGCAATATATCATCTAACCTTAGTTCTTGACTATTGTAAAATGTAGGAATAGCTTTAAAAAACATGATTTCTTAATATTAGGAAACATATCTGCAATGATGGCAGTTGACATAAAATGTAATTGTATCTGGCAGATGGCCAATTATTACTCTGCCTCAAATGGAGAACATTTACCGAAGTTTAAGTACTTTTTTTAACATTTCAGTCCTTTTAAACTTTTGGACTTATATATTGTTATTACATTACATTACATTACATTGCATTTAGCTGACGCTTTTATCCAAAGCGACTTACAATAAGTACATTCGACCAGGAAGACACAACCTTGAAGAAAACAGAATCATATAAGTACATCAGGTTTCATAGAGCCAAAACATTTCAAGTGCTACTCAACTGGCTTTAGATAAGCCAGTCCTTTATTAGTATATAAGTGCTTTGTTAAAAGTTCTATCGCTCGAAGTGGAGTCGAAAGAGATGAGTTTTCAGTCTGCGCCGGAAGATGTGCAAGCTATCTGCCGTCCTGATGTCAATGGGGAGCTCATTCCACCATCTTGGAGCCAGGATAGCAAACCCACGTGTTTTTGCCGATGGGAACTTGGGTCCCCCTCGCAGCGAGGGCGCAGCGAGTCGTTTGGCTGATGCAGAGCGTAGTGCACGCGCTGGGGTGTACGGTTTAACCATGTCCTGGATGTACGAAGGGCCAGATCCATTTGCAGCATGGTAAGCAAGTACCAGTGTCTTGAAGTGGATTCTAGCATGGCGTGAACTCATCTCTGTGACTGTTTGGCAGTGTGACTTATTTTAGTCCTTACCCAGTCAAAAAAAGGTTTTATTTGACTGAAGATCTGACCTTGAAACTGAGAATGTTTTATTAATATCTATATCACATTATTAATACATTGTGTCAGTGATTACTGTGAGTTCAGTTAGAGGTCAGGTCTTGCTCAAGAACTCTTTGGCTAACTTGATGTTTTGAACAAAATAAATAATGATGTTTTGTGCTCTCTTGCCACCCTGCTTCATATTTCAATAGGTCCTGATGTGGCAAACATGTGTTTGCTTATGCATAGGTCAACACGCCATATAGATAAACACTGTAAAGAAAACAGCCACTAGAGGGCACAACAGGTCTTTTAATGCACACTTGTGACTTCTTGGATGGATGAAGAGGTCAAAGAGGCCAAAAGGTCTTTAGGTATACTTGTGCTGTCTTATTTTTTGTTAGAATTATTTGATAATTGCATGATGATTTATAAGAAAATGCAGGATGGAGTTTGAAAGAGTGTTGATGTTCCTGCAGAATATGACCTTAAACCTGTCATCCACATGATCCAACAACAACCAATGATGTCCAAAATATACATTTCCTGCTCCATATTTGTGTCTGGGAAAGAACAGCATTAGCAGTGTTAAAACATAAGCCTCAAGTTTGTTGAGCATGAATCTCAAAAGTTCACATTAAGCTTCAATCTGTCTTTTTGTGTTAGAACATGTCTTGTTTTCTGCAGTGTATAGTTCTACAGTAAGTCTCTCTGGGGGTTTTCCATATTTTCTGAACAGCAGCAGATGGCCGGGCCGCAGAGTACAGTCACCGCTCTCTCTAGCAGATCTTTTGTAATGTGAGGAAACAGCCAGGGACTGCGAGCTACCCTGCCATCACTTCCAATTTGGCTGCAGTCAGAACAAACCACACATGCCGAGCAAGTTGGTGTATGATGGTGTTAATAAATAGCTCCATTTCTCAGGCCTTGTCTCAACTTTATCCTCAGTTTTTGGATTAGTCTCTAAAGTTTATAAATGTGCTGTTCAGATGCATCACAGTTCAATACACCTGCATATGATGACATTTGTAAGTGGAGTTTATTTATTACATATCTCTCTCAGGAAACTGTAATGGTGTTTTGGGGTGTCTAAGATGCTTAAAAATCAAACAACCCCATAATGTGCCTTTCCTATAAGCAGCTATATGAGCTATATAATAACAGACACCCACAGTGACATGCACACTATATTCCCACATATATGCACCTATTCATACTTCATACCACCCCATCCAAAACCATTTGGGGATTATATGGAGGATGGCTTAAAAATTCGGATGGGCTCCACTTTTTTATATTTCTGTAGAGTCGAATTATTATATTGAAGTTGAATAATAAGCACTGAGTCAAACAGCACACCCTTCATCTGCGGAGCTGTAATTAACGGGGGCAAAATGCAGGCGGTGGCGAAGGAGAAAAAAAAATGCAAATTATTCCGCACAAAGGCTCCTCACAAATTGGCGTCACCATTTCTCAAATTATATCATTACTATATTTTGAAAATGTTAATCTGTTGAGCGGATTTCCCGGGGGAGTTGAGTAAATTAGTTCTATTTCCGAGACTGCCTCTCTGCAAAGGCACGGCAGCGACAAGCACCTCTGATTTGCTGATTACAATTAGACTCCCCAGTTTGGGCTCCTTCAAGCATTGATAATTTTCGGCATATTAAGCACGTTTTAGCAAAGGTGATAAGTCAGTTTTAATTGAAATGAAATTATTATTCTAATGGAAGTTTGGTTATTATTATTAGGAGGCACTAGTCATTCTGGCTTCATTTTTTAATATATAAATGCTGGGGAGTGAAAAAAAAGATTTTGAAGGGCATTAGGGTGTCAGGATTGAATGAGGTAATTTGAAGGGAATTACTTTCTCTTCTATCAGAAATGAACTGAATTAAAAGTCCAAATCAATCGCTTTCACTTCTCCATTCTACTTTGACAGCGGCACAATTACAGATAATTAGATGGGAGGAAACTTTTAATTGTGGGATTAGAGGAGAGAGAGAATTTGCGGGATCAGAGGGAAACATTTCCAGGCAGAGATTCTTGCTTAAAATCGAATCAAAGGATTTGTGAGCTTAAAATGGCATCCAGCTTCTTTTTCCTACTGTTTAATTGGAATTGCATCTAGTTCATCCAAATCATCCAAAACAATTAATTTAGATTTAATTCTATAATTATCATCAAATCGAATAATGTGCAACCTAATTTAGATAGTTAAAAATTAACGTGCGTGAAGTTAATTGAGTAATTAAACTCCTAAACTGCTGCCTATTAATTTGCCTGCCTATAATTAAAAATGAATTTGATTCTATGCTGCTAAAGTAAGCATCAGTGTTGGATGGTGTCTTGATAAGACCTGTGTCATTTTGGGGAAGGGGGGGTTGGGCTGTATCATCTTAACACCTAGGGTATATTAAGATGGCATGCCTATAAATGTCAGTTATCTGGTTATCTGGTGCAGGTGAGCTGCAAAACCCGGAGACTCAGCCAAATTGACAAACAACACATAAAGTTGGCATTAAAGAGATTTATTTAGGGAAGGAAGAGATAAAGTGGAGCTAGAGGTGGTTGACTTCTGTTTGTTTAGCGTCAAAAAGAAACTTTGATGGGTTGAAAGAGTCCAGAAAACATGTATTTCTTGGGGTTGGGACTTTTGAACTCTTGGACAAGGAGTGAATATGGGGATTTAGTGTGTCTGTGTGTATTCAGGGGACTCTACAATGTGCTCTATCAGTGCCACTGCTGTTTTCCTTCACCTAATTCATCACTGTTGTGGGTATTAGTGGACTAAACAGCATCCTTAAGTGATTATAGCAACATTTAACACCCCTAAAATGTGATCAAATTAACATAATGGCAAAGAGCATCAACATCAGAAAACATGTCTAGATCGAAGTGTAAAGCAAGTCAGAAGCATCCTCTCATATATAACACACTTTCTGTGCTTCTCTACAGTATGTGTTATTGATCATATTATCTTCCAGTTACGCTTATCAATACATTTTAAAGGTAATATCTAATGGCGGTAATGCTGTTGTATCCTATAACAAGTGCTTAAATTGATCTATTGGGGTGATAAGTTGCCACAAACAGTAACATATCAAGTAGCAAAAGTAAAAAGTAAAATGTGTTTTGTTGTTTTAGAAAGGGCAAGTTGTCCACACTCTTTGAAATCCCACAATTGCACATTTTAAGCTTTTATATTCACATAAAGGATGCCCCTTCCATTTTCCTTGTAAAGTAACTAACGTTTTTTTATTTACTCCCAACACTTTATAAGAAAACCACATATCAGTGCTGAGGTGTATCTGTCATGATCTCTGAGCCCTCCTGGAATTTATCTCTTTGGATGGAAAGTTGAATCAATTAGTCTATAGCCCCCCCACATGTGCTCTTATTGATTTGGATCAACAACACATAAATGCAATAAAGACGATGTGTCCAGCTGCAACACACATTGAGAGAGAAAAAAACAACACGTTTTTTTTTTTTTATTATTTTCTCCTCTGAACAAGCTGCCAAAAGAGCCAGTTATAAAAAGGTAACAAGGCAGACAACAGTGCACTGAATGCTGGCCTTGTTCGCCTTATTATCGGGTTAATTAAAGCTGGAATCTGACAATGTCACCCGGTTGTAGAAAAACGGATTTAAATGCAATGTCTCTGGAGACTGTGTCAAGGGCTGCCTTTCATTGAGCTCCTGTTCCCCAAGTTGGGGGGGGGGGGGAGTTGGGGGGGGGGTCAGCCTTATGTGTGTGCTTGGTAAAGAACGGAAAAGCAATTATTGAATTTTAGATGTTCAAAAAAGAAATGAATGGGGAGGAATTATTCATAAGATCCTGTCCATGTGCGTTAAAATTAAAGTAAAAAATACAAAGAGCTTCAAAGACGAGTCCACATGCTGCTATTAAAGGAAGGATGGAGATCATTTCTGAGGAGTTCATTAAAATGTAAGGCTACACACACTGGAAATACAGAGGGGTTGTTATTTGGGCTCGGGGGTCAAGTGACGAGCGGATTATATACTTCCTCATAATAATATTAATTAAACAATTTGCATGCTAATAGGGTAACAATTATCGCAGCTTCTGTTGAGATATTCAGGTTATTACAACATGCCAATCCGGGTGCCAAGGGTCAGGGAACGAGTGGGGTGCGAAATTTCAACTCTGATTAACATTATGACATGCCAGACTTGGGATAAATAAAGTCAAATTCATTATTTGAAAACCCAATGAGCAGATAGGATTTAGGTTAGTCACATATTGAGTGCAGGGGTTGCACAAGTGGAAGAGCTTTCCAATTGTGCTTCCTGACAGGAAATGTTGTGCATGCCTGTAATGCATGTTTGGATGTTTTTTTTATTGTATTCTATGTGTATCCTTTCTGTATTTGGTCATATATTTTGTTCATATAAATGTTGGTCGTAACTGATTATTTTGCCCTGTAACAGTGAAATATTATAGTTGTATTCGCTTTGTGCCTTTAGCAATATATCAGCTCCCCTTTTAAATACACAACCATATTTCAACAGTCGCCCTATTTGTTTTACGCCATGCACGTGAACCTGTCTGTAAAGGTGTAATGTGTTTAAATTATCACCCATAAATAACATGGGGGTGGGGGGTATTTTAACTCAGTGGCTTCCAATGTGAAGCCCAGGGACCGGAAAGCGTCCCATGTATCCCTACATAAAATAATATTTTTCAGTTTATCAGTTGTATTGTAGGCTAGTTTTTCAAATGTTAAAGTTTTGTTCTGCTAGCTCCTGAAAAGAGTGTGAAAACAAAAAAAATGTGATAACACTCAAAAATGTTAATTAAGATGTGTCAAATAATGATCATTTAGTTCTAATCTGGTCTAATATCCACCTATTTGCAGCACCTCCGCTGAACAAAAAGTCCGGGAGCCGCTGGCCTAACACATCCGCCTGTAGCCCTTCCTTCCCGGGATCAGTGGAGCCCTTCCTCCCGGTGGGTCCCCCGTGTAGTTACGATGTAGTTCTTATCAAAGCCCTCCTGTCTTGTTGTGACAGCTCTGATATTGTTTATTGAGGTGGATGTCAGCTTTAATTAGCAATCGATACGAGGAGCGTTTGCAGAGCGCTCCTCTGACGTCAGCGTCCATTACCGCTTCTCATTGGGTCTCATATTCCCAGAGCCTGGGCTAATTATTGGGAGGTTCATGTGGATAAAGTACAGCTCATCCCTCCCTTCACATCATGTCCCCTACTCGTTGGCCACACTCACTGCATGCTTTTTAAATTCCCATCACCGGCCTCCAGACCGTTTCCTTTTGCCTGCGGGATGATGGACAGCAGGATACTGGATGCTCCTCACGCCCAGTTCGGAGGCTCTCTCGGCGGGATGGTGGGCTTCCCGTACCATCTGAGCCACCATCACGTTTACGAATTAGCCGGGCATCAACTTCAATCTGCGTCCGCTGTTCCCTTCTCTATAGACGGATTACTTAATGGCTCCTGCACGGCTTCAGTGGGCAATTCCAGCCACCTCTTGTCTTCGGGCTGCGGGATGAATGGAGATAATCAGCAGTACAAACTGTCAGGTAAGCCCCGTTATACACACAATAACATCTGCTCTAGGTCGGTTGCATGGTCGCGCACAGACAGAAACGGAAAGAAACAAAGACAGGATATTGCGTTAAGTTATCCTCTTGGTGTGTTTAAAGGGCAAGCCGAACCACACACATACAGGCAGAGAGGAGAATAATTCGCCTCCTACTTCATTTCCATCCCTGAAAACTGAAGATGCAGCCGAGGAAAAACAATGTTCCTGTCAGTCAGGAGATACTAGAGCAAGGATATGCCCGTGTTAACATGTGAAGGATTCCTCTATTCAGATAGCATGTTAGACTGCAAAAAATAAATCTCAAATGAAATCCCTTTCTTCAGCTCTAAAGTTTGCAGAAATCCTCGCATATGCATGAAACCAAGCTCGTTAGAATTGTATGAAAATGTTGTATTTGAATTATATCTGTGTATTTTTTCTCTTTTGTTTACATTTATTCTCATTCTGCTGTCAGACTCGGGGGACCCAGACAAAGATAGCCCTGGTTGCAAGAGACGGAGAACTCGCACAAATTTCACTGGTTGGCAGCTGGAGGAATTAGAAAAGGCTTTTAATGAGAGCCACTATCCGGACGTTTTCATGAGAGAGGCACTGGCTCTTCGATTGGACTTGATAGAATCAAGGGTTCAGGTAAATATTCATTGTTACCTATATATTTTTCAAGTAATTATTTGAAGCTTCTGTGTGTTATTCCTTTGTTTATTATTCACTCATGACAAAGACAATGTGTTTATTGACCCAAACTGCTGTGAAATACAAGCAAAAATAAATATTCTGTTATATTGGTTGATTTTAGTTCATATTATACAACTCCTATTAATACAAAATAATAATAATGACAAGGGCACACGAGATGGATGTGGGTTGTTAGACCTTTCATGGCTTATGTCAGTCCAATAAATCAATTTTAATTACACCTTTAGTTTGAAAACTAATGAAGTAGGCTTTTTAATGCCAGCTGATATTTTTTACATTATTATTTTTGTACCAGAAATATGGCGTTGTATTGTCAAATGTAGGCCTATTGGCAATCTTGGATAAAGAAACATAGCAAACAATAAAACCAGTCTATACCTTTATTAGATTATTTGCATTAGAAAATATGCTTTATTTTATTATACTAAAATATAATTGTGAAAGCTTGCTAAGTTTAATTGTAGAGTTAGCATAGGAAATAATAATTTGAAAAACATGTAATCCTGACGTAAACGTTAACTATGTTAATATGAATCTTATGTTGTTATGCCTCTGATACCAACTTTTTGTTGTCATGTACACATTTGTTTTTATTAATCAAAGGCCTAATTAAAATCCTGCATAGAAAGGTGCAATCTCACTGTTTGCTTAATTACCATATTAATAAAACACTGACAATATTTTGCCTCATTAATTCCCTCCTCCCCCCCCCCCCCCCCCCCCCCCCCCCCCCCCCCCCCCTTGCATTGACATAACTTTACACGTGTTTTCACTGATTTGTTCTCTCCTCTGCAGGTATGGTTCCAGAACCGCAGAGCCAAATGGAGGAAAAAGGAGAACACAAAGAAGGGTCCGGGTCGACCTGCGCACAACGCCCACCCCACAACCTGCAGCGGGGAGCCCATGGACCCCGAGGAGATCCGCCGCAGAGAGGTGGACCGCATGGAGAAGAAGAAACGAAAGCAGGAGCGCCGGCTGCTCAAGTCCCAGAACAGGCTCGCTGCTGGGGATTTATTTCACACTCCGGGATCAGACAGCGACAGCGGGGTGTCGCATGTGACCGACAGCGACCACACGGGCCCGCCTTTTGACTCCATGGAGGGAAGCCAAGCGGGCTGCGACCCGACACCTCAGTCTATCCACAACCATAACCAAAGACTTTTGGAGCGGGATGCTCGCGGATCCGAGCCGGACTCGCCGGACGCCAGCAGCCTCCGGTCACTGTGCGCCAACAGCAGCGCGTCCAGCGTGCAGAAACTGAACCCTTTCAGCGTGGAGAGCCTCCTCTCGGACTCCAGGCCGAGGCGCAGCCCCGCGGCCTTACTCCCCTCACGGCCTTTGATAGGGAAGGGACACTTCCTGCTCTATCCCATCACACAGCCGCTTGGATTCATCGTTCCCCAAACTGCTCTGAAGACGCTGAACTCTGACAGCCACATGGAGAGGAACCAGAGCCGCTGCAGCGTGACGTCTGCGGGCTCTGCGGGATGTAGAAGCAACTCCCCGGCCTCTGCAGACCCGGCACCGAAGGGAAAGGTGGGCTCGGAGGAAAAGACACGATCACCCGCACACCAGCCCACCGAGGGCCGCCTTTCCCACTGGCAAAAGTACTCAGACCTCTGTTATTTGCAGCGATTCGACTTTCGCCCACGAACACAGTCCAATTACGCCTGTCGATGCAGACAGAAAAGAGCTTTTAGAGATCAAGGACCACCCTGACCCCCCCGAGTGTGTCCTCAGTGACAGTCCAGCTGAAACAAAGACAAACTCTAAAGAAGATGTCGACATGGAATAAATCATTGGGGTAAAAAAAGAAAATAAATCATACTGATATAGCCTCCAAACGACACCTTCCATTAGGCCAAAGCTTAACTAGGCTACATCTTCGTATCTAATTGCCCCCCCCCCCCCCCCCCCCACACACTTTGCTGATATTTTGACAATGGTGTGCTCTCTCTCTCTCTCTCTCTCTCTCTCTCTCTCTCTCTCTCTCTCTCTCTCTCCCTGCGAGTGTGTATGTCTGTGTGAGTCAGGAGTCTCTAGATAATGTGTGATAACTTGTCAAAAGAAAAGACCAACACAAATCCTCAAGAGCTGTACAAAGGTATTATACTATTTATATATGTAAGGTTTTTCTTAAATAAATCTATTGTATACAAGCACCTCAAACCGTGTGAGACCTTAAATAGCAGCACATACAGTCAGTGCAGGACCACTGTACAGTAGGAAGGGGCTTTCTTAAGAAATCTCATGTTGTACTTTGTATATTGCCTTAACAAATTTATTCATCTATAAGCCCCCACTGAAATGAGGTTACGAGCCTGAGGCGAAAAGGACCCGCTCGACTCCTGCAGAGTTTTGATATGAAAGTAATTATTTTCCCGGTGGCTACTGCAGGGGGATTCAGTTTATTTTAGCTCAAAGGGGGTTATAATACATTACCGATTTCTAGTGATATGAAATCACATAAACTTCCAAGAATAATAGAATTAGCATGAAAAGGCCTGGGTGTCAAATTGAAATAGGAAAATAATAGCCCCGGCAGCTGGGAGTGTGTGTGTTTGTGCATATTGGATAGGAGATGGGGATTCGTGGGGAGGCATTTTCATGAGCTTTTTTTCTTCTCCTTCTCTCTCCACTTTGTCAGGGCCCCTTGTAGCAGGGCTATATTAAGATAGATGTTCGATGATATCCCTCATTGTTCTGTCGCTTTACATTGATGTTTCTGTGTTATCAGCCTATTGATCATGCGTTGGCTGTAATAGGACGGGCTGAGGCAAACGTGCCTATTTACAATAGCTGAACACATTTGTTCTAATAGGGCTGGGGGACCCCAGGGAAGCCACGCGGGATCTGGGACATCTGCTCCCCCCTATTGCAATATTAGCACTGATGACCACAATATCACGTCGACCCAAGGAACAAATGTAATAAATAAATTTAAAAAATCTTAAAACAAAAGATTTATTTCCAAACATGCTCACATTGCTGTTAAAATCCATATGCCCTATGTTTAGTCTCTTGATTTGCAAATACATTGAAAATAATCGGAGGGGTGAGCTTTACGTTTGAGCCGGCGCAAATGAATTTCTGAGCCAGTGTCCCTTTCAAAATATTTACATACATTTCAACCCATGCAGCTGTTTGCTCTAGGAAGCAATGTCTTATTAGGTTGGGGGGGGGGGGGGGGACCCAGCCAACCAACATGGCACACAGGGAGCATGCAGAGGATTAGGCCTGCTAAGGGTTAGAGGTCTCTGTCTGATGCTGCTTATAGAGACCTTATTGTAGGGGTTTTAAATTGTCCATGGCATCACATTAATCTTTATATGATAAATATTTAAGGGACTTGCAATGTTGTTATACATTGTATTCTAAGGGTTTGAATATTCGTTTCCATTATTCCATTACCAATATTCAGACAAAATTCAAAGCTGAAATTGGTAAATCCATTGCTTTTTAATTCTTTAAAATCATACAAACTCATGGTTTACTTTTTCAATTGTGGCATAACCGGGGCCAATGTGAAACAACCCCTAACATTTTTAGGTGTGTGTTTTTCCATGCTGGCTATTTGGGACGTATGCCCAGTTCATCCATAATTCATTAGCACACTGAATAGGAGTATCGCTGGCTGCACATTGGTGGCCTTAAGGTGAAATTAGCGATTTGCTTAAGTAGTTAAGCTTTTCTTGCCTGAGAGCTGCACGCTGCATGATTCAAGACAAACTATCAATCGATATGCCCAGGCAGCCTCCAGGAGATGTGTCGTCCATGAATCATACTTTATGAATTCAATTTATACCCGCAGAAATTTTCAATTTGAACGCCGGATCATTATGGGAGAGTGTAAATTGTTTTTGCTCTATTATGCATCGGACGCCATCATTTTTCTTTCTAATTACGGAGGTGTCAGGTCGGGCTGTCATGCAGACGCTGATTTTCAATTTAACTGATCATCATGCATTCATTTTCCCATTTGATAAATCTGCTATCTCGAAGCTTCTCCATGCCCGGAATGCTAAAAGAGAGGCACAGATTGGCAAAGTAATAGGGGCCTGTATGCGGCAATAAGTGCAGATCAGGCAGCTAATTTAGCACCTCCTGGTATTTCCATTTCCATTTCTCATTTCCAACTCTCAAAGGAGTAAAGCAGCCCAAAGGCAGAAAGCTGGTAGGCTTTCACTATCGGAGAAAGACAGGGAAAAAATCTACCAAAACGCCTTGTTTTCAACCACACATTTCCTAAATTAGGATATCAAGCTTAATTAAGGCTAATAGAGTTTTCTCAGTATGTGTTAGTTTTATTTAATAGAAACAAATTTGCGCAATTAATTATGGCCATGATATTAAGGGTCTCATTTACAGCATTCGAGCTGCTGCTTAAATCACCGTCTTCAGAAATAAGCCTCTCATTTCCAAGCCAAATGACTAACCACATGTCTTTTCCACCAGCCTCCATCACAGACATAATATCCGTTTATTTGCATATTATATCCAAGTAAACTAAATCAGATTAGATATAAATAGATTGACTGTTGCGCCGGATGACTGGAATACGCAAATCTGGTATTTTCACATTGTAACCGATTATTTAGTTTTGGAAATAAAATAATAATAATCTAAAAACACACAACGTAAAGTAGCCTAATTCCTTACCCAACACAGCGAAAACATGTTTTTATCATTGTATCACGTGTATCAATTTTAGTTTTTACTTTATTGCTCTACATCTAATTTGCCACAATTTAATGCATTTTCCAATAACTATGACAGAGAAGGGGTTTTTTTTCAAATGGACATCCTGTGTTCTCGCCTCAAATCCCGTCTCAGTGCAGAGCTCCTCTTGTGCGCTTTGTGTTGCTGTATGAGATCTGAGAGGCTCTGTTTGGATAAGAAAGAACGGTGTCCCTTTTTAAAAAGGATCCTCCAGAAAATAAAACGCCACTTGACATTTGGCTTCTCCTACAGCAACCCTGCCATGCCTTTTAGGATTATTTTACATCTACATACTCATTAATGCGCCGGTGGATTTAATCATTCTTATCTTTGCCATGCATACCTGGGATAAGCCTGACATTACCATCTGCATTGATTTCTGGACGATCCTTAAAATAATTGTAATTATCTTGGAGTATTTCACATGAAATCCCTCTTATCAAAATGTAGTTTATAACACTTAAACACTCGCAGCTCAGTTTTCTGTGTCCTCTTAAGGCCAAAAAACATATAGCTTATATTTAGGCACATTTAATAATTCATCTAAATTGTACATATTATTTGCTAAATATAATTTATGTTGAAAAATAAAGATTAACATTTTTTATTTTATGATTTCCTTTACATTTCCTTGCAAAATCCTCTTTAAAAAATAAATAAAAGTTTATGACTTGCATAAGACAATGTATTACACATATATTTTACTCATTTTACTTACTCTCATGTTATCATCCACTCTGGATATTTCTCTTATAAAGGTGGATAAAAACTAAATATATATATATATATATATATAATATAATGAATATAAAGAGATGTTGGTGCATTAAGCTAAGGATAAAAAAGGAATGAGATGATATGCTACAGTTCATGTCAAGATAGATATCAGCTTTCTGTAATATATCTTTTTCAAAAAATATCAAAACAAGTGCATTCCCACAACATGGGGGCTGAAATGCTGGACCATAA
Source organism: Gymnodraco acuticeps (assembly GCF_902827175.1). Taxonomy (NCBI): domain Eukaryota; kingdom Metazoa; phylum Chordata; class Actinopteri; order Perciformes; family Bathydraconidae; genus Gymnodraco; species Gymnodraco acuticeps. Next base: position 11,654,772 of record NW_022990238.1, on the reverse strand, counting down.
AATATGACTATCACATATTTGTCATGAGAAAAGTGACATAAATGACAAAATAGAAAATAATAGTAATGAGCCAACAATTGGAGAAACATTTGTAAAAAGATTAATATTTGCAAAGGGACACAAGTCTTGTGAACTCAGTTAAGATGCTGACACTCTAGATACTATTGTAAAAAATGAGAACCACGTCTATAAAAAACTCATGATAATAATGCAATGTAATATCTCCCTCAGTGGCCAATCAAACAAATATAATCATCTTTTTACTTTGAAGTAGCACAGTGGAGAAGAATGAGAAGGTGCTGTCAGTTTTCTGAAGAGCAATAACACACCATTTCCCTCTTCCTTTAAAAAAAGAAGATCTTTCTCATTAAATATTGCACATTTGTGCATTATGCCAGCTCCATAATGTCTTGGAATAGCTGTAGGGAAGGATTAGATATTAGACTCCTCTTCACAATAAGAGCACTTGCATCCATGATGTTGATGTGAGAGGTGACTGGATGTATTCCACAATAGTCACACCTGTTACTATCTCTCTGGCCTCATTATCTGAAGTATCATATATTGTTCTTTTTGGATTACATACCCTAACATTTCATAGAAAAAAAAAAATATATAAGTAAAGGCAGTACATGTGTTCAAAAGTGTAAGATTGAGAGCTACTGGCACAAATTGTTGGATATTTCACAGCAAATTAGCAACTGCTTTCTGACACCTCATTGTCTTTAATACGTAAACCAAAAATGATTGGCATCTCTCACTCTGACGTTCTACCACAGCATCCAAAATGACTATAAATCCTTGGGAGATCATATAAAAGTATTTCAGTAATGGATCTGAGATTGCCACCGACTTGACCTCTTGGTGAGTTTAACATGAGTCCGTTGATAAGTATACATACAAACTGTTTTTCTGTGAGTGTCGACTCCTTGTTCTGGTCACCTTGGTGCTTTATAGGTACAGTTGGTATATCTTGTTGAGTAAAGGCTGTACATTAATTGAAGTTCAGATTTGATTTGAAACGATGTTGTCTTTTTTCCCATGAGCTGGTATGGTATGATTTTTAACGCATTAATAAGCGATTATTCTTTAAATTCTATATTTACCACATGACCGCCAAACAAAGACAAAGCAGCACATGAGCAAAGGTAACACAAATATTTACAACACTATAACTCTCTAACTAGCTGCTTATTTTGTCTAACAGGCCGGAGCATAATAAGCATTAACTTATAGTTCTTAAATTCTCAGTGGTAAATCACTCTATCAGGATGATTCCACATCAGTTATGTGAAAATTAATGTTCAGCATTAATGTATTAACACATAGTTATTGTTCCAAATTAAGAAATACCATAAGGCAATATGGCGAAATATCTATACAGTACATACCAATTATCACCTTCTATAGTGGTCCTATTTATAAAAAAACAATGGTTTTAACAAAAATAAATAATACATTTCATAGTCTTCATTTGGCCCCAATCTCATACATGTGTAGGCTGTTTGGCAGACTGTTGCCCATCTGTACATTAAGTATTCCGAGCCTTCATATATTCTTTTTATGTCCTATTCAATCTTATTGAGCAAACACTACGTTACGGTTTAAAATGTGATGGTAAACACCAGTTTTTTTCATCAATGTTAAAATGCAAACATAAATGTAGGCAAAAGTATATACAATACATTTCAACATTGGATTTATCGATATACTTTATTTTAAAGTTCAAATGCAACTCTACGGTGTTGGCGAAAAAAGATGCAGGCTTGACAGTTTTATTTTAACCAAGTCAAAATGGTCAAAATCGACATACAGTCCTGCAAGATAACTTCTAAAACATCCTATCTGCTCATGGCAGTTAAAACATTAAGTTATGGCTATTTTTGAGCAACTATAAGCACTTAGTTAAGAGGAGATAATGTAGTCATGGTTTAATGCTGAGATGGGCCACACTTGTGGGAACATTAGTAGGAGACTGTGTTGCGGATATGTAGAAAATGACTGGCAATAAGCTGTCAGGCCTGCATTAAATGCCTGGTGAGCTCGTGGATGAATCACACAGGAACAACTCATGTGCTGGAGTACAACTTGTAGGTGGAGTAAGGCTGTCGGTCGGGAGTGGCTTTAAGGAGAACTTGAAAGCAATACTTGATCCAAGAGCCAAGGTGACACTGACAGAAAACTCCAGGCAGTAAGAGCAATCCGCTCTTACTGCCTCTTCTAAAAGGTTTGATTTGGTATGTGATGACCAGTGGCTGTGATTATCCCGCTGAGGCTGGAGCTTAGGCCCTTGAAACAGAAGTCCAAGAAGGCAGAAGACCAAGTGAAGGAAACATGAAGGATAGGAGATGAAACGATAACGATGAAAAGGAACTTTACTAAGAAACAGGTTGCTTGTGTTTATGAAACAACCCTTTGGGTAACACATACAGTTTACATCCTACAAAAAAGGCAAGTGGTCATCTCCGTAACACATCATGCGGATAGATAAGAACTTAGACTGTTTTTTTAATAATTTCTGGACATTTCAAGAAAGAGATTGGAGACAGAAGCGTTTACTTGCAAGATCACAAATATTACATAACCTCACACTATTTGCTTATTGACTCTTTATCTGTTTGGACGGTTGGGTCATCATGTTCTCACCATGTTTTTGCAGTTGGAAATCCAGTAGTGGTGTACGTGTTGAAGTGAAGTCTGCATGAGTGGACACCTCATGCAGAACCATATACACATGTTTAGTAAAAACCACTCAATACAAGATATAAACATGCATTCATATACTATAAAACTTTATTCCAATCCCAAGGACTTGTTGCATCAGGTATTTGTATATTGCTGAATAGACCTTCAGAGGTATTTATTTTCTGTGCACAATGATGGAGTAGACATAGAGACCATTGAGCCATTAGGTCTGTGCATAGTCACAATGTAAAGACCTTGTACTCAACAAGATATGGGAAGAAATGGTTAATAAACATTTTGTTCTTTGAAATGTATTTGCTGCCAGATTGACTTACCTGAGTTATTTCATTTCATTTGGGCACGGCAGTTCGTTTTAACTGTATCCATCTAAGGCTTCTAAGACCTGCTTCCGTTATTAATATAGGATACTCTGACTAATCCTGTTTTCACATTCAGCGTTAAGTAATCTATCATACACAAGCAAGGTCCTGGTGATTGGAAGAGAAAAGTGTTTTTCTGCTCGTGCCATTCATCTGTCCAAGGAGAAACTAGTTGTAGCAGTGTTTGGCAAATTAGTGCAGCCAGGTGACCTCTGTGCTTGAGGTGCCATAGGCCGTAGGATTTCATAGTTCAATAGGACTATGATTTATTTGAACCGTTCCTGCTTGGATCGGTGTGAATCACCACCAATGTCTACAGCTCAGAAGAGGAACCCTGGAGAACGTCCTCAGCTGTTGCCTGAAAGCTTCGCGAGGGTGAAATCTATCTGTTCAATAACCGCATCCCGAAGGCCTGCAGAAGCATCATCCAAGGCAAGACATTTCTGTGATCCTAGAAGAAGAGGACACAATGCAGTCCCATGTGGACTCCTCAGAACAGTGAGACTGGCAGCAGATGGTTGAGTTAGGAACACAGGCCTTCATATCGACTACAGTTGGGCAAAAGTTGAGAAAAGGAGCTGTTTGAAGTTGGCCAAAGTTTAGTAAGCTGTTGCCCAGAAGATGCATTCAGATTCAATAGGGATATTTTTGCTTGTGTATGTGAAAGCTCACACATTTTCATTTCAAAATGTACCAGCTCAGCCCACTATCAGAGCTGAGAAGGCTTTGTGGTTGGCTAATTAACTTTCTACTGTATATTCACAGCAATATAGTCACCTAGACACAAGACTACACCACACTAGACTGTGGTTAGATGTTAGTAACCACAGCAAATTGATATAGAAATGTATTTGTTGTTTTTCCTGCTGCTTTGAAACCACTAAAAGTAAGTCTTGTTTTTATAATGCTTGTTTTGTTTGGGTATTTGTCTCTTTTAGGGTGAAAAGAGAAAGAGAGTTTAATCCAAAAGCTGATGAAACAGCCTCACAAACTGAGATGAGTGAATGGTCATTTATTTAAAAAGTAAAAGCCCACTATCATGTAAAAAAAAAAAGTCTATATTAGAAGTAAAAGTTAATGAGTTAAAGTTTTTCACTTATGCTACAGTGACGTTTTTCTTTCGATGTTCTGCTTACCAAAGTAATGTTTGAGGTAAAAATGGTTAAAGTGGCACTATAATGCTTTTTAGTGCTTTCCCTTTCCTGTAGTGTGTTATTTAGGTTTTTGCGTATATGCATGCTCTGCAACGGCTACATTCCCAAAGTTGTTTGCTTCTATAACGAAGTGTCATCACTTTGTAACACTCCCACTTCTATTGGCTGGTTATTGGATAAAACATAAAGCACTTTTTTAACATTAAAGCATGTAAACACAATCACATGTCGTAGTAGAGGCACAAAATACAAATATGACCGTGAAAATTTGCATATAAAAGGGCCCCTTTAATTAAAAATAATAAATATTTGATATTTTAGTTTATCACATTTAGAGAATTGTCTCTGTGACCAAACGGAATAGTGCAATAGTTCATGGCATCAAACTGATTATTCTGCCATACCATAATGATAATCAGTAGAGAAAACTAAATGTTTTCAATATCATACCTTCAATTCTTATTGGAAATCAGTTACATTACAGAAATGACCCTGCAATTAGCACCTCATTGTCTAATTATTTGTTTTAATTAAATATCTTAACCATCCACGGCTAGATCTCTGATCGTGCCTTTTAATTATCACCTCATAAAAAGCAATTCAACCTTATTTTGTAATGCACAGGTTACACAACACACTCTAAAAAGATAAATATAATCACTTTGACTATCATTTGTACAATAGGAGTTAATGGTGAAAAACATAGAAGGTATCTAATGTGTTTGAGTAAAAAAAAAAAATTCTTGTGAAAGCTGACATGATTTGAGGATTCATAGTGAAATATGGTACTCATTCTGTTCCTGGGTTGGAACATGTAAACCCCATATTTGTATACAGTAACACAACATAACACAATTCAGTGATTTTTGTCTGAAAGATGGATTCACATTGAAAACAATTAAAATGTTGTATGTAAGGTATAAATGAAAATACATTTAACTGGGGGCGTTACCTCATCTTATCCCAATTATTGTTGTTTCTTTTTGCGATAAGTGGTGCACGATTTTATACAATAGAGTTTGGAAGAATCTGTTTATGCATTTGTACATGGATATTTGTGATCCAGACGTGAAGGTGCATATATACGGCATTTACTGAATCGCACCTTAACCGGAATATCAGCCATTATCTGGAATACTGGGAGCATGTAAATGTTGTCATTGGGGGCTTACCGCTTGGTGGTGATTTATAAAGAAAGACAAGCATTTTCTTTCCATGACTTCCCAGGGAATCTGTGCCCCAGAGGTTAATGAAGTGTGAAGTGTGAAAACTTCCTGAGATGGGATGAGTTAAATTGTGTTCTCAGATGTTAAAGCTACACTGTCCACATTTATTTGTGTGTGTCAGTTCTTTATAAGTCTTAAATCTGCCAAACATGCCCCATGGGCCATCTGCTACCTTTTTGGGGCTAATGCCATCTTATGTGTTCCAGTCGATCCACAAAAATGGGTGTATTAACAGGATCTGAGTGAGAATTGGAATTATATTCATGGAATTTAATGGCATTTGTTTCACTGTTCAATGTGAATAACATTACTAACATTGAAAGATTTAACAAGGTAAGCATCAACTGTATTTTTTATTTTAGATTGGAGCACAAGTTTGATGTGACTGTAAATGACAGTGATGAAGATTAACTGTCAGCTAAATGTCAGTCTTACCGACAGATAAAGGCATTTAACACTTCATTAAACAGATATGGTGGCTGAGTAATATTAATATGATGCTGTGTAAATGATGATAAACTGTCAATAACTCTATCAATAAATGGGTATAGGATTTACAAAAAAATCCCCAATTTAAAGATACAAATGAGAATGTAAACAATTAATACTAATTTAGCTAATATAGCTAATTTGGCATTTACAAAACTAACTGCATTTAACACTTATATTAACAGTAATCTTGCATTTCACTACCTAAGGATTCTTCTACTAATGATATGAATACATTTAGACATATCTTTTTGAATGATGTATTTCAACCCAACAGTATGACCTCTATAATGGATACAATACAGTATGTGCCTAAGGGAGATTTCCCTAATAGACATTTTTGGTTGCAATTAAAATAGTTCTCATGAAAGGCCTGACATGTCCTCTCAGGCAAGAGTCTCAGACCCGGCTCCTTCCTTTCGTCATTAAATTGGTATTGCAAATGTTCTTAGCACATCAAGGCCAAGACCTCAGATCCCACTATTACATGCACATTATTTAATCCTTGGGCTCTCTCTTGTAGTACTGACATGTACATTTTTCTGTCATTAACGCGCCTGTAAGCTCAGGGATGGACCAGACTCAGAGATCCACTTGAGGTCCAGTTTTTCATTTAATGGCCCAGGGGAGGCGGGGATCAACTGGGCCTGAAATGTTACTATAAAACTGTTCTGTAGAGGAGCATGTTATGGCTCTGTAGCTGGCCCAATCGATCACATTAGGGCTGAGGAAGTGGCGAGATGTGACAGACCAGAAACATTTCAATACTGACACACTGTGTCTGAGAGCTTCAGGCACACTTCTGAAAAAAAAGTGCCTTGTGTCAATCCTGTAAATGGGTGTGATTAGTCATAAAGGGGTTATTGTGCAGAGGCTGGAAGCAAATTAGAGGTGATAGTGGGACAGAATCAATGCTGTTTACCTCTTGAGGTGTGAGCATATCCATCAGCAGCAGTGAGGATGGCCGAGGATCCCTCCTCCCCAACTCGGTATTGACAGTTTGAGGAGAACCTGTGGAAAGAACATTTTAAGACATAACATTAATTTCTCTGCTATCGATGAGTAGACAGGCTTTTAAAATAAGTGATTAAGAAGGGACGATATAATTAAAGCACTACCCACAGCTTCTTAAGCAGGATGTATAGGCAGTTTAGAGAAGTGCATACATCAAATCCCTTTCTTTAAAGGCATTATCAACAGCACGTTATCGGGTCCTCTCTTTGTGCACAACAAGTAAGACACCAACATGTTTGCAGGTCTGGTTATTTCTTGAAACACATGTACTTCAAACATTAGATACAAAATAGAAGCACCATTTTCAAGAATGAGAGATGATATTGTGTTCATTAGATCTTAGTTTTGGCAATTTAAATTATATAATTTCTAACTGTACGTTGACAATAACTATTGCTTAATGATGACATTGTGACAATCAAATGATCATCAAATGTGATGTTTGACTGGTTCTTTGAATTAACAAGTCATGGTAATAAAAAAACCTTCAACACCATTAGTCCAACACCTATCCGGTGATATATTTCTAGATATAATTTAACTAGATGAGCCAGAGGATGAATTTCATTCAATGCTAAGTGTGAACAATTAGTGATTCTTCAATAAGAACCATCCATTCTGTCATTAGAGGGTAAATGTTCCTTTAAGAGACCTCATATTGCAACCCAGAGAGCAGTCTTTCATTCCTCAGTGGAGGGACAATAACTGCAGTGTGTCTAGATGTATTGGGCTATATGCACTCAAAAAAACGATTCAAGCCCTTCTTAGACTTGACACATTAATAATTGTTTCACTTTACTTAAATATTTTTATTTAAGAAATAAACCTAAGTATAGTTCATTAGTGTAACACAAATTACATTAATCAATTCACTTATTAAATGTATTTAAGACAGAGCAACTCAAAATGAATTGTTTTCATTTGGGACCGCCCCTTTGCACATCACCTTTGCGCATGCACAAGATCCGTTCTGTCATTTGCCGCCTTTTGTCTAACACTGACGGTGTGAAACTGACGGTGGAAAGTCTATTATTTGGTAAGTATTTGTTTTTTCTAGTAGTTTAGAATGTTCCCTGTTTCCAAGTAGGCCTAATGCCTTTTCATTATATCGACAAGAATATTTGAAACCACCGTGTTATATTTTGCTCCGTTTTTAGTTGGGTCTAAACAGCAAGCTAGCTAGCTTGTTAGATATGGTTAGCATTGAATACTGGATAGTAGAGATCATTAGATTATATTAAATTAGATGTCACGTTATTGTCATTGAACACAGTACACCGAAATTCAGTTTAAATTCAACCAAAAAATGCAAAGAGTAATTCAAGTGCACGAGGTAAAGCTAGCTAGCTGGATAACTGGTTTGTTAGCTAGCTTGCTAGATACGGTTAGCATTGAATACTGGATAATGGAGATCATTAGATTATATTACATTCGATTTAACGTTATTGTCATTGAACACAGTACACCGAAATTCAGTTTAAATTCAACCAAAAAATGCAAAGAGTAATTCAAGTGCACGAGGTAAAGCTAGCTAGCTGGATAACTGGTTTGTTAGCTAGCTTGCTAGATACGGTTAGCATTGAATACTGGATAATGGAGATCATTAGATTATATTACATTCGATTTAACGTTATTGTCATTGAACACAGTACACCGAAATTCAGTTTAAATTCAACCAAAAAATGCAAAGAGTAAGCGCCGCCATTTTCTATCATAAAGCTCAGCAGGTCTGTCCATCTCTCTCCTGGCCTTAGTGCAGGCAGAGGAGGACAGGCGGAGCCACTCGTTTCTGTAGGAGTTCAGTTGAGTTTAGTTTTTTACTGCCAAATATTTAATATAAATAATGAGATAATATATATATGTGAATCTTGTATGGGTTACCTCACTCACAAGCAGGCACCCAGAGTTGTGCAGAAACGTAGGCCTGCTTTATAAAACATGTCTACTAGACTCTTAATTTTAAAGTGTGATCTGTTATCATTTTTTTTTTGGGTTGTGCAATCTTAGGCAATTATGTGTTGTCTGTGAAAATTCAAATATATAAGCATTTTAATCACACCTCTAATATATTTATGTTGTCTTTTGCAGTTTGATCAGCATTAACAAGCATCTTGGGGCAACCTCTTATTTATGGTAAGTACACGGCTACTTTCACATTACTTGCATAAGCTGATCTGTGACATTGTCAGTTGTTCAGTGTCAATTGCTAATTCTCTTTTTTCTCTTTTTCAGGTTATGCATGTGGCAGTGCAAACACTGCAGTTTGGAACTAGCTAGCAGGTATTTGTTGTTAAAACATTTCCGGCAGACACATGCACATTTAAGGGGCAGTTGTCGCTATCCATGTCCATATACTGATTGCCCATGTTCGTTTGACACATGGAGTAAACTTTTAAATCACACATACAAAACTCATGCTAAACAGCTAACACCAAAGCCAGTAGAATTACCTACATTTAAGTGTCATGTGTGCTCACGTAGAGACTTAACAGAAAAAGATTTCTTCCAACATATTAATGGACATCTCAGGCATAATGAAACTGTACCATGTATGTTTCTAGGATGCACATTTAAAACTAACATTTACAGTACATTCAACACACACAAAAATAGGAAACACAGACAACATTCACTTAAAGACTTTATAGCCAATGTTGTCAGTACAAGTGGTGAGTTGGATCAGTCACACAGTTCTGCAGTTGGTCCAACGGAGTCTGTCGATATAGACCAGGAATATGAAACACTAAGTTGTGGTGATGCTTCAGAAATACACCTTCCAAATTTAATCGAAGAAAAAATTGCATGCATTTTATTGAAGTTGGAAAATATTGTTCACATTCCAAAGACAGTTATTGATGAAGTCCTTTCTGAACTTCACTACATATTAAGTACATCATCTTTGCCTGTCACTAGAGCTATTGTTTCTGATGTATTACAGAGCCATAAACTACAGGTTGAAGATTCAGTAGTTGGTGAGCTTTCCACTGCTCTATGCAATTCTAGTCCATTGGCCACAGCTATTGCAAAGGATGGCCCTCTTGCTACAGCATATAAACGTACACAGTACTATACATCTCATTTTGGTGTTTTAGAGCCGGTTGAGTACATACTAGATGCCCAGAGGAATAGGACATTTCAATATATCCCTCTGTTAAAGTCTTTGCAACATTTGCTCTCTCATAAAGGTGTCCTTGAACATATTGAAACGCAACAGCGGCTATTGGCTGTTCCCCAAGAGTACAGAACTGTAAGAGACGGTGAGTACTATAAACAGAATTCGTTTTTTTCTGATGAAGGTTTGAGAATCTCTGTAAATCTTTATGTTGATGATTTTGAGATTTGTAACCCTCTTGGGACATCTCGAAAGACACACAAACTTTGTGGTGTATATTGGGTTTTGGGTAATTTGCCACCAGGTTCCCATTCAACACTAAACTCAATCTATTTAGCTGTTCTATGCAAATCTGATGATGTTAAGACCTATGGCTATGGAAAAGTGTTGGAGCCTCTCTTGCAAGACTTAAGCATATTAGAACAGCACGGTGTATTTATATCTCAGCTTGGTCAGTTTGTTAAAGGTTCTGTCCAGTGTGTTATAGCTGACAATCTTGGAGCCCATGGGCTCGGGGGATTTGTTGAGAGTTTTTCAGCTGGGTCAGTATGCAGGTTTTGTATTGGAGTCAAATCAGATTTTCAGACTAAGGATGTCCAGTCAGGTGCTTTCCAACTGAGAACAAGAGACATCCATGATGTTCATGTCCAGTCTGCTCAGGAGAATGCAACTATTTGCTGTGGTGTAAAAAAGCAGTGTGTTTTAACAGAGCACCTTTCCCATTTTCATGTAACTACTGGTTATCCTCCTGACATTGTGCACGACCTTTTTGAAGGTGTTGTACCAGTTGAACTGGCTCGTTGTATGAGTTTGTTGATCTCCAAAAAATACTTCACTTTTGAAAGGCTCAACACATTGATTCAGACATTTCCGTACAAATGGGGGGACAGAACCAATCGCCCCCATGCCATACCACGCTCTTTCACATCTAGAAACACAATAGGTGGCAATGCGCATGAAAACTGGACCTTAATAAGACTGCTTCCCTTTGTGATTGGGCACATTTTACCAGAAGATGAACCAGCGTGGCAGCTAATTCTAGATCTTAAGGACATAGTTGAGTTGGTTGTGGCCCCTGTTCACACAGATGAGACCATTGCTTATCTTGAAGCCAAGATCTATGATCATAGGCAGCGCTATCTTGAACTCTTTCCACATGTAAAGCTCTTACCAAAACATCACTTTTTAGAGCACTATCCGCAAATGATTCGTTGCTTCGGGCCTCTAATTGTACTGTGGACAATGAGATTTGAGGCTAAACATAGCTTCTTCAAGCAGGTTGCTCGTCACACCAATTGCTTTAAGAACATACCTCGTTCACTAGCTACTAAACACCAGTTCATGCTTGCCTATCACACACATTCCTCCAGTGTCAAGAAGTCATCCTTGGAGGTCACACATGTCTCAATCCTGCCTGTTGATGTCCTTAATGAGGGAGTCGTGTCTACACTGAAACAAAGTTTCCCAGATGTGACTGAGGTTCATATGGCAAACAATGTGTCTAGCTTGGGTATACGTTACTGCGAGGGGATGATTATTGTACACGGATCTGCAGATGGACTGCCTAAATTCCATGAGATCATTAAACTTTGCATTGTTAAGGAGAAGTTGTGTTTTCTGGTAAAAGACGCATGTGCTTGGTACAGAGAGCATTATGGTGCTTTTGAGCTGTCTGCCTCGCCCAATACAGAGGTTGCCGTTATTGAGCTTGCTGACTTGGTAGACCCCTATCCCCTTGTTGACTACATGGTTGGGAGTTTGCGCATGGTAATGTTGAAAAGATTCATCATTGTTAAAGGTGAGTATCATTTTTAAACCTAAATAGTCTGAGCTCTGGATAGCAGGCTCTGACAAAAACTGTAAAACCATTTTTATGTTCATCTTTGATATAATCCTAATGTGTTTCTTTCACCTTGTTTCTGCTCTAGATTAAAAGGTGTTCCATAATGGCAGGTCGGGCGCTTCTGCGCATCATCTTTGCCGACCAGTCTGACTCTAGAAAACTGACCCTGGATTCGGGAATCCCAGCAACAGTTGAAGAACTGCACACATTTGTCAAGACATCTCTTCAATTGAAAGAGGACTTCCGTCTGCAATACATGGATGTTGACTTTAACGAGTTCATGAATCTTACATCAGTGTCTGAAATTCAGGATAAAAGCACACTGAAAGTAATTTACTCTCCTATATTGTCAAATATTGAGCCCTCCATCACTTTGTACACAGTTGACTCATTTGATAAGACCTCAATTACTGGAAGCTCAGAGCCTCTAATCCCTGAATCATCAATAGCCTCATGCTGCAGTGATGATATGGTGTATACGTCAACCCCGCATCCATCCCCTGAAGCTCAGGCCTCACAATTGTTATCCTGGCCCACAGTTTTTGTGGTTCCTAAGCTCACCTACGAGGCTGAATTTGAGCTTCATCTAAAGAATGCAGAGTTTGAGACAACTGGTACATACTTCCAGCCTGGCCTAAAGCTGAAAGGAGTCATTCTTGATGGCCTAGCCCAAGAAATGATCAAATTCACAAAATATCCGAAAGACTATCAGTGTGAAGAGGTAGCTGCAGCGTTGACGAGGGCCCACCCTTGTTTGGGGCAGCTAGGATCCAAGACAGGATTTGGGGGGTGGAAACAGTCTCTTAAGTACAAAATGCAAAACTATCGTACAAAGCTTGGCCGTCTTGGACATCCTGAAATCCTTGTGAACTCCTTAAAGCACAAGAAAACAGGCCAAGGCAAAGCTGCAGCAAACATAAAAAAACCAAGAAAAGCTGAAGTAAACTACATTCCTCTGCACCCAAAAGGCGAAACCACAGAAAGCTTGGAGAACGAGAGAATTGCCTTATTGTCAGAACTGAAAAAGCGTGACAATGAAGTGGTGATAAAAGCAAAAATGGAAAAAACCTTCTCCCACAGACGCCTTGAGATTGTGGAGCAAAGGCCTTTGATAGGGGACTTCAAATGCAGATGGCCTGCTCTGTTTCAGCAGAGTGAAGTAAGTACATATTTGTATTTGTTGACAGTCTTTTATTATTGTCTTTTGTGATTCATGTCTACATCCTTGCATGGTTGTGATTCTAATAAACAAGTAACAATTGGTTGTATTGTGCTTGTTAATAATATTTTTAAGGTGAATGCGGAGTTTTTGAGGATCACAACATCACCACTTCAATCAAAGTTCATGTGGCAGCTGGACCACTTCTCAGACAAGCTCTTGAAGATCTTCAAGACCAAAGGAGGAGTGAAGGGGCACAAAATCAAGGAAGCCCTTGCAATATCAGATTCGGTTAGTATAAATGCAGAGAACCTCGTTTTTCACTGTATTGTTTTTGTCCATGATCATATGAACACATTTAAGAAATTGTCTGCTTTTATAGTGTTTTTAAGGCAATAGCTTATTGTGGAAATGTAGGTGTAAGGAGTCCTGCTTAGGGACACACACGACAGATACAGCCCTCTACGTTGTAACTACCTGCTCTGTTGCACATGCATTGTGCTTAATTGTCTTTGATTTATCGCCCCTGCTTTAGTTTGAAAACATCCACATCAAGAGGGGGTGCATCCTGCGAAGCATCGCGATCTACCTCAACGAGGATCCAGACTCTTTTTTTAAGGAGTATCAGGTATGTTTATCACAATATGTTTTCAATGTATTGGTTAACAGTGTTACCCACAATTATAACCACCATTACTTACATTTATAATAAGAAAATTATATGGCACACAACCCTATCCCTGCTTACATCTAAATATCTTATCACATATCATAAATACATGCAGAAATAAATAAATCTATACATTAATATAGGAATGAATATATGTAAGAATGAATAAATACAGAAATAAAAAAATAATAATAAATAGATACAGAAGTAATTTCATCGGGCAAGTGTTAAAATAAATATAGAAAAAAGTGAATTAATACATTTATACAGATATAAATACATCTATAAATTAACATAGGAATACAATTGATAAATACAAATGTGAATTAAAACATGAATATATCTGGAAATAAATACAAATAATAAATGAATGCTGAAATAAATATTTACATTTATATATAAATACATCTATAAATGAATAAATAAATATGGACATGAATACATATGTAAGAACTTATAAATAATTGAATAAATACATAAATAAAATAATAAATAAATGCTGAAATATATTAATCAATAGATTCATGTTTAAAAAGGTATGTGAATGCAGCAATTACTAAATTGTTAAAGGAATAATTACATAATCACATAACAAGGAAATAAATTATTAAAGAATAAATAATCAAATACATATCGAAATAAGTAGGTAAATGCATAATTAACTACAGGAATAACAACAAATTACATTATTAAGTAGGGATGTAAACAAATAATACCTGAATTAATAAATAAGATAACGTTGATAATCAAACAGAACATACAGGAATATATCTTTATAACTTATTTATGCAAACATTTTCTTACAAGCTTAATTTAGTTCTGTGTTGGAGGTCCTAACCTTCTCTGGTATCACTCGGACATTTTTGTCCAAATTGGTAATTTTTCACATCAGATTTGGCTATAATGATTTTGTGTTTTTTCTAGATACTTTTTGGAATTTCAATTTTTCTAATCGGTCTCGAATACACTGTACAAATTACCCTAATTGTCCATTTAAAAAATGTTCCCACACTTCCCAAAAAGTGTGGGGGAAAAATATTTAAATATAATATTTGTATCATATCATTTTATCATTCAAGTTTTTGAAAGTGGACATTTTTATCCTGAGTGGCCAAATAGGGTAGTACATTTGAGTGATACCAGAGGGTTAGTCTAAAACTGTTTTGATCAATTAGGAGAGCCACATAAGTAAATCTGCTTCTATAAAATGTAGTAATTCAGGTTTAGTTAACACATATGTTGTATGTTTGTGTCTTTGTTCAGGCCTCTGCCTCTGAAGATGCCAAGAGGGACATGGCAAACACAGTCATGGGCATATACACACTTCAAAGAGATGTGGATGGGCAGCCAGAGGACGTGGGAATTGTCATCGAAGGCAATATAGTCATGGACAACTTGGGCAGCGTGATTGTGGGGTTTGTCATGCTATTGGGACTTATTTATGCCCTGGATTTGAGCTTTCCAGACAACCTCAAACACACCTTCGAGTTCATGCAGAAGGTAGTGATGAATCTGGATGGGCACAAGCTGAATGGTAAAATCGAAAGTCTGAAGATCAAGTTGTTCGATTGAAATGTGAAAAAGAAGTGACTCATGAGTTCATTGTTGTCATTTTATTCACGAGTTTCCTAGTCAGAGCAGATTGAGCCGTTATATCAATCATTTGTTCTGTGCTTTTCTGTATTTGTTTCAACACACTGTAACACTATTTCCATATGTTGGTGTTTGCAGTGCACTCTTTATGTTATGTGTTATTGTCCTGTTAGAAGAGCAGTGCATACCCCTGTTATATTGTATTCATTGTATTTGGCAAAGGGAGATTTGTAAGTTAATTATAGGAGTTCCATTTCTCTGCCATTTTAAAAATGGTATTATCTTTCAGAAATGTTTTTCATCTTTCAGTGTGAATTCATTCATTTTAAAAAGACTGTATTGAATGGAGGATTGTTTTGAATAATGTGAATTTAAAAATAAAAAAAACTAAACCATGTTTTCTATCATGTGTAACACATTTTTATTAAATTATATTTAACCTCATTATTTCATTTTCAATTAATTAAATAGGATTTAGGTGGACTAGCATTATTTAAATTCATAAAGGTAATGTTATCATTTTACTTAAACTCTATTTGAAAAATTTGAGTTGGACTAACTCATTTACATTATACTGCATGGATGCCATTAGTTTGAGTTTGTGCCACATATATTTATTGGATGGAAAACCTGCCAACAATAAAATTGAGTTAATCCAATGAGTTATTTCTTTGAGTGTGACTGAAATGGACCTAACTTGTAGTACGTTATAGTTGTACTTCAGAGAGGAAATAAGTTGGCACATATCGACAGAGTAAGAGACTTTGGAGGATTTAACAGAGATTCAGAAAAGGCTGTGTGCTGTAAACAAAATCAACACTTGAAGGATGGGCTCAGATTTTTCCAGCCTTCCTGTCCATACTGGTGATTGCTTACAAAAACGATGTCTAAGTAAGTGAGTGAAACAGTATCCAGTTCTCATTCTAAATCGATGATCCCTAAAATTAAAATGAAGATGACTGAAACATCTGTCTGCGGATTTTGTCCTCCATCACTAAAATCAATATCACGTTACAGTTAAGAACCTCTTTGCATATAATAAAGACAGTAGGAATCATTACAGCAACTAACAACTCTTATCTTACATGTACAAGTATTGTAGTCTGTCTGTCTGTCTGTCTGTCTGTCTGTCTGTCTGTCTGTCTGTCTGTCTGTCTGTCTGTCTGTCTGTCTGTCTGTCTGTCTGTCTGTCTGTCACAAAAGCTAACGGCTACCTGTGGCTGGTGAATTTCGATTTTGACCATACCACAAATGTGTGTTGGTAGTCTGTCGTCAGCAGCGACTGGAGAATACACCAAACAAGTCAATCACAAGGAAAGTCACACACTGACATTAAGGAAATAATAGTATAACTTCCAGCAAAGAGGTGAGCTGACCTAGTTCCAGCCGTAGACTCAGTGTGCCTCAGAGGACGGTTTCTCCTCCGGAGAGAGGTGACTCTGTCCTTGATGGAAGGCAGTCAGTGGCCGCCTCAGTACAACACTAGTTTTCCCTTCAATCAGGCAAGCTGAAATAGAGTATGGGGTTTGTGGATATATTTTTTTTTTAAATAGACAGGAATATTATTGTTTGTATTATGTACGCTATGTACAATTATAAGATGTTATCTGGACAAACCAACTCCTGGTATAACTAACAATATGCCAAATAACCCATCCCCCAAAATATATTAAGAGTTACATGGGACTTTAATAAGAGCTATACTCCATAAATAGCATGGGTGGTGTTTCTTGGTTAAGGAATAGATGAAATAGTGTTGTCTGTGTTGTCTAATATTAGCTGCAAACGTTAGCATGTCCAGCTTACTATGTTAGAGAGTAGGCTAACTTTAGCCTCTCTGTATTTGGCATGTTAACAGTAAAACCCCAGCAAATGTTATTCAAGTAATGCTAAATGTAGCATTGCCAGACACCGTGATCTGTCTTAAATCTAGAACCCCTTTCTCCTTTCAGGTAAAAGTAGCTCTGCACTACTATAATAACAAGGCTGCTTCTTTATTTACATGTTTTTTTTTATAACGCTTTCAGCAAAATACCGTCAGCTTTTAGCAAAATACCCTACAGTAAGCGCATATTTATACCACTTTTACAAGACTCTAGTTTTAAATCAAGTCCACTTGATACATTAGAAAGTCGGCAAGCTTCTTTAACGCCTTCTTTAATGAGGCCAACGTTAGCCTACTCAGCTAGTTAGTTAGAACTGCTAAACCATGCTTGCCACGCAGTTGTTATTTCAATTGACAAAATCCACAGTTACTGGCAGGAAGTGATACACCTGCTTTTGTCTATCTCTGTAAGATCCATGATTATTGTTTTGAAAATGACTAAGACTTAACGGAAAGATCAAAGAAACTGACAGGTGTAGCTACTGTAACTCAGGGGGCGGGGCTTATACATGGTCAATTAAAAGGTTGAGAGAGTTTTCATCTCTTGTTCTTCCTCAGAGAATAAACATGTATAATTTAGTCATAAAATGTAAGCAGTATCATTGTTTGTGTGTAGCCTTACTGGAACATACATCATATTACTCTGTTGAGTAATTGACTTGTATTTCTCATGGGGGTGAGCAACGGTAGTTTCACATCCTCATCAGATTGAGTTCTCAACGGAGTCTTGTGTGGTCATGTTTCAAGCTATTTTCAATATTGTTTTAGTCAAGATGCCTGCTGTGTCACTTCTAAACAACTGTTTAGAAGTTAAATTACTTGGCAAATGTAATTCCCAGTATCATTAAAAGCACAGTTTATTTTGAAAAATAATTGTCTGTTCTGTCATAGATCTTCCAGCATGTGTGCAAATTAAAGATATCCTCTCCTACAAAAAGTGCTTTCCCATTAATGAACAGAACATGAGATGAGAAAATGATTCCTTGAATTCTCTGAGCAGATAATGATTCTCATCTTTATCAGTGGTTTATCTTCTAAGGTCAAGATTAAAGTGAAAAGTGATGTGAACCCCCAGTGCCTCCAATTAAGAAGAGAGAGGGAGAGAGCGGAGGTGGATCCTGCTACATTACTCTGCTTTCTGCTCCCTGAAGTATCCCAGAGAAATAGAAAACAACACAATTAAATGATGACACCTGACATGTAGACCTCACATCAGTGTGAATCATAATGGACTAACCACTGAAAGTGAGATCCTGTCAGACGATTAATATGATCACACACATTAGCACCTTTCTTACTTGACATTTCTTGATGGTTTTTCTTGTCTTGATAAAGATAAGGATAGGATAAATGTGTATAGAAACTGTATAGTTGGAGCTTAAAGAAAAAACAACAACATGATATGTTTTCATGTTGTATCTATTATGTAATTTTCTCGTTTTACAAGAGCAAACCCTTAGGAGGTGTACCAATTGCTTATGGGCAGAAGTAGCCTTGTCTTTCTGTTCCTACTGGGCAATCACTGTGTTTTCACACCAACTCTATCGATCTATCTAAGAATCTTATATTAGAAAAGCTTAACTTATTCATAGTATTACTATATTTTTTATAATTTTGTTATGTTATTATAGTTTTCTTAAAATAGTTCTCTATCTGTGTTTTAAATGTTTGTTTTACTTTTATGTATGCACCACGACACCAAGTCAAATTCCTCGTACATGTGTCAACCTACCTGGTAATAAACCTGTTTCTGATTCTGATATATATTTTTTAAAGAAATACTAAAGCACAAGGAAAAGCTTCTTAGGTTTGCGTGGAATCATTAGAGAAAAAGCTTAGTTGGCACAAGAAACATTGAATATCAATAGTCAAGATAAATATCAGACAAGCCTTTGATTATTTTCATAATTGTAGTTTTTTTTGTAAGATAAGTTGCTGTGAATAGCAGTGGTTCTGAGTTTGAGCCTGCGAGCCAGCTGTGTGTTAGCATTTCCTCATCTGTGCATGCAAACAAATATAAACCATACATTGTAGGTTAATTGGTGATTCTAAAATTGACTTTCTGCCAGCCCTATGGTGCGTCCAACCTCTCAGTTAATGTCAGCTGTCTAAAACCTCTTTGCAAGCAGGTGTGGATGGAGGGACAGGTGTTGCCCCGGACAGGACATTTATCTTTGTAAGGATGCTATTAAGACCATAATATAATATGTATATTATATAATGAGACAAGTTATATGATTGTAAGCTAACTGAATTTGATGATTGATAAACATAAATCAAATAAGAAAACGTTCTAACATCTTAAGCATAGAACAGGAGCATACATATTTCAGTTTACTCCATGGTGCCAAGGGTTTCCATGACATATAACCTCTAATTATAGGCTTTTTTCAAACATGCTGTGGCTGGTAATGATTTTTTTCATAAGGAAGGTAAAGAAGCTTACAGTGTTTTACAAGCAGGGGTGCTACTCAAAAACCTGCATGCTCTGACAAGATGTCCCCCCTCACCCTGTTATCGTATAACAGTAGAGTATCACCTTAACAGTACCCTTCACCTCGGGTTCTTATTAAGAACACTCACTGCATTTTCATGAGACCCACTACCTGTGCCCCAAATTAAGACTTTCAACAGCAGGAAATAGACGCCTAGAGCAGCTCCCCCCCTCTGAGAGGTTGAAGGAGCTTTCAATCAAATGATGGAGGGGAGTTGTGACCATGTATAGTTGAATGTGTAACCAATCCAATACCTTATAACTACACCACATTAATAGATTGCCAGTCCACAGCACCAGCTGATTTTTATTTTAGGTTGCAATTCAGCTGCAAATCTTAAGGTATATAATACATACTTTTTTTGGCATTAGGATTTTATCTCAAAGCAAAACATGACCAATACATTTTAATATTTGAGACCAATACAACATTAGAGTGAACTGCAGTTGCATCTGTCAAATGAATCTCAGCGTAAATTCTTTCAGGAAGACTGGTATACATTCACTCCGCATGTAAGGATCTACAGTCTGCCTCCTTCTTTTCCCCTTCTGTGTTTGTTTTTGTCTGTCTGTCTTCCTGGCTGGGCGTGGCTGACCTAATTCCGATTCCCGCCAACTCACCTCCTCAGCTGCTGCTCATCTCTCTGGTTACAACTACTCACCTACACCTGCATATATACCAGCGACGTGCAGTCAGGGGAGGCAGGGGAGGCAGAGCCTCACCTGTCATACTCCAATGTAACGGAAAAACAACTAAAGAAAAACTAAATAGTAATAATAATAAAATGTCTCCACTGATCTGTGTTGTAAATGTGATTTATGTATGATTCCAATCGTTTTTATAGTCAAAATCAGCAAATTTGCCGAGCTCTGCTACAACTACGGGTAGCGATGAGAAGTGAGGCAGGGACGAGTTCTGCCTCTCGTAAGCCCACAGTAACTGGCTGGAGCGCGGGCACTAATTTAGCACGGGCACTTATTTTGTGAGCGCGCTCAAGCCAGTTACTGTGGGGTAAGGTGAGGCACAGATGAGATCTGCCTCACCTCAGAATGCGTCACCCCACAGAAACTGGCTGGAAAGTGGGCCCTAAGCGCATGCCTGCACCATCTCACTGTATGTCACCAATGTAATGTTTGTAGATCCCTTTATTACATTTATCCTCGCCATCCATAGTCTCTAAATAACTTTCACGTATATATGATATTTAGGCTCGCTGGTCTCATCATACAACGGCAATGAAAAAAGCACCAGGGGAGGCAGCCATACCCTCTGCCGCACTGAAGGGGGCGCACGTGAGCCCACAGGTCCTTGTTGCTACTGTTATTCTACGCAGGGACGGTAGACGCAAACAACAAACTAGACTTTTGAAACTAGAGGAAGATAAGGAGGACTTTTACAAAAAAGTAAGAGATTGTTGTCCAGAAGGATAGCATGGACTTCATCTTCAAGTCAAGGTAAGACCCCAATTGAAATGAAAATGGGATCTTACTAAGAAAGAACAATCCAATATTTAGATTGTGGGTATCCTTTTGTTGAACGGTCTGTTTAAAATGAATCGAAGCATCAGACTAAAAAAGCTTTTGAAAATAACCGAATATTTCAATTAAGGTAAAAATATAATATTTGTAAATCTGACTATGAAAGAGTCAGTGCCTCACCAGCCATGAACCTCACCGCACGTCACTGATATATAAATATACCCGGTTCCTTCATCCAGTATTCACCAGTTCGTCGTCTAAACACATTGATAAACGTCTTGGTCTCTTAGCTTAGCTTAGCTTAAACCTATCTCCAGTGTTCTTGTTTGACTTACCTTATGCTCTCTCTGTCCAGTATCCATCAACCTGCTCCTCTGCCTGCTGCATCCAGCCACCATCCCTCCAGCTGTGTTCCTCCGTGCTTCCCCGCTCTCCAGTTCCTGTCAGCTCACTCTCACGAAGCCTAGATCCCTGACTTCAGACCTCCGCTCCAGCTCTGAAGACAATCTCCGGACCTGGACTAGTAGGATTATCAATCACCGCTTCAGTTAAATCTCAAATCTGTTTTTGGACATTAAACCCTTTTGGCTTCATAACTTCTGTCTCATCTCGTCAGTGTTCAGTATTGTGGGTTCACTCCTGTAGCTCTCGGAGAGCGTAACAGTACGAACTGGTCAATAATGGACCCCTCTGACACTGGATCGGATCCCTCCGCTGTTCAGCATGCTCTGTCTCATCAGGGAAACCTTCTGGGCCAACATGAACAGATGATCCAAGCTTTAGTTGACAGCAATCAGTCCATGGCACTTCACATCTCGAACCTTACTGCCCAGATCTCAACCCTGACGTCTTCTGCTGCAATACCTGCCACCTCCAATCCTCTTCAGGATTCCACTCCATGCCGGGATTTCCCCATCGCCGACCCTGAGCCTTTCCATGGAGAGGTGGAGAAATGCAGAGGATTTATTTTTCAATTTATTTTGCCAGTGCCCCTTGTCCTTTTCTTCTGAGGTGACTAAGATTAACTATGTGTTGAGTTTGCTTCGTGGCAAGGCATTAACCTGGGCCGAAGCATTGAGGTCTTCTGTGGATTACGACACTCTTTCCTTTGGAGTTTTTTCTGAACACCTGTCCACTGTTTTTGATCACCCCGCCTACTCTGGCTCAGCTGCTAATCGTCTGCTAAATTTACAACAAGGGACTCGAACCGTGGCAGATTACTCTATCGAGTTTCACACACTGGCGGCAGAAGCCCAATAGGACGAGGCGGCTCTAATGGCGCGTTTGCAGG
Organism: Gymnodraco acuticeps; assembly: GCF_902827175.1. Lineage (NCBI taxonomy): Eukaryota > Metazoa > Chordata > Actinopteri > Perciformes > Bathydraconidae > Gymnodraco > Gymnodraco acuticeps. Next base: position 11,632,298 of record NW_022990238.1, on the reverse strand, counting down.
CCTCGCTCGGCCTCGCTCGGTTTGGTTAGGCCTTATTAGGCCCGGCTCACTTTAATGCTGCGCTTCCATTACAGTTTAGGAACTGGGGCAGTTACTATAGTAACGCAGTGTAGGCAGAGCCGTGACGTCATCTTCAATGAGAGCCCCAGAAAAACAACACAGCCGTTAGCTCTTAGCACTCAGAGCTCACAGCTCCTCATATCTGTTCAGAAACTAGACAAAAGTTAAACAAGTACAAACCACAGACTGCCTGTGTCATGGCGAATATAGTCGCTGGTTTATTTATGTCTGTATAGGCTGTTGTTGTGAGTGTGGACGGTCGGAGCATATATAACGTTAGCTTAGCCAAGCTACATTTAGAAAACACGCATTTTAAAAAGGGTTTTTCGCCTGCCGTCTGTCTGCAGACTTGTCAAAGCATTAATTCATGGTTTTTACTAACCGGTATCAGTATGTTGTTACTTCGGCATCATTTTTGAAACGTGTATTACAATTAAATCACGGTCAAATATGTTCATCTTGTTGTAGTTGTAGCCCCCTTGCCAGCGATTCTCTCTCTAGTTGAGCATACTCAGCCCGACTCAGCCTGGTTGTTCCTGGCCCTAGAACCACGATTTAGTCGGGCCAGAAAAAAGGTGAAAAAATAGCCCCGGGCCAAAACTAGGCCAAGTGGAAACGCAACCAAAAACGGGCCCCGCACGGCTCGGCACGCTTAAAGCGAGCTACCCGCTGCAGTGGAAACGCCATAAGTGCAGTGTTTGTTAGGGGTTAAAGGATCAACTGAAGGATGAGCTGGCTGCAAGAGATGAGCCTGCCGACCTCCAATCCTTAATCTCCTTGGTGTCTCGTCAGTGGCGGTGCCAGGGTATGGCTGGGGTAGGCTACAGCCATACCAAGAAATGGCTTAGCCCTACCTTAGCCCGACCATGAAAAAGTATGTTAAAGCATGTTGAGAACACGGATTGCGAAAATCTACCTGTCGTGTCCACAACACACAAACTGATCCTGCTGTAACAACAAGTGCACGTTACTTGGGGGACCCTGATGTAAACAAGACGAAAGTCTTTCTCTGGTCTGCATCCCCTTAACAATTGTATGTTTTGAGCTGTACTGTACTGTACCCAATATACAAGCTGTTAATAAACTTTTCAATCAATTACTGACGCAATATGGTTGAGACCATTCGGGCTTATGCTAGAGGGGTGCACGGAATAGTCTAAGTAGTGGGGGAGTTTTATACACTAAAGGTGTGAAAATTCTCTCGCGTTATAATATCAGCGCGGCCGCGGTCAGATCAAAATGCCTCCGAATGCAATTTGAATAGACCTACAGCCAATCAGAGCAACGAAACGTTGGGTCTGCTGCGTCATGCATTACTGATACGTCACGTTCAGTGAAAAGTCCCCAAACTCGCGCCGAGTAAATTGCAGACAGACAGCCGAACTTCTAGGATTATTTGTATATTTCGGATGGATAGATTTGTTCTTAAACACCCTCGCATTGAGGTACAAGTCGAACAGGTGCCAGAGTCACACGACCCCCCTGAAGAGTGAATAGTGAGTTTTGAATATATTTTGTAATAATGGGTCATTTGAAAAAGTGTTTTGTATGACAATAGAAACACAGGCCACCTGTTGTGTGCTGTTTCTGTCTCTCTCTGTTTACCTGTGTCTGTGTCTCTCTCTCCCTCACTCTCCCTCTCTCTCCCCGTGTCAATTCTATATGCCAACTTTTCTTGTTATATCTCTCACAGGCTCCGCCCTCTACTGGACTCTATGGGTACTACCCTCTCTGCAAGCATTCTCCCACTGAGACTTCTATAGACGTAGCCGGCCTTGGGCGGGCCTACCTGAATGCGCGCGCATCACACCGTATAAAAGGAGGCCTCGCCTCCTGACTATCATCCTTTTCTCTTCAGCAGCGGAAGTGATTCCACGAGAGACTGAGACGTTTGAAAGAAGAAGAAAGAGTTATCATACCTCCAGGGAGTCGCCACTGCTAGAGACCCGGGCCTGTCCTTCGTGCCCTGGCTGAAATAACGGGCGCCGATCCCCACCACCTTGCTTCGAGTGGTTGGGGGACCAGGATATGGCCGAGGCGGTGCCATTCACGTTCGCCATTCCTTCCGGGTCTGGCGTCCATGGAAGTCCACCGCCCAGGGCTGTACTCTCCCTGGGTGATGATTGTGGCGGCGGGTGTGTGGGCTACTCACTTATTGCTAGAGATGAGAGAATAAATAGCTTGGTCCACGGGCCTTGCCCCAGGCCCAGTTCCCCCAGGGACCGGTGCTCGGTGGCTTCACGTGATATAGGGTCGACCCTACTTCATCACAGGCCGCCACCGCTGCCCGCCGTGTGATGTCCCTGGGATATCACGCCGCATGGCACTTTCCAAAGAGGATCGTATTGATCTCCTGGGAGCCCCCGTGTTTACGGAAGGGCTCTTTGGATCGATCTCCTTGCTCACAGGATGAGGATTAGTCGCAGCGTAGCTGCTTCTTGCCCATCCCCAGCGTAAGAAACACTGTCCTACACTCCCCGCCCCTGCTGTAAACCCCAGTATAGGGAGCCAGCAGGTGGGCGTGTGCACGTGAGTGGAATAAACCGAGTGCTGTCAAAGCACTGTGCGGGTTCAAGAGACGCTATTGCCGGCGTGCTGTTGTCAGAAAACACACCTTGCCTGGTATAATAGCTCCGATTAATGCATTTCACCGTTGCAATGGGAAATACAGCGTTAATACGTGGGCGCGCGGCCCTCGTGAGAGTGGCCGCGGTGCATTCAGGGACCCCCGCAGGAGAACGGTGGTTTACGTTTGTAAACTCTAGTTCTGGAGTGAGGTGTGTGTGTGGGGAAAAATGCATTCAGTAAAGACTATTGCATTTATCCCAGAGTAAGAGTCATTTCTCTCCACAATTCCACTTTTCCCCATAATGTCTGTTTCAAAGAGACGGCATTGTGACGGCGCGCGCGGCCCCCCTCCCCCGAGGGCGGGCCACGGTGCGTTCAAATACCTCAGTAGAGAGGTGAGATGAAGGGAGAGGTGCCGGCACGGAGATCCCGGGCCCGCGGCTCCCTCCACCTCTTCGGCCCACCCCGTGGAACCGGCGTGCCGGCACTCACGGGGACGGGCTTTCCGTCTTTACGGATCTGGCTGGCGGGGGGAGAAAATCTCTCCGCCCCGGACGAGGGGGCGAATCCCGCCTCCTCCCTGTATAATGCACAGATCACTACGTTTTCTAATAAGAATGAGGTTGATCTGTATCCAAATCTAAGTGTCATTTGTTTCCACAAAGGCTACGCTTTTACACCACAGACTGTGGAGGCATTCAAAAAAGGCCTAAAAACGCATCTTTTTAGAATAGCCTTTAACTAGATTTTTAAATCCCCCACATTATGCCATGCCGGCATGAATGTCACAGCTTTTATTATTTTGTTTTAATTGTTTTTATTGTTTTTATTGTTTTGTTTTACCCTTTTTAATTTTTTATTTTGTAGCAAATGAAAAGTGCGCTTATAAATAAAATATATTATTATTATTATTATTATTATTACACTTAGGCCTACACACAATATTAACGGTACAAATTCCCCATTCGCTGCCCCAGCTGTAGCTCCTGTAAAGGAGGTGGCTGCATGCGCAGAGAGGGATGAACCGCAGGGAGTGCTATCTACACTTGGGAGAACGCTATGCGGGTACAGGGACATTATGCCCGGCGTATTGCTGTCAGAGAACACACTACGCCTCGAGCAAAGACTCCAATGCAATTTACCCGTAGTGGTAAAGGCTGCATTATGGCGGAGCCCGCACTCACACAAGAGCGCGTGGCGGTGCGTTCAGGGACCTTAGTAAAACACACTACGCCAATAAAGACTCCGATTAATGCTGTTTACCGTAGTGGTGAGAACAGGGGCCCAGTCCAGGGCTGCTTCTCAGGTCGATTAAATGAAATCCTTGCTTCCCTCACTTGCGTCGTTTCCCTGCGTTTAGTCCCTCCCACCAGGGAAGCATGGAGGGACGCAAGGAAACCACGAGAAGCAGGGAAATTAGTTTTAAGAGCAATGGGATGTCCTTCCTCCGGAGCGTCACGTGAAGCGACGTCCGTTTGTGATGACGCTGCACAGCTGATCGTCTGACAGCAGCTCTGTCCCCGTTATTTCCACACACCCCCACCTCTGTTAGCACACATTTACTGACACAAACATTTGTATCATCTGTTGTAGACCCAAATAAATAAAATAAAATAAGAACTCATTGTCAAAAAAGATAAACGCCATTCTTAAAATGTATAAACGAACAATAGTTTGATTAATATTGATTAGAGTGCACAATAGAAATAAAATAATTGAGAGAAGAAAAAGAGATATGTTATCTATCAAAACCAACCTGATCTCACCAGAATGCGTGACTCCACCACGACTCCTTAACACCGCATTGCGTTGTAGAGTCACGCATTCTGCTACATTTACGTGTCGGCACCACGCAAAAAAACCCAATGTAAAGTGAATGGAACCTGATCTCACCAGAATGCGTGACTCCACCACGACTCCTTAACACCGCATTGCGTGGTAGAGTCACGCATTCTGCTACATTTACGTGTCGGCACCACGCAAAAAACCCCAATGTAAAGTGAATGAGGCTCTTTTGTCGTGGTGCACACACGCATTTCTACAACGTCCCGCAGTGAGCTTTTATTCTATAAAACATTTTTAAAATCTACTTTATAGCTTGTAGTAACTCACGGGAGGCTTCTTTTATTTTATTTGTATTCATAATAATTTTTATTTTTCGTCAGAATGTAAAAATTACATTAGTTACGAATTTTTGTTTTCAAAAAACAGTGCATTGTGTGTAATACAACTGTGATTTGTATTAAATTAGTTAGTTTTTAAGGAAGGCCAGAGCTTCAGCTGTGTCAAATAGATTGTTCCCTTTAGTTAACGTTATTTAAAAGATAATGATCATGTCCCCTTTATTGTATTACGAGCGTCCATTCCTATTGGATAACGGAGAATTTTACACCCGGAAGTATGTATTCTCCTTACTGTCGATTGATTTTACAGTGATATCTGAACTACTCATCAACTCCAAATTATCCTTGTTAATTACACAACATTGATTGGTTTAAAATTGTGTACAATGCTTTTGTATTTTTCCCCTACGATTCGGAGAAACGAATATTTTTTCGGAGTTTTTGGATGGCAGAAGACACTACACTACCCAGAATCCTCAGCTATCGTTTGGGACTACACCATGTGCTTAGCTTGACAAACCCCGTGATCAGTCCTCAAGCTCTGTGATTGGATGTTGGAGTGGCAGTGCGCGAAGTTTACACGGAGCGTCAAAAAGCACCTTGAAATGGAATGAAACCCATCGACGGCACACTATTCAAAACAGGAATCGAACGTGTCCTATCCCCCCCCCCCCCCCCCCCTCTTAGGACGCAGGCTCCTCCAACAGTGCAACACAATAAAACAGATACACAGAAAAAATAGTGAAATAGTGCAATAAGAGTCTATATACAAGTGATTGGAATCTTTTTGATTCCAATCACTTGTTAGTTATTATTAGTTAAAGTTATTTAACCAGATAGAAGCATTGAGATACAATCTCATTTTCAATGCTGACCTGGCCAAGAAGGCAGCAACGTTACACATAACACACACAAGAGAACATAACTAAGAAAACAAAAGACAAAAAAGCAGTCACTACATTGTGAATATGATATATTAGATAAATAATTTCTATGTAGCAGCCAGATGAATGTTATGGATGTTGTTTCAAAGATCAGGTGTTTAATAGTCTTATGGCCTGTGGGATGAAGCTGTCCCTGAGTCTGGTGGTTTTAGTCCGGATGCTGCGGTACCGCCTGCCAGACGGCAGCAGACAGAACAGTTTGTGGCTGGGGTGATGGGGGTCTTTTATTACATTACATTACATTGCATTTAGCTGACGCTTTTATCCAAAGCGACTTACAATAAGTGCGTTCGTCCAACAAAATACAACTTGAAGAAAACAGAATCATATAAGTACATCAGGTTTCATAGAGCAAAAACATTTCAAGTGCTACTCAACTGGCTTTAGAAAAGCCAGTCCTTTATTAGTATAAAAGTGCTTCGTTAATAGTTCTATCGCTCGAAGTGGAGTCGAAAGAGATGAGTTTTCAGTTTGCGCCGGAAGATGTGCAAGCTATCTGCCGTCCTGATGTCAATGGGGAGCTCATTCCACCATCCTGGAGCCAGGACAGCAAACCCACGTGTTTTCGCCGTTGGGAACTGGGGTCCCCCTCGCAGCGAGGGCGCAGCGAGTCGTTTGGCTGATGCAGAGCGTAGTGCACGCGCTGGGGTGTACGGTTTAACCATGTCCTGGATGTACGAAGGGCCAGATCCATTCGCAGCATGGTAAGCAAGTACCAGTGTCTTGAAGTGGATTCTAGCAGTTACCGGAAGCCAGTGAAGGGAGCGGAGGAGCGGAGTAGTGTGTGAAAATTTAGGAAGGTTGAAGACCAGACGAGCCGCTGCATTCTGGATGAGCTGCAGAGGTCGGATGGCACATGCAGGTAGACCAGCCAGGAGGGAGTTGCAGTAGTCTAGGCGTGAGATGACGAGAGCCTGGACCAGAACCTGAGTCGCTTTCTGTGTCAGCTGGGGACGTATCTTCCTGATGTTGTACAGCGTGTATCTGCAGCAACGGGTTTGTAGCAGCGATGTTTGCAGTGAAGGACAGGTTGTTATCTAGGGTCACACCCAGATTCCTTGCAGTCTGAGTCGGGGAAACAATCCTGAGGTCTTTCTTTAAGGTTAACGTGGTGTTTTTACTGCACTACATTTATTTTAGTTACTTTACAGATTTGGATTAATGATGTGAAATATAAACAACCCTTAAATCAGACTTTAGTTACACCTGAGTAAAATTCAGTGAAGGTGATTGTCAAGTGCCAGCAATCAGGAGAGATATTTGATAGTTGGTGCTTGAGAAGACTAAATATTTATCTGCAGATCCGTATAAAGCATAGTCATTACTCGTTATTCTCTAATCGTTAATTAAAGACTGTATATAATTGATATTTTGCACATCCCTTTCAAGATTTCAAGATTTTCAAAGGTTTATTGACATATCATATACACAACTACGGTGTAGTTATGCAATGAATGCAAAACTTGGGTCACAGCAGGTTCCTCAACAGTGCATTACAAGACATCTGTACCTCCATAAACTGTCATATTCTGCACATGTATTATTCTATCTACATACATCTTATAAGAGTATAATAAATATGTATAATATCGGTTAAAATAAGTGCTTCAACATAGTTAACATTGCAGGAAAGTTGATTGTCAAGTTCCAAAACAAACCATGCAATATATTAGACGTTAAGTACTTTGTCAGGCTTAATCTGTAGATAGATACCCCCAAAGCTTTTTTCTTATTTAAAAGAAGACATTAGCCTAAAGTATTCTTTAATGTTTAAATAAAGCCTTATTAGTTTGTCTGTTTTGCACATCCTCCTATCAGGCAGTAAACTGTTTTATTGTAGATATCACTTACAGTATCTTCTTGATATTTTCTATTCTATATTTATATCATTGACCTTCTACTTTCCCACTATTTTGTATGTACTCTTAATATTTAAATGTTTTCATCAAATATAACACATTCAAAAGTGCTTTACAAAAATGAAAGACATTAAGAAAAAGGCATTTTAAACAGTCATTAAAAAGCAACATAATCTACCTGCATTGCAATTACTCCAAACGTGTAATAACGTGCTTTAACCAGTAGGAGGTGCGGGATAAAAAACTGTCAAGTTTACAGTGTTAACAAAATAAAATATACTGCTGTTTCTGGTTTAGTTGACGACGGATATATTTTGTTATTGTTTTGATATTTGTAACACAAAAGCGATGGAAAAACCCCACAGCAACACAGAAAAGATGGTCTTAACAGTCTGACCCAGCGGTCTAGTAGTTAATAAAAAACAATAATATCAGCAGATTATTACTACTAACTTTATTGTGAAATTAAAACAGAACGGTAAAAGAATAGTTTCCGGTCTATTCTGAAGCCCGATCTCTGTAGATAAATAAAGAACTACGATAGATGTGTAATATTTAATGCACCCAAACCATTTATTACAATGCATTCATGTGATGACTTTCAAAGAGTTAAAGCAAGCACTGCTGAATAAAGTATGATTTTATCTTTTACGAAACGTTTTTTTTTTCATATGGAATGCAGTTGGAGGTCAACCAATCACAGAGCTTGAGGACTGATCACGGGGTTTGTCAAACTAAGCACATGGTGTAGTCCCAAACGATATCTGAGGATTCTGGGTAGTGTAGTGTCTTCTGCCATCCAAAAACTCCGAACAAATATTCGTTTCTCCGAATCGAAGGGCAAAAATACAAAAGCATTGTACACAATTTAAACCAATCAATGTCGTTTAATTAACAAGGATAATCTGGTGTTTTTGAGTTGATGAGTAGTTCAGATATCACTGTAAAATCAATCGACAGTAAGGAGAATACTTACTTCCGAGTGTAAAATTCTCCGTTATCCAATGGGAATGGACGCTCGTAATACAATAAAGGGGACATGATCATTATCTTTTAAATAACGTGAACTAAAGGGAACAATCTATTTGACACAACTGTAGCTCTGGCCTTCCATAAAATCTAACTAATTTAATACAAATCACAGTTGTATTACACACAATGCACTGTTTTTTGAAAACAAAAATTCGTAACTAATGTAATTTTTACATTCTGACGAAAAATAAAAATTATTATGAATACAAATAAAATAAAAGAAGCCTCCCGTGAGTTACTACAAGCTATAAAGTAGATTTAAAAAAAAATGTTTTATAGAATAAAATCTCACCGCGGGAAGTTGTAGAAATGCGTGTGTGCACCACGACAAAAGAGCCTCATTCACTTTACATTGGTTTTGTTTGCGTGGTGCTGACACGTAAATGGAGCAGAATGCGTGACTCCACCACGCAATGCGGTGTTAAGGAGTCGTGGTGGAGTCACGCATTCTGGTGAGATCAGGTTGGTTGTGCACCCTTAGCACAAAGAAAAGGGTCTTTATTCCATGTACTTCCTGGTTCTCAGGAGGACAGGGGAATTCAGACCTATTCTAGATCTCCGCGGCCTGAATCGCCACATTTCCTGCAGGAAATTCCGCATGTTAACTATGAAACAGTTACTGGGGCTTGTGCAGCCAGGCGATTGTTCACCACCATCGACCTGAAAGACGCGTACTTTCATGTAGAAATTGCTCCAGAGCACAGAAAGTGTCTGCGTTTTGCCTTCCAGGGAATAGCCTACGAGTACAACAGGCTGCCGTTCGGCTATTCCCTATCCCCATGCACATTCAGCAAATGTGTGGCCACAGCGCTTCAACCGCTGCACGCCCACGGCATGAGAGTTTTCTTTTACTAGACGACCTCATAGTCATGGCTGGGTCCCGGGAACAGGCAATGTTTTGCACAGCACAATTGATCACACACCTAACCAAATTAGGCTTTGCGATCAATTGAAAAAAGAGCACCCCCATACCTCACCAACAGGCGTTGTAGTTGGGAGTAACTGAGCTGTGTGGAGTTTGTTAAACTTTTAAAAGATGTTTGAATGGTGATATACACAGTGATAGATGTTAAGGACTAACGTTTATAATAAATACATCTGTATTGATTTTAAGATCTTTTCATAGTTCATGCAATCATACGTTTTGGGATCATTTGTATTAATGTGGACCGGAGGGAGAGGGTGACGAGCATAAGTTTCACTTTCCTTTTTTATTTCAATTCCAACTTTGGTCATGAAGAATATGTTTCTCTGTTGTCCCCGTTCATAAAGCATAAAACAACAGCATCAGAGCACGGTGCAGAGTCTCTAGATGAGTTTACAGTAGTCCCTCGTTCTTATTAAACATCCATGTTGTAGTCCGCTGTATAGAAAACTGTAGTTTCCATAGTTTCCCCACAGCAGCAGACGCACATTCATGACGTCCGCTGGCGCATCATAAACACGTCGGATAGTGAAAGTGCAGTCGGATTCTCTAAAGTACTGGGGCCCATTCCAATAGTCCATTTAGCTTAGGAACCTTCCTAACCAAGTGAAATGACCCGGAAGTACGTCACTGGCAGCTATGATAAGTGCCGTTCCAATTCTCCAAATGAAAGGAAAGGAGGTTTCAAACTTCCTTTATAACCAGGGCTGCACATAACTGGTGCGCAGGTGCGCATGCGCACCTCCGCCAAAAAAAGAGCACCGTGTCATTTGAAAAAAGGCGCATTTGCGTACCAACATTGAGAGAGAGAAGAGAGAGAAGGGAAAAGAGAAAAGAGAGAAGAGAGAAAAGAGAAGAGAGAGAGAGAAATATATTTGCGAGTTGCATATGAAGTCTATGATATGAACCTATGATATGAACTCAGGGCCGGCCCGTAGCACTGGCGTAATAGATGTTCGCCTAGGGCGCCAGATCTGGGGAGGCGCTGCGCTGGCAGTTCTGGGAGGGAAAAAAACATTTTTGACCGTTGGTGCTCATCCTAATTTTCGGCCTTGATGTAACAACATTCATAATTAAGTAGATGTAACACCCTTTTCACCCCGGTTACACGTTTCATTTGCCCTGTATGATGGGCGCTGTAAGTGATGAAAATGGGGGATGTTGGCTTATCTGGCGCCCGCAGCTCACAGCCAAAATGCGAGTGAGCTAGGGAGAGAGGGAGGGTGCACCGGTACCGGCGCTGTTGTTATTAGAATCTGGTGCTAGCTGCTCTAACGGAAGAAGAATATGTTTCTACAATAATGTGGAGGGAGAGTCCTCTCCAGTCAGACTGATAGGCTGATACTACAGCTCAGTGAGGTAAGGACTCTGAGTGTTTAGATAGTTAACTTTAGTCTAAGTTCAAACGGTTTGGTCACAATTTATGTAAACACATATTTCCAAGGCACTCCTTGAATGCATTCCAATGTATACTAATACTATAGGACAGTAACCAAAAATATCCTCTAAAACTGGAGATTAAAAAAAAAAGCATAAATAAATAAATGTTAAGGTAAAATAAGATATGAATGAACAACATAAATAAAATAAGTTACATTAATTTGTTATTGGCTATGGTAGGTTATTGGTTATGTTCACATACTTATTTGATTACATCCACTTTTCTAAGATGACAACAGAGACTTTCGACCCAAACCCAGCTGTTGACTTGTGGATGCAAGCAGCTAATCACAGACTCAACCAGAGAGAAAGTAGTAGGCCTACATAATCAGCTACCATGTCTGACAGAGAGGAATACAGTGAGGAGAACAGTCAGGAGGGCAGGGGCGGACTGGGACTAAAATTCAGCCCTGGAAACTGACCCAGTCCGGCCACATGAAATGTCAAATGTTAGAAATCCGCTGTTTATTATTTAAAGTGTTAGGTCCGATTCGCTCCTTTTTTCCTCTCTGTACACAGCTCCAGTTTGGGCATTGGCCTGTCATCAGATTACATTTTTAGTTGCTGCTGTAGCAGAAGTTTAGTACAATTATTTTTGATGAAATACTCCAAATCTCCACCCTCCATAATTGCTAAATAAAGCTAATTGTTACGGTACGAACTGAAGTTGATGCAATTTGATTGGATTGTGAGGCATGAGTGAGCCTCATCTGATTGGTCAATCCCTCAATTTCTTTTCAACAAGGGAAGCCAATTTTGGCTAGCCTCCTCTCGCAACAGAGAGTGCAATACTGTTTCATCATAACATCTAGACGGGCGCTGTTTCACTCTTTGTAAAATACTCAATGAGAATGGGGGAGAGATGGGCCGGCAGAATAATTACCGAAACTAAACAAAGTGTTTTTATTTATTTATTATAACTACAATCCAAAAAAACAGGGGAAACCTTGGCCTCCAGGAGAAAACGCCACTGAGTTCAAGGGATAATTCTCACCCACCTCTTGCTCTGCACTTGTATGTGCCAGTTGAGATGGTTCTTCCACCAGCTCAACTCTCTGTCCCTCATCATGAACGCAGGAGGCTGGCTGTATATCTGAACTCGCGCCCTCATCATTCTCATCATCATCTTGCACTTGTTCTAAGCTGCTGATGATAGTGCTTGTAGCAGCGCTGCTGCCAAAAAGGTCAGTCAATTTGCGACATTAATATGCTTCACCTGCGAGTGACTTCACCTTTTTCTCTCTTGCCTTCTCGGCCCCACCTTTTTATTTTTGTTTTCTTTGATTTGTATCCATGTTTTTTCATTCTCCCTGTCTGCCGCGGCGTCTAACCCCTTCGCTTCGTGTGGCCGGTCTTTTTTCTTCTTCGTGTGTGATTATTTGACAGATAAGAACCACACAACTGCATTAGCGGCCGCTGTCGTCAGTGCAATTTAAATGATGACGTTAAACACATTTTTTTTTAAAGGGCCGGCCGGCCGTCAACGGACCTTGACGACCGGCCGTTCTGTGGTTCTCCAGATTCTACAGATGGCCAGTCCGCCCCTGCAGGAGGGTAGTGATGACAGCTTGTTTACTGGTCGTGCTAATGTTGTCTTGTGTTCACCTCTGTCTGCACGTGTGTTCTGTGTGCACCTCTGTGTGTTCAGTGCCGTGTGTCTGGCAAATAAAGTCAAGACCCCCTCAAAAGTTACAGTTTATTTCATTTTAAGGATGATCACCAAGCAACATCTCCAGGTGCTCCTTTGAGAACCAGGGCAAAAAAGTTATGTGCACCCCTGATTATAACCTCCTTTAGCTTAGGAACCACTGGACCTCCCTAACCGAAAGGAGAGGAGAAAATGCTGCCCCACAATGCATTGCAGCCGCAGCATTTGCCGTCACTCAACAATCGGCCGTTCACGGAAACAACCGATTATGACCGAGAAATGATATCATGAAAGTTACGGTGCTTATTAAGCATTTTAAAACGTATGTGGTAAGTTGCCAAAGTGCTTTGTTTTGAACGTTCATCAGTATTATAATCAAAAAGAGAAATATGAATGTTAGTTTTTACTGAAATGATCAAATAAAGTCAACATTTCACAGTCTTTACTGAGCTGTGTGGGGTTTGTTCAACTTTTAAAAGATGTTTGAATGGTGATATACACAGTGATAGATGGTAAGGACTAACGTTTATAATAAATACATTTGTATTGATTTTAAGATCTTTTAATAGTTCATACAATCATACGTATTGGGATCATTTGTATTAATGTGGACCGGAGGGAGAGGGTGATGAGCATAAGTTTCACTTTCCTTTTTTATTTCAATTCCAACTTTGGTCCTGAAGAATATGTTTCTCTGTTGTCCCCGTTCATAAAGCATAAAACAACAGCATCAGAGCACGGTGCAGAGTCTCTAGATGAGTTTACAGTAGTCCCTCGTTCTTGTTAAACATCCATGTTGTAGTCCGCTGTATAGAAAACTGTAGTTTCCATAGTTTCCCCACAGCAGCAGACGCACATTCATGACGTCCGCTGGCGCATCATAAACACGTCGGATAGTGAAAGTGCATTCGGATTCTCTAAAGTACCGCGGTCTCTTCTCCTAAGTCCTTTTGAATTCTCCTATCCACTATCCCTTAACCCCGTGACGTTTCACTCAGAGGTCAAGGAATAGGAGATAGGGTTAGAATTTAGGAGCTGATTTTTGGATTATCGGAACGCAACCCTGGTGTGCTCTCTCTCTCGCACATACAAAATGGCTCATCACACACACACACACACACACACACACACACACACACACACACACACACACACACACACACACACACACACACACAGTCGAGCTTTAATGAAACACAGAGACCCAGACGTAATAGTACTGTTTCATATTATTTTCAAATCAATAATTTTTCAAATTATGATTTAAAAAAAAAAATATTTTATTTTGTATTACCATTTTTCCTCCTGGTCTCTCGCTCCCCCCCTGGCATGCCTCTGCGCCCCCCACTTTGAGAACCACTGCTCTAACTCATTGCAGATGACTGCACTAAAGAAAAGGGCACAGAGAGGAAACCAGTTGTAAGATGTTTAAAAGTTAATTAAACATAATATATGCTTAAATGCATTTCAAAGAAGTTGTTGGAGTTTGGAGTTGTGTTGGAGTTTGTGTTATTCTACATTTTGACACCAAGATTTTCTGATTTTACTGCAAATGTATTTCGGTTCCAAATATCGGTTATCGGTCTCCTTGATTAGGCTACTAATAATCGGTATCGGTATCGGCCTTGAAAAAGCCATATCGGTCGATCCCTAGTATGCAGCAGCCATCTCGTCCTGCCATGAGGGATTTGGCGGCAGGTCAGCCTTTAGTCAACCACTGATGTCGCGGTTTTTACAGGGGGTCAGGAGGCTGCGCCCAGTAGTCCACGCCTCCACCCCACAGTGGGACCTGCCCCTAGTGCTCGAGGCTCTGGCCTCGGGGCCGTTTGAGACTCTGGAGCTCTCCTCTCTGAAAGCATTGTCGTGGAAAACAGCTTTGCTTCTTGCCTTAACGTCAGCCAAAAGGGTGTCCGAGTTAACTGCTCTGTCGGTGCACCCGAGCTGTTTACTGATTCGGGGTGACCGGAGCGGCGCAACACAACCCTTCCTTTGTGCCCAAAACCTAAGGAGTGCGTTCAGGTCGAGGGCTATTCAGTTAGGGGGTTTTAGTCTTCCCCCCCATGGTGGGGCCAGGGAAGCTAAACTGCACCTCCTCTGCCCGGTGCGTGCGCTAGCATGTTATGTGGAGCGCACGGCTGCCCTTAGACGCACCGAACAGCTGTTCGTGTGTGTGGGGGACGGTGTGATCGGGAAAGCTCTGTCCAAGAAACGCCTGGCAGGCTGGCTCTGCGAGTGCATTGCACATGCCTACGGACAGGCAGGGAGAGCCTGCCCTACGGGGGTTCGTGCGCACTCCACACGGGCTGTGGCTGCGTCGACAGCCTTATTCAACGGTGTGAGTGTGGAGGATATATGCACAGCGGCGTCTTGGTCGACGCCAGGCCCCTTCATAAGGTTTTATCTCTTGGACATGTCGGGCTCTTTCTCCTCGTCTGTGCTTGCGGGGGCACAACACAGGACTGGTACGGGGGGGGGGGGGTTGTGGGTCAGTTGGCATCTGACCCCCTCCCAAGACGTAATGCGCCTTCGCTGTTCTCGGGCCCTCTGAGGGTCCCGGGATGGGCGAGGGGCGTGCTGGGCCCTTACAGGGCTGGAGGGCTGCTCTCCACACTTTAGTCCACACACTCTGCACGGGGTCAGTGTTTGAGTGTGGGGCATGGGCTCTGGCGCTCTCCCTGTTATCCTTAGGGATTCAGGGAAGCAGGCGTGTAGTAAGCCCATTCGGGGCCGAGGGGGCTCTCCACATCCGTCTGTGGGCCGGGGGGGGGTCCCCCGGCACTGTTTTTTGCAACCCGGTATCACGGCAAGACGTGAACATGTGACGATTTACCATGCTGGGAGACGTGAACATGTCACGGTTTCGTCCCCTTCAAACGTGACAGCTACACGGTATTGTTAACCCATGTTAACCAGTGGAGAAATAACCGGAAATACCAAGCAAATGCTACCCCGACGTAATGATTTATTTTTTAATAGTCACACTCGATTACAGCGATTTTCTTGTTGCCCCAGCTGGTCGACACCTCTTTTAGCATAAACAAAGGCTACATTAATGTATTAAATCGATGTTAATCCATGCGTGTGGATGTGGAATTAACGGACGTGACGTTGTACGATTGAGTTGCCAAGCAACAGCTTCGGTTCATGTTAATTTACAAACTATTCAACTACAACCGTAGTTATATTTAAAAACATGTTAGAAGGCCTCACGAAATACTTTAATGCACATTAAAATGTAAATGTGAAGGAATGTGTGTATAACAAAATACATCGGTCATTAAACGAAACCGGAAACAGACGTAGGCAAGATCCTCAGCTCGATGATTGGATGGTTATCCGCAATGCATGCTGGGATTTGGTGTTTATGTGATGTGAAATCTGAAAACGTTTTTAAAAAATACAATAATACTTTATTCCGAGTGTGCTTGCTTTACTCTTTGAAATTCATCACATAACGGCTTTGTAATACACGGTTCGGCTGCATTAAATATGACATATCTGCCGTAGTTCTCTATTTATAGAGCCCTGCTGAGAAGACTTCTGGACAAACAGGAGAACTGCCGCCAAAACTGAAAACGTGACGTGGATCATAAATATATAAGCAATTATACAACATCTTACATTTCTTTTCACACAATGCGTCTCCTTGCAGTATCAACACTAATTCGGCTGACTTTTATATTTGATCCAATTGGTAGATAGGCTGTATTTACACCATAACCGGGCAGAGCTGATAGAAAGGGACACCTGGTGGTCAAAGCACGTTATTGCATTTTATTATTTTATTATTAGATATTAATAGGATCTCTATAAAGTATATTCATTACTCGTTATTCTCTACTAATAGTTCATTAAAGACTGTATATAATGACTAGTTTGAACATCCCTTTCAAGATTTCAAGATTTTATAAGCTAAGGTTTATTGACATATCATATTATACACAACTACTGTGTAGTTATGCAATGAATGAAAAACTTGGGTCGCAGGTTCCTCAACAGTGCATTACAAGACATCTATCAATATGTGTGTATACTCCACCATGAAACTGTCATTCTGCACATTTCTTATACTATCTACATACATCTTATAAGAGTATAATACATATGTATAATATCAGTTTAATAATAAACAAATAATAAACAAATAAGTGCTTAAACATAGTTAACATAGCAGGAAAGCAATATATTAGACGTTAAGTACTTTGTCAGGCTTAATATTTATCTGTAGATACAAATGTCACTGTGTGTGCTGTGTGCTCTGCATGTGTGACCATTAAAGAATCAGAATCAGAATACCTTTATTAGTTCCACAGAGGGGAAATGTGCAGCGTTGCAGCAGGAAAGAGCCACAGACAGCTTAGTGTTGCATATCTTACATGCGTTAAAAAAGTACTAAGTTAGAATAAAATAAACAATATGCTAAAAAAGTACTACGTTATAATATAATAAACAATATGCTAAAAAAAAGATAAAAAGTTACATAATTTTCAAAAATACAGATCAAAAACAAAACGGCATATATATTGATTTAGTGGCCAGGTATAAATTACACAGTTATTAATGGCATATATATATTGCACATATAGCACATATTGCACAAAGTTGGTTTGTATTTAGCAGCAAGGGGTGTTATAGTCTGTGTTGTGGTGTGTGTAGGAGGGTCTACTAGGGGCAGTGCTGGTTGTAAAGTCTGACCGCTGCAGGAAGGAAGGACCTGCGGTTTCAAGAGGGTTTCAACCCTCCATATTCTTCTTAAAGCTTTTTTCTTATTCAAAATAAGACCTTAACCTAAAGTACTCTTTAATGTTTAAATTAAGCCTTATTAATTAAGCCTGTTTTGCACATCCTCCTATTAATATCTAATAATAAAATAATACAATTCAATAACGTGCTTTGACCACCAGGTGTCCCTTTCTATCAGCTCTGCACGGTTATGGTTTAAATACAGCCTATCTACTAATTGGATCAAATATAAAAGTCAGCCGAATTAGTGTTGATACTGCAAGGAGACGTATTGTGTGAAAATAAATGTACGATGCTGTTTAATTGCTTATATATTTATGATCCACGTCACGTTTTCAGTTTTGGCGGCAGTTCTCCTGTTTGTCTAGAAGTCTTCTCATCAGGGCTCTATAAATAGAGAATTACGGCAGATATGTAATATTTAATGCAGCCGAACCGTGTATTACAATGCCGTTATGTGATGACTTTCAAAGAGAAAAGCAAGCACACTCGGAATAAAGTATTATTGTATTTTTAAAAAACGTTTTCAGATTTCACATCACATAAACACCAAATCCCAACATGCATTGCGGATAACCATCCAATCATCGAGCTGAGGATCTTGCATACGTCTGTTTCCGGTTTCGTTTAATGACCGATGTATTTTGTTATACACACATTCCTTCACATTTACATTTTAATGTGCATTAAAGTATTTCGTGAGGCCTTCTAACATGTTTTTAAATATAACTACGGTTGTAGTTGAATAGTTTGTAAATTAACATGAACCGAAGCTGTTGCTTGGCAACTCAATCGCACAACGTCACGTCCGTTAATTCCACATCCACACGCATGGATTAACATCAATTTAATACATTAATGTAGCCTTTGTTTATGCTAAAAGAGGTGTCGACCAGCTGGGGCAACAAGAAAATCACTGTAATCGAGTGTGACAATAAAAAAATAAATCATTACGTCGGGGTAGCATTTGCTTGGTATTTCCGGTTATTTCTCCACTGGTTAACATGGGTTAACAATACCGTGTAGCTGTCACGTTTGAAGGGGACGAAACCGTGACATGTTCACGTCTCCCAGCATGGTAAATCGTCACATGTTCACATCTTGCCGTGATACCGGGTTGGTTTTTTGAGCACACTTTCTGCGAGGTAAGCGCAGCAGGGTGTGCTCTGTCAGCCACAGCCCAGATTTCTCCTCGGTTATAACCGGGTTAAAGGAGAATGTGGGGCAGCAGCTGCTGACCATAAAAGCCGGTCAGGGGCAGTACGGTGGAATGTTGTTTTTGGACGACAGTGCGCGTATATATCGCGTCTCCACCCACTGTACCCATATAGTCCAGTAGAGGGCGGAGCCTGTGAGAGATATAACGTTGGGTTACGTATTGTAACCCTTGTTATATTAGCACAGGCGGAGCCCTCTACTCAGGGCACTGTCTGTCCTATTCCGCTCGCTGAAGAGAGGTGTAGGATGATAGTCAGGAGGCGAGGCCTCCTTTTATACGGTGTGATGCGCGCGCATTCAGGTAGGCCCGCCCAAGGCTGGCTACGTCTATAGAAATCTCAGTGGGAGAATGCTTGCATAGACGGTAGTACCCATAGAGTAGAGGGCTCCGTCTGTGCTAATATAACAAGGGTTACAATACGTAACCCGACGTTTCTGCCGCTGCGTAGCATGTTGTAACAACGTGGAATTAGCAGAATAGGCTATTGTATTGTTTAACTCACACCTGTTGCTCTCGATGTAATTTAGCTGATAAAAGGAGACTAATAAAAGCTAATAAAAGCCTCACGCGTGGCGTTTCACTGTCAAGGGGTGCGATATAGCGTGTATGTAATTACATTACAAATACTGACTTGAGCCCCACCACTGTATGGGTTAGCCCTACCATAGATTACCCAACAAAAATAGTCTGGCGCCACCACTGTGTCTCGTCTCGACAGCCGGCTGCGGGAGCGCCGTGCGGAGCGAACGCAGCGTTCACCTTTTGCTTTGCCAAGTAAACCAAACTTCTCATAACAGTATGTCTGGCTTCACTTCGCCACCTCGCGTGCCCACCTTTGCTAAGGAGGAAGCAATGCAGTTGGGACGTGTTGGACTATCTCCTGAGGAACGCCTTCGACGTTTGAGGTATGGAGAGTGCCTGTATTGTGGCAAATTGGGGCATATCCTTGCTGGCTGCCCAAACGCAGGGTCTCGTCAGTGAATTTGGGGGTCCTGACGATTCCACAACCTACCCCTATTGTAACCCCAACCTTGCGCCGTTTTCTCATTCCTGCCAGACTTTGTGCTAACACTCAGACTTTGCCCCTCTCTGCCCTCATTGACTCTGGAGCAGAGGACAGTTTTGTGGACCTTGAACTTGCCAAGCAGCTGGGTCTCAACTTGGAAACATTACAGGAACCTATGACTGCTTATGCCCTAAATGGTCAAAGCATTTCGAGGGTTACACAGCAGACACAACCTATAACCCTGTTTATTTCTGGAAATCACAGAGAAGTAATCCAACTAAAGGTTATTTCCACCCCTGCTACCCCTTTGGTTCTTGGTTACCCATGGCTTCGCACTCACAATCCGTATATTGATTGGGCTGGAGGTAGAATCATTGAATGGAATCAGTTGTGCCACCTTAACTGTTTACAGTCTGCTGTGCCTCCCGTCCCTGTTAACCCTATGTCTGTTCCATGTGTCTTAGCTGATGTAGACTTATCCGGCGTTCCTGAGGTTTACCACAACCTGAGTGGGGCCTTCAACAAGGACAAAGCTCTCTCTCTCTCCCTCCTCATCGTCCCTATGATTGTCCCATCGATCTGCTTCCTGGGGCTCCTTTACCAACCAGCAGACTCTATAACCTGTCCCGGCTAGAGAGAGAGGCCATGGAGAAATACATTGGTGACTCCCTGGCTTCAGGTATTATTCGTCCTTCTTCCTCCCCTCTGGGTGCGGGGTTTTTCTTCCTGGACAAGAAGGATAAATCACTCCGACCCTGTATTGACTTTTGTGGGTTAAATAACGTAACAGTTAAAAACAAGTACCCACTTCCCCTGATAAACTCTGCTTTTGTGCTTCTCCAAGGTGCCACCATCTTCTCAAAACTCGACCTCAGAAATGCATACCACCTGGTTTGAATCCACCAAGGAGATGAGTGGAAGACAGCCTTTAACACCCCCCTTGGTCACTTTGAGTATCTTGTCATGCCCTTTGGACTCTCTAATGCCCCAGCTGTTTTCCAGGCCCTAGTTCTTGCAAGATTTTCTCAACCGGTTTGTTTTTGTGTACCTTGATGACATTTTGATCTTTTCCGAGAGCCTGGAGGAACACCAGAACCATGTCAGTCAGGTTCTACAGAGGCTGCTTGAGAACAAACTGTACGTCAAAGCTGAGAAATGTGAGTTTCACCAGGAACGGGTCAGTTTCCTTGGATACATCATCAGGCAAGGCAAGTTGGAGGCAGATCCTGGAAAGATTCAAGCAGTCACTGAGTGGCCAGTCTTCACAACTCGGAAATAGTTGCAGAGGTTCCTGGGTTTCACCAACTTCTATCGCCGGTTCATCAAGAACTATAGCAAGGTTGCAGCTCCACTCTCCAGTCTCACATCTATCAAAGTCAAGTTCTCCTGGACCTCAGATGCTAACAATGCCTTTCTTAGACTCAAGCCCCTGTTCAATTCTGTCCCCATTCTCATCCAGTCGGACTCAAGCAAGCAGTTTGTGGTTGAGGTAGATGCATCAGACATCGGGGTTGGCGCTGTTCTGTCTCAGACTGCTGGACCAAACAATAAGCTTCACCCATGTGCTTTCTTCTCTCGCTGTCTTTCCCCAGCTGAGAGAAATTATGATGTGGGCAACAGAGAGCTGCTGGC
The DNA here is from genome assembly GCF_902827175.1 of Gymnodraco acuticeps. Classification (NCBI taxonomy): domain Eukaryota; kingdom Metazoa; phylum Chordata; class Actinopteri; order Perciformes; family Bathydraconidae; genus Gymnodraco; species Gymnodraco acuticeps. The sequence continues at coordinate 11,611,099 of NW_022990238.1, read as the reverse complement.
GGTGAAGATCGCGTTGGAGGAGTGGCGACACTGGCTCGAGGGCAGCGAGCAGCCATTCCTTGTTTGGACTGACCACAAGAACCTGGAGTACATCCAGTCAGCTAAACGGCAACACTCCCGGCAGGCCAGGTGGGCCCTCTTCTTTGGTCGATTCAACTTCTCTCTTACATATCACCCTGGTTCCAAAAATACCAAGCCCGATGCCCTGTCCAGGTCGTTCTCGTCTGAGGGACCAGTCAACTCTTTTGACTCAATTCTCCCCCAGAGTTGTGTGGTGGGTGCCCTCACCTGGGAAATCAGTAACTCCATCCAGGAGGCGCTTATCACTCTATCCCAAGTCGACCCTGGTATAGCACTGGATTTTGTCACCGGCCTACCTCCCTCACAAGGTAACACAACAATTCTAACTGTTGTTGACCGTTTCTCAAAATGTGCCCATTTTGTAGCCCTGCCCAAGCTCCCCTCAGCCCTGGTGACCTCCCAACTTCTCACCCAGCATGTATTCTGTCTGCATGGAATCCCGACTGACATCGTCTCCGACCGTGGCCCTCAATTCACCTCCCAGGTTTGGAAGACTTGTTGTCATTCTCTTGGTGCATCGGTCAGTCTAACTTCTGGTTATCATCCCCAGTCAAACGGCCAAACTGAAAGGGCCAATCAGGATCTGGAATCTGCTCTTCACTGCTTAGCCAACCAGAATCATTCAACCTGGAGCTCCCATCTACCCTGGGTTGAGTATTCCCACAATTCCCTCACTTCTTCAGCTACTGGTGTCTCTCCACTTGAAGCCTCCTCAGGGTACCAACCACCCCTGTTTCCTGAAGAGGAGAATGAGTTAGCAGTTCCATCCGTCCAGCAACATGTTTTTCGTTGCCGTAAAATTTGGAGGGACACTCGCTCAGCTCTCCTTCGGACTTCCGCCAGAAACCAGAGGTCTGCCAACCGTCACAGACATGTCGCTCCCCCCACGCCCCTGGACAATCTGTTTGGTTGTCTTCAAAGGATATCCCCCTCCTTACCGAGTCTAAGAAGTTGTCCCCCCGGGTTTATTGGTCCCTTCCCCATTGAGCGCATCATTAACCCCTCTGCTGTCCGCCTGAAGCTTCCCAGAACCATGAAGATCCATCCCACTTTTCATGTGTCCCAGATCAAGCCAGTTCACACCAGCGACCTGTGCCCTCTAACCGTTCCCCCTCCTCCCCCTCCCGAGTCATCGACGATCATCCTGCCTACACCGTGCGTTGACTCATGGATGTCAGGCGCAGGGACAGGGGCTTGCAGTACTTGGTTGATTGGGAGGGTTACAACCTTGAGGAAGGTTGCTGGGTTCCCCGCTCACGCATCATGGACCCTGTCATGGTGAGGGAGTTCCACAGGGCACATCCTGAGAAGCCTGGTGGTCGCCAGGAGGCTCCCGTTGAGCTTTATTCAGCCTCTGATCTACAGTGTGCCTCCTTCTTTTCCCCTTCTGTGTTTGTTTTTGTCTGTCTGTCTTCCTGGCTGGGCGTGGTTGACCTAATTCAGATTCCCACCAACTCACCTCCTCAGCTGCTGCTCATCTCTCTGATTACATCTACTCACCTACACCTGCATATATATACCCGGTTTCTTCATCCAGTATTCACCAGTTCGTCGTCTAAACACATTGGTAAACGTCTTGGTCTCTTAGCTTAGTGTAGCAGGATAGACTGTTCAGCCCTATCACCACACGGGGCAACCTTTATAAAGAGGGGTCAGTGTCGCTCTTTCTCCCTCTTGCTCTTTGGCACGAAGGCCACTTCCGGGTTCCGCTGACGTGCTTTCTCCGCTGGCACCGGTGAGTTTGCAGTGGCTGCCGTTTGTTGTACACCTAGCATGACAATTAGCCTAAATACTAAATGTATCGCTGGTTGTAGACCCTTGCAGGCATCCTGCAGCCCATGTCTGCTGCCGCTGTAAATGAAGCTGCCCTGCTGTGTGTTTGTCTGAACTTGGCCTGATCGGTAGGTAGACCTTCTGCTAGTATCATTCTTCCTGAATGTTCTTAACCTTGTATTGTTATCGTAACATCACCTTAAACTTAATGTCTGCTAGGCTCTGCGCTGGAAGCGTGATAAAGGACTGCTGTTTTGCCTCCACGTCTGTGTTGCATCCACGACTGCTCTAAGTGTACGAGTGTCTTGCCTGCCTGACTGTTGCCTGGACGGCTGGTCCAGAGCCATATAATAGAAGAGTTACGACATCTCTGTTCACTCCAATGGACCAGTTTTTTACAGCAATGGCAGATCGTGGAGCCTCTCAATCGTTCCCCGGAAGTTAGCTTGCCGCTAACTTCCGGGGAACGATTGAGAGGATCTGCGGCTCGCAGTCTATGGTTGCAGCATAATAGACCGTTCGTGATGGACTTTTGAAGGTAAGAAGACGTTTAAAGATTTATATTGCGGATATTATCAGAACATCTGAATCAAATTAACTACACATGTGTATTAAAGGATGTTAGTGGATTATCCCTTCAATCAGTATATTTAACGTTTACAGATAACAGATTAGGCTAGAATGCCGGATAAAGTTAGCAACACACGTTAACCACGAACAGCCTATTAATCCGTTCTCCTAATGTTATTTCTTCCAACGTTGTGGAATTAGAGAAAAGGGGCTTCTTAACGTGCTTTTATCCGGGGTGGAGGGAGTTACATATTTGTTAAATATAACATTGGGGCGTGTGATTGTAGTGGGTGGAGGTGGTGACAGGTGAAATGAGGATATCCATCTTGGAGTTCAAGCTAGTATAATATAGTTAACGTTACACAATAATAAGGAAGAGAGCTATTTTTGTGATACATCGCTATTTATTTGGATTTAGAGTGGATATTTGAGACTTCTAAACAGTAAACTAAAACGTAACTGATTGGTGAGTGTTTTTAGCAGAGTCATATTATGTCTTTGTGATTCTGTTGATTATTACCTGTCTGTATTATGTTGCAGCTCAGCTGATTTTGGATTGATGGCAAAGGGAGAGGGACTTAAGTGAGAGTGAAAACACAAGGTACGTTTAAAATAGGTCAGCAATTTCCCATCCTATAGGTTGCTAGATGTATCTAACCCTTTCTCCTGTCTCCCTCTTTCAGCACAAGAACCCCAGGGGGATTAAATGGAGCCTGAAGACCTGCAATGAGACCCTCACCCTGCACCTGAGTCTCAACTCCCAGAGTTTAGCAAGCCTCTCCCTGTTCCTTATTTTGATTAAACAGACGTTAAGCTTCCCGATGGTGTGGTCTTCGTTTTGTGAAAAATATGATTACCTCACATATGTTGTTGCTGTTGTTGTCTTTTATGATAGTTAAATTGCTCCTGCTGACTTGAGCCAGACATTCTTTCCTCCTCTCTGTGTCAGTGGGGAAGCCTTACATTTGTACTCCTTTCTCTGAGCGATTGGAGTATCCCCCGGCAGCACAGCAAACCATGGGGGAGACTATATGCCAGGACAACACAGAGGAAAAGGCACAGACAAACTGCATGCATGCTATTCAATGTTTATTGAATTCCATTTATGTACTGTCAGTTGACAATCATTGATAGGCACCTGTGGGTCTCCTGTCCTTTCTGAAAGTCATAAAGAAGACATTACTTATTTAGATTACTTATGTCCTCAATTACCAGGGGATTACTGAAACCACCATGAATTAAAGAAATTGTAGAAATGAATCTAATCTGAATTTTGAAACCTTCCTTCCCTCCCTCCCTCTAAATATATCAAATATTAGGAAGTGATGCTCCTGACTACCATTCAAGTTTAAGAAGATAATATTTGTTTTAAACAATTCAAAGCAATAAACAAGAGCAACAGGCTCTTTAACCATGTATATGTTAACAGGTAAGATAGCTGTTCACACTATGTATATTTTCTGCTATTTTATTTCTATTTGAGATGTTTACATTTTCGATTGTTTAATTCTAGTCTTTTAACTGTCTTATGTACAATGCCTTGTCTTTTGCTGCTGCAAAGCAAACATTTCCCAAATTGGTATCAATAAAGTACTTCTTATTTTATCTTAATCCTCAAATATTAGCAAATTTAACTTTTTCAAATACTGATGTAACTACATACACATATCGATTTGTTGTATAAATATTGCAAATCAAAACCTTTATTCACTACATATTACCAAAAATCGTAGTTCTATCTCCTGTTATCAATGCATTCACATTGCCCGCCATGAACTTCCGGGGAACGATCCTCGTCTACATGAACCAAGTGACGATAACCGTTTTTGGACTTCCGTTGTCGTAACTCTTCTCTCTATATAGCTCTGGGCTGGTCCAGAGCCATATAATAGAAGAGTCACCGCTACACTACTGTCTGGCGGGTGTTGCTCTTGGCCTACATTGTCTGTACCAGCCTCTTGGTATCACTGTGCCTTTGCTCTTCATTACAGGGCCATATTATAAACATTGTTATCGCGGACTGTTCGATTAATCTCTGTTCATGATTAGTTATTTCATTGAGTTAAGTTTGTTTTGTTTATTTAATTAAAGATTAAGTAGACTGTTAGGTTGATTTGCGTTTCTTTGGTTTAGTTTTCGACCCTGTTGCTTTAAATTTGTTTTGTTTATTTCAATTAATATCAGTTACTTGAAATCAGTATTTTGTAGTATTCTTGACTTTTTATTGTGTTATACTTATCTTATGTGTTGGTCTGTGTATTAATTTGTGTTTACTGTTTATCCCAGTAATTGTTTCTTGTTTGCCCCTCTTAGTTGCTGAGAGCCAAAGGTGTGGTGCTGGTGTCCCCGGTGGTGGCTTCCCCCTTTGTGTGTCGTGCTGTGCTCCCCCTGATTTGTGTTCCTTCGTGTGAGTGTGTAGTGATCACAGGTGCCTTAATTTACTTTGTTGGGATCCTTCTCACCCCTCGTCACCTCCATCCACTGGTAAGCCTCAGCATCCCTTAATTAAGAGTTCCCCCCCCTTTATTTTCAGTGTGTATAATGATCTTATGGTGTTTTTAATGATATTTTAATGCCAGAAATAAAACATTTGATAAATTGGAACCACGTCTCCTGCCCCTCAGTATCACGAACCTGAGTGGTACTTGAGTTGGTACTTGGAATAATTATTTCCTTGGGTGCAATTCCCAAGGTGGCGTTGTCTGGCTTTTAGTTGAATAGGATTTCCAACAAACACCCCCCACGTGCCGCCACATTAGCTTAAACCTATCTCCAGTGTTCTTGTTTGACTTACCTTATGCTCTATCTGTCCAGTATCCATCAACCTGCTCCTCTGCCTGCTGCGTCCAGCCACCAGACACCATCCCTCCAGCTGTGTTCCTCCGTGCTTCCCCGCTCTCCAGTTCCTGTCAGCTCACTCTCACGAAGCCTAGATCCCTGACTTCAGACCTCCGCTCCAGCCCTGAAGAGAATCTCCGGACCAGAGGCCTGTACTACGAAGCAGGATTTTCGCTTAGCCGGCTAACTTCAGGGAAAACTCCGGCTTTCCGGTCCTACGACGCTGGTTATCTTTTTAGCGGGCTAGATCTCCATGGTAACTTATGCTGTGCGGCTAACCTGGGGGGTATACTACGAATCTAGTTCAACCTATCCTGGATATGTTTTGAGTTATCCGGTTGACTTAATCCAACACGAAGCCGCTCTCGCTAAACTGTCCTACAACGCTGGCTATCAACTCGTTCGTTCAAGCCAGCCGTGTCCTATCTAGTTAGGTGCGCGTTCACATGAGAGGGGTGGTATCTGGAGCATTCGACCAATCATAAACATGGAGAAGCGTACTGACAGCGCAGCGTCATACTTCCTGAATGAAAAGTGAAATTAAACTATAATATTAGTCAAATATGAAGAAGTTAAACTTTAAACATCCATGACTTAAACACTTTATCCAGGATCAAAGCCACATAGCTGCACCTGCAAGGTGAATACAGCTGGTAAAAGAAAAAGTGTTAACAGGTTTGATATCACTGCCCCGTCCAAGACACGAGTGGATCTGACTTTAATTACATTTGACTCGAGTGTTTCGTCAACTTAATGTGTTGCTTAAAATAATACTTATGCATATGTGACACTGTGAGTGTTGCACGGCCAGATACGGCTCAGCTGACTCAGATAAGGAAATATATGATACATTATGATGTGATATGAATGATAATGGGACATATCGACGTCTGCACTCACAGTGCCGCGGACTGTGGCAACGTAATGTTACTTTGTCCCGGTTACTTATGTTGTGGCAGATATTTAATTAAGCTTTCTTAACATAATAGTATAATAGTTATAATAGTCAGACTGCTCTGAAGATGGGAGGTGATGTTCTATTCATTTTCACGTTCACACAGTCGGTGATTTTGGCCGGCCGTCTTTCCTGCAACGGCAGTTAAAAACTGTATTTCCTCCGCACACTGAGCTCTGATTGGTCAGCAGGCGTGGTGCTTTCGCTGAGTTGATCTCTTATCCTGGAACCTATCCGGCTTCGGAGCACAGGCTAGGTTCCAGGATAAGTCACCATGGAGATCTAGCCCGCTAAAAAGTGAACCAGCTTCGTAGTACCGGAAATCCCAGAAGTTATCTTGCTAAACGAAAATCCTGCTTCGTAGTATACCCCCCTGCTCCGGAGCAGGTTAGGTTGCAGGCTAAGAGATCAACTCAGTGAAAGCACCGCCTGCTGACCAATCAGAGCTCAGTGTGCGGAGTTTAAAGCGATCAAGTCATATTACAGGAGAAAGGAAATACAGAAAAGCTGCCGTTGCAGGAAAGACGGCCGGCAAAGATCACCGACTGTGTGAACGTGAACATTAATAGAATATCACCTCCATCTTCAGAGCAATCTGACTATTATAACATTAGCGTTAAGAAAGCTTACTTAAATATCTGCCACAACATAAGTAACCGGATCAGAGTAACATTAAGTACAGTCCGCGGCATATCACATCATAATGTATCATATATTTCCTTATCTGAGTCAACTGAGCCGTATCTGGCCGTGCAACACTCACAGTGTCACATAGGCCTACTGTATGCAGAAGTATTATTTTAAGCAACACATTAAGTTGACGAAACACTCGAGTCAAATGTAATTAAAGTCAGATCCACTGGTGTTTTAGACGGGGCAGTGATATGATAAACCTGTTAATGTACGCATTCAAACACTTTTTCTTTTGCCAGCTGTATTCACCTTGCAGGTGCAGCTATGTGGCTTTTATCCTGGATAAAGTGTTTTAGTCATGGATGTTTAAAGTTTAACTTCTTCATATTTGACTAGTATTAACGTTCGCTTTTCATTCAGGAAGTATGACGCTGCGCTGTCAGTGCGCTTCTCCATGTTTGTGATTGGTCAAATGGTCCAAATACCACCCCTTTCATGTGAACGCGCACCTAAAGGACACCGCTGGTTTGAGCGATCCACTTGATAACCAGCGTCGTATTACAGTTTAGCGACAGCGCGTATGTTTTGGATTAGGCCAACCGGCTAACTCAAACATATCCAGGTTAGGAAAATCCAGCTTCGTAGTACAGGCCTCTGGACTAGTAGGATTATCAATCCCCGCTTCAGTTCAATCTCAAATCTGTTTTTGGACATTAAACCATTTTGGCTTCATAACTTCCGTCTCATCTCGTCAGTGTTCAGCATTGTGGGTTCACTCCTAGCTCTCGGAGAGCGTAACTCCACAGCTGCTTATAATCAACTCATCACGGGCTTTCTGTTAACCTTTTACATTCTCAATCTCAGCAGCCAATCATCGTGCTGCAGCCAAACTTTAAAATGGTTCTCCTCTCTCCTGTGGTCAGCTGTGATTTCAGGCGTTCATGCTAACGACGTGGTGGTGCAAACCGTGCTTGCTTTCATGATCATACGATCCCCTCTATCTGGTACTTCAATATTAGACCTCAGCTAATGTCTCGGTGCACACTTTTCCGTCAAGCATAAGGAATGGATGCAATATAAACAACTTATGCTCAATAGTCTTGCAGCGTATGTCTCTCACAGCAATGAGTCACCCACTCAGCACACGGTTTAATCATCTGCAGAATACTTTCTTGCATTACATTATTAATTTAATCAGCACTTCTCCGGAACGGTTCATCTATTTGTATCCCTCTCCTGTACATTCTCTGTTTTTATAATGATTCTCTGTTTTTATATTATTGCTTATTCTCCTGCTTATGTGTGTAACCACGCGCCTGCTATCCGCACCGTAGCCTACTGGCTAATACAACAACAACAACAACTCTAAACTCAGGTTTAGAGTTTTTCTCAGGTATAACTGATGGTGTATGGTGTATCACATCTTTCTCAGCTATTGGTTTCCACATGCTTCTCTCACTTTTCCCAGCAGACTGCCCGAGCGATCAGAAGTCTCGCAATAGCAGCAGACTGCCTGAGCGATCAGAAGTCTTGCAATAGTCAGTATCACCCTATCTATTTTTCTTCTCTCTCCCTGCACTTTCCGTCTAAACCTTGCTTGTTTCCCAATTTAGACTCGGCGCATCATGTAAGGTAAGTACATGCCCACATTCAGCGCAGCGCTACTATCATATCACTCACGGATATTATTGTAATGATTCATTACATCACATCATTCATCATTCGTTGTTGGGGGTTTCTCGTGTCGGCTTCTCCTCCCCCTAAATCCATCACAGCACTATGGGGTTATCGCCAACGTATACTGTATATTGCCCCTCGTCCACACGGCAACAAACATGTTATCACTTTACGAACTAAGTCTCTCTGAATAATGAAGTCAGCACAAGCTCTTCAGGAAGAACGTCTCTTACACCCTCATTCACATGTCGTCAGCTGTCGTCAGACAGTACAAGCTAACAGCCGACCCGGCTAAAATAACTGGATGGCCTACCTGCCTGTTAGCTTTCCATCTCGTGCACAAACTTATCTCCTGACCTCATTGGTCATGTTCGTGTGTGTTGGAGGAGGGGCTCTGTAAGGAAGTGGCAGATTTTTTCCGGCTGTATATTTTCAAATTCTAGCGCACTCGAGCTGGTTTCTCCAAAATTACCTACCCCACCTTTAAGTACCAATGAGAACATGTTTTAAGAACTCTGTAGTGATCACTAATTAACTAGGTTACATAATTCACTCGGATGGAACTACGGGTTGGGGGGTATTGTTTTACACAGGGACACATATGATGTTGACTACTTATTGTGTGCCCTTCTTTCTCTTTAGTTCCCGGGCTTCAAGCCGGCAACATGTGCTTTTCTGCTTCTTAATAAAGCCAACTTTGCATCTTCGATGCACCACCTCCGACTCCCTTCTCTTGGCATTTCAACTCCATCCATCCATCCATCTTCTCCCGCTTATCCGTGGTCGGGTCGCGGGGGTAGCAGTTCCAGCAGAGAGCCCCAAACTTTCTTTTCCCTGGCGACATCAACCAGCTCTGACTGGGGGATCCCAAGGCGCTCCCAGGCCAGCGAAGATATATAATCCCTCCACCTGGTCCTAGGTCTACCCCTTGGTCTCTTCCCAGCTGGACGTGCTTGGAACACCTCCCTAGGGAGGCGCCCAGGTGGCATCCTAACTAGGTGCCCGAACCACCTCAACTGGCTCCTTTCGACGCGAAGGAGGAGCGGCTCAACTCCGAGTCCCTCCCTGATGACCGAACTTCTCACCTTATCCCTAAGGGAGACACCAGACACCCTGCGGAGAAAACCCATCTCGGCCGCTTGTATTCCAACTCATTAATTTATAAATCAACATCACATTTTCTGAACTTTCTTATAAATACGTTTTGGAAAACTTCATAAAATTGCTTTTGTCAAAGCCACGGTCATGACACGCCCTCAAACGAGAATACCCCGGTGGGAGACTTCCTGTTCCTCTTTGCAGCGATTTTGCGGCAGTTGTACATGTGCCTGCTTCTGAACTACTTCAGGAAAATACCTCCGTTAAAACGGTTCCCTACTACTTTATAACCCAGCGGTTATGTAAGAGTAAGTTCCATGCCATCACAGTAACCCATCCTATACAATTAACCATTGTTGTTCTCTACCGTCCACCAGGCGCCTTGGGGGACTTCTTGGAGGAATTAGATAATCTCCTCTCACACATCATTGAAACTGGCCCTCCCACTGTACTTCTCGGAGACTTCAACCTCCAGACAGGGAAGACATCTGAACTAACATCTCTTTTAACCGCCTTTGCTTTCTCACTGTCTCTATCCCCACCAACTCATAAAGCTGGCAATGTCCTTGATCTCATATTCTCAAGGAACTGCACTACTTCTAACCTCTCTGTAAACCCGCTCCACACCTCGGATCACTTCTTCATTTAATTCTCTCTACCCCTTTCCAAACATAACGAACTAATCTCTTCTCATCCTGCACCTGTCCGCCGCAACCTTCGTTCCCTCTCCCCCTCTACCCTTGCCTCATCGGTGCTCTCAGCCCTCCCTTCCTCTGACTCGTTCCAACTCCTGCCTCCAAACTCTGCCGTAGAAACTCTCCTCTCTACTCTCTCATCCTCTCTGGACTCTCTCTGTCCTCTCACATCTCGGCAGGCTCGTCAGTCCCCTCCTGCTCCCTGGCTAAATGACGCACTGCGTGCTAATAGAACCATCCTTCGGGCAGCAGTGCGGAAACGGTGGAAATCCAAACACCATGACGACCTCCTAACCTATCAGGCTCTCCTCTCCTCTTTCTCTGCTTCGATCTCTCAGGCAAAAAGCACTTTCTTTCAAGATAAGATACAATCTTCTTATTCCAATCCCAAAAAACTATTTTCCATATTCTCCACCCTCTTGGAGCCCCCCAAAGCCCCTTCCCCCTCCTCCCTTCTGTCAAGCGACTTTGTTAACTACTTTGAAAAAAAGGTTGATGATATTTGCTCTTCTTTTTCTGACTCACCTTTACTCACCGCTGGGTCACCAGACCCACCTTTGACCCACACACTAACCTCCTTTTCCCCTCTCTCTCCAAGTGAGGTTTTTACCCTCATTACCTCTGCGCGCCCTACCACCTGTCCTCTGGACCCTATCCCCTCAAATCTCCTTCAGACTATCGCTCCTGATATTCTACCGTTTCTCTCCCATTTAATCAACACTTCTCTAACTTCTGGTCACTTTCCAAACAGTCTCAAGGAGGCAAGAGTAAACCCTCTCCTAAAGAAACCCACTCTCAACCCGTCCGATGTTATAAACTACAGGCCTGTCTCTCTCCTCCCGTTCCTATCTAAAACACTTGAACGCGCTGTCTTTAAACATCTCTCCTGTTATCTCCATCAGAACAACCTTCTGGATCCGCACCAGTCTGGTTTCAAGGCAGGTCACTCAACAGAAATGGCCCTCCTTGCTGCCTCTGAGGAACTGCACACTGCTAAAGCAGCCTCCCTCTCCTCTGTCATCATCGTTTTGGACCTGTCTGCTGCATTCAACACGGTGAATCATCAGATCCTCCTTCGCACTCTCCAAGAACTTGGAGTTTCTGGCTCTGCACTTTCCCTCCTCACCTCATACCTGAAAGACCGTACCTACAGGGTGACTTGGAGAGGGTCTGAGTCCGACCCTTGTCAATTAACTACAGGGGTCCCTCAGGGCTCTGTTCTCGGTCCCCTCCTCTTCTTCCTGTACACAAACTCGCTCGGATCTGTCATTAGCCCGCATGGTTTTTCATACCATTGCTACGCTGACGACACCCAATTCATTCTGTCCTTTCCCCGCTCAGAGACCCAGGTCGTCGCACGCATCTCTGCTTGTCTAGTGAACATCTCTCAGTGGATGTCTGCTCACCACCTCAAGCTCAACCTTGACAAGACTGAACTGCTTTTCCTTGACCTGACAATCAACATCGGCACCTTTATTGTTTCCCCGACTCAGACTGCAAGGAATCTGCGTGTGACCCTAGATAACAAACTGTCCTTCACTGCAAACATCGCTGCTACAACCCGCTGCTGAAGATATGCGCTTTACAACATCAGGAGGATACGTTCCCTCCTGACCCAGAAAGTGACGCAGGTTCTGGCCCAGGCTCTCGTCATCTCACGCCTTGACTACTGCAACTCCCTCCTGGCTGATCTACCTGCATGTGCCATCCGACCTCTGCAGATCATCCAGAATGCAGCGGCTCGTATGGTCTTCAACCTTCCTACATTTTCCCACACCACGCCGCTCCTCCGCTCCCTTCACTGGCTTCCGGTAACTGCTAGAATCCACTTCAAGACAATGGTACTTGCGTACCATGCTGTGAATGGATCTGGCCCTTCCTACATCCAGGACATGGTTAAACTGTACACCACAGCACGTGCACTCCGCTCTGCATCAGCCAAACAGCTCGCTGCACCCGCACTGCGAGGGGGACCCAAGTTCCCATCAGCAAAAACACGTCGGTTTGCTATCCTGGCTCCAAAATGGTGGAATGAGCTCCCCATTGAAATCAGGACAGCAGATAGCTTACACATCTTCTGGCGCAGACTGAAAACTCATCTCTTTCGACTCCACTTCGAGCGATATAATTACTAACAGAGCACTTATATACTAATAAAGGACTGGCTTATCTAAAGCCAGTTGATTAGCACTTGAAATGTTTTAGCTCTATGAAACCTGATGTACTTATATGATTCTGTTTTCTTCAAGTTTGTATCTTGTTGGTCGAACGCACTTATTGTATGTCGCTTTGGACAAAAGCGTCAGCTAAATGCAATGTAAGTCATTAATGCACCTATGTGATATTAATTCCTCTGTATGTATTTCACAGTTTGTTTTACTGTGAGCAATTTATTATATTTCTACAATCTAGATGTGTAGGCTACCCAATTTAAAACTCATAGTCTGCAGTTACAGCATTGAGTTTTTATTATACAATATGAAGTGCAAACTATATTTTTCATGCTTATGCAACACTAGATGCAAATCCATGTTTGAATCTGCAAGAGAGTTAACCTTAGCTCTCAGTAGGTGACGTCAGTTAAGGTGCATTCAGGCACAATTCAGTAAAAGTGTGTATTGGGCGAGGATGCATTTATAACGTCAGCAAGATGTGTTCAATGTAGTCCAGTAAAATGCAGTATTTAGCGAGAAATATCTATAAATACAGTTGTATTAAGGAGATGTTTTACTACAACATAAAGTAGATAATAGACAGTATGCAAACGAGATAAAGGAGTGTATATTGAAGTAATTAGGATCCGCTGTGTAGAGAATCATGGAATTGTACTGGTATCCAGAGTTGGGTGTAACGCGTTACAAAGTAACGCGTTACTGTAATAAACATATTTGTATTACAATTATTATTGTCGGTAACGGAGTAGTGTAACGCGCTACTTTTATAATTCAGTAATCCCACTACAGTTACTAATATTGCCCCGACACGCGTTACTTCGTTACTTACTAAAATCAGTCATAATCAAACCTCAACAAACACCTGCAAAGAACACATGCTAAGGTGAAGCTAACGCACAGCTATTTGTTGTTTGTTTATATCACTAGTCTGTTCTTCTTCTCTGTTTTCCGGTTGTTGCCTGTTTTGAATGACGAATACACACTACCGCCGTCTGCTGGTAAGGAGAGTTATTGCCACTCACGCATGCGCAGTTTGTACGTGCTCGGCTGAAGTCTTTGCAGTGTCTGGTTCCAGTGCAACACATGGCCAACACGCAGGAGAACACGCCGACGCAACAGCGTGAGCAGAGATAGACTGCGCAAAATATACAGATATCAGGAGACAGAGGACAGCCATGGTCAGATAGGAAAACATTCAGGATCTGGATCAGTCTTATGCGACAATGGAAACTGAACTAAAGAGAACATTTGAAACTTTAGCAGTCTGCGTGATCTGCCTGCAGGGAGGGGCGGGCCGGCCCTGCGAGTAAAGTAACGAGTAAAGTAACGAGTAAAGTAACGAGTTACTTTATGTAGAGAGTAACGAAGTAGTGTAATATATTACTTTTTTTTTTTAGTAACGACCCCATCTCTGCTGGTATCTACCAATGCCATCCTTAATAAATGCCATCCTTATAAATGTACAATACCGTTTGAAATGATACTTATGTTTTAAATTAGGTTTGATTCCATTAATTGAATTAAAGATGTTTTAATTAATTCTACTGAAATGATTGTTACATTGTCATGTAACTATTTTGTTCTTTTATTTGCCTCCCCAGAAAACCTTGAAGACATTTAGCCTCCTGCTATCAACTTCAGGTTCACATTAGGTAAGCCCTTGAGTGTGTCAGACTAAAGTTGTTGTTTCAGAGGTTAATTCAAGACGTGTTATGTTTATATTCTAATATAATGAGCATCAGGTACACGTACCCATTTCTATTTTTTGAATCACATAGGGATGGAGATGCAAACTATGCAGCACTAGTGTCACCACTCAAAGTGATATTTTAAAACATTATCGACTCCATCATGGAACCTTTGGACAGAAACGTGCCTTGCCCTGCATTCATGTAGACTGGCCTGCACTCTCACTTATCAAGATAAAAGTTGAAATAATCATCTGTTATTTATTCTAGGACCCATGTGCCACTTTATATAAATCTCTGAGCATGAGGTGGGGTTAAAAATAAGTAGTTGGACATTTTATAAACTATATCAATATCATGACCATGTGGTTCAATTTCTTGCAAATCAGCCTTTTTTGTTACTTAAAGGAATGGTATGCTCATGACACTCATTTAATTTTTTTTATCATCCGATAAAACAGACCAGTCTCTGCCAGTCTCTCTTTTTTTTTTTTTAATCCGATGACATTATCAGTGATTTTAAACTGATTAATTACCGAAATAACATCAACACTGTGGGCGGCGCCATTTTACCGGACGTGACGTAAACCATGCGTTTGGTTTCGAGGACACGTTGATGTTCATGTTATTTACTGTAGTTACTCTCTTCAAATATGCCTCATTGTATCGCGAAACATTGCCACAATTCTGATAGGAACAATCCACGGAATGCTCGGTTCCATCTGTTGCCAAAAGGTAAGCGTAGGAAGTACGTTCGGAGGCAGTGGCTAGCGAAATGTGGCCGGCCTGAACCGAAAGATCCACAGGCGCATGTATGCAGCGAACATTTCAAGTTTCCGGACGACTACTCTGAGAGTATGATAAAACATAACATGGGATTTATTGAACAACCATTACTTAATGGAGATGCAGTACCATCGGTCTTTCTGGTGTCATCACCGACCAGGACACCAGTTCGGCCAGTTGAGAAATCGCCCTCTGCAAGTGTGAAGCGACGGAGGACCAGAAGTAGTGCTCGGAGTAAGAATAAGGTATGTTATAGCGCATTTCCATTGCAGCGGGTAGCCCCGTTTAAACGTCCTTTATCGTCCGGGCCAGGCCAGTTTTTGGTGGCCTTTCCATATAGCGTAGTACCGGCTAGTGGGTATTTCCCCCCAGTTTTTCCGGCCCCATAAAATCGTGGTTCTAGGGCCAGGGACAACGAGGCTGAGTATGCTAAACTAGAGAGGGAATCGCTAGCAAGGGTGGTACTACATGCATACATATCTAGTAATCAAAATCATTGTATCTACTAAGTAGTACTAAGTAGGCTCGAACCTGTATGGCTGAATTCCCCCTTCCAATCTCTTCATATTGCTCAAAACTTCGCCATGTTTTCGTGTGTTTACCATAGACTGTATATGGCAGGCCTATTCAAATGGCGGCCCGCGAGCCAGATGCGGCCCAGAACCAACTCCCGAGTGGCCCAGCCTCCCGTAGCCAAATTCCTACACTAGTACAGACCATGACTCCGCGTTGCATAGAAACCACTAAACCACAACGCAGCACGTTTTTTGAAAGTGCATCTAGTGGTGCTGCTAGTAACGGTGGTCCTATGATAACAACTCTAAAACATGTCTCTCTCAACTCTGAAGCGTAAACAGACAAAACGGTCATTGGTCTTGTGGAGCAGATGCGCGTATTCCAGGTCAAGCTGGACCTTTTCGCGACCGACTTGAGTATGGGTTGGATGCTGCATTTTCCGACGCTCCCCAAACACATCACATCCCCGGCACAAATCACGGATGTGATGACAGATTTCATTGCGAGGTTGATAGAGAACTTTGCCGGTCGATTGGATAGACTTGCTCTGCCCACAGAGGTGATGGGCTGTGTCAGAGACCCCTTCACTGTTGCAATAGAGGGGGACGTATCAACCAGAGCAAAGGAAGTGGTCCCCTGCATCGACGAGGGGAAATGTACACTGGAACTTATTGACATGCATTCATCCGTAACCATGGCACAAGAGCAGCGCACTAACGGGCCAGCGAAGTTTTAGAGTGATGTCAAAAAACAGCAGTTCCCTTCATTCAGAAAGTAGCGATCTGTGTGCTCAGTATGTTTGGATCAACATACAAATGTGAATCAAGCTTTTCACACAATAAATACTCAATGAACTCAATAAAAAGTAGCACTCGCTGCTCCCTGACTGACAGCACTCCACCAATGTCTTAGGATTGCATTGACATCCTGAGCCAAAAATCACTGCTCTTGTTAATAAAATAAAAAAGTCAGCGATGACAAATCACAAATGAAGTGATAGTAAGCACCTAGTTTACTATAGTAGACGTGTAGTGTAGTATTCATTCATGTTATTTACCCTTATCCCTTGTTATGGGTTTGTGCACTGAAAGGTTTGACAGTTATTTTTGTATTCATTTAAATGAACTTTGTAATGTGTCTGGTCAAATGTGACCAAAACGTATGATTTTTTTTGTTATTACTTGAAAAGTGAAAAAATTATAGTACTACCTCTTTTTGTTACATTGGAGCTCTTTAACTGTTTGTTAATGCACTTTTTGATGTGCATGTATGTATCCAATTTTATTTTATATGTGAGGACATTTATTAAGACTGCTATTATTGTATTCAGTTAAATGCACTTTGTGATGTGCCTGGTTAAAAAAAATAAAACCTGAATATTTGACTTCTAAAGTAAACAAATGTAATGCTACAACTGTGCACTTTTTTCAGATTCTGTTAAATTAATGCTAATTTGTTGTGTTTTTATGCACTTTTTGACGTACCTTTGTTAGATGAACAATGAATAAAAATTGCAGTAATATGTGTTGGTTTAAAATGTGTCATTACCCGCTTTTTACAGGCCGCTGAATGTCTGGCCCAGCTGAATTGTGTAGTTATAAAATCTGGCCCAACTGAATGTGTAATTGAATAGCCCTGGTATATGGTGTTTACAAAGTGAACGCATGGATGACGTCACGACCATCACGTGACTACTGAAAATGGGCAAAATGGCAGCGGCCTGACGGAATATACAGGTTTTGATAAAAAAAGAGCTATAAAATCATTATTTACCGGGGAATATCGCTGATTTCTTCAGGGTATGGTTTAAACATAATTTTTCACTAAATACTGAAGTTTTGATTAATTATCTAATGAGTGGAGCATTCCTTTAAACCCCTTGTAATGCATGTGAATAGCACCTCTGTTACCGTCTGTTAACAGCTAATGTAAACTGGCTGTACTCGTTTTGATTTCAAGACGGATTTGATTTTTGTTGTTGAGGAAAACACATGGTGTGTCCTGATTTGTACTCAATTTAGTGTTTCGTTTGTAAATACAGGGAACAGCAGAGGTTGAAGTGCAACAGGCTCGTGATGCACAGCATGAAGTTATACGCTGCCCACGAGCCAAATGCAGTTGGAATAACCATCAAGTAATAACCATGTGTCTCCATGTATGTTCATGTGTTGTGCTTTTAAACAAACTTGTTACTGTTTTATGAAAACTGTTTTGAAATAATCAGATTTTAATAAAATGTATTAACATGTCCATAACGTTCCCTTTTTTAAATCTGTTTAATCTGCAATGTTGCAATGCTATCAAATATTTAAAGGGTTGGATTGAAATCAGGAAGAGTTTGTGGTATATAGGTTCCGTCAACTCAATTGCGTTTTATAATTTACTTTATTTATTCTTGTCTTATGTGGTTCTTAGCAGATTGTTATTTGCATTGGTTACACTTAATATCTTGGCAGGAAACAATCACATTAGTGATTTTACCTAACTCCTAAAATTGCTTGGAAACTGTTGACACATTGTTTTTAAGTTTAAGCAAAGTAACACGTTCTTGAGTAGAGGAAAACTAAAAAAGTACGTTTCACCAACTCAAAAAATGCAAAAGTTGACTAAACTGTTGACACTTTTTTGAATTTTTACCAAAGTAACAGTTTTTACAGTGTACTCTCATTCAGGAAAAACTGTCTGTAGTGAGCCATGACATATACAAAGGTTAATGAAAGTAAAATGTTTGATAAGAGATGCATCTTTTAAAACGTTTCTGCGGTTGTATGCATGCTATCCATGCTAGCACTCAAAGATTATGTTTATAACCCTAGACACGCTATTTCCCTTCTGCTTTTGGAACCGACTCTGCTCTAGGAACAAGTGGAATTATATACATTTATTAATTATGTCACCTCAATTGATTTAATTGATATCATTAAAAAAGAGAGTCTTTAAAAAAGAGTGTATTAACAAACTGGTTGCCTTTTTGTTAGCCCTGTTCTATGGTGGAACACTGGTTTCTCTGTTATTTTGTCTACAAAATTATTGACTTTAATAAATTCAATTATAAATTAAAGATTTAATAAACAAATGACTCTACTTGAGAAATTGTAAATGAGGTTGTATATTATCAACTAAATACTTATTAAATTCAAAGACATGCTTTTACATTTTCAGTTTTTTCAATAAATGTTGAACTTTGTGCCACAGTATAGTAATTCCTATATTCCAAATGAGTCGAGCTTGAAACACAGTACACACTCTCACATAACAAATAACACCTACTCATTGTGCCCACATTGTAACAGCGGGTGCTTTGTTATCGACATGAGGCTTGAATCAAGCAGTAAATCCAAGATACTCAGTGGCAGCACAAAACAAGTGCAACACATTTAATTGCTGTATGGTATGGTACAATTTCTGTTATTTAAATAAAGCCCCCTCAAAGATGAAAATATCACAACAGCCTCAGAGAAAAAAACAACGTGAAACGCAATAAAGTTCTTGACATACAATTATTTTATAGCATTACACTTTGACACTTGAACTATTATTTACTTTGCAATATGAGAGAAATCACTTAAAATTGTTTTATTAACCTTTGATTCATACAGCCGATTGGGTAAAAAGGATGGCTATAAGATTAATACTATAAATAAAAAAGGCCATATTTGTCTTTAAAATGAAGTGTTGCTGCTATAAAGTTTAAAAACTAATGCATGTAATAATAGACCTCGTGTTTATTTGAAGCCTTACCCACATTGTATTCAATATATCTGCAAATGTCCCAATACATAATTGGATTAACAATTTAAGACTGAATAAATAAATAATAATACAAAAATATCATTTACAGAGTCATTTACAAATATATATATTTTGAGTTTGCTTCAAAATAATTGATTATGGGTTACATATGTTAATCCATATTTAAAAAAACGGTGTACTTAAGTACAAATAATGTAAACTTTTAACTTTAAGTACGTTAATTTAAAAAAAAGTATTTATAAAAAACAAAACAAGTTAGTTGACTTAAATATAGTGATGTAATATTTTTCCACATAAGTTATGAGTACTCACTCAGTATAAGTATTTTCACATTGAAAGACATGTGGATGGCCTGTTACCCTTCATCTTACTGAAAGATATACCCACTGTTTTACACTGTGAACCATTATAGTGACAGAATCTATTAGTCTTCAATCATTTGAATGTGCTAAAGAGTCTCATTTTATGTTGTACAAGCAACAGAGGAGACATGGCTACGCAGGAAGAGAAAAGCAATCCTTTTGCTCCAGTGGCTCATGGCAGATAGATGATTCCTCCAGGTAGATTTTTGAGTTCAGCTGAGCTGCATTGATTTGGCAGCATCGGGTGGATGTCACACATGCACTGAACAATGCTCAATGACTTTGCTATCCTATTCCCATTTAAATTGCCTCTACATTTCCTTTCTGACACCTGTTTAAATCAATGCCTTCCTCTGCAGGTCATGGGCTGAATGTACTAAGGCGCACACCAGCCGCCTCTCAAATCCACTAAAATCAACACAATAATTGAAATATTTTCAAGCTGATTACACCGAAGCCCGGGGCTTGGCTGGTTGCTAAGAGTATGCTCCCTAGTTGCTAGGGGGAGTAAATCATCCTGCATTATTTGATTTTTGTTACTGACATGAAACTGCTAGTCCCTCGATTAAATGTCTCACAGTCAAACACCTAGGGGATGGACAGGAGAGAAAAAATAAAATAGTCAGTGCGAACCTGTAAAATAGCATCTCTAACTTCTCTTTTCCGTGGGGCTTAGACACAAATCTATCTGTCTGTTTATGTTTGTTCCTGCTGAAATAAACAAAGCCCCCGTTCTGCTCTCATTGAGGAAAAATAGAAACGACAGCAAAATATCCAGAAGTCCCACATCACACTTTGGCAAGATCATAAGTAATCTAAATGTCCCTCTTATCAAAAGAGATTGCATAGTCTAAACCATGATTTCTTCTTTCTTTAGTAGCAATCTCAGTTTGATTTGGGCGGTAACAGTCTTATATATAATAGCCAGTCAAATACAACAAGGGAAACATTGACTGAATAATATACTGTCTTAGAAGATTTGAAGATAAATCCCCTTGACGTGGACAGTTTACATGTGACACAATTTATAGAGGATCTTTTTTCTTGCTCAATATGGTGTTATATTTATCAGGATTTATTTTGCTGTAAGAAGGAGTCAGGAAAATGCAGTTTCCTCCCTGGAACACATGCAATGATTATAACAAGGTCTAATACATGTATTTTCTTCCTTCAGCATAAGTCTGATACTGTGAATCTGATGCTCAGTGATTACCACTGGACCTCCACTCTCTTTCCATTTAATATTAATACTGCATTGAGGAGGATTTTCTCCAAAGACTTGTCAGACATTGAGGGCTGCTCCAGCCGGCCTTGTCAAATGAGATCAGTGCTCACCATAATGGTGAGGTCAAGTGGAGGGGCAGCCTCTCAACTCCATAACAGCCTGACAGCGAGCATTATATTATGCTCTGTAAGTATAGACGTGCACAGTTCTACACATTACAAACTACAGATGCACTTGACACACAGCCAAGGTGTGCCATATCATTAAAATAGTGTCAACGTAATCCGCCACATGGGCGTCAGTTAATCTACTTATGCAACATTAGATATCTATTACAGGAATAAACTCCCGTGAAGAGAATACAAGCCATTTAACCATATTCCTTGACCCCGGCTATGAGCTGGCCCCTAATTCTGTGGTTCTGCAGCCAATAGGAGAAAGCAGCTTGACAGCTCCACTAAAGAGAGAGTGAGCGGTGAGGAGGGCCGGTGCTAAAAAAAATGCCTAGCCACGGACCAGAGTCCATTCATTAGCCAGCAGTCAGGTCTGGCTGGAGGTAGTTGGATCGATAAAGCAGTCCCACTCTTTCTTGTTTTATTTACCAACTAGCCCATTCCTTGTATCTGACTTGTCTTTAAACTGTGCCGCTGTTTAACTGCTTTATTCAGCCTCTGTATGAGACCATCTGGTCCCCTGTCCTGTAAGTCTCTTCTAAAGCCCCGGCCTGACAAGCAAGAGATATGTCAATGCAGTCCTGAGCACAAAGCAACATCTGCCATGCCTGACGCCCACTATTGTATGGCCATTTAATCTGTCCCCCTCCTCCCCTTAACGGCACACAACAGTTCCTGGTATTATGTTTTGCCACTCAATTAGCATTATCATCCCGCTGAAATAGAAGCCAATTTACCTTTAATGACGTGATTGTTAGATGAGTGACAGCAGTCGGTGTTGCCACTATCGCTAGATAAACGGAGGCCTGCCCCTGTTTTCCTGACTCGTCGTGGCGAGGGCTGGGAAGTCACAGCCAGCCAATCAGGATGGCCTGACTTCACCCCTTCACCACCAACATTGTTTCCTCTGGTTCACAGAGGCAGTGTGCTGGAAAATTGAGTCCAGATTCATTAGGTTTTCAGTGTGCCGCTCGAGTCAGTTAAATTGATACATTTCCTAACAAAATTGAAGTGCTTTTGTGGTGCCTGCGGATGGCTGGTGACCCCACTCGGCCCACTGAGCAGCCGAAGCAAGCTGATGGATCCATTAGACCGCTTAGACTGCTTATTCCTCTCTCTCCATCTCTGACTGACACTGTAAATCTGAACCAATTTCAGACTCTAATCACCATTACAAACCCCTTCCACTGTCCATTTGTTACTCTGCAATTCGTATACACTACCTAGATTGGTTCAGAAATACCAGTTTAGAGGGGCCTCCTGCTTTCCCATGGTTAAATGGCTCATGACTGCTCCTCTTTCTCAGCTGAAGCAGAAAAGCAGTGGCTACTGGAGGAGGATGGGCGGAAACACATACAGTGAAACAAAAGGGGCCTTGAACAATTCCCAAAAGATAAACTGGAATTAGGAAGAATGATAGATAAATGAATAAATACGAGGAAGAAATAGGAAGTGTGAAATTCGGTGAGATGACAGACAGGCCTCAAGGCCACCCTGCCGGCTGTGGTAGAAGGGTGTCCCTTGAATAACAATCACTGTTACACCTCCAAAACATTTCCTCATCCACTAGCCATTTCTACCCAAGCTTTTATCTGCTCAGTCAACCGCGCAGCACTAGCGAAGCGGCTGGAGGATATTATTTCCCTGTTGGCCCCAGTCATATAACTCTGCTTAATATGCACTCTATAATTTAAGAAACTCGAATTATAACCCGAATACGCCTTGCTTTATATTATCTATCTAACCTTCAACTTTGTTCAACTTTGAATTAGTGACTCTGAACATGTTCACATAACAGGTATAAAAATGCTCAAAAAAGACTGAAAGTAAAGCCTCACATGCATTATTTATGCCCTTAAATCATAGCAGTTCAATTGAAGGGCTTACATTGAACACCGGTGAGCTCACCCGTCAGTCTCCACATCTAATTAACTGCAGCACCTCATATCCTCTAAGTGCAGTGGAAACACATTTTAATTGATATTGAGATGTTTATGCCCTTAGAAAGTAATTAAGATTTTCAATTAATCCTGTCTTATTTCTGGACATCTTGGTTCAGTGTCCTTGAGCGTCCAGCGATTAATTCCCCAAACCTTCTCCAAATGAGGGAACTTCAATTACTTTGCATCGAATCACAACCCTGTGTGTGACCTCATCCAAGGCTGCATCATCATTTATATTAAAGGCAATACAAACCCAATTAAATCACGTTAGGCTGGTGAAATCATCAGTAGCTGAAAGGCTGTTTTGTATTCCCCACAAAGGTGCTAGTGAACTGGGGAATTTTCTTTAACTGTATGTCCCCTGTGTGTGAGCAGAAAGGCTATTATAACACCCATCTGCTTTAAGGTTGTCAATAGTTCCATAGCAATAAATTAAAACAGCCTTTTAACAGGAAGTTGTGTCTCCTTTGGGATCAGAAAGCACTTTTTGCCATTTACGATGACCTCTTCCCATCCCCCACGTGTCCATTTGCTTTTTTACATCCGAACAATGCAAAAATGAACACCAATACGAAAAAGGAAACACAGACTTTATCAATAAACCCAAAAACGTTAGTTCCCTCTTCCCATATACCCCCTAACTGATAAAAGGCAAAAAAGTAAGGTCTGATATGAAAACACAATCTTCTACAGTATTTTTTATACCTTTGGAATTACATCTCCCCAAACCTCAAATGTGTACATACAATGTGACAACACTCTGACTATCCAAACCTCTATTGTCATGCCAAGAATAAATAATAATTTCTCCTTGCTGCCCTTGCACTGCTGTTTTGCTCACACATAGAATCACCTGCCCATCTAGGCAACAAAAAAGCCTGCTTGGGGATTATGGTGACATAATCTTAGCAGTGGCCTGTGAGTTGGGGGCTGAATGGGTTTGAACCCTCTATGCCACGCTGAGATAACATTTGTCACCGGGGTTCCTCTGCGCCCTATTCATAGATTAGTGGACTGTCGCCTTTTCAGAATGTGAAATGGCTTTGGCACTGCTGCATGTTTATTTTCAAAACCTGTGCCTCCAAGGATGAGGAGAGCATCTTGTCCTTTTCTTGAGAGCACCACAGCTTGGCCTCCTACGGACACATAGAAATCAGCAGCCTCTGTTGTCTATGTGATTCTGTGAGGACATAGACACTGAGGAATACTGTTACATCTTGTTGTTGCTCAGTGGGCCTCCCAAGATAATACATTATATGTTTGATAGCCAAGGTGTTATCATTTCATACTGTTTGAGGTAGCCTAATTTCTGTTTGCCTATATTTGTTCTTTAAACCCACAATGCTCAAACTTAGCTTATTTGCTTTGTAGACATGCGTTAGATCATACAGTTGATATCACTGTTGTGTGTGTCTGAATTATGAAGCTACAGCTAGCAGCGGGTTAGCTCAGTTTAGCATAAATACTGGAAACTGGAGGAGACAGCTAGCCTGTCTCTGTCCAAAGGTAAAAAAAAAGACTGCCTATACTGTACAAGCACTTCTAAAGCTCACTAGCAAACACAATCACATGATGTTTGTTTGATGTGTACTCAAACCAAATTCGGCATTTCAGCGTTT
The DNA here is from genome assembly GCF_902827175.1 of Gymnodraco acuticeps. Lineage (NCBI taxonomy): Eukaryota > Metazoa > Chordata > Actinopteri > Perciformes > Bathydraconidae > Gymnodraco > Gymnodraco acuticeps. The sequence continues at coordinate 11,586,540 of NW_022990238.1, read as the reverse complement.
TATGCAGGTTTGTGTAGGGAGAAGTTACTTCCTTTCGTGAAATAACCCCCCATAAAATGTTGAGTTGTTTCTTTAACCCATGGATTTGTGTATGGATTAAATATATATACACTGAACAAAAATATAAATGCAACACTTTTGTTTTTGCTCCCATTTTTCATGAGATGAACTCAAAGATCTAAAACATTTTCTATATACACAAAATAACCATTTCTCTCAAATATTGTTCACAAATCTGAAAAAATCTGTGATAGTGAGCACTTCTCCTTTGCCGAGATAATCCATCCCACCTCACAGGTGTGGCATATCAAGATGCTGATTAGACAGCATGATTATTGCACAGGTGTGCCTTAGGCTGGCCACAATAAAAGGCCACTCTGAAACGTGCAGTTTTGCTTTATTGGGGGGGTCTGGGGGGGTCCGAAAACCAGTCAGTATCTGGTGTGACCACCATTTGCCTCACGCAGTGCAACACATCTCCTTCGCATAGAGTTGATCAGGTTGTTGATTGTGGCCTGTGGAATGTTGGTCCACTCCTCTTCAATGGCTGTGCCAAGTTGCTGGATATTGGCAGGAACTGGAACACGCTGTCGTATACGCCGATCCAGAGCATCCCAAACATGCTCAATGGGTGACATGTCCGGTGAGTATGCTGGCCATGCAAGAACTGGGATGTTTTCAGCCTCCAGGAATTGTGTACAGATCCTTGCAACATGGGGCCGTACATTATCATGCTGCAACATGAGGTGATGGTCGTGGATGAATGGCACAACAATGGGCCTCAGGATCTCGTCACGGTATCTCTGTGCATTCACAATGCCATCAATAAAATGCACCTGTGTTCGTCGTCTATAACATACGCCTGCCCATACCATAACCCCACCACCACCATGTGCCACACGATTCACAACATTGACATCAGAAAACCGCTCACCCACACGACGCCACACACGCTGTCTGCCATCTGCCCTGAACAGTGAAAACCGGGATTCATCCGTGAAGAGAACACCTCTCCAACGTGCCAGACGCCATCGAATGTGAGCATTTGCCCACTCAAGTCGGTTACGACGACGAACCGGAGTCAGGTCGAGACCCCGATGAGGACGACGAGCATGCAGATGAGCTTCCCTGAGACGGTTTCTGACAGTTTGTGCAGAAATTCTTTGGTTATGCAAACCGATTGTTGCAGCGGCTGTCCGAGTGGCTGGTCTCAGACGATCTTGGAGGTGAACATGCTGGATGTGGAGGTCCTGGGCTGGTGTGGTTACACGTGGTCTGCGGTTGTGAGGCCGGTTGGATGTACTGCCAAATTCTCTGAAACGCCTTTGGAGACGGCTTATGGTAGAGAAATGAACATTAAATTCACGGGCAACAGCTCTGGTGGACATTCCTGCTGTCAGCATGCCAATTGCACGCTCCCTCAAAACTTGCGACATCTGTGGCATTGTGCTGTGTGATAAAACTGAACATTTCAGAGTGGCCTTTTATTGTGGCCAGCCTAAGGCACACCTGTGCAATAATCATGCTGTCTAATCAGCATCTTGATATGCCACACCTGTGAGGTGGGATGGATTATCTCGGCAAAGGAGAAGTGCTCACTATCACAGATTTTTTCAGATTTGTGAACAATATTTGAGAGAAATGGTTATTTTGTGTATATAGAAAATGTTTTAGATCTTTGAGTTCATCTTATGAAAAATGGGAGCAAAAACAAAAGTGTTGCATTATATTTTTGTTCAGTGTATATATATATATATATATATATATATAACGTGAACATTTGATCTTCACGTCAAGCCCGTAATAACAATGATTTGTTTCTTCTTCTTGCCATCAACAACCAGCATCAGTGTGAGCCATGAGTGATTGGTTACTATTTTCTGTCATTCATTTAGAAAGAATATTTGGGGATGTTCAGCTCTCCAACATGTCTGTCATGCTGTTCCTCTCTAAACATCAAGTGTATTATTCAGCACGCTTCAAGGGTTCTTTAATCAGCCCGAGCGGTCCCCACAGTTAGCATTTAAAGCGAATCTTTGCATCACAAAAGGGTGGGATGTGTAAATGAGATGTGACATTTTATTTGTGCGGGGTTATGCTGCAAATAAATAAATATCAGGCCATGACAGACAAAGACTGCTGGGAAAATCTCCTCTACATTGCACTCACTGGTTAACTGTCACACCATTAAATTGACTTTCACGTTGACATGTTGCCTTCCGATTGGTTAGCAGATGTAAAAAGAGGGAACACTTGCCAAACTGTTTCCAAGAGCATGAAATTGATATTGTGAATCACATGTGACAGTGACTCTTCTGCCCTATAATTGATCTACATTAGGGCTACAAGGCTTCAGCCTGTGATTGGAAAGTGGGGCACATCACAAGGCTTTGTGTATCCCCGGCTGGCAGCCAGAGGAGTTTATTCTTGCACTGCAAAGATTACATCTTCAATTTTACCTGGGGTGTGTAGACCTCAGTGGGCCGGCAGATATCTCTCTATAAGTGGGACCTTACTTATTGCTCCTTCAAGTGGTAGATCTATCCATTCACTCTAATTAAATTGAGGTTTTTAATCTGGTTCTTCTAATCCAGAGTCAAGTGTGTTGGGACTTGGATGATGTGATTTGAAAGGGAATACTCTTGAATCACTGAAACACTGTTATCTCCTCTCCACTATTGAAATAAATTCGAAAATGGGGTTTGTGCACTTAAGCACCACACACTCAGATGACCTGAGCCGGCTGTTTTGATGTACAATGTGTTCATAGTGAAGCAGAAGGATATAATGGAAAGCAAAAGCATTCAATCAGCGCCTGTCATCTTTTTAAACTGAAATGAAATTACAGGAGACAGGGCTAAAACCAGATCCATACCACGCTTGGAAATAACATTGCTTTTTATTATTTTATTGTTTATCGGGCAAACAAACATGGCATTATCATGTTGTAAAAAATCCTTATCATATGTGCCAGATTAGGGAAAATGCTAAATCCAAATACCTGGCCAACCAGGGAATGTTACTGCCAAATCCCTCTTGGGGAATGTTGGGAAAAGAGATAAATAAATTGATAATTTGTTTGGATCTGTAAGTTGAAGATGACCTCTTCTGGCAATTCTAGGGTCCATATGGCTAAAGGTAAGCCCTCCATCTCAAAAGCATCCATCTCTGCACTACATAACCTCTCTGCTGGGGGAATTCATGCAGTTTGGTCTTGAAGATCCAGATCAGGACGAGGCTTGATAAAGCTTGTTCTAGCTGGGTATCCAGAGATAGGGGTCTTACCTATGAGTCATTTTCAGCATGATCACCCTTATCTATGTTGAGCTGGGCTCGCCTGGCTACTCAGAGGCCTCCGTTTAACCCTGGCCCTCGATTGGATTCACCGCCAAACACAAAAACCACTCGCAGCCAAAGATGCTTGTTTGTCGGGGATTAAAGGTATTTTCCCTGCCTCTGCCGCAGCATCCTTATTTGGCAACAGCAGCCCTCTAATTCGGGTCATGGTGCCAATGCTCTCACCAACCAACTCAAGGCACCTTTCCAAGTTACACTGGCTCTCATAAACCTGTGCAAATCATGCTGGTCAAATATCAGAGCAGCCAATTGCCCCGGTGAGAAAAATAAATGACAGAAATTAAAAATAAAAGTTTAATGGCGGCTATTCGGTCCTGATGCGAGTTGAATTGATGAGAAAATGAAAAATCTAGGTTGAGATCGGAGCTATGGGAGAAATGTTGCCGGGATATGAGTGAAAAGAATGGGACAATGAATATATTTCAGGCAATTACCTCAAAGAGCAGAGTTCCATAATTTATGTCTGCCGAGATAAAAGTAATCCACAACACAGAAACTAAAGAGCTGATCTCATAATGGATATTTTAATCAAGTCCCTCAAAAAGAAAGAAGAGCCTATTAAATTCCAATTTTAATTTATGAATAAAGAAATGATTTTGCACCTTGGTAAAATTACCAAAGGCACGCTGCAAGATGTTGTATAGGATTACACTTTAAACTCAAAACAAGTCAAATTACTCTGTGAATGCAATTTGTGTATGTGTTTTGTTTTAAAAAGAACAGTTGTTGACCCATCATCTGTCAAGAAAGGAATGACTTATGAGGTTGAGCATGTGATACAATGAAAATAAAGCTTTTCATCAATATTTCATGGAGGGACAAAAGACCTGCTAAAGGTTGAAGTGTTGACAATATATCTAGTATATTTACATTTGGTCCTCATGGGAACATACATGCATGTAGGGCTCCCATCCCCAAAAGGAAATCACAGTAAACTAATCATGGCGCTCTGACACCAACATCTCTCACGTCTCTGCATCCCAATGAGGAATACTCTCTTCTAGACTAATTGCCAGCGTTAGCCGCGCTGTGCACATCCACCGGGACATCACTCTACATGTCTTCACCACTTTATTAACATTTATGATTTCAAATTATCATTGCAGATTTTTGTCAAAGTGGGGATCTCATTTTAGGATTACATTTTGGATAACAGGCAAATTCTGTAACCCTGATTCCTTCTATTTAGTCTAACATACATTACTGCTCAAATAGCCTAAATGGGTGTCTAAACGGCAGCTCGTAAACAAACAGCAGCGGGATGGGAATGGTCTTTGCTCAGAGCAGAGCGGGACCCTCTGGGGGGTTGCGGATGGGATCTCTCCATAGTGACGAGATGTGATCAGAGACGTCCCTGCTGACATATATCCAGGTGACATGACATACCACACAGAGGAAACTGCATTTTAAAAAACCTGTATGACCTTAAATGCATGCAACCTATGAAAAAAGCAGGGATGTAACAAAGGCAAGACCTTGGAGAAAAGGAGGAGGGTAGCAGGGAGAGATGATATGTTTGTATGCATGGTGTGCATTTGTTCATGTAAGGCCAAGAGGGAGAAATAAATAGGGAGATGGGGCTAAAACAAAGGGAAATGACAGACGAAGAGAAAGAAGTATTGGGGTCACAATGATAGGCAGTGAATTGTGTCGTGAATTGAATGAACTCATCTTTAAAAAGACTTGTGTGTATTTTCCCTTTATTGAGAGAATAGTCATATTAACATCCTGTTCTCTTTGTGAGGCAAAGCCATATCCGATGATGATGGGGTATGGGAAACGCTCTGATGGAAAAATAGAGCCCATTGCATCCACATCACCATCTCACACCACATTGGCATATGCGGCTCACTGCTTCCCACTTTTAGCCAAAATTGAAGAGCTTGCACAGAGGAAAATAAATAGATGGTTGAATAGCAATGGCCTCTGCCACTGAACCTTTTATCAGTGGGAATCTAACAGCCGTGCCGTTTCAGAATTTCAGTTTAGCTTCCGATTACGGTATGTCCCGGCATTTTATTCCCTACATCTCTATGCTTCATAGCCTTCAAACACTTCTCGGTAACTGCCTATTATCCAACAGTTCCACTCCACTGACCCTGCCAATAAAACTTTTCATATCCTTATAAATGAACTCAATTGCCGCGTTCTAAACATTTACACTGCGCTAACAGATCATCTCCACACCTTGGAATTGACTAAATTCCCTTTTCCTTATGAATATATAGGAGGAGATTAGAGATATGATAGCTTTTCAGATTGCTGCACCCAGTGAAATTAGTTTAGTGAGCATTTACAGACTAAATTGGAACCATTAAATAGCGGATTGAATTGATGGCACATTCATTGTCTTTCCATCGGTATCACTGTAAAATCAATTAGCCGTCACTTTTCCATTCTCAATAAAGTATGATTGTCAGCTACGGATGAATAAAGAAGACCCTGACAGCCACTCAGCCCAGAACACCATGTGAAAACAAATCTGTGCGCAGGGGCTGGCAAATGTGATCTGTAATTGTGCAAAAAGCCACAATTGTCCTCATCAAAAGGCCACTATGCATAGGATGGGCCATTAGTTTAAGAATTGACTACATCAAAGTGATTTGGAGAACAGGAATAGCCGCAATGATTGTTTCAGTGCACCGATAAGTACGGAATCTTATTGAATTTGTATTATTCATGCAAAAGTGTTCATTATTCTTTTTAATGTCTGATAATTTTAGAGGTCATGTATGAAAAGTCTTCGTAAGATAGCTTTACGACTGAAAAATGTTTTAAAAAGTTATTAAGTCATTATAGATCCTCAGAAAGAACACGGCCACACTTTTGATATCTATATTTTTTAAATGGACAGAATATCAAGTGTGCTTAGACGTGCTTTAAAAACATCTTTATGTCATACAGTCATACACGCTGTATTCTGGTCAACATTATACCGCAGATGCATATCAAATATTATGCCATGCTTGTTTTCTATAATGTGATCTTCCTCTTCATGTTTTCTTTATCAATAAGGGGAATATTATTTGTTTAACCAAACCCTCAGCTGTTCAGTTTTGGTTGCAAATCAAACAGCATTATGTCTGTCAATTTGCCAGAGGCACTGCTAAGTGTCCTCTGAGATCCGGACTTTCATCTAATTTTCCATCTAATGAAATCAAATAGGGTCTCCCAATATCCCTTATCACAAAGCTTTGTGCAATATCTGCACTGAGAGCTCCAACAGCTGAAGTCCCCCCTCTTTATTTTCTCTGTATAGAGTAACATATGAGCATGCATATGAAAATGACCAGAGGCAGCAGCATCACATATGCTATTATGCCATAGATGGCAAAATGAAACAATGCCAGTTTTTCATTAAGCCATTTTGTTGATTTGATTGAACAGCTGAAGCATTTTTTTCTTCTGGATATGGCAACAACAGATTAAAACAGTGTGGCCAACAGCCTGATGGACTGAATGCACTGTAACTTTAAAGGCCTGCCAACAGTAACTAGTCAGGCTCAAAAGCACTGAGGCTACTACAGTGTCAAAAATATTATGATTGTTTATTAGATGCAATGCATTGCTGCCATTTCACCAGATTGTTTGGCCACATTTTAACAAATGTTACTTTTTTAGTAGTTTTTTTTATTGCACCACCTTTATTTAAGTGACATTGTTGTTAAGTGACATCGTTGAAAGGGGAAGGGGATGACACACGGTAAATGACTGGATTCAAACTGGGGTTTTCCGCATGGGTATATGGGCTCTACCATCTGAGCTATACAGAGGCCCTCCTTTTAAATTGTTATCATTAACATTTTTTGTCGTTTTCTCATTGAGTTCAACCTTGATCACCACAAATGTCAACAATAAGATCAAAATATATATTGCTCCATTTTACTGCAATAAATGTCTTTCACCAAAGCCAATTAAAAAATTCAAATGCTTCCATCCCCAAAATATTGTTGAATAAGCCTCTTCAGTATTATAAAGGAAATGCTTTTAAGCAGCTAGCATGCAAGCCATGCTAAGTAGATGATAAAAAACATATATGTGCCATAGCATTTACAGGTATTAAATTCAGGACCGCATTGTTGTAATTTTCTAAGAAATTAATGAATCCACATCTACCCGCTGCAATTACTGTGGTGTGTATTGTATTGCAGAGGATTGGTTATCTCCACACAAAAGGATAGGGCTTTAAGATTCATAGATGAAAGGTGAGATGGAAATGCGATCGGGTATTATTGCTTCATGTTATCAACACTTCAGCTTCCAGTATATGTACAGATACATAGTAGATGCTCATCTCAGAGGTAAATACCTTGATTTCATGAATACAAATGGTTGTTCACAATAGGCAGGGTAAGATTTCAATCTATATCAATCCGATTCAGCGACTATTCCAGGCCCTTAGAAGAGAATGAAGGGATCCAGCGGCTGCCTTCAGATATGAGCTCGGTGTTTGGTTAGAGTAAAGAGGGAAGGTATAATAGAGCGCCAATAGCTGCTGAGCTCTCAGGTGTGAGATTGACAATGTTTAAGGAGGCAGGCGGAGCAGCGTGTAGGTCAAAGGATGTTCCAGGTAGCAGATCAACCTCAGACTAGCCCAGGAGCTCTTTAATGTTGAGGAACTAGTGGAAGGTGAGAAAAGCTTAGACGGGGCTTTCTCATGGACCTGGCTGACCTAGGGGAGAGGCTGAAGGGGAGGCCTGGGGCTTGGGTGGAAAAACAGACAGCTGATGTTTGGTAGCAGGTGGGGACTGCTACGTCCACAGGTGCTGCACAGATGCCTCCGGAGCAGAGCGAGCACCAGTTATCCAGGGACACTGGGACCAGTCTCCTGGTTCAGGCTCACCCACAGCCCTCGCATCTGCTCAGCCATTCTCTAGCAGTAATTACACATGGCACCGGGTGGGCACATGATGGATGCTGCGGAAACAAGGACAGAAATCTGACATGATTGTTGCTTTTAAAGGTTCAATGGCAACAAATTAAATGAGATTCCTTTTTCTTCATTTATTTTCATGATAATTTAAATGATGTTTTTGAAGGGAGAAGTGAGGTCAGGCCAAGCTGTTCTCTACCGAGAAGTATTTTCAAGATGTTGGGTAAATCTAAGCCATAATGGAGAGTAAATGAAATGTTCGAGGAAATGCTGTCCAATTGGTGTCATAATTGCTATTTGGAGGATTCATAATTACAGAGTGCAGCCATCAGATAAAGGAGTGCAGATAAAAGGGAGTTGTGCTGGTAATGGAAATCTGTTTGGAGAGGAATAGTTTCTAATAAGTAATTTTGCCTAATAAACTATAACCGATTTAATCTCCACCTTATCAGGCCAAGATTTCAACACTTTCCTTTTTAATTGGCTATTTTGTAATCCCGATTCCCAACAGAGCGGATGGTCTGTCTCCCTCTCCTGAGACTTAGCATGAAATCAGTTTAAAACACTGTGTCAATCTCATTCTGAAGTGGCCATCTGGCCAGTGTACAGAAGCAGGGGATGGCACGCCGAACCGCGGGGTCTCTGAGAGGCAATCATCAGCAGATTTACACAATGTGTTAATGCAAATTTAATAGAGACTTCCTATCGGCCACTTTAATCTTCCATGTGTTCTTAGTGTCAGCCTGCCCAAAAATACACTAAACCGGACAAACATGCTCACCAATGACAGACAAGATATTCAGCTGTTGCAGGTTTGTGTTCCTTATTTTTAAATATAAATATACTTTGTATGTTATGATAGCACAAACAGTAAACAATGTGAGATATTAATATTGGAATTTCACTCACTTAATTACACATGGCATTATAACTTATCATTGTAGCCTAATGTGTTTAACTTAGTATTGCATCAGATCTTTTTTTGAAATATATATATCTCCCTCATATCATTTTTGTATAAAAGGGGCCCTAATATGCTTATTGGAATGTTCTCTTTCTTTGAATAGGTTTTGGTGCATGTAAATGGTCTGCTAAAACCAAAATCCCAAAGTTCTCTCCAGAGGGAGTTTCTCTCCCAAACACTCCCCCCCCTTGCCTGAATTGCCTCGATTGGACTCCATGACATCACTGTGTAACACTGAAGCTTCTATTGGCTAGCGCTCCAACACATTGTACATGATAGGCTTATAGCAGGGGATTGACAGGGGCAGGGATTGGGGTAGTTCTAAACAACAACCAAAAACAAAAAATGTTCCCCCATAATAACATTTGACAACAATCAATTTCATTAATGGGAGACCCGAAAGATAAGATAAAACATTGTTGTCATTTGTTCTACCTCGGGTAGGGGTATCTCAAAATCGGAGGGCCCTTCCTGCTAGACTATTAGGGGCGGGAGATCTCTAAGCAGTTGACCAATCATAACAGTCTGACCAGCACACCAGTCAGAGCAGACTTGGCTCTGGTTTCAGACAGAGGGTGAAAAGCAGCTGAAATAAAGAGCTTTTTGAAAATGTAAGCATGTTAACATGTCACAGTAGAGGCACAAAATACAAATATGAACCTAAAATGTAGCATAATATGTCCTCTTTAAGACATTTCAGGTTTTTCAAAAGCAATGATTTGAGAGATTGAAGAAGTTCAACATGATTATGCTGGCGGTTTTAGACTGCTGTAAAAATGGATTTTGATTTAGGACTACATTTAAAATGAGTTTCCATCCACAGGAGAAACTGACAAACTGAAGTAAAATTTGGATGATAGTGGTACGCATAGCACACTTCATTCATTGCTGATAGTAGACTCACAGTGAGCACAAGCATAGCCCCAAGAGCCTTGCGTACGTGCAGACTTGTAGAAGTAGATTATTGATGATTTGACTACAATAATCTGCCCCAAGACACAAAAACAGTAAAACAACATTTTGTAGTTTTAGACAACAACTCTGCACTACTCAAGCAACTGACAATAATGATTTTTCAAGTCAGTAAGGTCTCATTCAATTAAAAATCCAGCCTAATTTAATGAATTGTGTTTTATAGGTTGTGGTTAATAATTGCATCTAAAAACCAACGCAAGAACTCCTCTGGCACGCTGCTGCGCAACTCTGGGTTGATTTGCAAAAAATATGTCTATTCCCTTTACTCATTAAAGTGTCATATATCATGCAGGGCCATAGCTAGGAATTTGGGGATCCTTGAAAGGATATTGCTCTGGGCCCGGCTTAATTAATTCATACACCCTGCTAAGATTTTTATGGTCCCTCTCCAGCTGTGGGCCCCTAATATTATCCTCACCTTTCACCCTATTCTATTTGCATTTGGCTTTTTCCCAGATACAATCTTTAATTTCAATTAGGAAAATATGGAGCATTTTAAATGTGTGCATAGTAAAAATAAAAACAATGAAAACTAAATGAGAACATACTGTGCCTTAAAATGGTAAATTACATGTGTATAAGGTCACAGCAACTATTTTAACTACGGAGTTGTCGTCAGAGAATTTGCAGCCTAAGGTACTTGAATTGGAGAAGTTGTCCTTCATTTTGGAAAACTAAAAACTGCGTAACATTTGGATGTAAACTGATCAATATCAGAGATGAAAAGTGCATCCAGCATCCTGAACTTGAACATCTCTTGGACAGAAAACAAAGAGCTGCCTGAGGGCGGCTCAATGAATGGGCCACAGCTTTATTGTAGTGCAGTGTGGTTGTTTTTTTTCCAAAGGTATAATATGTATTCTGATCACCAGAACATTATCCTGGCTGCTCCCTCTGTGACCTTTTGGCATTTGTTCCACTTCATTCTCTATGGAGGGGCACATCAATGTGACATCACAGATTACAGGCTGTGGGAAATCCTCTCTTGTTTCACGTTATTGCAGAAATTATGGATTTGGTTCTGAAGTCTCCTTACCCCCTAATCGCACCAGGAGCGTCTGCGCTGCGGCTGCGCCGCGCTGCGACCTCCTCCTGCGTCATAACCCACCAGGCGCGTTTCAAACGTTGCGGAAGCGGAGCGTCTTGTGTGCAGCCTCGCAGTTGTTGGATGAACATTCCACTTCCTGCCTGCGCCGCGCTGCGCCGCGTCAAAAATAGGATTCATCCTATATTTTAGAAATTCCTTGCTGCGAGGAGCTTCTGGGACGCTTCGAGCCGCGGCGCAGCGCGGCGCAGCGGGTCTGGTGGAATAGCACCCATTGACTAGAGTGGCCGCGATCGCTAAAAACGCCGCAGCCGCAGCGCAACGCAGCGCAGACGCTCCTGGTGGGATTAGGGGGTTAGACGTACTGTGGCACATTTAAGAAACTCAATGATGGTGTAGTCAGTCAAACATGGTGTGACTCAGTTTTGAAAGAATCTGGATTCATTCATTTGTATTTTGTTTTGGTTTGTGTGCCTTTGCCTTTTACTTTGGTTCTAGTGGTGGTTCTCGGCCCTCTATCAAAACTTGATATCATTATGTGTTTGTAAATGCCTTCTATGGATCCATCCAGTTATACGAAAATAAATCGTGTCCCAAATTATTCAGGTATAAGATTTAGATAAAGATGGAGTAAACTATTTTGTTTTGCTCATTTATCCTGTGCAAATACTATTTTGTATCAGTCCAAATGCATCTATAAACATACATGGTGTTTCTCCAATGCAAATGTATTTTGTTTCTGTGCTTTTGTTCACAGACACTAAATAGACATTGTCTTGGCTTTATTATTTGCTTTGCCCCTGTCAGTCCCTTTGTTGTTTTATAATGCCACTGAACAATGCCACTACACCCGTCACATATGCATCACTAGTCTCCAGTGGGGACATTGTTATGTAAATGCATATTAATGAACTAGCCTGTGTACCGGTGCACTGCCACTGGTGTCAGAGATGTATCAGTGCAGCAAAGGACATAATGGCCCTTTCTTTAAATGCTGCATTGTTTATACAGATGATGTAAAACATATACACTGAGTAGATATATGTTACTTTAACAATGTGTAAATTATTGGACAACAACATGAACATAGATGCTCCAACACTAGGACAGTCCTGCACACATATCACTGAGAAACATTCCCCAAACGTTATAGAAACAATTGTATACACCATTTAAACTATGATAATATTTACTGTGATTGGTTGAAACTCTAAACGTTTTTTATTTCATTTTGTTTATACTTGCTGGACGTCTAAGCTTTTTTAGGCCATCTCAAATAGTTTTCGGTCATGCTACATTTTGAAGTAATTAAAACAGGCAGCCACTCAGAGAATAATTGTTAACAAAATTACATTGTCATATCTGAATAATACAGGGGACTGGATTTGTATGAGAGCAGGTAAATACAAACCTTTGATTTAATTTCAGCTTGAGTGTTTCTTAACAAAAGAGACATGGCTAAAGAAAGAAAATGGATATCAAAATGGAAATGTCCCTGGCTGTTTAATTGGATGGCCACTTTTACTTAACTTATCTTTGCAGCCCAACTCATTCACTGGAAGCGACCATTTCCAATTAGAAAAAATAATCTTTCTTTCTCTGTACAAAATGGTTTGTTTTACTGTGGTATTTAGTTATGATGGCAGTGTAAACAAGTACAGCACTCAGCAATGTCTTTTCTTAACCCTGCTCATATCTGTTAAATGTGCTCGTGAACACACTTTCCCTGGTTTATAAGACACATATGTCATTCAGAATCACACCTATCTGTAAAGAAAATGTTCAATAAGATAAAACGTATACTTATTTATAGCTCAGAAAAATGATCCTGGCACAAATAGCTACCCTGGAGATCATCTCTAAGTAAGTCAATATGACATGAATCATGATGAACGACATTTTAAATGGCGAGCCGTTACAATCTTAACAATATTGCAAGCGGAGTTAAGAACAAATGATTTCATCGTGTATGGCCTCAGAATAATGGGAAAGGCTCCTACAATATTGCCCATTTTTTTCCTGGGAGCTATAGAGACATGACATTAATCCCAACTGTCTGTAAAATTGAAGCAATAAAAACCACAAGCAGAAGCATCACATTTCGCCATAGCAATGCTCCTCAAAAATATAGATCCGCAGACAAACAGTGGTGTATTTGATTGTTTCAGTAAAGATTCCTGGACTCTCTGCATTCCCTTTGTTGTACATGAGAGAGACATTACACCAATGGTGGAATATGACCTCATTTGCTGCAAAGAGGAAATGTAATTAACAGAGCAAACAGCGTCTGCCAATATGCCTCCATAGAGACAGTAGAGGATAAAGAAATACCTTTCTCAAGAACCTGCAATATTGTCTTAAGACTGGACCAACAGCTGGACACATGACACTAACCCTCTGTGAGGCTTTCAATTCAAAACACCATTCATCGAGATCAATGAGAAGGTGCACACACCATAACTAATGCTCATGAGATCACGAAAGCTGCATGGAGGAAGTTTGCATAGTAAAAGCCAATAGTGCCTGCAAGTGCTTCAACAGCAGAGTAAAAGCTCTAATATAAATGCTTATATTATCAGCGGTTTTTCTCTTTACTTGTTAAACTGCTCACTCTACTTCATCGCTGTTCTTCTTTGCTGCTCTTGTTTTGCCAAAATAAACAGGAAAGTCTCAGAGGAGCGAAGTGTGTGTTTTTTAATCCAATATAGTTCATCTCGTGGCCAAACTTACTTACACATGAAAACTATATTCACACTTCATATCGGTACTGTAGCTGAAGGAGATGCGCTGCAAACACATGCGTTCACATATACAGTACAGGCAGGGGACTGAACACAGGGACATTTTTGAGGACAGGTCAATTCACATGAACTCACATCGGAATGTCTCGTGTAAAATAACTAGAACTATTCAAATTCTGGAAGAAAATATTGTGATCATGTAGGATCTCGTTAATCATAGTAGGAAGAATCTAATTGGGGAAATACATTTCCAGGCCCATTGAGCTTTGATCCAAAACTCGAATAGTTTGAAAAATGTCCAATTTAAACTACCAGCATTTTTATTTTACAGTCTGTTAACCCGAAAACACCATCCATGCACTTTGTTACAACAGTGATGACCCACCCTACTCAGCCAGTGATTGGCTTGAACATTTGTCTTTGTTGGAGGATTCGTTGGGTTTAGGTATGAGATTGGTCAGGGTGAGGGTAAAGATATCACAGTAAGAAAATCAAAGATAGAGTAGTGTGGGACAGGCCTTTGCTGTCATCATAAGAGTAAGCCAGGTTAGTTTTGTTTTGTGGGAAAACAGGCGGTTGGAACAATTGGTTTTCAAATACAATTAGACATTTTTCAGCCATTAAAATGCTTGTTGCTATTAGTTGTTACAGTGGAGTGCCTGTGCAAAACATCCTTTTTTAATATCTATTTAGCGCAAAGGTATAAACAAAATGTTGAACAAATAAAGGAGATGTGGCTAAAGACCCCAATACATCGATTTTTTACATCTATATCTTCTTTCTATTTGGCCACATTTCTACAACAATTCCCTCGAGTACTAGCAAATAGACATGTACATGTACCTTCAGGTGAGAATATGGAACAACGGGCATTTGATTGAATTAATGCATCTTAGAGCTTTGCTAATGACTACGGGAGCTGTCTTGTTCTTTCGCTGCCTTTACAATGTGCTAACATCTCTCGACTTGTGTGAAAACAACACCTTCAGAAATAGAGGTGGTGCTCTATTACCCCTGTAGCCCATTCATGGTTATCATTATCATTGCTCTTTGTGCTCTGCCTGAGACTTACAACACTTCCAGCGCTGGTACTCTGATGGTTGAGTGGACTCGTTTGTTTGGTTTGTGAATCATCATGTGCTATCAAGAACGTGTAAAATATACTAAAAGCCTGGACTGCTTGGACACATCTCCTGTCAGAATTTTAAAAAAGGAACAATAGATCGCCTCACTAAATGTCACTTTATCAAGATATTTATTCTCATTTGTAATCGTTAAAGCAATAGCGTATTGGTTTCAGTGATATTAAATTCATCGCTAAAGTGAGCGGCATCCACTTTCAGTAAACAATCTTAAGCCTAATTTGGTATGAGACATGACTGGCCCAGTGGCAGTGTGCAACTCCAATTATGATAAGGATTAAGCACATGCAATCAAAAGATAGAACAAGATAATGTGCAAAGATACATTTGGCGAGCAAGCAATTAATTTGAGAAGCATGACACCCTGCCTTCAAAAAAAGATGAGGCAGAAGATGATGCTTCAACACTTCAATATTAATAATGGCACTGTTTTCTCTTGTGAATCGGACGCAGTCGTCACAGGAAAGGCTGTGTGTGTGATCTGGAGGAGCCAGACGGAGCTGTCAGAGAGTCCGCTGCGTTCGCTGGTCGCTGTCTGTAAACTGCTGTCTGTGCCTACTGAACCCAGGAGACTGAAAATGACCGAGTTCACAAGTTGATTAATGAGCGTGCTGCCACCAGTTGTCAAAATCTGACACTGATTATGAAGCCTCAAGCTCTTTTTTACGCGGCAGAAAAAAATTAAATACTTTGATGAATCAATTGAGTGCAGAAACGAATGACGTTCCATGAACACACTTTAAGGGAATAGATCAGGAGGTTTTTTGCAGAATTGACGTGAACAGATCTGATCTTGGCAGGCTTGTGTGGAAGACAAATATTCACTTTGCAGGAGAAATGGTTTCAGAGTGGTAGTAGTGGTGGTAACATATGTTGAATCTGTTTAGCTGCTGACTGTCCAACTGTTAGCAGAGATGATGAGATTAATTAGGAGGGAGGATGGCTGCTGGGGGAGAGATGAAGCTGTCATTATACAGTAGGTGTTGAGTAATGATGACTGCCTCGTCTTTATCCTCGGCGAGACCGTCTCCGCCACGCTTTTAACTCTGACCCAATTAATACCCCAGGTAAACAGGCTCTTGCCGCGGTCACAGGCTCATTCCTCCTGAGATTACCGGGCGAAATGAAGCTGTACATTTTATTTGTGCATCATGGTTGGAAAGTCAACTTGACAGAACACAGGGCACTTGATAAACAGTCTATCTAGGGCACACACTGTACAGCAGGTCTCTCAGGGGGAGTAGACAAAACCCCAGACATTACAGAGAAACCCAAAGCAAATTATCCTGACATGGATGAAACAATAGCAAATTGGACAAATGATATAATTTGAGTCATATAGGCCCCAGCAGAGTCTGGTTGTTTCTAGCACTCAGAGGGATTTGGAAACAAGAATAGTGTTTGATGGTAAAGGTCAGGAAACAAAGGTGGCTTCCTGCATGGTTTCCATAAGGGGAGGACATGGCATTCTTGTGAAACACCCCAACACCAAATGTATTCATTATTTTCCTGGGGTTTTGTAATATGCCTCATATGAGAGGAATACTGCTTTCATTATTCAGGAGTGTTTCCTTTGGTCTTTGCTCAAAATACAAAGAGATTTGAGGGATTGTCGTAGTTGCCAACCAGGAGGCTGGGGGTGTTTCATTTTCAACCACTATATATACAAATGTTTTGTTTGTTCCTGACACCAAGCACTTCTCTTCTCTTCAGCTGTCATGCAACTTTAGAAATACACGGTAAAAGAAAACCAATTCATAGAGCACCTTCTGATTCCAAACACGTCACATCTCCACTTCTCCAGCTAATTAGACTTGATTAACCATGAGGGAATGCAGTGATGTAAATGTGACTTTCCACTTAAAAATCAATTACATTTTTTTTTTTTTGTCAGAGGAACAAAAGTGTTAAGCAAGTTCAGGGCGACAAGTGTCTCTTTGGGATTTAGAAATTCCTCAACTGGTGTATGGATGTTTTTCTTGGTAAGAAGCTGGTCGGTTGGGGAAATCTAAGTCTAGACTGAGTGTGCACTTTTCAGCAGGAGGGAGCCACAGCGAGTCATTAATCACCCGCCGCTGACACTGAAAACCTTCTGCCCCTTGTAAGGGCAAAATAACCTCTAACAATGAGAGGAACTAAGTGGCCAGAGACAATGGGATATTGCATGGTAGTTTATGTTCCTCTCATAAGCAGCCCAGCCAGCCTCAGACGATGGAGCAGCTATTGGATGCAGCTGCCTGACTGTACCCAGCAGCAGGGAGGGACATTACACGCTCCTCCTCGCTGAAGGCCTACAGATTCAGAGTGCAGAGTGGAACGTAGCTCGTTTCTCTCAATGAAACCGACCCTCGGTAGAACCATTACATGCACATTCAAGGCTGAAAAGGAAACGAGCAACACGGAAACTGCTGAGTTTAATGGCACGAAAAATGTTAAAATATTAAACTTTGGCTGAAGTTAGGAGAACCATTGTCCATTGAACATGAACACAGTCTTTTAGTATGTTTTACTTTTGATCTATTGCCACAAGCCCATATGATATGGACAGTTCTGGGCAAAGTCTTTATATGTAAAAGCAGCCATTCTACACTGTAAATATACTGGGTTACAGGTGAACGTCCATATCAAAATGTAACTTAAACATTACTTAATGCATTTATGTATTTATAATCAATTTGAATCTCAATGACTCTTATTGTATACAAACTCATTTGGACTCACACAGACAAGTAGCATGACTGCAGTATGAGATGCATTTATGTTAGAGTTATTGAAATAGCACGGCTTTTAGTGCAAATGCATGTGTTTGGTAAAGTAGTAAGTGCATTAGATGTGTGAGTGTTTGTCAAAGGTATTTTACATTTTGCTTTTCTTAAACACAACCCCAATAACTTTAATGTATCAAGACCTTTCTCTGTTTTCAGATGCATCGTGAATCTAGGCAGCTTGCAAGAAAAAGCGAGTTTCTACATGAATTCAAGGTAACATGGGGTGAGTCATTGATGCACACATGATATTTTTTGGGTTAATTTCTCCTTCAAAGAGTTTTTCTCACAGCACCAGCTACAAACATTAGGCAGACAAGCTAGCTTTGGCGCATTAGCAGCAATGGGTAGCTAGCTCAGAGGGTTGTCCACTGATACTTTCCCACACACATACGGGTTTTGGGCCGAGGGCGACACCGTACTTCCGGTATCAACCATTTCACGCGAGGTGCATACAGAATATCATAGTCGATTGCCTTAATCAATATAGTCAACTCTAAAATACCACATATATGCATTGGCATGATAATATTATTGTGACAAGTGGGGTATTCACCTGGTGTTTCCAGAAGATAGACGTAGATGCAGCCAAAATCGACCGAAGGCCACTTTTGAGGGTCGTAATTCCATACATTGTACATCCAACAACCCACACAGCTCTAGTTTACGCTGGTAACGACCTAGAGCACACCCCTCAAGTCCAGAGATGTAATCCGAAGACATGCAGTGATTTCTTCGGTCGTTAATTCAGAAAAAAACCCTAGTGCGCTCTGCCTGGCTACATCAGCTAGCTGTTTATATTAGCATTGCCAGGATTTTTGCACCTCCAGAAAAATGGCGTCTTTATAAAAAAATATATGGCGCGCGTTGCATTGTGGGTAGCTGTGACGTCACTGTGTGTGAAAGAATCGTCTAGTCCAAAAGTGTCCCAAATTGTTCCAGATGTTAGCGAACAAACATATCTTTCAAGATGTGGAACTATTCCTTTAAGTACAGCGCTTGGGGAAATGTACTTTGTTACATTCTGTCATTGGTGATGCATGACACGTAATTTTCCTTTTAATCATCACACTGCCAGAAACATTATATTGTCAAAGATTATGAGACACTATCAAAGCCTGTTTTTTTGTCTGACAACAGAGGTGAATGATATTGAATTTCTCATATTCATAATTTCCCTCAACATTTAAATCTGTATTAGCGAGCGCACACAGCTGTCACCGGAAAACAAAAGAGCCGAGTTTACTCTGCTGCCTAAATTGTGTTGTCAGTATCATCATCCTGCACCTCTTCACTGACAATAAAACGGGGGGGGGGGAAAAGGGACAGATTTGACAGACTGAGACATCGGGATGATTTTCACTGAAGATGTTGCCGAACACAGAAACAGAGCAAAGCTTATTTGATTATAAATCCTCAAACCCAGTTGTATGTATCCGCACGTCAATTCATTCTTTGCCAGCTGGAAGCTCATTTGAATATTTGGTCATGTTTAGTGTTTCACAGGGGTACCTTGTGAATTCTTCAATAAACTGATGTTCTTCAATTGACCGTATTAGTCGTGTGTTTTAAGGCAAGCATGGTCTGGCTGATACTAAAAAAGGAAATGGGACCCTCAGCTACACTAACACACATTTGCATCGCAGCACTCGTGGAGGCCTGAAGCTGATTGATTAATAGAGACAGAGCATGCCAAGCCATATCAGAGCCCTGCTCAGGTTAAGTGGTGCTAAGATTGTTTTATATAGGCTATGATTAGAGGATAAGGAAGGAGATGTTGGACTTAGTGACCCTTTAATCATTGGGGGGTCTTTGGATCCAACCTGCTCCAACAACTTCAATCAGACACTCTATGGGGAGTTTGAAACTGGCAGCAGGGAAAAGGGGAAGAAGATTTACATTTTGACATCAGATTATCATCGGTATTATACGGCATACATATATATATATTTGTATTTAAAAGATCTGCATTATGTTATTTACATTACAAGTTTTTAGGTAATTGATTTTAAGCCTTGAGTGACCTATCACAAATATATAAAGACTATTTTTGAGTCTCAATAACAGTGGTTTGTGAATGATATCATAGTGTTCTGATGTTTAGAAATCAAACCTCTTTTGGAAGTATCTTAAAAGTGTGAGTTGGTGAACAATTCATCTATTAGAAAAACTGTTCACATTTGTCCTTATATAAGTTTTTACGGAATAGGATGAAAGCCACATGTAAACATTGTTTTGACCAAAAGTTGAAATGTAATGAGTTTTATATCTGAATTATGGCTGTTTTTATCTCAGAACAAAAAAAAGTCCCTTTTGGTCAGATCTCAAAATTGTTTTACATGCGGCCCTAATCATCTTCCATATATTTCTCAAACGGAAGCATTATGGTAAAAATATGTTCATATTTTCAGTTGCATAGGTAAAATTAATTGTATCATAGAGATGAATATGCACTTAATTTCAGTGTTTTGAAAATATTATATTGAAATAGCGTTTAAAGCTCAAGAATATTTGTAAGTGTATTTACATGGTGGTATTTGATTAGGAAATGCAAAGGTTTAAAGGTTATTCTATACATTGGCTGGTGCATAAACTCTCCGGAGTGCAACATAATTATCTACATCATCAAAAGCAATTATGGATGCATAAATTGAATGCATGTCTACATCCCCATTGTCCCCTGCATATTTGTCCCTTGCACAGATAACACAGCATTACCATTACAATGGAGGGGGAATAATGGAGTTGCCCAGCTGGGGTTAAAGGGACATGACAATAAGTGTGACAAGCCTCTGTCAGATGCTGGCCACGAAATAAGAGAAGAACAACAACTTTTCATCCCATTCAAATGTGGGCGTGTAGAGTCAAATGAATCACAGACATCATGGCCTCAGGGCGCTATGCTAAACATTAACTTAACACAAGCATAAAATAAATAAACTCGGAACATACAAGAGAACGTCTACATGTAATGCATTGTTTTATCACATTTGGACAGCTGTAAACTTTAATTAAACATGAAATGTTATTTATTTGAAAGCAATGCTATTATATTTTTTGGATGATTTCATGAATTATTTTGTATCTTATTGTACTGTAAGTCACTTCCGACAAAAGAATCAGCCAAATGAATGTAAAGTAATAAGCAAGAAAGAAGTTGAATATGACAACAATAACGGGCTTCAAGTTATATTCTTTTGTCTTATTATATGATTAGGGAAACAGGAAAATCACAGGCTACCTTGCATTTGTGTAAGAGCAACTTATCGTTAACTGCTCACTTAAAAACTTCTATATTCTCTAATTGACAATCAACCCTTTTCTCTTACACAAACATTTGAGATACTTTGCAAAATATATGTTTCAATTATAATAACATCAAAGCCCCCACATTTGTATAGATTATGACTTTTGTCCGACAGGAGCAAAAACTGTAATAGTGGGAATTTAATCGTTGCCTTACCCCAACCAAATATATTTGTTGCCTAATTCAAACCAAACCTTAACCATATAACTGCCAATATATATAATTATTTGGTTTTGGGCCAATAACAATTGTATTTGTCCCAAAACAATGGATTTGTTGGCATGTAAAGCAAGGTAACCTTCCCAAAAGTCCACGCTCTAATTGATGATGTCAGTCTGCATTGTGATTTCAACATCTTTGGAAATACTTTTTTTCTACTTGAATAACTCCTCTATCATTATAACGAAGGAGCACCTACGGTCACAACGGTGACAGAAATATGCCAAACACAGCTTCTACTTGCAAATCAATGAACAGCATATTTAATATGTTGATAACAGTGAATAAAGAACAGTAACTGTTTGCTATTAAATACAATTATTTTTAAGCCTCTTGAGACTCTCAGAAATTATGTTTCTCTTCTTTTTATCAGAGGACTGAATACCTCCATGGACCCTTTAAAGAAAGTGGGTGTTTTAAGACTTATTGTGATTTTCAGTCATGCTCCAGTGACTCCAAGTCAACTGTCTAATTATTTGTCAGCAGAAAAACTTCATGCTGAACATTGGTTCTTTCCCTTTATTTGGTTTTGCAAAGATAACAAGATCAATTTAGCAATGTTTAATATCCCAGCTTGTCATTCAGAAGTTGGTATTTGTCAGAGAGAGAAGAAAACTCATGAACTGATGGCTTGTCAACATCAATCCTGATCTGACATCCTTCTCTATCGACAGGAAGTGATGAACGTCTCCTAAAGCCTGATCCTCATTATTACCACAGTGTGCTGCAGAGACTTTTTTTTCGGGCCTCTTTTCCTGCGCTGCAGTCAGCACACCGGGCCCTCCTCTGTCAGCTGAGACACTCTGAGAATCCCTGGCAGCTCATATATCAAGGGACATCCTCACAGCAGTACTCCTCTTCCTTTTTCAATGCACAGGGTAAGTATTTTAATTAGTTGGCTAATTGTCTAAGTAATTGGAAGACAACTTAGCTCAAAGAGTAATCAATCTCTACAGGGCTGTGTTCTATCACATCAAAGGATCTGTAATTAACACTGCAAACCATGGGATGGTCTTTGACTGAGCTCGATAGCGTGGGGGCGTACGATCACAGATAACACCGAGGTTCAGGAGACGGATCTGGGAGGCCTCCAATGAGCATGAGCGGTGTTATCATTCAGACAGAACCAGAGTCAGACAGACACTTTAAGGCAGAGACCTGTGTATGCTGGCTGTGATGCAAGAGTTACACTGTAAACAACACAGATAAAGCCATTACTTATTCAATACTCTGTGTGTTTGGTACACATTTCAGCAGCTCTTATTCTTTTAAATTCTGGAAATCAGTGTTTTTGTCTATAAATAAAAAAGATTCAATATGACTGCTGGGAAGCTTGGATGTTCAAATGTGCATTTTAAATTTCCCCAAAGAATATCTGTTAGCGTGATTTTGACAACAGAATTGGCAATTCATTAAATGTTTTCATATACCGAGTATCAATTTCACTTTGCAGCAAAGCTCACGCCAGGCATTAAAAAATTACACATTTGGGATGAACAAGACTAATCATGTCTCAGATTCATCCATTTGAGGCCCCTTAATTTCCCCATTGTAGAAAACAAGACGTATAATGAACAATTATACATAAAGTCAATTTCAGTGTTGTGCAGAAGACTTAATTAAAATTACTAATGAAAAAAGGGACTGCTTACAGTGTGGAAGTTTACTCATCAATTTTAAAATGAGTGAATGCTTTGTCTTGGTGAACTGTAATGAAAATGACCTAGATGGCAACACACTCCATTTTTTGTTTACAAACAATCATTACGAAGAAAATGAGTAAGCCACAAACCCGTGGTGTTATTCATTCTGAGAAGAATTCGACATAATTGGCCAGATTGTAGGAGGAAACGGCGGCTAAACATCAATACCATTACATTATTCTGGGACAACGTATCGTATTATCAATTAACAAATGTATTCAAAATGCAGAAATGAATGTCATGCTTGTGGCAGCTGCCTTAAAATGGATAATTATGATAAAACATCCAGGAGGAGAGCCATCATTGGAAGACATGATATTCCCTGAAGTGATCCCCTCCCCCCCCCGGCCCCTCGCTCCCCGCCGCAAGGCACAATCCGCACAGTGGCACTGACAGATTGACAAATAAGGTTAATAAGTACTTTCCACCTCTCCTAAAGGCTAATCAAATATTAATCCTTGAGGTGTGGTCAGCAGAAAAAAACAACAACAAACAATTGGTAGAGGGGAATTGATCGAATTGATTCTCTCTCGTGATGCTCGGGGTAGAAGAGATGGGGGGGGGAGTAGTTGAGTTGGAACTGTAGGAATTCATTTCAGGCTGCGAATTGACAAATATTTGGTTATAAGCGCTTAAAGCAATTTCTATTTTTAATCCATCTCCACGTTCTGGTGGCTCGCTGGGCGCAGTATACAACAAATGACCCACCGCACACACTCACAGCCCCTTCAAACACACACATACACACACACACACACAATAAAAACAATATGCAATTCTCCATTGGGCGCTATGGAAATGCCATGAAAACTGTCCTTGGAATCTAATTTAAAAACAACACAAAAAGGAAGCAGGGAGTTAAGTCAGTAGAATATGAAAACATACAATACATAGATCTTTATAATGGCCATCTTGCACACCCTTAAAAATCACACTATTAGTGACAAATTTGAGTTGTGCACGAATCCTTTCCCCCTCTCGAACTCTTTTTACTAATCGGAGGCCTCGGGACATCTCGGTGGACCATGGGAGAGGAGCCACACACTCCTGTACTGATAGGGCAAAATTGGATCCAGTGAGAATGCAAAGAAGCTTATCAACCAACACTCCCCGGCAGTGCTCCCCGCAAGAGCATATGTCAACATCATTTATTAGATGTGGCCAGGGACTAAATTATGTATGATCACAAAACGGGGAAAAAAGGGGGGGAATAGGATCACACGCAGCAGGTGGATAGAATAATATTTGGAGAGAATATGAAATTATTAATAGAGGCCCTTAAGGGAGAATATTTGTTAACATTAACCCAGTGAGTCATTTGTAATGCTTCGACTCTATGATTAATCATTTTGGACATTTCAGAGTCACATCCAGTTAAGTGAATGTTTTATTTGCTCCTGTTTTCAGAAGAGCAATGCATATGATCCTATGCTGTATATTTCTGTATTAATATGCGCGGATACAAGGAGAAACTTAAATCAAACACTTCCAAATTACATCCAGTAAATCGTGTCTTTAAATGATGTGGATTTTAAAAAACCTGTTAACTGTATTTCCGTCATTCCTGCCAAACATATACTAAGTAGCTTTAATATTGCCAGATGAGCAATCTCTCAAGCAAAATACTCTTCAGAGATACTATGTAATTGACTCCACATCTAACAGTATGGAACAAATCCCACTAGCAGAGGGAGTTGACAAATTGCATTAAAAACACTCAATTGGGCCAGGATTGGATAGAAGCTCATGTTCCTCCTTATCCCATTAAACATGAAACAGTTTAATCTCTAAAACTTGCTGACATACGAGGAAACGCTTAAGCATGCAGCCTGTATTTGATTTGTGGAGGTACAACAACATGGCCTCTAAACTAAATGTGTAAACTGTGTGCGCTCGTACACAAGAACAGAATTTACTCAACATGGAAGTAGCATTATTTTAATCAACGTCAATTACAACATCGTTTAATAGCAGTGTAACAGGGAAGCCGTTGACATGCATATCATTTGTTTCAGCCTGCTCAAAGAGGGCAACATTAAAGCGACTCAAACTGTCAAATCATCCAAGTTTCTCCCTCAATGGCTTACCCGATTTGAACATGTTCCGCTTCCTTTCATGACATGTAAACAGGTTTTGACATGGGTCTAGTTAAATGTGTAAGACATGCTGAAAAAAAGGAAAGGGAAATGCCTGTTCAAAAAACCACCAAACCTGTCAACACACAGTACCTGCTTTAAATCTGTTCCCCATTTCAGGCAATCTGTGGGAACCAGGCCTGTGGAGTCTAATCCTGTTTTCATCCGTACCCCCCCAACACCCCCCTCATCTGTATCACACTTTCAATTCCACTTGCTAGTGCCTTTGTGTGATTTTCATTTGATCTCGCTTTTAAAAATTCTAAATCTATTCAAGGTTTTTTAAGTTGGATTCACGCTGTTGCCGTGAAGCCCTATTTATGTTCTAGATTTGGAATTGCAAATCAAGAGTGTGTGATTTAGGGGGAATGAAAGTCCAAAATTCCCCGGCATCACCTTTTATGATTTTGTAGGTTTAAAATGTTAACAAGGGTGATTTGTGCAGTATCAGCCTGTGTGTGTGTGTGTGTGTGTGTGTGTGTGTGTGTGTGTGTGTGTGTGTGTGTGTGTGTGTGTGTGTGTGTGTGTGTGTGTGTGTGTGGTGTGGTGTGTGTGTGTGTGTGTGTGTGTGTGTGTGTGTGTGTGTGGTGTGTGTGTGTGTGTGTGTGTGTGTGTGTGTGTGTGTGTGTGTGTGTGTGTGTGTGTGTGTGTGTGTGTGTGTGTGTGTGTGTGTGTGTGCCGAGGACTCTTTCTGATTGTGGCAGACAATACACATGGCAAACTCTTATTTACTCAGTCTGGGAAACAGTTGCACAGAAGCACTGTGGTGTTTTGTACTCTGTCCCACATCCATGGTGCTTTAAAGCAAGCAAACTGACATTCAATATACTCTATTATCAGTGCCAATTAACAATACATCTTAATTATAACCTGAAATAGTATTCACACCCTATTATTTTTATTTTTCATGTTTTAAAATAACTTTTATTTGGCTTGGTATAGCTTTTCAACTTTGTATCACGAAGCAAAATTATGCTTTCTGGCATTTGAGGTTCTTTATAATTTATTCCTGTAGAAACACCATCAAACAAAAGACCACATTTAAAGAGGCCCTATTATGCTTTCAGGGTTTTCCCTTTCCTGTAGTGTGTTACATAGGTTGTGGTCTGCCTGAAACGCCTCCACTGGACCCCTTTGTTTACATCCGCCACATAGTGACATCACTATGTAACACTCTCGCTCCTATTATCCTACTGGACTCTGGTTTCAGACAGAGGGTGAAAAGAGGTGCTGCAGCACAGGCAGTATGACAAAAATAAAGACCTTTTTGAAAATTAAGGCATGGAGACATGTCCCAGTAGAAGCACTAAATACAAATATGAACCTGACAATGAGCCTAATAGGGCCCCTTTTTTATTTATTCCTTTTAGTCATGTATTTTTTTTAACTTTGCATTTGGGTTCTTTTATGGTTCATACTGGCATTTTTCCTAATACTTCATTGTGTTATTTGCCTGGTAGCTGAGCTCTTCAGTTGTAACGCAGGAAAACGCTTAATTCCGCATCTCTTTGGATGGCACCAAAATCGCCGTTATAAACCACCAGCATTATAGATCCTGCATGACCGTTAACGAAGGGTTGGAAGTCATTTCAGTGTTCTCATATTCCTGATCATCCCTTTCTCTCAAATCTTAACAAGCTTCAGAAATGAGTGACAGCATTAAAACCAAAACACCAATACAACCAAGAAAAAAAGAAGAAGTTCAGCATCCAATACGGCATGCACTTGAAAAACAAACTTTGAATCTATTGAATTATTTCTTATGAGCGGTTTATGCAAAGGAAATGTAATATTGCTGCAGTCTCTCGTCTGCTCTGCAAATAAATTGTTACTTGGATATGACTTTAAAGAGCACATCATAGAGAAACCGCATTCGATCAATTCATATTCTTGAATCGCGGGCGTTAACATTAAAAAAGATACACTTGGATGTTTTTAAAATGTCAAGGCATAATAAACAACTGACTGTTTTTATGTGGGTTTCAGCTCAACAGTATATATCATATCTGAAGCATGAGCTCACTAAGTATATGTGAGCCTTTGATGATCGCTCTTGAAGTCATGTTTGTTGTTGTGGAGTAAGTTCTAACTGATAATCGTATTATGGGGAAAGAGTATATCTGCGTATCACAGAATATTACTGCCCTACTTGATGCCCAGTGACGGATTAAGGTGAGCATTATGAACTCAGCCAGAACAAGCCCCACTTCCTGTGATTATCTGACACAAGATGCTGACGGACGCTCACTGTTGACATTTCTGTTCACATTGGCAGTGAAAAGGACAGCAGCGGCAGAGAATTACAACGCTTACAGGACTTACACGGTTGTATGTTCCTCTTTGTCGCCTCTGTTGTAGGACTTAGCATATCATCGGCAGTTGAATGAGCTGTGGGACTGACCTGACGTGACAGACCAGGATCATACATTAGGGGCTGCTTCCTTGCTGTCATCACAGTTGTGTGGTCAGGCCCGGCACCTGGAACAGCTGAAACATCACAAATGCGAAATGTAAAAGCCCCATTGTAGAGCGGCATGTCAAAAAAGTAGTATGTGTAATGGATAAGGGGTCACAGTGTCGCCGTTTTTTTATGTTGCGGTGTGATCCTAACATGATTGGTTTCTGTTAGAAGTTATTATTAGAATAACAAAGACCCTACTTACCATAAAATAACAGGTGAGGTTAATGGCAAATGATTTGTTGCATTAAAACCACCGTTTTTGCATCTCACTCACTTTTTTTTGGGTGTTAATGGATTTTATTTTACTGAATATTCTCTGAAAGCATACATAATTCTGCCTGGAAGCAAATCTATTTTTCATGAATAAAAAGCAATATTAAAAGCACAACTTAAGAGCCTATGAATTAATAATTCTGTATTACTGAACATGAAAAATGCAAAATAAAAAAAGAAATCCTACCCTCCTGTGTGGTTTCATAATACATTAGACTTCGAAATAGACCTCTACTTATTCATGTCTTTGTTAACAGATTTTTACAAACTTTGGCAAGTAAATGATTAACACATTTCAAACAACTTCATGTGGTAGCAACAATTACATTTTAAAAAGTCAAATCTATTTCTGGTCAACGCTGGTCAAGACTCTGTCCATAAATACATTCATGTTTTAGTTAACCCATGGTAAATGCCAAAAATAATTGCAGTCAAATTACACCTCATTACTCCTACCAGTAACATAATACATTTATATTCACACTAAAATAATAAATCTTGCTAAACGCTCAGCAAAGCTGGACATTGTGGTTTACAAAAAATGCAAAATGGCTCATAAATTGCTAATTATTTTCAGCTGCAGGTCTGCATGTGAGATTAAGTCGAAGATTTACAATCCCTGTGTAGATCATTGAAATGAAACCTCTCTTAACAGTGTTTGGACAACAATGGAGGTCAATGGCACAGATAAATTAGTTTTATAAGGCTGTATGACTTATGTCCCCAAGATCAGTTCACAGATTGTTTTGGTCTTTTTATGTGATTTTAGGACAATAAGAAAAATCTAAATTATCACCAGACATATTCTTTAACCTGTGACCCACTTCCAGTTGCAACATCACTTTTACTTCAAATGCCCACAAACGCCTAAGTGATTTGTATAGGTTGCAGCAGGAGGGTCTGTTCCAGCAGTTGTAGATTCACTTTTCTCACCAAAGCCTTTGCTGTGTTTTCATAACGATTACAGAGCCTGTTCCGTAATGCTACTTTCAGCGTTCTGGTGAACTGCTTGTCGCTTGTTGACTTCAAGCTATGGATTGTCATGTTTGTCAGTGCTGTAATGGCCAATGAGAGGAAGGAGATTACTTTTGTTATGACAAAAATATACCTCAACTTTATTATAACATGAGACATACTGTTCTATTCCCTTTAGTTTCATGACTTTTATCCTAAAATTATTTTGTTATGCTTTTTTGTATTACTTACTCTATGGTTAACAATACTTGGACTTTTTTATCAACACATTTTATGACATACTTACTATTCTTTTTTTAAATACATTTTAACAACATACTATGACTTTTGTATTACTATTTTAAAACATTATTGCAGTGCTCGTTCAGGATATGGCCTATTGGAGCATTTGCCTGTTCGTTACAGTTCCATTTTTGACTGCAGTCATTGTAAAGGCTCGCTGCTCAGCTTGCAGCTCAAGCACTGTTTGCTTATTAATATTGAACCAAATTTGACAGTGCATTCCCTTGGGTTCCCAACAATACACCTGCACAAGATATGGTGAACAGTTCTTGAGATATTCAATATTCCTTGCTTTAAAATCAGATACTGTCATAAACGGGCGATGCATTTATAGATATACGAAATACCTGCAGAGATACTTTATAATATATATATTATATAATTATATTATATTATTATATATATATATTTTTTATATCAATATTTGTAACTATTTATTCCCCCGTATGATTGTATGTTGTCTGTCCTATTGCCGTGTTTTTTAGTGTTATGTATTTGTTTGTATTTTCTGCACACCGGGACAGAGTTGCACTCTGAATCTCATTATACTCTGTGTATAATGACAATAAAAGGCTCTAAAATATACAAATACATATGGTGTTGAATACAGTGTATGTTCAGTGTAGTCTGTCACCCGGCTATAGATACAGTAATGACTGTGGCACCGTCTTCTCCCATGACATTTGGAGGTTAATTTGCACCAGTTTCATGGTCATTTATCGATGGAGGGTTCTGAAATTAGCATTCTCCACGCTTTTTATTGACAGAAGTGTTTAATAACCCATCAACTCAAGCAGGATGGTCAGCCAGGATGTGCAGAAGAATACGCTCCATTCAAACTGCACAGGTTTTTAGTTTAAAGAATGCTGTTTTATGAGCAAATTCATGACAATTCCTGTGAATTCATTGTAGGCCTACTACTGTAATCATGCTAAGCATTGTGACAGATTTATGCCATGGAAGCTTTGTGGTACATATTCTGTAGGGAGTGATGACTCGTGTTGGGCTATAATGTGGAGGGATTTGCAGATGATGAAGCTGTGAGAGCTGCTTTGATCTGTTGGACCTGGTCAGTGTTGTGGAGACAGATGAGGGAAGAGGAAGAAGAGATTCCTTGTTCTCACCACAGGTTTCCCCTTTATTTTTGACATATTTACAGCCTTGCTAAATCTGTTATATCTTTTTTTTGTCCTGTGTTCTCCCCTGCACACTGATTTACAATGTTTCTCCTCACATTCCGACTCCCCAACTTTGTCACATTGCTTTGAGCATGAGTGGCTGCTGAAGAAGTATTGTGGGCTCGCTGTGGAACAATGTACCATGTTGGAGAGAACCTATTTATCAGACAAAGTGCTGGTATTAGCTGTAAAAGCAGAGACAAGCATGTTCATTTTTGTCTAGGAAATTAGTTCAAGCCCATAAAATACATTACACATATTTATTTTTGTGATCTCCTTTATAATTCCCTGCTTCCTCCTCCATCCTTATCTTCCTCTAACCACTTGTGTATAATTTCACATCCACACATTCACACGGCATGTCACAACTCAGAGTGAAATATACTTATGTTCAAAGGAGTCCTAGTGTGGAGTGATGGCTGGGCCTACAGTAGCCTCAGAACCGTTGACACACAGCTGTCTTTGCTGTAAATCTTGCAAATCCACTAGAAAAAAACTGTCTTTTGAGAATTTCTTGAGTGGTAAATTGCTTTAGCTTTCAACGTGAGTGTAGTACGAATCTTCCAATGCCAATATTGAGCGAGCCATTAAAGTCGTACAGAAGTCAGAGCTACAACTGCTGTCCTAATAACACGGAGCAATTCTTTTAGATTATGTGTGTGACCAAATGTAAATAAATAAACAAATCTGACTTCTAACGTATAGTTACTGGACAAGGTTAATCCTGCAGGTTAATAAATACAATGCATCCCCCTCTTAATAGCATGCATGGCCTTGTCAGAGTTCCTTTATCTACAAGCTTTGTCTGTGAGGCTATTATATAATTATATCATTGCATTTGTCATTTGCGTTCACCCTTGGGGTGAGGAACAAATTAAAGCACTGAGTATGTTAGCTTTATAAGCAGAGTGTCTGCAACACAAACCATAACAAAAGTTCATATTTCTGTGTAATGAATGTTACATTATTTATACTATGAATTATGGATGAACTCGTGCAGACCTGCGCTGAATGGGATGGCTTGTAATCAATCCTTGTCTGATGGACCTCTCCAGCAAACAGCTATTAGTGGTTACTCTGTCTCAATTCTTCCTGGAAACACCTAACTAACTGCTGCAGAGCAATAAAATGAGCTATTATTACCTGCAGTCAAGGTATAAATTATACTTATATTCAAAGAGAAAATTCATTGCCGGTAATTTGGGAATAAATATGAGGATATTGTAGTGATTTAAAGATTATGGCAACAGAGATTAAGTACTTCTATGATTTAGCGACATTGAAAAGGCTTATTGAAGTGAACCGGTGATACTTTTCCCTAAAATACTAAAGAGAAAGCACTTTAAATGACAGCATTCTTTGAATTAATACACTTTGTAACTTCACAGTGGCATAAGCGCTGAGCTGAGATAGGAAGGAAACATTGTTCATGGTGTTTTTCATCCTAACTCTACTTTATTAGCTTATTTGATTCCCCATTCTCCTCATAGTTGATTCAATACATTTCCTATTTGCATAAAACTGTCCGGTAAGATTATCTTCACTTATTCGATCTATCCTAAGAGTCACCTTGTTCAGGATCTTATATGAATAATGAGATTTTAAATTGGAAGACACTCACACAGAGAATGAGGCATTTACAGTTAATTCATCTCATTGAGTTACATTGCTTAGAAGTATTGGAGGGTTTAGATTTTCATTCCAGCATCATATTTAACAGTGTCTGCTTCCCCCCACTTTACTGCCATTGAAATTTAAATGGCCTGAGCCTGACAGATCCAATATGGCGGCCCACTGTTGCTATTTTCCTGGGAGCAAATATATTGTCAAAATCCGTATATCCAGTGAATGAGAAGGCAGAAAAGAGTGATCACATGGAAGCCCCTCAGCATTGTGCTTTTTCTTTTACAAATATTTCAATAGGACCTAACCCCATTCTTTATTTTCCCTATTTATAGCAAATAAATGATACGCATCTTGTTGCAGGACTGGTTTTAGATCTCAAGGATTATCTTAGAAAATACTTAAAAATAGTAGTGCAATTTCCATTGTTTCATTTAACAAATCAAATTACATACTTTTTTTCTGTCACACAGATTCACAGTGAATTGACAGAGAGAAGAAGACAGAATGAGAGAGTGGGAAAGAGAAAGGGGGGGAGGGGGGTTAATTGGCTTTTTATGACTCCAATTAAATAACATTATGCATATACTGGCTTAACGGCTTAAATGTGGCCTCCATTAACAATGTCCTCTTGATTGGTTCTTGGGCTTAAGGTCTCCTCCAACTCGGGCAGGCAGCGCTTGTCATAGTGCTTAAGATCCACATGTGAAGAGGAAAGCTTGTGACAGTCAGAGATTTTATGTGTGTGAATACATTTAAAAGGAAAACTGAAAATCTTGAAAAAAGATCGTTGACCTTTCCTCTACCGACACAACCTGCAACAAGACCGCTTGAAACGTTATCTATCTGAGATGACAATTGAATAAAATAAATCTCATCATTAAGGCCTTAGTGCGTTATCTTGAAAGCAAAAGGGAGAGAAAGAAAACAAGCATGTGCCTGTCCTGAAGCGGAGCTCCTGAGGTGTTAACTAATCTCTGGTGGCCAGTCTATGCACTGCCTCCTCTAATTGCTCCCTGTATTTCAGTCTGGTGTGAGAGCAGCCATTGTAGCGAGCGCCCAGTCAGCCCCCAGAGGTCTCACACCTTCATTATCACTCTTTATTGCAGAACCTTATACGGGCACTCGGCACCAAACAGCCTGCCCGTTAAAAATAGAGCCTTCTCCTCTCCTCTCCTTTTGGTGGTTTCAGTTTTAATTACTAACACAGAGCCAAAGCCATAGTCCTCAACAGGCCTGGCGTTTTTTGTTCACTAATTAAAGCACGGATGGAGTTTATTGAAGGGACCCTGACTCTGCTCTCTCATCTATTATTAAGAGGGCAGGACAAATCATTTTCAAATTTATATGCTGAAACCTGTCCAGGGACAGGCACAGGGCGGTAAAGGTGGGGGGAAGGTGGGGTGAAATGGTGCTGAACACGGGGGAAGGTGGTTGAGATGCTGTAGATCCTGGAGAAGAAGGATAAATGCAGAACTGTTATATAACGCAACACAAGGTGCAGTAGATACATGTTGTACCTGTGATCCAGCACACCTTAATGCTGGTCATTAAGGGGGGAGAGTCTGCTCGAGCTGCTTCAGTATTAGCAAAGATAATGGCATTGATTGGGAGGACCCCCTCTGTGTGCTCGGTGTAAACAGTGGGCATAAATACCAAAACAGCAGGGTGGTAATGTGAGAGCACAATGTCCAGCCAGATTGATGTTCCTAGTGATTCACTCACCCCCTCCGTCTTACATTCTTAATTGCCTAAACAGCCGCGACCCTGACAGCTGCACAGGTACCTCAATGCAGAACAAAAAGACCGGCCTCTGACTGCAGGGATGGGAAGGGGCAAGACAGCTGTCAACAAAACATCCAGCAGAGCAGCAGAGACGCTTTTAATGACTGTTTACACATGTACTCCAATGGCATTGAATACTGTTTTTTTTACAGATTTTGAGCGGAAACAGGTCAAAAGTCAGAAAAGAAGCGCTAGGATGAAGTAAAGAATAGTTTGTTTGCACTTAAGAGTTAAAATAGGCTATATTAAACTTTAAAAATGTATATTTCTAATATAAGGAGCAGTAAAAGTGATAGATAAAACTAAAAGGATGTTTACTGATGAGCATACAATGACGACAATAATGTCCTTCCTTTTTTTGGAAAATGAAATTAATATCTGTACAATCAACCACTTTTGTAGACATTATTCAATATAAAAACTAATAATAATAAAAGACTGCAGTGCATTCTGTCAAAGTGTAATGCACAACTGAATGCTTTGTCAAAGTAACAGTCACAGTATGTGAGATATTTGTTGTGAAAAACAATTGGGAGCAAAATTAGCTTCATACAATTAGAGAAATAAAATGTCCATATCTGGTTTTCTAACCTTTATAAGATGAGGTAGAGTGAATTGAAAAGGAGAAATAATTAATTTAGCCGGGTGAAGAGCAAGAGGATCTTTCCTTTGCCTAACAAGCAGCTCACATCCTCAGGGCAATTAGTCACTGTCATATGAGGGCAAATGTAGAACCCTCTGCTTGCTTGTTAAGTAAAAACTTACACAGAGGTCACTGACATGTGAGAGAACTGCAGTGTAACCACTGAGCTATAGAAGATCTCCACAGTTAAATAAGACAGACAAAACCACCATTACAATAAATCTGTATCTGTGTGATTTTGAATATAATCTAACTTAAAATATGAAAAACATGCACATTTGGTAAATAATTGTCTTTTTATGATTTAACTAGTAATCACCTTATATCAAATTATAGCCGAACAATAGGGGGAAAAAAGAAAATGTAAACCACTCTCAGCACGATTATATTACATTTAGCTTTATTCACACAATATACATTATATAAAATACTTTTAGGTTTTTTACAAGAATATAGCATAAAGTCTTGCATAATCACTAAATATGGAGCTTTTTTCCATTATGTTTTGTTCAGGTTTTATATAAGATTTTACATAAACTGACATAAATAAGACTGATTTTCCCTCAACCTTCGACATATTTCCATCTAGACAATGTTGCCCTATGCCTCACCAAGTTATCACTAAAAAAGCCTTTATGTACAGCAAACTGAAGAATGAAATGAATTTCACAGCCGTTTAATGTGGGATTGTTTAATTTCTCCATTTCTATGCATTATAAATGTACACTTCTTTCTGGGTGGATTTTTCCAATACATACAGGGAGGGATATATAGGTCAGAGACCCCGGTGCCTTATCAGTAATTCTCCATTGCCTGGTTATTAAGGACAGCTTAGGTGGAGAGGGCTGGAGTACCAGGAGGGGTTAAGGTGAATTGATTGCCTGTGGACATGTTAAACATGACCCTGTCAGGCCTCACTCCACTCCTAAAATGCACCAACCTGTGAACCTCACTCCAAGTAATCAGCTGTAGAGGCTTTAATAAAATTCAGAAAGCCCCGAGAACTTCCCCCCAGGGACTGTACCAAGTTGGAAATAATCGAAACCCGCGGCAAGAGACATTTGCACTGTGTTACCGTAGGAAGCATAACAAAATGCCTGGTGCTCTGAACCCTTAAAAATGTTTTCAGAGGGAAAAATAAGTTGTGGTTTATGAGCGTAATGGAAGCACATAGGTTGTTGTTCCCTGTTAAACAGATTGGAAAGTAATCACCAAAGAGTCTGTTCCTCTGCAGAGTGGCTTCAGATGCAGCAGCTTGCAGCAGAGGGCCAGTGGCAGGGTAATTACGGGGTAACTTGGGCTCAATCTGTCTGTAGACACCCTCCCTTTTGGAAAGGGGTGTTTCCCTTGATTAGCCCGACTCAGGGTGAAGCCCCCTCTGCAAACGGCAGATTGAAGTTCATCACAGGGGTCTCAGCTGCCAGTATGTTGCAATGAATTGCTGGCTGTAAGAAGGTGTTGACAGGAGCAGCTGGACATCAGAGAGTGATGAAAAGAAAGGGAAATTCATGGAGAACACAGACAGAACGGTCCACTGGGGAAAAGACAGAGAATTGGTCATCTGCTGGAGGAGAGATGAACTGCAGACATTGTAGTTTGGCCTCAGGGTGTGTGTAAAAAGTCGCTTTTGTTTATGTGTGGCCTTCATTGTGGAGAAAGCCTGCGTTTGAGAGTTAAGAACACTGAAGTGTGTGAAGTTCAGTCACGCTGATTGATTCGATCACTGCAGCCTCTGGCAAGAACTCAAGTGATAACTGCCCTAAAATAGATATTTAAGTCAAATGATAATGTCAACCATTCAAAAAATGATAATATGCCTGAAGCATGTTGATAAAAGGACAATAATAACGAGACTACACATAAATGTTTCTCTTTTCTTTATGTCATGTCTTGGCAGTGCACACTGGCATGTTAAAAAGTGCGTTGCTGCTTAAGACACAGATCACACCCAACCTTGTTTAGCATTCAGATGATAAATAATGACATTGGACAGGCCTTCAGGGTGGCTGACAGTCATTATAGGACATTACACACATATGTGTCCATTGTCTCAAAAGTGCTGCTGCAAAGCTCAGCCACGGAGACCACTGTTAGTGAAAATGAGAAATGTGTGTGTGTGTTTTGATGAATAGAGATGGTGCCCTAAGGTGAGGACAGACTATATTGGTGTGATTCTACCATTCACTATATTAATGAACTGCCTAAAGGTGTAAATTAGGTTTTAATGGGTGTTACTTTACTAGCTTGGTTTCTACCACACACAAAGCCCCCTCACTCAATGTTCCTCCTGCACCTTTTATGAAGAAAAAAAAAGCAATTACAATTTGCAGCCATTTCAGTATTGCCAAAATAAAATACAAACATTAGCAGCGCAACTTCGTAAAAAAGAAAAGAAAAAATAAGAGCGCTTATTCATTTCGTTATGACAATATGTTCTGACTCTTTTCCCTCCACACTTGAAATGCCTTAACTCACACTGCCAAATGTTGTCTTCCTCCAGCTTACTGCGAACAAAGCCGAAGCATTTTGCATGCCTGCGTGTTTGAACCCTTCATGCTGTATAATTTAACGCTCTTTATTTTCAAGCAGGAGAATTTGGAAAGAGGAAACGCTACATTTCAAAGAAATAGGTGTAAAAAAGGAGAAGTTAAGGGGGGAGAAAAGACTGAGAGAATAAGAATCCTTTAAAGTCAGTGGTTTGAGAGAGCTGCTTTCTCCCTAACATGGCCTCTTAGCATACTTGACACCAGCCACTACTTAATTAGCTGCCATCATCTCTGAGCCCCGGAGAAAGAGGGACAGGCTAATGATTAATGATAAAAACGCCTGGAAAAAAACCTTTGACAAAACACAACATGTCATCCTGTGTCCTCTACAGACGTGAACCAAAGCTGTGATTTACTCTCCTTGAAACTGGCAAAGATTATTTATCCTCTCAAACCTGATTAAGCTCAGATTTCTGCTTTCCCAAACACAGATGGAATTTGAGGACACCATTTGCAAATGCAAAGTGCGCTGTTTCCCCACAATCAGTGAGTGATAATGTTTTCTTTTGACATACATAATGTCTGACAGCGCAAAGTCTACAGGGAAATCTGGAGAGTCATGTTTCTGTCTGTTTATAATGGTCAGGTTGTATTGCATTTTGTATGCTTTAACTCCTCCACTGAATCTCTGAGCACACTGCAAAATCAATTGCTTTATTGATCTATTACTAATTAGGGGAAGATAAATGGTTCAACTAAACAAATACAGGCTCTATAATGAGCCGATACAGTGCGAGACATATTAATTGAGTTCTGCATAACATGAGGCCATTCTTCTAGTTCTCGCATGGACAAAAGGGTTCCACAAAAACCAATGTGACTGATGTTACTCGTCTGATACCTGAAGACAAAACCAACACAAAATCATTCTTTAACCATAATTATAATATATAATATAATGATTTAGCCTACAGTTAAAAATAAGTCTTATCTCCACACCTTGTATTGTGCTGCTAGGGCAAGTATAGCAACCAGATCCCATGGTAAAATAAATCCAGCTCTCTGGTGTGAATCGTGTTGTTTGCAGTCACCGGCGATCAAAGGCTAATTAGTTTGAGCTGACACGGGGTCTGGCCCTCAGGTCAAAGATCATGACTGATGTTATGGAGATGATGGGGCAGGGAGGGAGAAGCCCGGAGAGCCCAGGGATCTGAATCCTCATTAAGCTGAAATTGTTGCTCTTACATCAAATCCGATACTAAACTTAAACCGAACACATTCTTCTATTCTAATCACAGAATCTGAACTTTGCTTTGGATTTATGTGTAACATGTCTTCCCTTGGTGTGTTTAGAAATAGTAAGAAATCAGATTATGTGCATTTTGTTTTCCCCAAAGGCTATTTTATGAAATCCACACAAATATACACTTTGCCGTTGACATCAGTGTATTTCATAGACGGACTGATAACCATGGGCTCCCTCTACAGGCCGCCTGCTCTCCAACAGCTCAGTCCCTCTCTGACAACATGCTCTCTCGCAATGCTTCATTTGTCATAGCAGATGTTCAAAACTATTTTCCCTGGAAGCCTAAAATCTGAAGAAGTAAATTAATATCCCCTCCCCTCCCGTTTTAAGTCCCTCAGACTCAGTTCATAGCCTGCACTAAGTGCCCTTGTTGACTCAATTGGATTAGCACTAATATGTAAACACAGGAGGTAAGAGGAGTAATCCTCTAATGAGAGGAGAAAAAGTGAAATAAATAAGTTGAAATGCCACGCGTTGCCTTCAGCCGATGCTTCTGTCAGGTAAACTGGATGTGTGTAGATGGAGAGAAGGTATTAAACGTGGACCAGGGGATATTTGGAGGTAAACAGTTGTGACCATTCACTGACAGCGTAATGACTCGTTTGTAACTTAGTTGGATAATAGGAATACAGCCTCTAGGGAGCAAGACAAAGACTTGTTAATTATTAAAGCTTACATCAGCCAGGCACTAGAGAGTTGCAATTATTAATGTTGTTGTTCTTGTTTGTGCTTAAACACTACCTCTGCTGTTAATATGCTCATTAACCAAAATGAGTGATTTTATTACTCCTGATTTGGTTTGGGGTTTGTTAAACGTGTGAGGCTCAGCTGTCGTTGTTTACTGAGGGATAAACACACATGTGGACAGGTGACGAGAGGAACTGATTCTAATGTCCTCAGATTTAAAATAGAACGTGTTTTTCGATATATTATTATTGTATATTCATTGAAAAAAATCCAAATTTAGAAGATTAACTTTTTGCCCTTTAGTTGATAGTTCACTACTTACAGTTAATAATTGTCCTTCTTTTAAAAATAGGTTATATCTCTCAGTTTAATCACACATATACCCTGCAAGGCTGACTCCATAATGTCACTTATCGCACTGCAAATAATCACTCCCAATTTAAACATAATATTGCATAGCGCCCAAGATTAAATAACTTGTGTCTAATTAAGCAAATGTTCTCGCTCACAGCTTCCCGTGCCATCTGAAGACCTCATTGAATCAGTTTGCCAACGCCTTCCTGTAAATGAAAAATTGCTTTATTAATTTATTGCATGGCTCAAATGTGAAGTATAATACATGAATGTAATTTAGCTATAAATCATGGTTTTATTCTCCATATACATATATACATTTTCATTATTTCTTTACAAAAAGGCCATCATCCGGCATGTTATTAATTAAAAGAGAATGAATCTTGTGGTATCGAGCTGTTTCTTTGCTGTCTTTCCAAATCACCGCAGCTCCACATCTGTTTTGTCACTAAAACTCTTACCAATAAATGCTCCACTTACATCTTGCCAATAGTGATTTCAGGTGTCCACACTGTTGATGCTGCTCGTGAAGACTCTCTAATTGGACCTGTCTGCTGATCCAGGGAAGAAAAACGGATCCAAACACTCAACGTCACTTAAAGTAAAGCTGTAAGTCTGGCCTATAGATAATGTGTAAATGCGGCTTTATTATAATAAAGAATAATAAGTTAAACCAAATGTTATGTCTGCAACAATAACACAAGTTAAAGTAACTTTTTGATATATATTTGAGAGACGGTAACTGATGTGACTCTTCAAACTGCTCCAAATCTGTATTGCTAAATGATCAGATGTACATATGAACTACACAAACACTAAGAAAAATGTAAACAAGCAATTATATTTGCTCAGTCTCCATTGTGAGCTCAAACCATATGCAGCGTTAAAGGGTGTTCCTCCTCCTAATGGGTCCCGTGGGGGCGAAGGGGTTAATTGATGCAGATGTTGATCGCTTTTACACACGATGCAGGGAGCATCTCCCTGGTGGCTCCTATTAGAGGCAGTTTTAATGAAGTGCTAAACAGAAGGCTTTCCTACAGTGTGGCCTGTCCTCAGGAATACTCAGCAAAGAAAGCACTTCACAGGAAAACATGCTCCCCTATTGATCGCCATGCCAAATAACTGAATCCTTTCCCAATCAATGCTTATTTCTCAACTTACAGAGCCTAATAGAAGACATTGTGAGAGAAAGTCAATCAGGGAGGCGATGCTGTGTATTGCTTAGGGCACGAGAATGAGTGTGTGGTTGTCATGTGGAGAAAAAACACAGCAGTTTTTAACCTCTTGTTGGTAATGGTCCTTATAATTCAGATGCAGTTTAATTGGTGAAAATCATATGGGGTCGATCTTGGGGCTGCATGTAATTTTAGATTATTTTGTATCATATTGGGGTTAAAAGAAAACACAAATATTTACAAAATGTCACATATTAATCTAATTTCAAAATAAAACACTCTTTTGTTCCTAAAATGAAACAAGGAAAACGCTCCATGTGTGTGCTAGTGAGTGGAGGTTGGTTAAAGTGATGGTAATGTAATGGGGCTTCTCACGCAGCGTTACCAGCCCATAGTCACTAAATTCTGCTCATTAAAATGACAAACCCAAACACAAAGTTACTCAGGCGTGATCTTCAGCTGTGTATGGCATCTGGCCCTGACGCACCTCCGCCCCCAACTCCCTAGAGAGCATCACACAAAACACACACACACACACACACACACACACACACACACACACACACACACACACACACACACACACACACACACACACACACACAGGCGCATACACACACAAAGAGTAACCCCGATCACATTTTAAAACAATCAGCATTCCTTTCATTTCCAATTTAGTCACCTGCCACAGGCTCCTATTAGCATCCGCTATGATACAATATTAGAGGTTTTATAATGAGGACGGGGCCTTCCTACCCCTTCAGTCTGAAGGAGTTTCTACATTTTCCCCAGTCAGCTTCTGCCTTCATCCGTCAGCCTCTTCCATCCTGATTATCAGGAGACACCAATTTCAAAGAGACATCTTAATAGTGATGTCAACGTATTAATTAGAAGTGTTAATGAGCTAAAAGCAACCCAAATTAAATTAATGCAGCACTAGACAGAGAGCGAAATTAGCTTCAATTTCTGTAAATGATTCTGAAGTGTGCACAACATATCAGCCTGTCTGAACATTCCCATCCCCCAAAGCTAATCAAGAGCTACATTGCAATTAGCTGCTTAATTAAAGCAACACTCTGCTCGGAAAAAAAATCCGGCACAATTAAGTAATGGCTGTTATAGCATGAAGACAGACTGTATTTTTCTTCTGGAGAAAAAAATAAATAAATAGAAAAACAACATATTCTATCCCTAATGGCCTGCAGGGGATTGAGCCGGCCAAGATGTGCCAAGATGGAGAGGTTTCTATCTCACGCTTCAATGGGGATCTTTGCTCCAGCTGGAAGCCTTGTGAATCAATGACAGCCAGGCAGATCAAACTGCCGTGCCCAGGGTTGCTAAGACATCTGAATTGGCACGGATTCAGGTGACTGTGTCCTAATCACCAGTTATGTTTTAGCAGCTCAATGGCTTCCAGTTGGACAGAGGAGCTCCAGACTATTGACACTTTGCACATATTTCAGCAGTGGACCTGTTACTGATCCCTGTGGCAGTGGACACTGTTGTCCTTCAGTCCCTGCTGGTGTGGTCCAAAATGTACCAGCCAGCAGGGATAAACAGTCTCAGAGCCAGAGGGAAATATTGTCTATATTTACATTTGTACATTGGATCTTTTTTTTTTTTACAATATTACAAATGTTAACATAAAAACAACACAAAGTAGATTTCTAATGGGCCTCCCGGGACCAGCATTTTTTTTAATAAGGTCATTTAAATTGTTCTTTACTTGTAGTAATTTACAAATATACATTTCAGGAGGTCAAAGAAGGCAAGAGGTGTGCTGAAAACTGATCCACCGTTTAACATTGAAAACTTCTTTGTAGCAGGAGGTATCATTAAACCAGGACTGTTTACAGATGTCAAACATCATGCTCACTTTTGGAACAATCTTACTATTAATATTGTCATATAGCTGAGAGTAGCTCATACATCCCTTTATGCATTATTGTGAGACAAAGGTGTCAAAAACACACATTCAACACAATACAAGATTTTCAATATGTATCATGGCACCATTGGTACTTTTTTCAACCTAGGTATGTAGTATGGAATAGGTAAAGAGCTCATGTTTCATCAGAATGTTTTTTTAACCCATGTTCTCTGTATATGTGTCAGTAACAGATAGTAATGTCCAAATTATTAGTTCTTTGTTTCCCACTGAAGAGTAACAGCTTAAAGAGCCTTCTGAACAGAAGCAAATCTCATTTCTGAGAAGACAAAACCAAACACTAGGTTTAAGTGAGGAGCCCCCTCTGCTACTCAGTTATTTTCTGTTTTTAAAAGTGCATGAACGAGTGGTGAGCTGTGATTAACAGCCGTCTCGGAGGCGGAGTCCAGGGACTGTGGTGTAAACGGTATCCTTCAGCAGGTGTAAGCCACAGCAGAGCATATGCTGCAGGTAACCAGGCTGGTTGGCTCTACAGAGACTCCTCTGTGAACCTTTCCCTGGGCCTGCTTCTGCTGGGAACCAGTGTCACTCACAAACACCATCTGCCAGGAAACACATCCGCCTGTTTAAAGCATTTATCGGCAGGTCAAGGAGTGGTGCCTTCCTCTTTAAAAAAAAACCTTAACACCTGCTGAAGTAAACAAAGGGAGAAGGTGCTATGCACTGCTTTCATTGCTTCTAATTTCTTCTTAAGGAATCAACCATGTAAACACAAAACAGTAAAATCACCAGGCACAGGAGATAGCTCAGATCCCACAGTGCTCCAGGATACCTTTCCCTTTGCTGGAGAGAGGGGAAAAGACACCTGAAGTGTTTGACGCTAAATTAGCTTTTCAAAGACAATAATTAGACTTCTCCCCCTAAAGGTAAATTACCTGCTAACCAGCTGAACTGTGTTCTAATTATAGGATCCTGCCTCGGAGCCATTGCCAAGGATTCGTGTTTCTAGCAAGAAGATGTAAAACACATTTTCTTCTTTAAAAAAAACATGGCAAAGCCTACAGAATTCATTGTGGGAACCTGTTCGGTGCTCCGATTGCTCGGTAACAAAGAGCTGAAAAACTGACGGATCACTTGCATAACTGCCTAACCTTTAGAGGATTTAAACAAGATCATTTCCTACAGCAAGCAGATGGCAGCTATCGTTCCTTATGTGCATTTTGACAGCGGAGGTTGACTGAGCAACACTGGATGGGTGACAACTAGGTACTTATCTGTGCTTTGCATATTTTGCAGTTGATGTCATGACACTGCAAATTGATTTGTAAGACACACAGTCAGTGAAAGGATATTGAATATTTACTCTCGCCATGTAATAAAACCTATCTTGGCTGTGATGGGGAGGGTTTCGTTGGCCTTTGGGTCGAGGTAATTTCTCATTGTTCTGCTGAGCTGAGCGCTGAGCCTCCCGCCAGGCGGCACTGTGGCTGTGGGTATTGCGAAGCCTCAGCAAAGGGCCACACATTTGAATTCATCACCCGTGCTGATAGCCTGCCACTAATTAATATGTAAATTTAACATTGTTTGTTTGCCGCCGTGTCAAACTTTGATGTGAGGAGCGGCTTCCAGGTTAACAGAGATTTAGAGGAGATTGAGGGCTGGAGACCTGCCACATATCGCGACCAGCCGTGATCTAATATTTTATTTAAATACATCGGCTAATACTGTATGTCTCCACAGCTTAGAACCTGGGAGACAGGCTAATGATATTTTA
Source organism: Gymnodraco acuticeps (assembly GCF_902827175.1). Taxonomy (NCBI): domain Eukaryota; kingdom Metazoa; phylum Chordata; class Actinopteri; order Perciformes; family Bathydraconidae; genus Gymnodraco; species Gymnodraco acuticeps. The sequence continues at coordinate 11,542,424 of NW_022990238.1, read as the reverse complement.
TTAAGCCAGAGTAATTGAGGATCCCATCAAAATATGTAATTAAACACTTAAGCATAATTATCCAACACAGTAGGACCCCGAATGAATTAATTAAAAAAACGTCAATACATCAATTTATTTGAATTCCTTTGTCCCTTTTCCACTTGTAATAATTAACATTTTAATTGCCTTAATTTGTGATGAGTAAAAGAAATTCACTCTTTATTCGACACCAGCAATAAAGCACGAAATGTGAGCTCACTGGAATGTGCGCGGGAAAATGATGATGAATGTTAGCCACGTACAGCCGCGAGAGGGAAAACTGTTAAAATGTTGTTTTTTTGTGGAGTTAAAGGGGGGGAAGCGATGGGTTGTGTATGTTTTAGTATGTGTGTGGCTTTGCTTGCTCGCTTGCATGGGTATATGTTCATTATCAGCAGGCTGCCTGGGTTTGATGCATACCTGGAGAGCAACTTAATATCCTCAGGCCACTACTACATGTCAGGCCAAGAGAAAGATACACACACAAGACAGGAACATCCCTGGCCCCGGTGGAGCCATTTACCTTTCTCCAAGTAGGTTCAAGATATTAATTAAGATAAATCCACCTCAATTCACACATTCTGCCATCTGCCTATTTATCAGAATTATGTTAATCATTTCTGTAGGGAAGAAGAATTATTACCCATTTTGTACGTAATTCGCATTAACATTCAAAACTAAATGATTTTGCATTCTGCTCCATATGGACTCCGTACAACCATGACATATTTTCAGCACACTGTAGTGAAATAAGTGACACATTCATAACACATACAGAGCGCATGACAGGGCTTTCCCTCTGGTGCTCCCACAAACAATATGGAAATGTATCCATTCTAATCATACGCAGCCTCTCAGGATTTATTCGTCATGATGCACCTCGTGCGTTTGAACAGCTTTAAACAAAAACAATAATCTTATGATGATCCGTTCTGTCTCGGTGGCTGTGATTTGAAGTGATTCAAGTCTGGCTTTTTTTTTTTCTCTTTTTTTTTTTTTTTTGGCCAATAGATGAGCTAGTTAATTAAACTCTGAGGAGATAATTAAGATGAGACGGCTGCTTGAATCACTATGGTCATTCTGCCATTATGTGGGGCAGGCCGACAGGTGGCACAGGCCTGCATCAGGTGACATCTCCGCCAACAGATCGCACCATATGATGGTATTTCATAGCATCCCTCCGGTGCAAGACACTCATGCAGGCACACATGTCATGCTAAATCTGTAGAACTTTAAAAGTAGTCAGAAATAGATTTTAGCTTTAAGTTTGTGGCTGTGTTGCTGACACTGGCTGAGGCACGCCGGGGTCAGTGTTGGGGGGTTAGAGGAGAGGGGCCGGGCTAAAACAGGGCAGACCAGACTCCTGCACAAGCGTTAGGCTAATGAGGGTGAGGATGGGGCCAGGCGATGCTATGTGATTAAATTTAGATCTGGAGGGAGATCTTGACCCATGGTGGCCTACTTCTAACTGACATTTACCCAAGAGAAACACACTGCAGCTGAGGCTTATTAACCTTTTATAGATCTAAGCACTGCCACCCGTCTTAATTGGCAATTGGATTATTAAATAGTCCAAATTCTGATGATGTGATAAAACAACGAGCACAATACCCAGGCTATTTAGAAAAGGTGCAGTCAGTGGCATTGTGTACATCTGATCCATACGAGGTTCAATCTCCTGAAGGAAATTCTCTCAGTCAATTAAAGGATTTCAACAAGCTTTATTGGAGGTGTGTCATTAGGTTAACTGTGAATTACACTGTCAATAGTACAGACCTTGACTCAGTTCTTAGGAGTTATAAGTCACAGCAGAAATCCATGCCATTATGGAAATTGTGTTGACCACTTCTAGCTGGATCTGCACGAAGGATTCTTTCCTGAGTCTTTCCTAAGTGCAACAACAATTAATTCCTCACTCCGGTTCATAATGCGATCTTCTCCCCATTTAAGACCAATTACAGTGACTTAATGTAATTAGCTGGATGATATAGACACAATTATAACTGTGAATATACTGCCTGTTTTGCCGATACATTCAGAATGATTTTCACACTAATTATTGAAATTAAGTGAATTGGAAAAGTGATGTGGCTATAAAGTATACTATTCAACACATATATTCCCCACTATATGAAACTGAAAACAAATACTATGCTTTGTTGGTATTCTTGGTGACCAAAACATATTAAATAATAAAATAAAATAAGGTAGCCCAACAAATTACTGTATAAAACATGCAGTCACAATCAAATCACTAATTGTTTTAATTGTGTCCTTTTTATTTATTATGGATAAACAACCTGCTTTTCAGAATAATTATTCATTCTTTTTTTTTTTATGGTATCACATTGCAAATATTTTGCCATTGTACAAATAATATTTCCACAATGATTTGTATTTCATAAAAAAAAGGGGTTCCGTCTCTTTGGTATTATCACGTTCCACAAAAAATGATGGTTTTAGATTAAAAATATGCATCAACTCTTCACGAGATTACAAGCTAATGGGCTATCAAATCAGTAAAGTTAAGTCCAATTTGAAATGGAGTTACAGTAGCCTCCAGTATGAGTTGTATCATTTGATTCTGTATCATATTATATATCAAAAGCAGATTATATGTGCATGTGAAAACATTCATGTCAGAGTAAATGACTATTTTATTCTGTTTTGAAACACCAGAGTAGTTTGTTGCTCTAGTTGTGCTGGAGGTAGAAACCTAATGTGGATGCAGCTGTTAATCATCCGTTTAACTGTGATTACCATGTGTTGATAAACTGCGTATTTGCTAATGTAAAATAAACAAGAACAAGTGTGAGCCAAATATCATCAGTGTAACACATTTTCCCAGCAGCTCTCAAACGTGCGTCTGTCCCGCGGCGCTGATGCCGATATTCACTCAGAACAAGACGAACGCTTTTATAGACTTCTTAGTCAGTTAAGATGTCCGACAAGCACTGGGAACATTAGTTCTGTGCCACAAGTCCCATACATCAACTGTCTTGTGACGAGTAAGGGAGGGGATCAACATATTCCAAATGAGCAGACATAATCCCACTGAATGTGGAGTTAAGCCATTTCATAATTAGCAGATTTTCTAATGTATGCCAGGCTTTAATGACCTTTGCAAATGAGAATGGTTGTTTGAATTTCCATCCTTCACATCGTTTTATCCCTGCCATATCTGCCTGATAGAATGAGTGCACCAGTTGATGATATGCATAAGCTTAATGAACAAGTGCACACACTTCCGAATGGAAACTGATGGGCTCAAGCCAGGGAGATTGGAAATGCATTTCCACACCTTGCATATCATCATCATGCCCATAAGTGGTGTCTCTCTGACCCGTTAACAATGCATTTCAAGCCTTTTCCTTCAATTAGGTACACTTCTCACTCAGATTTCCATCATCAAAATACCATTAGCATAGTATAAAAATATACCAGACTTATATAGCTTCACAACCTTTTAACTATTCTAAATGACACATTCGTATTTGTTTAACAGTAGGGAGGAACAGAGTAGTGCCTTAGTAGCTAGTTAATATGTTGTTTAGGTGTTACCTTGTAGATTTGTAACCTGAAACTCAAAGATATCAAACTTTAGAGTGTCTTATATTGACAATGGATGACTAGAGTCTGTGTGATGTTAAAGTGGTTGTTCTTAGTGATGAGCCGACCAATAAACCATCATCTATTCAAACACAAGAGTTCAACAGAGCCTTTCACATTGTTTTCATTTTCAGCCCACTACTTGAGTGTTTTGGTTCACTCTCACTGCTCTAGTCATTTTCTTTCATTTCTCCAGCAAAAATAGCTTCTATGTTTACAATAAAAACGAAGTAAAGCATTTAGTAGCCAACTTTTTTCAGATAGTGGTGGAGAAAGAATATGGAGACAAACGCAAATTCTCCTGGATGTGTAAATAGCGCTTGCTTAGAAGCTTGCCATACTGTATGCTTGAATTGCATATATTTGGCAGAGACTTTACTGAAAGCGAGTGCATTCCCACAATAAAGCATATACTGTAATAAAATTGCAGGTTTATGTAAACACTCATAAATAGCTCATTACTGTTTATTGGACTTTGAAACACATATCAAAGCTGTAATGTTGGACCTTTTCCACATTAAAACATCAGCAAAGATAGTTGGATCATTTAGTGTATTGTTTTAATCATGGTTGTTTGTTTGCAGGCCACATCTCATAAACTCACCAGGTACACTAAATGGAAATGCTTTATATTGTATACTGTAACTCGGAAGTGATGATGTTTTGCCATGGCAGATGCAACCTTACACACCTTATCACAATGTCTTGGTCAACACATCCTCACTCCCAGGTCGGCCTATATTGACGTTATGTCAAGTCCCCTGTCGGCTTTTTCCAACGCAAGGGGGGGGACCTTAGCGTCCATTTTCAACGCAAGGGGGGGGGCCCTTAGCGTCCATTTTCAGCTTTCCGGGATGTCCATATGCTTCTATGGACGCTCATGGAAGCACGGCGTTCGTTTGTGTCGACTGCCCTTAAAGGCAATGTCAGCGTCCATTCTCATTGGATAACGGAGAATTGTACACCCGGAAGTAAGTATTCCCCTTACTGTCGATTGATTTTACAGTGATTTCTGCACTACTCATCGACTAAAAAACACCAGATTATCGTTGTTAATTACACAACATTGATTGGTTTAAATTGTGGGCAATGCTTTTGTATTTTTCCCCTTCGATTCGGAGAAACAAATGTTTTTTCGGAGTAAAGGATGGCAGAAGACACTACACTACCCAGAATCCCCAGCTATCGTTTGGACTACACCATGTGCTCTGTTTGACAAACCCAGTGATAGTCCTCAAGCTCTGTGATTGGAGAGTGTGCTCCGAGGGTTACGCCGAGCCTCGAACAGCACTTGAAATGGGATGGAACCACGCAGACTGTCCAAAACTGGATTTGAACGGGTCCACCGCGTCCCCCCTCCCCCACCCTGTCCCTAGAACTACAAATGCTGGCTATTCTGTTTCGCAACATGTTCTGTATCTATGGCACGTCTCTACTGGGAGTTGTAGTTTTAAAAGACGTTTTCGTATTTCCCATAATAAGAAGTTGCCAGTATTAAACTGTGTACATCCCTGGAGGTTTAGGGGATAGGAAACACTCACATTTAAAACATATAATTAATAAATGGGTGAAAATTGCTTGTGCCCATAATGGGCAGCATTAATATATATATACACACATGCCAGCTAAGGTCAGAAGAGCTTTATTTAACAGCTGGTCTTATGTTTGTGACCCCTGTTGTTAATTGATAACATTACATTACATTAATTGATAAGCCTGAAACATGCACTTGTTAAGGTTCAGAGGCACATTTTGCAAATATGGCAGTATAGCCATCGATCAGCTTAAGATAAGATATACTTTATTGATCTCAAGTTGGAACATTTGCGTTACATCAGCATGTGTAACAGTTAAATATGCAGTGGTGTTTATTTGTAAATCATTTAGTATAATCACACAAATTCTGTGTTTTATATTCAACAATTCTGTGTTCTTTATTTATTGATTGTTCAATACCTGACAAGGTCGGAGATGAAATATCTACATACATCTTATAAGAGTATAATACATTATGTATAATATCAGTTAAAATAAGTGCTTCAACATAGTTAACATTGCTGGAGGTACGCACAAATATTGATAGATGTCTTGTAATGCACTATTGAGGAACCTGCGACCCAAGTTTTTCATTCAATGCATAACTACACCATAGTTGTGTAGGCCTATATGATATGTCAATAAACCTTAGAAAATCTTGAAATCTTGAAAGGGATGTGCAAAATAGTCATTATATACAGTCTTTAATGAACTATTAGTAGAGAATAACGAGTAATTAATATACTTTATAGGGATCCTATTAATATCTAATGATAAAAATAATGAAATTCAATAACATGCTTTAACCACTAGGTGTCCCTTTATATTAGGTGTGCACCTTTGTGGTGTAAATACAGCCTATCTACCAATTGCATCAAATATAAAAGTCAGCCGAATTAGTGTTGATACTGCAAGGAGACGTATTGTGTGAAAAGAAATGTAAGATGTTGTTTAATGGCTGATATATTTATGATCCACGTCACGTTTTCAGTTCCTCATGTTTGTCTAGAAGTCTTCTCATCAGAGCTCTATAAATACAGAACTACGGCAGATATGTAATATTTAATGCAGCCGAACCGTGTATTACAATGCCGTTATGTGATGACTTCCAAAGAGAAAAGCAAGCACACTCGGAATAAAGTATTATTGTATATTTTTTCAATGTTTTCGGTCTGTTTCCGTTATTTGTTAATGACGATGTGCTGTGAGATGTGAGACTGGAATTGCACAAGGGGAAATAACGTAGGCTATCTCTAGATGCGGATTTTGTTAAACTAATATGTTTTCGCTGTGGACCAACACTATACCTTGACGGGGAAGGGGGGTAGCAATAAAGATAACACCATTAAACAGTTACACAACATAACAGAAATAATATCGATAGCAGCGTCCCTAGCAACCACCTTGGTAACAATGAAAACGTTATGGACGCAATTTCCTGAAGTAATCTTCGTAATAACTAGCAAACTAAAGATCATGTACATCCACTGCACACATAATCTGAAATAACAACTCATATTTCTCGCATCAAATGACATCAAAACGCATTTTAATGGCCAAACTAACTTTAAAATAGGCATTTTCCATCGAGAATAAAACGAAGTTCGGCCATGTTTTTTTTTTCTTCAGGGAGAAATTTGAAGATCACGTGACGTCAAACAGAGCACATGGTGTAGTCCAAACGATAGCTGGGGATTCTGGGTAGTGTAGTGTCTTCTGCCATCCTTTACTCCGAAAACATATTTGTTTCTCCGAATCGAAGGGGAAAAATACAAAAGCATTGCACACAATTTAAACCAATCAATGTTGTGTAATTAACAAGGATAATCTGGTGTTTTTAGTCGATGAGTAGTGCAGATATCACTGTAAAACCAATCGACAGTAAGGGGAATACTTACTTCCGGGTGTACAATTCTCCGTTATCCAATGAGAATGGACGCTCACATTGCCTTTAAGGGCAGCCGACACAAACGAATGCCGTGCTTCCATGAGCGTCTATAGAAGCATATGGACATCCCGGAAAGCTGAAAATGGACGCTAAGGGGGGCCCCCCCCCTTGCGTTGAAAATGGACGCTAAGGCCCCCCCCTTGCGTTGGAAAAAGCCGACAGGGGACTTGACATAACGTCAACATAGGCCGACCTGGGAGTGAGGATGTGTTGTCTTGGTACAGTATAATTAGAGATCTGTAAATGAGCATTTTGTTTATTGTTGGATAGCGTTGTGTCTAAGTCATACTTACACCTCGGGAAAGACACACATTACAGATATGTCCAATTATACTACTGTAACTAAAAAGCAATGGCCCAGTGCAGCAACATAGTTCAAAATACTAATATTAGAATTTCATATTCTGCTATAAATGTTGAAACAATTGTTTGAACAAGGTTATATGGTACAGACCTTTAGAAATTAACAATTTGTACTTGCCTACATTTGAGCAGAGATCCCACAGAGACATACAAATACATAAATACAAAAACCCATTTAATTGGGAATCACGAAACAATTCCTTTAATTTTGTGTTAAACAGTCAGCAAATGAACCAGGAAGTGACAGCAACAGCAGTTTATACACTGGATAGAGAAGATCATACAAGGTATTATAAAAAGTAAATTTCATTCAATTCTACCAGTGATGTATTTAACTCTGCTCTTCCTAACTCTGCCGTCGTCAGTCGCCTGCTAAGAAGCCACGTGGCGGGCTCTGCGAAAAGCCACCAACATTTATCATGGCTCTAATGCTATCAAACTCTAATCTGTCTGGGATTTCATGTGTGTTAACATAGCTACAAATGCAGAGATCAAACACTTCAACAGCACTACATAAATGTCTCAATATATTAACTAGACAATAAACAACCTTTTCAATTCCAGGGATTTGCATGAGAAACGTGAGCATTAGTGAACAGAGACAAGTCTTCTGGCTTTCTGCAGAGGGAAAGGATGGCTTCAAACATGATCCTTTGTGAGGCGGGATGGGAGACAGACACAAGCTCTCCTGCTTTTGGCAGCTCTGAGCTCACAATGCTGTAGATTAGTAACAGCCTGACCACAGCGCTGAAATAAGCTAATTGCTTAATTAGCTGACCCAATTCTTTAAGCTTCTTTCAGCATATTAACAAGAGCTATGTAACAAATAGTTGTTTCACAGAGGTGCTGTTTGTTTATGGAATTACAATAATGAGGATCACACACAAAACATACGGTCAATGGCACTCCTTTTATGGAATCGCTGCTTTAGAAAATCAAAGTATGATTTGATTTCAGAAACACTGAGGCGCTTTTATTTATGTAAAACTCAATTCAGCCTTTGTCTTATCCACATACAAATGATCCGGGTGCTTATTTGTCATTGACATCAATTTATATCTGCTATGTTTTTTGCGAGTAGAGTGTGTTTCTTGTACTTATGTTAAACAATTAAGCTGCTTCGGGGAATAGTTTGACCGCCCTCTCAATGTTTCTGAACATTTGAGCAACGAGGGACAAACGAGAGAAGGGAGGAAGAAAATGATGATTGAAATGGATTAATTTACATTTTCTGCATGCATACTTTACATACATGATCTTTGCTCAGCACAGGGAGTTCTGGGCAAAAGAGCACTATTTGTATGAGATGAACTCATCTATATGCTAATTCATTGGCATGTAGACCTGCTTCATTTCTTCCATTCACGACTGTTTACCTATTAGCTCTTATAGATGCAAAGGGAATTGGAATATTAAAACCAAAAAGCTAAAGAATACAGAGCATTAGCAGTACATCACCTGTGATTATATGTATATTAGGGTGGCATTCCTGCCCTTTGTTTAAACTGAAGCAACGGCAACTTCCAAAACACTTATTACAAATAAAATAAGCCAGCCCTTTCACTTAAGTGAGACTTGTTGCCCTGGACAAAGACAGTGGGTTTCCAGAAGTCCTTCAAAGGACCAGAGCGGCTACACCCTGCTGAAAACCAGATGAGCTCTCCGGGTTGAAATGAGCAATGATCTAACGCTCAAAGACGGAAAACAACTTTTTGAATTTCACAAGTCGATTTCTTGGTTTTTAGCTGCTATAATGATCTTTTGTGTGTCACATTCAAAAACATGAAATTACCAAGCACAAACCAGACTGGAATGTTCCTTACAAACATTAGCAATGGCTTCATAAGGAGATGCTTGACAGATCAAGTTACAAGCAATGCCTAAATGCTAATGTAATTTCATATGAACCAGGCTGAAAGAGATGCAATCAACCATCCCTGATTCAGACCACTGTTGTGTTTAAGAGGAGGACAACCCCCTTTTCTTATTGTCTATGTAATTCACCAAAATTGCCACTTACAGCCGCTAAGAGCAGGATGTTTCATCTCCAAGCCTTCCTCTGGTCTTTGCTACTCATCCCATTTCTACTTCCTCCAAAAGTGCCACCCCTTCATTAACCTTGCCAGGCATGAGATAAGGGAGGCAGTGCATCAAAGCCGCCTGCCCACAGAGAGAACAGAGCCCTGCATGTCTCCACTACACAGCAGCCAACACACACACTGGCACATACACAAACCATCCAACATGTGGAAAAAGAGAGCTTTTGTGTTCCAAACTGTCATTCAGAAGCGTTTCGCGTGCGCAGGACATCATTATGTTTTAAATATAAATCAGAGTAGTGTGAAAACATTTGCTTTTTCCAAAGGATTTAATGATGTTTGATTAGGAATGAATACAAAATAATTGGTCTGGGTCAGACTCTTCATTGCCTCAGACCCAGCAGACACTTATTTATGGGTGTCACATAGCACTCCGGCAAGAGGAGTTCAGGTCCACAGCGCTGCCATCACTGTGCCCTATACACTTAAAACCCTCCAAAATGAGAAAATTAACCAAGAAAAGGATCAAAGCCAACTCAGATGAGTAACAACTCCCGACTTCCTGAAAGCATGAAAGTAGATGGGTAGGAAATGTATTAACTGAGTCACAATATTGTTTTACTTGCACCACATACAAATCTCTCTGGTGCATTTAATCCCTCTACCCACAGTTTCTCAGAAAGGAGGATATAAATTATTTCCCTTTGGTGGAAACTGCAAATCCCTGTCTGGATTCTGTTAAAAGGCTTAAAATGTCACTAAATGCCAAGGCTGAGACTCCTGCTAACACGTAGGTCTTTAAGACAAGATGTTAAAGCGTTGAAAGTTACCTGAAATTGATGAGGTTAATATTCTTATCGCAAACCGAGGCTTGTGTGAGAGTGGATATTGAAAATAGCCAGGTAACCCCTTCATATTAAAGGCTATCACAAGGATTAGCAGCATAAACACCAATTACACATTTAATTGTTTATCGTCAGTAGTATTTAGAAAACCTGCCACAGTACATAAATTAAAAGGATTGGGATGTCGAGGGGGGATTTGCCACAATATAGTATCATCATAAGAGGGTATTTCAGGGAAGGAGACAAGGAAATGTTGCTTAAATAGAGAGTCAAAGCGCTGCATGCAGGCCTGTAAATGAGTCATTTACCATGAATATCCTTCTCTATCCCTTTACGGCCATAAGAATTTCCTAAACTACGTTATACTAGCATGGAAGGGGCTGTCACTGAAATTTGAAATAGAGGACAAAGGGCCACGGAGCAAATATGTTTTTTTAGACAGCATCCCAGTGAGTTCCCTGCCAATGTGAATCAGAGGTAAAATACAGTGCCTTAAGTCGACCTCTGAGGCAGCACAGAGGAGGGTAGAGTGAGACATTCTGCTATCTATTAAGACCTGCCTTATGTATGTATTGTGTTTTGAAGGAATTTTACTGATCCACAAAACCAGCAGGAAGGGATAAGAGTGAGTCCCTAAGACCATGTGGTAAGCAACTGCAGTGCAGAATCTCAAGCAAGTTGAAAGTTGCTGTGCCGTTAAGGAGAAAGTCTGGCAGAATCCTGCATGCCCGCTGATAACATGGTTGGATTAAGGATGTTTAAGGGAAGTGAAAATTATTCATTTGAGATGGATGAAAGCTGCACTTGTCAAGTCTACCAGTCATGCACTTTATACATTTCATTTCCACTAGCCAGCATGCATAATTTCCCCTCAATGCAAATTTCTACACACTGGAAATTGTGAGCATATTTACCCCGCTCCCTTAACACATTCTCTGACACAGAAAATGGATCATCTCTATTGAACAGGGAACAAAACAATGCAATTTTTGTTTGCAGAGGTGTGAGAATCTAATTTTGTGAAGGAAGATAAAGTCACGAGACTCGGTAGAATACAAACAAAAGCTTTCATTTTAAAAATACAAAAAAAGAGACAATGTAATGTTGCCCTGTGCTCATCAGAATGACATCTACGGATAATTTTTTTAGCACATGCCCCAATTATCCTTTATGATTTGAGTGTAATTACTGGTTTTAAGTCAAACAAAGTCTCAGTGTTTGTCTAGGAGCCGTGTAACTGAGTATATATACTGTATATCTGTCTCTGTACAAATATTATGATCTCTGATGAGAATTAGTCTCCAGCCTGGATGGCCAATAAATTAGAGGCACGCTTCTCGTTTACTCATCAGAGCTAATGAGCCTGATAAAATTACCTCGAGGATCATAATTACAGGCTAGTGGCAGAGACCGGAATAAGACGACACACACACATAATTTAGATTGCGTTGCAAGTGGCAGCGTACAACAGCTAACCTAAAGCACCACAAAGCACTCACGTCTTATTAGTAGAATACAATCTATGTACACAAGCAAAGATAATACATTTTCTCTCAGGAAGTCTAAACAATTCAGCTGCTATAGAAGCTTATTTTACTTAACCACATTTTAAATACATGTACCGGATTATCATAATGTAAGGCGCCGAACAATATTACAATTTCCACCTTTCTGTCAGAGCATTTCAAACAGATTTTTACCACCGTTTCATAAAGATTAAGCACTTCATGGGTAATGGCATATTTTAATGAACGATGGCAGTCTGGACACAAGAGCTCACCTCAGAGGATTCCATTTCATCACACATTCACAGGATGAATTGTTTTACTTATGAATATTAATGTCCCTCTAATTTGAGGCTGTTGTTAATGCTTGTCGCTAGGAGCTTGGCAAATCAGGTCCCATTCCTGTTAAAACCATGTATTAGACACCCCCCTGACACTAAGCCCTCGCCTTTGATTCTTAATTGCAGAAGTGCAAGCATTTGCAGTAGATGGGGCGCAAAGCTTTAATTAACTCCAATATCACACATTCAGTCTCGACTGTCACCCACATCACGCGTGGCATTTTTTGTACCAATATCATCCCCAACTCTGCTCAACTAGAAAGATTGTGTTCCAAGTTCATGATCACAATTTCATGCATCTCAAATTGAGGGATGTGGAGTTTTAAGTAGCAGTAATATATTGACGGCAGTGAATTATCTTGATGTCCAAAAAAAAATAAAAACCTTATTAAAAACCATACATTGATGCAGCTCTGTGATTGCCGCGCAGCTTTAATGCAAAGGTTGTTGCTTTCTCACTGAAAACAGCGTCTGATCTTGGCAGTCGTTGAATCAACAGTCAATGCTGGAGCTTGTATGGGAAGTGGAGTGATAAAAAGTTCAAGGATGTGTTTAAATAGAGAGATGTGTGCCAAAGGAAGCTGTTAAGTAAATAATTCAACCTCACATACACACTAATCTTCAAAGGATTTATTAGACTACAGATTTCAAGTTTAAAATTATTATAGAGTACATACCACAGTAACACTTAAAATGCAACATTACAGCTCATTCCTTACAAACACTGCAAATGCCATTTCCACACATGAGTGACTCCACACACGTTTGAACCTTTTAATAGCTCAGGTACGGAGCATTTCTGATGCAGATATTAGTAAAGAGTAATGTTTAATTAAACCCGGTTTGAAGATAAAAAGCTCAATACAACCTATAGTTTATAAGCCTTCCCCGGCCATAAGCTACTGCTCTACCTAATCCTCTTTCACATAACATTATTGCATCAGCACAGCTGAACATTTTTGCAGCATTTATAAAATTAGCAAAGAAATTAACTGTCCGTACTGTGGCAAATTGGATTTCCAAGCTCTTGCCTAGTGATAAAGCATACCCAGGCTGCCACCTACAGTACAGAGGGAGAGGAGGCTCTGCAACATGTGTGGCTCTCAGCTCACACACATTTAGACACAACAGGCTTTCTCTCCTGCTAATACCCTAGTTAGTTAAAATCCATCATAAAATAAATATTAAAATAATTGTATTTTGAATCAAGGCTGTTTTAGTACAACACATCAATCTATATTTGTATGTGAAACATCCAGTGTCCCCTCCCCTTAAATCATGATAGCTGGTTTGTTTAACACCCAACATCGAATGTGTTTGCCCCAGTGCAAGTTAAAGTTAAACATTACATATCATATTCCAATTATAGAATAAATTAACAGAACATTTAACAAACATATTCATGACATGTTTTCGTGTGACACTCTCCTACTGAATCTTAATCAATACAAGGGAAACGCGTGCGGCTGTGTTTGCCACGTAATTAAACACCATTTTCTTTTGTGAAAAAAACTGTGAAAAACAATAATTGTGAAAAAACAGGACACCCGTTGTGAAAAAAAAGAAAATATTTGATCATAAGCCATTTAGAAATGCTCACTTCATTCCAATAACAACAAACAAAAAACCAAAAAGGTGAAAATAAATATAATAAATATGTTTATACCTGAACCTTTAATTTGAAATATTCTGAAACAACTACAAACATGATTTAATCCATAATTCGTCCTAATAGGACATCCGTTCATTTGCCTTCTTATGTACTGCAGTACTTAAATATAAAAAACTTAACATATTTGTTTTAAAATTTAAATATGATAATACGATAATAATACAACAGTCAAATGAATTTAGTAAAAATTGCCGTGAGGATCATTCCACTCGTTTTTTACTTCTCCGCCTGAATAGTTTTGAGATGGAGGATTTCCTCTTATTTTTCGCTTTCTTTACTCCTAGTCACCAACAATAAAGTATATTAGTGAAGAATTCAAAACAGAATGTAATTTAAATGAAGAAGTATCTAATATAATACTTACCAAGATTTTGCATCATTTCATTCAGCTGCTGATCCTCCTCCACTTCCCTAAAATTCAAAAATAAAACTCTAGTTAAACATTTTGTGTCGTTATGTGCGCTGCATTACTGCATATGTTAAAAAATTATAATTAAAGACACATTGTGTTACCTCAGCCTGTCTTCATCCAGACCTTCCACTATTGCATTTCTGCCGTCCACAATCTCCACCAGTCTCTGCATCAACTTCTTCTCCCGCTGTTGCTCCTCTCTGGATTTTAAATGATCTGTAATACAAACAGACTTTAGAGTAAGAAAAATTAAAACCTGATGTTGAGAAGTGAGTCTGAGATGTCTAACCTGGCTTCTCCAGCAGTCTGCGAAGTTCCCCCTCCACACCGGGCTGCTGCTGCTCCAGCTCCTGAGTCCTGGCTCTAAATATATGCATCAAGACATCATGAACGTATAAAAGGTAAACCTAATTCCTAATCACATGCATCCCAAAACTGCAAATAATGTCTTTGGACCCTTCCTAAAGCTTCTTTCAAATAGCAGAATGCCATCAGAAAATATTTCCAAAACGCTCTCCAATAGATTCATTTGCAACCAAAAAACGGTTTGGAAGAACTCACTTGTATACAAGCTCCGACTCATTCCTAATGTACATCTGCTTCTTTCGAATCAGGTTGAACCAGTCGACCATCAGAGGGTCCATCAATATGTCTCCCTCTCCCTCTGAAACACACAACATAAACAATGTTCAATTAAGAAATACACTGAGATACAGTATGTACACAAATACACGTGATGAAACTATAACGCCAACATTCTTGACATTTCTGAAAAAGTGCATTAATCATCCACTTTAACAGGTTATTGCAACTCAAAGAAAGGGTTATGAGTTGATGGTGTACGATTCTACGGGGACCAGACTGTTCAGGCTGGGTAAAAGGCAAACTGTAGATTTGTTTGAATTTATTTACAATATATATATCTTTGTTTAAAAAATGATTAAAAATAAATAAAAATGATTGTACATCATTTTATTTAAAAAAAACGTTTTAGTTACAAGTTACATAATAATAATACAACTAAGCACTAACTAAATAAAGATTTTAGTATCAACACTTCAGATATGTTCACAGTTTGAAATTGGCTTAATTTACTGTGTAGCTGACATTATCAGCCCCCCCCCCCCCGCTGTTGCATAGACTTAGCAATGATCACCCGGGGTGAATACTCTATTTTACTCTTGGTTTAATTCATCTTCTAAAATACCAAAATATGGCTATCCTCGACGAAATCAGTTCTTAGTCGCTCAAACACTAATATTATTTTGTTGACCAATCAATCCAAGTAGTTCAAATTTTGAAATCCTGTGTTTACCAAAAATGTTTCTTGTAAAAAAAAAAAGATAATTTAGCATAAGAAAAAAAGAATAGCAAAGGAATATTAGATGACTTAGACCCAAGGGACCAATTAGTTAACTAATCCAATAAGAGGGGACCCTAACACTAAAACAATATTCAATAAGTTAGTTTTAAAGCAGAAACACAAAGATGATCCGCCTCCAGTTCCTCAAATGTGAGGATTTCTGCATTTCTCAGTCAAACATGAAGATAAAGACTGATGATTTCACAAAACAAACCTTTGAAATGCCGCCTTAGGAAATTATATGTTCTCTTTATTTGACAGGTTTTGCAGTAAAATCCTGAATTAATTGATAGTTAAAATAATCATTACAGCCCTGGAATGAAATAGACAAGGCCCAGCATTCCCATATAATAAAATGACTTCACTTCAAAACGTGGTGTTAATATGCACGATTTAGCATGCAGGGGATGTAGAGCAACACGGAGGGAATACATGTACAGATTTGTCTTCATCACTTATTTAATAATGGTTTACAAAACTCCAATAAGGATTAACTTGTTTTTTACCCCAGCACATTAAAGCTTTGACAAAGACAGTGATTTATATACATTTAAACATTAAAGGCTGTTTTAATATTTATTTTAATGGTTTAGGGATATTTTTGGTCTAGCTATTTTGTATGTTGTGCACTGCTTCACCAAGTCAGACTGGAATACCCTGAAAGGTGGATCAATAGTGAATATTTGCCAAACCAAATTAGTGATCCATCAAAACACACACCAAATAAGGACAGATCAGGACAAGACGGTCTACATGGTGCCATCACCAGAACAAACATGATTTGATTCCGAGTTGCACTGGAGTGCCAGGGTTTAGTTTGTACGACAAGTTGAGGAGTAAATGATCTCCTAGGTGGTGTGCAATTGGAGTCAAATCCTGGCCAAGTGATTGCATGCTCAGGTTTCCTGGATGGAGAATAAGAGGAAAAAGTATGCAATAGAGCAAAAATATATATTACTATACCCAAGTCATGTTGACCTTGAGCAAAGCAATCAGGCCCCCTACTCATACTACCTCAAAAAGAGAGGCAACCTCCCTGTGGGCTGTCTGCGCCTCTCACCTCATTTGGCTGCAGAAACAGTAATAGAAATGGCAGGTATATCCCCAGAACACACACACACAAGCTCCAGCTGATGGTGAGTGAAAGTGTGTGTGTCCTGTACGAAGAGATGCTCTCAGAAGCAGCGGTGGGATTCAGCAGTTTGCACAAATACAATAAAATATCACAGCTTGTGTCAAGGTTATTCACTGCAAGAGAGCAAAATTGACCACTGGCATCTTCCGAATAAGTGAGTTTCTGGGAGTGTTTATTTTAAAAATTGCACAGCTTGTTTCTGACACGTCATCATTCAATTTTGCGGGCACGTCTAAACAAGGAAAAGGAAGGACGTGGGAAAAAAGGAGTCGCAGAGGAAGAGTGACAGGAATAAAGTACCTTCCTCACAGCTGCGGAGATTCTTTTCTAGCTCCACGCCCTCCTTCTCCAACAGAGCCAAGTTTCTCTCAATATCATCCAGGTGCCTCTCAATCTGCTCCACTGGAACATGATAAGACTTCACCTGATATAAAACAAAATAACTTAAGTGTCTCAGTGAAAGTACAGATAATTTTAATTTGAAAATTTCGACTTTGGACACTTAAACGTAAAGAAGGTCATCCATTTTTTAGCTGGGAATATAATGAAAGCATATTTGTAGAGCTGTTAATTAATCTTTTAAGAGACTTAATGGAGGGAACTTACAGAGGGTGACCTCATTTCAGTCCTGGAGGCGTTGGTGGGTGACAAATACTTTCCCTTTTTAGCACCTAAGAGGTAGATAAAATAGGATTAGATGGCCCTTTCATGGCAGCTATTCAGAAAAGCATTGTCACATATGACTTCCCCTGATTTATTTTCAGGGGGAAATTACTGCTCATATGAAATCAACAAGATGGCGGTGGACTGGACATGTATGTGAAGCTTTAATGAAGGCTGGAAACCAACCTGGAGGATTACTGTGATTGGCTGGAGTCGTCGTTGGAGACCTAACAGATTCCACAGCTGACCGTCTGGGTGGGGATTTTATAGGCGAGTGAGTCCTGTTTTTGAAATCTAAATTAAAAAGAACAAGATGCTTTAAATGCTGTTTTTCTGTATTTCCCCTAAACAGAAAAAAATATCAGACTTGTTTTTTCTTTAGCACCATTATCATGACTTTAAAAAAAATGTTTGACTTTTGCTCTGGAGACTGTTGTACCGAGTCCTGATTGAAACCAAAAGTTGAAGTTGTTTTACTTACATCACATACGTAACGTGGCCCCATTATGCTTTGGGGGGTTTCCCTTTCGAGTGTTGTATAGGTTTGCATGTAAATAATAGGCAAAGGCTAAAATCCACAAGTTCCCTCTAGAGGGAGTTTCTTTCCTGCCTGAAACACCTCCATTGACATCACTATGTAATACTCCTGCTTCTATTGGCTGACACACAAACACATTGTACGTGATAGGCTAAGGGGCGGGACATCTCTAAGGGGTTGACCAATCACAACAGAGCCAGCCAGCTAACCAATCAGAGCAGACTGGACTCTGGTTTCAGACAGATGGTGAAAAGAGGTGCTGCAGCACAGGCAGTATGAGAGAAATAAAGACCTTTTTGAACATTAAAGCATGGAAACATGTCACAGTAGAGACACTAAATACATATATGAACCTGAAAACAAACATGATTGAGCCCCTTAAACTAACACTAGGTATGGAACCACTCTCATAGTGCATTTTACCGCCCCAGGAGGCAGTCGTTAGCTAAACACATAATTCAACTTCACATAATAAATATTGTATCATACCACAACCTAATTTTAATAATGGGAAATGCCTAGACAAACCAATATATACTATTGTACATCACACAATAGACCTTATTGCCGATATCAAATAGCCCAGTAGACAAAGAGTAAATTCTGAGCGCAAAACCAATACAAACAACATTTCCATTATTAACATGTACAGAAGGAACTCACCAAGGTTTCCAGAACTAAGCTGGGGTTTCTGGGGTGCGGGATCAAACAGAGGGAAGCTGACTGGAGGTAGTGCAGGTAACGGAGCAGAGGGAGGCCTTGTAGGGCTGCTGGGGACGTTAGAGCAAGTGGTGGACAAGAATCCAGGTTTATGCTCAGTAAAGCCTTCAGCTTCAGCATCTCTGTAAGCAAAGAGAAAAGGCAATTTGGATTTAAAGTGTGTTAAAAAAGGCATAATAAGCACAGCTGTTAGATTCAAGACAACTATAGGCTGGACATAAAGAATGAAAATATGGGAAAAGCCTCACCTTTCGTTTTGTTATGAGAAAAGGATGAATGGAGGAATCATCAGCAGGGTTTAGAAATGAGAGAATCTAGTGTTAAGAGTGGGGAAGGTTCAGGCCTGGCACTCCCTGGGGCTTGTTAGGAGGGGGGAGAGAGCTAGCTGCTGCAGTCTGAGCCAGTCAACATTAAGAGAGATGGAAGAAGCTCGACGATTCTGCATTCTGGAGAGTGAATAAGCTCAATGGTCAGGGATGTTTCATGACAAATCTTTCAAGCAGATTTTCTTCCACCTGTGTGACCTACCCATTTCCACTTAGTCATGAGGGAGTAATAAGATGATTGAGGACACTTACTTTGAAGCTAGCTCCATTTTCACAGGTTTGAGCCTCAATTGCCCCCAGACTGGATCTGTTTAAGGAATGAGAATAAACGCATGATAGCAAAAGAAAGCTTGTCAAAACCTCATCTGTCACATGAACACTTGTTAAAGTCATTCCTAATTTCAAAGACATTTTATTTGACATCTGCTTTAGCAATGAAGTGTGATCTCTAAGCAGTTCAAGTTCCTGTTCACAGTAAACAAAAGACTCCCTTGACTCTTCTCCATGTCACACCCACATGAACAGCTCCTAATGAGCGCAGTTACCGGTTTCATTATCTAGTCTCTCACCACAATGATCCTCACCTGCCCATCTGTATTAAAAAGACAAATAATGTTATAATCTGTGAATCAGAGAAAAGGATAATAAACTATGTTAAATCTAACAAGAGGTGTTCCTGTTTTCCAAAACAAGTTGGAATAATGTCCATGGTCCATATTAACAGGCAACATAATTAGGTTCCATGAAAGGGAGACTTCTCTAAAAGATTTGACAACTATTTATATTAAAAATCAACAGTAATTGTCTTTCTGTCTGAAAAGCTACTTCTGTCAGGATGCTGCACCCATGCATGCACATCCATCCAAAGAGAGTGACAGTTCAACTATGAAAGTTCATTAAAAGTGTGAGACAGAAATTAAAATGTCAGCACCCAGCATTGAGCCACCATCATGCTAAATTCACTGCCTGTATAAATAGGGCAAAGACGACAAAAGGGCTTTGTTTTCTATGAATGCGAGACAGACAGGGAGAATGAAGGTGGGGGTGGGGGTGAATATTGGCTGGATGTCAAATAATGGATCAGAACAAGTGAAATGAATTGAGTTGTGCTTGCCTTTGGCGGTTGTGTGTACAGTCGTTGGCCTCGTGTTGTCTTTGTTGATGGCCTTCAAACATGGCGGTTCCTTTTTGTTTGTCTGGCTGGTGGCGGGCTGTCCTGCCCGGTTTCCTGCTGGGTCTTGGCTACATTTATCTTTTCTCAAAGCGGGGCCGTCAGCCGGACTTGGCTCCTCTCCAAACCTGCAGAGAAGGGGGAAGCCCTCACTGTCATTCTTTGTAACAGAAGTTGTGAAGAAACCATACAGACAGTGGGAAAGACTAGAAAAGTCCAAATAAGGCTGTCAGGATATCAGATTTTCAGTACATAATTATTGGTGGTAAAATAAGTCATGATTCGAACTTAGGGTAAACATTTCATGTCAGTATCATTGAACTTTTTGTATTTTCTGTTGATAATATAGAGGACTAAGCTTTCATTTGTGTGTGTTTTGTCTCTTTTTTGGCAAATGAATTGAAAAATAGTGTAGGGAGACAGTTTGTAACCATACATCTACAATGTATAGTGTTCAAAGTGAACAGTTACACTAATGGGTTTTAAAAAACAACAACCAGATGAATCCACAAGGACAGGATTATTACCTTATGTGTATTGTTAACATGATATCTATATTTCTTTTTGAATATGGAGATGGGTAAGCGTCAATACCGGTACATCTCAACACAAATTATTCCAAAGGAGAATATACTCATAAAGCATATGGATTGCAATTCTCACCTTCTCGTGGCTGATCGGATGGTAAAGGGTCGTTTGTTGTTGTTGTTGCAGTTCTCCTCTGCCAACTTCTTTCCAATGTTTGTCCTGGCTGTGTTATTTTCATCATCATGTCTTCCTGAGACACTTGAAGGGTCTGTCTGCTTCTTGTTCCCTGCTGAGGCCTCTGTGAGTGGCGCTGCCGCCTGAAAGAACCTCTGCCGGGCCGTCTGCGTCCGATGGGCGGAGGCCGTCCAGGACTGGGAGGGCGGAGCCGGACTGACTACCGGCTTCAGGAGGATATTCAGTGGAGCTGACAGCACAGAAGAGGGGCGTGGTGCAGGCTGGGTCTGACTGGCACTGTTTACCCACCCTGCTGAACCACTGGGTCTGTTTTTGATCCCAAGCTCAGAGGAGGGCGGTTTGCAACTGTTCTGGTGGGCGTTGCAGATGAAAGTGTCTGGATTCTTCCCGGGTTTGTACCCTCCTGCATGAAGCACGCTCGAGCATTCACCGCATCTAATAGAAGTTTGAAATAACACAAAACATTAACACCATGAACAGCACATGACAGGAAAGCATCAATGAATACAGACTATAGTCTTACTTGAAACAGCTTCTGTGATAGAGCTTGCCATCCACAAAGTGCCTCTGAACCAGATGGACATGGCACTTGCACGCAACACATTTGCTAGTGAGAGTCCCATTTTTGTTAGCGTTCTCTGCCAGAACTGGCTTCTGTGAAAGAAGGAAACAAATTGAGGTTATGCTTTATTCCAAAAGGTATTATTACACTGACAATAAACCTCATTGTTCCTATGTATATCATCTAGGAAGTAATGGTTAAGACAACAAAGATGTCCGTCACTTCAAAATCTTTATTTGGACACTGACCTGAACAGCAGCTCTGGCCACCTTGGGGGAGGTCTGAGCCGTGGAAGGTAAACATTTCTCAGTGGCGGTTTTAGACACAAAGGTTTTGGAAACCAGTGGCAGATTCTTCTTCTCTGATGGCTCCTCCTTGGAGCCCTCTGCTGGCCTTTTTACACCTCCCACTGAGCAGAAATAAAACACCACCAGTGTCACTCATCACAATGAAGCACAGGAGAGAAACAATATACTCAAGCCTAACAAAATGTAAGAAAAGTCCTGATTTAAAGAAAATATGCATTGTCAGGACATGTAAGGCAGTTATGTCTCACTTGCAGGCCGTCCTTTGAAGTAGTTGTAGTACTGGGAGACGTAGGTGAGAATGCTCAGCCTGTCTGGGATCCTCAGAGCCACCATGTCCTCAGCATCTAACAAAGCAGGAATCCCCAACTTCTCTTCTGCAATCTGAAAAGCCTTAACAGAAAAATACAAAGTTTAACAAAGAGCCCTCAACTCCTGCCAAGATAAATGTTATGTATGATGCACTGTTTTCCATATGAAACACAATATTCACTGGGCTCAGCAATACAATTACAGCATGTGTAAAAATGTCAGACAATACAATCTACTTTAAATAGACTGGCAGTACTCAGCCCAGAGAGGTCTGCAAAGGGCTGCATAATGAATAGCGAACTTCCTGTGAGCTTGTAGGGATAAGAAAGGGGATGGAGGGAGCAGGATACCGGGCGGTGTTTGGGATCAGCCTGGACACGCTCATTACATTTAGAGCAAAGCCTGACTGAATACCAAGTCTGCTAATATAAAAGACGAGCACAAAAGATAAAGAATGTGAGGCTGCTGCTTTTCCTACAAACACACAGACGGTTCCTACACTCGTAAAATAACCACCTGTTAGAAACATGACACTATAGTCATGAAATATAGACGAGTGTGAGTAACATTCACAGTGTCCTGTTTCGGCACACCTTCAACAGCTCATAACTAAAAACCTGATCAAACACAATAACATGTTCACATCCTGTAAATGTTCTTCTTCATGGCTAACATTCAACAATAACAATGGCTTCAAGGGAAATGTCATCATATAGATCGAGTGGCAGAGGATAGGGAGCCTCATTCAAAATGAATAAACTGGAGAGCCTCTCCCCTGAGCTCAGGTTTTCTGCTGACACTGCAAGGATCATCCAAGACAACAAAGAAGTGCAAACTGTGGCACTGCAGGGCCTTGAACCCTCCAGAGGAAGCTGGTAAAATGGAAGAAGGCTGAATTATGAAGGGGTCCGTCCCAGCGGTGCTGCTCGGGTCATGTTGGGGTTAACAAAATAAATGAGGTCAAGTGGACAGAGGCAGAGTAAAGATTCAGAAAGTTGTACAGGGGTCTGAAAGTGATAGAAATGTACATTCCAACATGCAGCTTCTGCTTAAAGTGCTCTGCTGTAATGTTGAACCAGCTAAATATTTAAACGTCTGCTGCATGAATGCCAAGTGGAGAACAAACACGGTGAGTGTCTCTGCATGGGCCATGAGGGGTTAATGAAGTGGATGTGCTACATCAGATTTTGCAGCTTGAGTTTGAACTTTGTTGCACTCAATGTGACAAAGGTTTAACAACTTGACATCTTACCAGTCTGTTGTTCTCAAGCACATCCTCCTCTTTGAGTGAGTCATAGTCTCTGGAAGACAGAAATAAAATAGACAAATAAATTAGACATGCTGTTGAAAATAATCGAATTCAACTTGAAGGGTTTCAGAAAGATGTGTGGAAAAAGTACTTTAAAATGTTAAAGACATGACCGTATCTCTTCTTTTTTTAATTTTACACATGATTGGTCACTTTAGGAATAACATTGAAAACAGCAGGAGGACATAAACCAACGATAGGATGACTTAAATTATAATCACAATTTCTAAATTAAAATTCACTTTTAGGTCAGTTCCATAAAGAAATAGAAAACCCTTGTAGAAAACACTACAATAAATAAAACATTTCCCCAGGCTTCCCCAGACCCAACAAAAGTAGCCTACTCAGCCAAACCCCGGCCGAATTTCACCCACTTTTTCGAGATGAAATACTCACATCAGGTCGGGTCTGTACTTGTGTATAAGCGCGCAGAAAGCCATTCCGTTCTTGAAGGAGGTCGTCATGTTGGTGATGGCCACATCTCGGTAACCATCACACTGCAGTTTACACCACTGCTCCAGAGCCTTGATGGCAGCCATGCTCCCAGCGACACACTGCTCTCTCGGTACAAAGTGTGCAACAGGCGGAGGCTCAGTGTGGAGGAGTCGGAGGAAAGAGAGGTAAAAACAAATGTCTGTGTTCAGGCTTTGACCGTGAAGTGCGGCGCTGCAGCTGCGTCCTGTTTCCTACTACACCTAAATGACAGCCAGCGGGACGAGCTGCTCACTGTGTCGGCGCTCATTACGCTAATTGACCCCGAATGCTGATTCCACACTAACAACAGTGGAGCACAGCTCACACAGAGAGGTAAATAGCAGCACTGGTGTTCATAATTCATGCACTTTTTTGCAGGCTGTAGGCTATTGACCCTGAATTAGTCAAAATAAAACTGTTATTTTTTTTTAAAAAACACTACCCATTTTTACAGAGGACAATTAGAGGTGTTGCACATTGTTTTGCAGTGTTTTCAGTGGTCATACAAATGGATACCAAATGTGCCTATCTTGAACACATTTTTTATTATTCTGCATTTAGTTCCAGTGTACAACCTACAATTCCAGCCAAAGCTAGGGGACAAATAAAGGCTCATTCATGGATGCCACTTTAAATGTTTAGGACTAAACCCTTAAAGGTGGGGTGGTAAGTTTGAGAAACCGGCTCGAGATACACTTTTTGTTATATTCCATGGAATGCTCTTAACATCCCGATAGCAATGAATATCTTAAGTGCTTTGACAAAAAATCCATACAAAAATGTCATCTGTGGAAGCCGTAGTGCTGTAAAAAGCACGACCAATCATTTGAGCCGGCCCGGCTAAAATAACTGGATGGCCTACCTGCCTGTCAGCCTTCCATCTGTGCACAAACTTATCTCGTGCCCTCATTGGTCATGTGCGCGTTCGTGTGTGTTGGAGGAGGGGCTCTTTAAGGAAGTAGCAGATTTCTTCCGGCTGTGTATTTTCAAATTCTAGCGCACTCGAGCTGGTTTCTCCAAAATGACCTACCCCACCTTTAAATGTTGGGTTTAGTCAAACATAAAAACAGATCTAAATCGTTTATAGCTTCTGGCAGTTAACTCCTCTCAGCTAAGAAAGGCATTTGGAGTTTTATCTATTATATTTATTGATGTATTATGATTTGTAATTGATTAAATGCATAGGGAAGTATCCCCATGTTAAGAGTTTGATTGATGGGCCCACATGTATTGTCATAAGACATAGTGGTTGGACTTAGTATAAAGCTGACTAATGAGTCCCTGGGCTTTTTGAAACAGGATGTTGCTGAGTTGTTTTTATAAGGGCACTAGTGTTCTAAGGTTTATAAGGTCTTTTGGAATCTCATCTTAGTACAAGTAATATTCTTTTAATTGAATGCTTCCTAAAACTCATCATTGTCCCAGTAAAGGAGGAAAATGCTGCAGCATTTCTGAAGTAATTAAACAGCAGACTTGTTATCTCAGGCAGCATATCAGGGTCAGTGTGCGGTATGAGGACTAGGAACAGAAGCTATGACATACATTTCCCCCCCTCAGTCATCCTTGTGTGGGGCCTAATTGGGGACTAATTGAGGCCAACTATTGTCATAAAAGGACTCTGCCCTAATTAGCCCTTATTATGGTGTCCCACCATTTTTTAAGGGAAAACTTGTAACATGATTTCTCAGTAACTTCCATGAAGTATAGTTATCATGAAGAATTATCCTCTAAAGTGTTTTTACAGAATTTTGGCGGAAAGTTTTAAGTCGTTCTACCTAACCATGGTATAAAACCACTTGTATACTATCTCTAAGTGCTTTTCTGAGCCATTTTGAAAAGCAGTTACATATTCGACCCTGCTCATTAGTGAGTTGAACTTGAGTCTTTGAAATGTGAGCGACCCACACTGACCTCGTTCACTGCAACACATGAATTGTTTATTTGTTCAAAAAACTATGCAGAGTCACATACCTCTAAAAGTTTCATAAAGGTAAACACAACAAATAAGATATGCATTAGTTAGATTTTAAATAAATTGTCTCACCTCTTCTATCCTGTCTGAGGACATCTTCATGCCCATTAGGGGGCAGCATTACAGCACCGTGAGAGAACTGTCTCACAACCTGTGTTCAAATGCATTAACAATGCATGAAACACAGGAAAATACTCTGTAGGACTTTAACTAGAGCTATACCAGGAGAATTGTTTTACAATGTGTGCATTCAGTACACACAGTCAATAAATAGGACCGTTTTAACATCAATGTATTGCATCTAAAACTATTCTATTCACTTGTTGAACTTGTTAATATAAAAAACGCTATCAGAAGATCAAAGATACAAAACAGTTTGAAGGAAATTGAAACTCTTGTGTATTACAAGTTTTAAAACCATGATCATCTCATCATCATCATGTGTTATGTTCTAACTAAGTAAAGTAAGGAGCTATGAAATACTTTACCACTCCCTTTTTTATTAGTTTAATATGTTTTCACTAATCATTTCCTTTCATATCCCTCCATAAAATGTGGTCTTCAGTTTTAAGATACTTAAAAAGGTTTTTGTAATCAGAAATTAACACGTTTTAGAAGTGTAGTTTATTGCACCATAACCAGATTGAGGAAGTTGCAAAAACCGAACATTTTGTGATTTTACCATTCACAACAGCTTTGTGTAATTATGATTTCACACTGATATAGTATTTTGTGCATGTTTTGATCTGAATCTTTTTTAAAGTCTTTATGAATCTGTCACTTTCAATCTAAACAAAGCAAAAACAATATATTTTGATTTTTAAGCATAGAGTTCAACAATACAATTATTCTTCATTGGACTCACACATTATTTCATTTCTCAGTTATTTCCATTGTTTCCTTTGAGGACGTGTGGCTGCTTGCAGACATCCTGCGTGTCTGTGAAGGAAACCCGAGAGGTCAGGGATGAGAAGCTATTAGTGAAATCATTTAGAAATGATTTGACTGACTCAGATTTCAGCTGTGCCTCAACAGGCTGATGGTAAGATGGCAACATTTGTCATTTGTCACTGTAAGCTCTTCAATAATGACCTGTGTGGCATTCATTCAAAAGGTGACAACCGCAGTCACATTAATGAAATGTTAGAAAGTGCGTAGAGAAACGGCACTTGCATGTGAGAAAACATGTTCTTAAAGTAGTTATACAGAGAGTTTTTACAGTTTTACTACTTAACCTTCAGAATGAATGACTTTAAAAGTGTTACAGGAAATGTAAAAAGATGAAATAGTGCAGAAACGTACTTATAATTTGAAAGAAAATCATTAACATATAACATTTTATACTAAGGTTAATAGTTAATAGTGCTCCTCACCTAAATAGTTTACAAAGTAAGTTCCTGCGTATTAAGTGTCTATGCTGTTTTGTATCATTATGATCTGTACAAACAGGAAGAAGGAAAACTATGAATCACTGTGCATGGCATCATCTTCCTGTGTTTGGGACTGTGTGTCGCCTGCTGACATGTTTACAGAGCTGTGGATCTCGGCCTCGTGCTCTCTGGCTTTGGCCCTCAGCTTGGCGATGCTGCAGGAGCGGAGCTCGTCTGAGCTCGGCCCCTCCGGCCTCTCCCACTTCCCCGACCTCGGGGTCGCAGGCTGCAGGCGAGCGCTCAGCGCTGCACTCGCAGCTTTTGTCCATGGATAGTTCTCTCCTTCCTGTCGTCTCTCCCAGGTTTCGTCGTCACAACTCTCCGTCTGCTGCTTCAAACTCCTGCTGGCTTTCTCACACATTTCATCACTGTCTCTTTTTACAAAAGGCCCTGCGAGCTGGCCCTGGAGTTTCAGCTGCCGCCTCATCTTGGCACGGCGGTTTTGAAACCAAACCTGGAGACAAATGTAAAAATACTTAATAGAAGTAATAGGGAGATAGAAATGTAAAAACTGTTTGTGTTGCAGTGTTTAAAATCTGGACAAAAACATTTTGGATAATGTGTCAGCCTCTAAGTTCAAATTCAAGTTTGACCCTACTTCATGTTAGGATGTTATCCTAATTTTATATAAATTGATTTAAAGTGAATTGACTTTTAGTTTAGTTTGCCGTAACTATCCCTCCATCAGTAACTGCCGTGAAGACAAATCCTGTCCGATGCAATTCCAGTGTAAATTAAAAACACAAACTTTTGAAACTTGATTTGCTTACTGCTAAGCCTGAAGTTTCAGCTGCAATGTTGAATGTACAGAAAGTTTGAACCCAATATATTACAGTGTAGCTGTGTTAGGAACACATCATATGCAGCCAGTAGCTCAGGTTGTATTGAAATTACTGTTTCAATACAAATATAGGATTTTAGGAAGTAAGACTTAAAAAATGTGATTCTATCATCTAAACTACTGCTAAAACGCATTGATATTAGTAAATATTAGTTCACTAGAGAAACTTGTATTCATTCAACCTTCCTTTGGAATAGAAAATACACTGAGGTAGAGCCTTCAGTTACAATATAGGTGAGTTAAAAACAAATACATATGAAATTATTTGAATATTGTTTGTCACTACACAGAACTTGGTACTGCTGGACTGACAACATAGTCTGCAGGGCGTAAAAGATTCCTTTGCAAATATAAAGGAATAACAGTTGACTCAGTTCAGTGATCCAGTTACCTGCACTCTGGCCTCGATGAGGTCCAGTCTGAGGGCCAGGGCCTCCCTCATGAAGATGTCGGGGTAGTGGGTGGTCTCGAAGGCCTTCTCCAGCTCCTCCAGCTGCCAGCTGCTGTAGTTGGCCCGTGCACGCCGCTGCTTCACTGGCCTCTGTTCATCTGGAAAACACAGCGCGAGCACCAATTACACAATCGCCAACGGGTGACAAGGAACTAATGGCTCTAGATTGGATAATTAGCACAGCGATCATTAGGCCCGCTTTAACACTGCTTGATAATTGATTGTTAGTTACGAGCTGTTAGCCAATCTTTTGTAAACATTTACACTGCAATCAGATGGTGCTCACTGACTGTCTTAGAGACTGTAGACATGCTGTGCCAGTGTGGCTGCACGTGTCCAGCAGCATCAGCCTGCTTTATGGCCACACTTTGAACTCACCTATGCCCTCTGTCAGCGGCCCTATCCCGACCGCCTGAGTGGCCAGGAGGAAAGCTTCCTTGCATGGATCTGGCTGCAGATAATTCCTCAAGGATTCGTAGCTGATGAAGGGACCCGGGATCAGAAACTGATGTGGAGAGCCCAGCCTGGTTGGGAATGCAGGGAAGAAATGAGCTGCAGGTGAATGGAACAATGCAGGCAGGAGAGATACCAGTTGTCCTGGGCCAAACATGTCCATGATGTTAAGAGTCCAATATTAAGTCCAATGTTAAGGGACAAGTTTAATCCTACAATGGCGATGACAAGTTGCTGAAATGCATCCCAACGTCCATGAAGAAGAAGAGAAAATGATTGTCTGCTGGTTGTTAAAGCTGCAGCATGTGTCTGAGGGGCAGGTATAAGGTGTTGCCAGAAGAGTAAAGGTAACACTTGAGTAGTGGAGGTGGTCTCACCTGTGCTACTCTTCCAAAACCTCCCCCTCGCCTCTCCCAGTCACATGACCTCCAAACAGAGAGCAGGGTTTGGTCTATAGGACGAA
The DNA here is from genome assembly GCF_902827175.1 of Gymnodraco acuticeps. NCBI lineage: Eukaryota > Metazoa > Chordata > Actinopteri > Perciformes > Bathydraconidae > Gymnodraco > Gymnodraco acuticeps. Next base: position 11,512,922 of record NW_022990238.1, on the reverse strand, counting down.
AATCCAACCTGTGATTCAGCTCTCAGTGCATTATCAGTACTACTGCATCCGTGTTTGACGCATTAGTCATTTATTTCCCAACAATCTGTTTTCTTAAATTAACTGATAGCGCATGGTTCCCCTGAAATGGTGCCCTTTGTCTACTCTACAAGGTAAAAGTTGCAACATCAGTGGTGATGGACAGGAGCTCAGTGTGTATGGAAACTCAGCTGTGAAAACGTGTCAACACATTTTGACACGTTCGCCTTAAAGATTTGCACAACTCTTTCCTAAACGTTTTTACAGTCATCAAATATATTAAAAACAAATCCTAAAAAAGGAGACAAGTTGTTCAGACCTGTGGGATGAAATCAAGCAGGACGCAGCAGACTCTGAGCAGCTGTTTCTTGGATTAACTTGACAAAACAATCAAAGCTGAAGGCTGCATGTTTATTAAGCCCTCTTTGTACATTTTTGTTTACTCTGTTGGTAGTTATTTTATTCTTGTGTAAAGTGTAATTGTTTGTTGAGCATCTGACAGGCTGTGAAAATCACACTACCTACACTTTTATACAATATGAAATGAGGTCTTTAAAAACACCTGTAGAATAACAAACAACTGAATTGTTGTGTTTTATTTCTATGGTAATATTACATTTGCATTTAGTAGACCTTTGATCCTGATAAGACTTGCTACCATTATACATTCACATTTGACTTGATGTATGGATGCTATGGAAGTCATCAGGTACGCAATCTTCGATTAGGAAAATAATAGCAATTTGAGAAATGGGTTAAAAACTATTGTAATACTTCATCAAAACTCTCACTCAAAGACTATACTGATCATTTACAGCAGGGGTGTCCAAACTTTTTTCACCGAGGGCCACATACAGAAAAATATACGCCACTCATAAAGGTGAGGTATATCGTCTCATCAGTTAAGTTATAAGTTAGCAACATGTAGGTAAATTAGGCTCGATACATGAATATGCTTTAAGAAAAAAAACGCCTACATCACAGCTCTCTATAGGGTTTCATTTATCTTGTTGGCAACTCATCCCTTAAAAACAGAAGTCTCAGAGTGATTATAATAAGATGACATAGGGTCTATTTCAAGCTTGTTATGTAAATAAGTTATTAGGCTTTTTTGTATCAACTAAGATTTGTTAGAAAATGTTATCAACATGAATTGACTGAATTTATTTTAAAAGTGGGCTTATTAACACATGAATACTACTGTGTAATATATTTGTACATATATATTTAAGAAGTACAATATAAGAAAAGCACAATTTTCATTTTTTGGGCCATATTTCATCATACTTTTTGAATTAGCTGAGGGCCAATTCAAAATGGCCAGCGGGCCGCATTTGGCCCCCGGGCCGTAGTTTGGATACCCCTGATTTACAGTAACATACATCAAATACTGTGTTGGATTATGGGCAAACTCACGAAAAAAGGCAAAATAATTGTGAAGTATTATAATGATCCAACCAGACCATCTTATCATATCATATAAAAATCAGGTTAGACCAAAAGCAAGAAGCCTTCCTGACGGTACCCATGGGTTGTTGTCAGTAATTGAGCATGTATCAATATGGTGGAAAGGATATTTGTGAATACGTGAACAAATTGTGTGACAAAATACGGAGGTCAATTTACGGAATAAATGTAACACTGAATTAAAAATCTAAATTGTAAAAAGTGTACATTTGAGATAATGTACACTTTTTTCCTATAGCCTATTTTTTTACACGAGGAAACCATTTCACTTAGGGTAGAAATAGTCATTATGGCAATTGTAGATAATTACAAATGTGACAGTGATTTTGCTGTTGCTATCATAAAACAACATTTGTCAAGGTATTGCATGGAAGCTAGTATCGTGACAACAATAATTCTTACCATCGACAGTAGTCAAAGTGTTACCAAACATTTAAGGGATTTTTCCATCTCGGATCAAAGCAAACACATCACCACATTAATAGCGGAGATAGGAAGATTATTAACACTTCTTTTCTATGAGCAAGGCAGCTGTAGCTTAGTGTTGACGGATCTCTGATGAGACGATCGCCTGCACTGACTGTGTGAATTAAACACAGGTGTGTCAATTAATCCGACGATACATATCACCTAACAACACATCTCGCTAACTGCTCATCGTGGAGCTGTCAGTGTTGTCAGCGCTGAGCAGGCAGGCTGAGGGCTTTGATCAGGACGTATGCAGCCTGGTGAGTCAGGGGATGGTCATTCCTCTGCAACTCACCTGTGGCCCTTTCATCTGCACCTGCTCAAACACTGAATTAATGCCTTAGTGGAGCCAGTGAAGAGTGCAGGGTTTGGATTTCTGTTAAACTCATGTTGGGACGGAAATAATAGATTTAATTTAAATAAACTTCATTCACATCATGGGAATCTTCCATGTGTTATCCCAAGTGACCAACAAACGATTTTCAGCATCTCTTCATAATGGTGCCATATCTTCTCTTTATGCAAGGGGGGGGAATACCTACCTCCAAGATTTTAAAGGACAAAAAGCGTTATAAATGCGTTACAACCCGTTTACATGTTAAGGAAACAAAAGCCTTAATAGTAGGAACTTTAAGAATCCTGCACCACAGTGGATTTAAACTGTGGATTTTTTTAGCTAAATTATCTTTATATAAGGTTGCCACGTCCTGTCTACAGAAATACACTAACATATACATTACTGAAAACAGTTACAAAAGTTAAGGCGTGGCAAAAAAGCCTAAAGAAATCTTAGAATTACCCTAAAAACTGAGAAATATATATATTTTTTATTTATAAATGTGTAATATACTGTTGGCATGTAGCCTACTATAGGCTTTTAAGGAGGAGATAAAGCCTTAATAATAAGAACTGTTTCCTGCTTTTTTTCACATAAGGATGATTTGCAAACTCTCTCTAAAAAGTGTTTTAACCTAATATCGGCAGGAGGTGGTGATTATGCATTATTTTAATCTGGTCTTGTTTTGGAAAAATAGCAACTTTTTGCACTAAAACGCACCCAAAATGTTTCTTCACTACTAACTATGTAGTGTGTCTGTTCAGGATGAAGGTAGCAGACAGACAGGGATTGGAAGAAATTATTTCCTGGGTTTGCAAGTTCTGCGGGGAGAAGCAAAATAGATTTAGAGTGTCTAGTTTGAGCTGCGACTAAACAAACACTGTGTGTGGTGCGCCTGACGACTGAATAGCCATCTCCGTTTGTCCCTGGCACACAGGTAGTTACAGGGATTTATTTTCTGTCTGAAAGTAGACCCCTACTCCCTACCCCCAAAACTTCTGTGTTTGTCTGTGCCTGGGTCCTTTAATGCCCATTGATCCAGATAATCAGGGACAAGATTGTTGAAAAACCGGTGGGGGAGGTTCTGACAGTAGATGCTCAAAAGAGCTGCTTGTGGATAATTGGAGGAGGCATTAAGACAACAATAGTAATGGCTAGTGCCAGGTCTTATTGGATTCTCAGGTATCTCCAGCTCCCCGGATGACATGCAACACTGGAGATCCTCAGCTGAAATGCCAATCATTGTATCATTAGCAGACCTTCAGCTGCAGGGACATTATCTATGGGTTTAGAGAGCCACCAATGGGACGCTCTTCAGATGGCTTTAGTTTCAGATGGACCTGTTTGAGCATGCATTCCTTCATGCAGGTTTAAGGACAGGGACATCTGAAATCCTCCTCAAATATGTGTTTTGGGATCTGAGATCATTTAATGATTCTCAAATTTGGAAACACCTGAAATTCCAGGTCAGAGAAAGTCATACATTGGATATTAGAAGGCAATTGCAGATGTATCTCCTGAAGAGGCAACGTTGCTCTGTGCTAAACACGAGGATTGCGAAGTGGAAACTCAATCCTCCTCCTAAATTAGCCATACCTTTGTGGACTTTGTTGCATAAAAGGACTTTCAATGAGTTAACATTTGAATTCAATGATACCGGCTACCTTTCATTGTCAGACATGGCTGTAGTGGATTCACTTTCACTCTGCCCTCAGTGTGATGAGATACAATCCGACCTAATGGAGATTGTGAACACTGCACAGTATTATGCTTTCTCATCCACTACAAATGCACTTGAGCTCATAAAGCAAGAGTTTTTGCCAAATGTCACGCCAAGATGGATGATTATCGTTTGTCACGGGAATATATCTATCTGGTGTAATTTGCAGGCTGGAACAGCAATGAGCAAAGATAAGATCAATATTTAATGAAAGTGTAAGTGAAGCTTAAGGGTTGTCACTTATGCCTCTGCTGTTAATGACATGTCACATTATCATACTTATCAGATTGGGTCAATCTTAACTGCAATTACGGAGCCTCATTTATTTTTAATTCGTCAAATGTCGAATCATTTCAGTCGTCCACTTCTATGCAAGCACACCGAGAATTCATCTGACTGCGTGCTTATGTATTTTAGTGTCTGCACAAACTTCAAACTAAAATCTATTAATGGGAGCGTGGATGGGTATAATTCAATCAACACACCTAAAATGTGTTTGTAACTTGGAAGATAGTGTGTGTCATGGCTGAGGAAGCCCCTATGCTCGGTGCCTCACTCTCCCTGGTAATAGTATCCCACAGTGGGCATGCTGATTGTTTTAGTCCTGGATCACCGACCATGGGACAAACCTGAGAGCCCAGCCTGCTTTTCATGTCAAAACCTTCAAGGGAAAGCGGCCACAATCCAAGAGCAATCACACTTGAGACATCAAAGTACCACGGAGAAGAGAGGCGAGAGATGGTCCACATTTTTTCCACGCAAGCCAAGCGCAACTCATGCGTGGAGGAAGAGGAGATGATCTAAGGCGAGGGTGCCATTGAGAGGAAGACGGAGAGCAGACAGATGTGCAGGGGCAGGTAGCGGCACATCGGGGCCCCTCCTGCAGCTGAGAGACACCGAGAAGCCTCCGCCGGTCGCATTCCTGCTCGCTGCTCATTCACTGGCCACTTTCACACGGGCATGAGCTCTGACAACCGTGGGCCTGCACTTTGAAACAATATCTCACAATCTAACATTCTCATGGTTAGTGCTGGAAGAAGTATTCAAATCCTGTAGTCAAGTACAACGAATACAGCAAATTAAAATCAACTGAAAGTACAACGTTTTATGTAAAAATTAGGAAAATAGGTATCAATTGTTATGCCTAAAGAATTAAAAGTGTCTTATGAGGAACAATTTCACTTCCGAGAGAGATACTAATGTATAAATCTGAATTGTACTGTGTTAGTTTGTCAAGATGGAGCTAATTTGACATCATTATATACAGTTTGGTTGTTTAATACAATGGTTGCCAACCTAGGGGTCATGTTTCCTGCAAAGAATCACAAGCTAAACTTTAGGGGTCTTAAGAAGAGTTCATGGGAACGCAGAGACGAACCATAAAGTTCTGCTAAAGAAATATGTATTATTATGTTTGGCTTATGAAATATTAAATTAGGTTAAAATAGTTTTGGTTCTTGAACAATTATCTCAATACATTTCAGAGAAGAAATCCTTTTATTTGATAGAAATGTGCAGATTGTGATAGAAAACATTGGAATTACACAGGTTGTGTTTATGAGATTATAGCATTTGCCTTTATATTAATCTTTGTTTGTTAAATCTTCTAAAAAGAAACCACAGAGGTAAACATGTTTAGTGGAATAAAAATAGAAAATGTCCATCTCCAAGTGGCATAAAAAAAAAAGTAAAGTACAAATACCTCAAACTGTACTTGAGTAAATGTACTCCACTGCCCAGGGTTACATGTACTACATGTGTACTGTGAAGATATTTTATTGATTGAAGCTAAATGTTCATCATTGACAAATGAGCGGTGGCTCTTCACAGCTGCGTCTCAGGGCATCCAGCCTGGTATGATGAATAAAGGCACAGGTTGTTAACTTGTCAGTGGTCCGTCAGACTATTCAGCAACAGGCAGCTACACCGCTCTCCCCCCCCGGCTCTCTTCCTCCCACCACTTCCCCGTTAGCTGTCATTCATCTCTGTTCCGCCTCACTGCTGCCCAGCCAATAGGATGCTGGCGCCGGACCAAGAGACTGGGCTGCTAACACTTGTGTTGTAAGTTGATAGATAACCATAAACAGAGCACTCGGCTAGTTATAAGACACCATACAGGTGCAATTAACACATCACAGAGCCAGCAGAGAGATAAGCAGGCATGAGGCATGATGGTTAAGACATGATTGGGTTTACCAATGAACAAGGTAATTATGGGGTTGGATGTGTGAATGCATATTCATTAAAGGAGACTTAGAGGCATCCTGAGGGTTCAGAAGACACAGGCACATATATAATATATTTTCAATGTATTAGGTTTGAATAATATACAAGACTGTTGCAACAACTCAGCCTATATATATGTTGTTGCCCAATAGATTAAAAGAATGTGGGTTGAGTTTTGTTGTCGGCAGTTTTTGAAAAGAATGAAGAGTACTTTGACCTACATTCTCGGATACTGTGTTACATTTTAAAAGAAAAAGCTGCATTACTTTCTGCCAGCCAGCTGAATGCCTGTTATTTCTGAATGACAGTCTCCAGTGACCCACCAGTGTGGGCATGTCTCACCCCCACTGAGGATCCTTAACCATGCTGTGGATACGTCTTCATGTCCTCTATGTAACAAAACACCAGCAGCAGTCTGACCTGTGAAATGCTCGACCCACATGACGTCTTCAAAGCACACTTTGTTCTGTGTGATTGAACAATTACCGCCATGGTTAATTTGCCATCAATGGGGACGACCACTTTCCTGGTTTACCCGCATGCCTACGCGTTGTTTAGCTTATCCCTTTGACTCCATCAAGAGGTTTGCAGATGAAGTCAGTGGCACCGGGCAAAACAACTCACACTTTCATGGCAAAATGGTTTCCATCACAGCATGTGCATCACTATGTTAATTTGTCTGTTACACGCCAATGAAGAGAATGCGTACCTATAACAGCCGTTTCCAGTTTTATTAGGATCCACAAATGATTGGAAGGAAATGAGAGGCCATAAACGTTGCACCATTTATTTTGTTCCCATTTTCCGTTTAGTTTGAGGTGCTCAAATATTATTCTGAAAGGTAATAATTGGTTCTTGTGAGATTTGTGTGTCTACAACAGTGGTTCCCAAACTTTTTGTGCCCAAGGCACACCAAAGGTCAAGTAAAAATCTCAAGGCACACCTATTGTGCAAAATAGCCCTTATAACACGTGTTATCACTCATATCATGTAAAGTATCTGTAAATGTGCATAATTATTTACTAATGCCAAATAAAATGTGACAAAGACAACTATATTACTCATGAAATATTTCAGAAATTAATTTGAAACTTTATCAAATTAGGCTTCATCAAAGCAGCAACACACTCATTTAAACCAGACAGGTCACAAAATAAAAAATGAGGCAAAGGAAACTCAGCAGAAATTCAGCACAGAGAACTGTCAATGCAAGGAAGCTGCATTGTCCATGGTCCTGAACTACAAATTATAAATGTAACATTTCAGCAATCAGCATTGAAACATGTGCTATTGTAAATATTTTGCCGATTTACCAATTAGTGAGATACATGTGCCTGTCGGGGCACGTATAATTTTGTAATCCTTGGTGGCACTGAGGAGAGGGCCACTCGCAAGTCCTGTTCAACAGAGAGCCGTGACCTCCTGTTGTTCTTCATGTAAATCAGAGTAGAGAACGCCAACTCCAGAGATGGGGTCGTTACTAAAAAAATGTAATATATTACATATTACTTTAAAAAAGTAATATATTACACTACTTCGTTACTATCTACATAAAGTAACTCGTTACTTTACTCGCCGAGCACGTACATGCATGCGTGAGTGGCAATAACTTTCCTTACCAGCAGGCGGCGGTAGTGTGTATTTGTCATTCAAAACAGGCAACAACCGGAAGACAGAGAAGAAGAACAGACTACGTGATATCAACAAACAACAAATAGCTTCACCTTAGCATGTGTTCTTTGCAGGTGTTTGTTGAGGTTTGACGTGGTGTTTACAGCAGTGGATAACAGCTTCTGGCCTGGACACAGTTTGCACCTCACCGTCACATTCGTCTATTCTTCGGACGAACTCAAAATAATGGGCATACCTCCACCCCTCGAAAGTTATCGCTGACTCAACCATGTTTATGCAGCACTGCACGTGGAGATGTGGACGCACAAGTCGCGCAGGTTACGTACATATAAACCTACAAAGTACTGATATAGTACATTCAAAAGTAATTATTTGTGTGTAGTTGTATATTGCAATAATAACGTATGGTTGTCACAAAATCCCACGGCACACCCGGACTTGCCTCACGGCACACCCGGACTTGCCTCACGGCACACCAGTGTGCCGCGGCACACCAGTGTGCCGCGGCACACCAGTGTGCCGCGGCACACCAGTGTGCCGCGGCACACCAGTGTGCCGCGGCACACCAGTGTGCCGCGGCACACCAGTGTGCCGCGGCACACCAGTGTGCCGCGGCACACCAGTGTGCCGCGGCACACCGTTTGGGAACCACTGGTCTACAATTTCAAAATGAAACTTCTTTCCAACTAAATAGTGCTAAAATGTCTTAATTGAAACACTGAACTTGAACAATTTTTATAGCTGAACTATGTAACACTATTCACTTTCTACTGGGTAAAGGGGAATAACAAAAAGAAAGAAACGGGCTTACTCAGAAAGGTATTTTTATTTCAGTTGAAATCATGGTGGCTCACAGATGATGTTCAGGTAACAGAAATAATGAACATGGACATTGTATTCAGGCATTGGCATTTTGGCTGCGTATTCTTAATAGTAAGAAAAGTTACATGAAAAAAACGCGTTCAGTTATGCAAAGTTGCTACTGTAACGCTACAACACTGGATGGGGGACCATGAAATATTGAAATATGTATTGTTAATGAAAAAGAACGACATATGAAGCATGTAGTTATTTGATCATACAACAATGTTGACATTTCATATTCAAACTATTACAAATATCAAGCCGAATATAGTGTGCCATTTTCCAAATAAACATCAAGCTCTGCATCTGGTAATCATTTATGGCTGTTATGTATTAACTGCAACGACTCCCACAGAATGTATGAAAATGCAATAAAAAGTGATGTTTTTAAAATAATATGTATTATTTTACTGCAAGATTAATTTAATTATTTAGGAGATACTATGTTTTCTTTAACTGATTGTAGAATAAGATCACCTTGTAATATTCCAATCCTAGTTATCTTTTATATTAATTGGTAAATATATCATTAGTTAAAAATAAGTTGCATTTTACAAGATGTTTGAATTATTACATTTTCAGCTTTAGAGGGAGTTTTAATGCATTCTTTGAAGTCACTACATTCAAGTCATGAAATGAATTACTTCTAATTTAGATTATTAGAAGTTATTATGATAACTGTTAGCTACCAGATCACTGATTGGTCCTTGAATCTGTACCAATGAAGAGCCACAGACTTTATACATCTGCCATGACCTAATTTGACCAATGTTTGAACTAAAGACATTCAAATAAATCCAGCTCTGGAATGTAGAAATTTGAACATGGTGTGTTGTAGTTGTGTGCTTTTGGTTGTTAGGTTGTTGATTCCATGTGAAGGACCTTCATTGACTCTGCGATCATGGAACTGGTGTCGATCTGCCCGTAGATCCCCACTAAAAATGCCTTGTGGAGCAAAATGTCTGCGTGTTCTGTGAAGAAAGAAAAACATGTGCAGGCGTGACTGACAGCGACTTTGGGTGCATGCTGTGTGTAAACACTTTGTTCTACTAAGAACTATGTGGTCATGTGACCATATTTTATTTATAGTATGCTCTTACCCTGACAGAGGAGGACATATTCTGGAAGATTCCTGAGGGCCGTCTGCACCACGTCGAATTTACCGCTGCCCATACAGTACATGAAGGTTGGCAGGAAGTCTGTTGCCAGGCTGCAGCAGAGAAACATGCATTATTACAGAGTGAAAAGTAAATAGTAACAGACAAAAGTATGGTGACAGATGGAATAAAGATCGAGTGATTGTCAAACAGCTCGCCATGCACCATGATTTTAACATTTCCCTACATTCCCTCGTTGAAACATTTTTTATTGGTGCATCGGGCAATGCAACAAAGTGAAGTAGAGGCGATACAATATCACATTAATAGATGGAATATAGACAAAATGAGACAACCCGAAACAAAAGATAAAGACAGAAAAAGACTGTTCTACACGTTCCCTCTTGGAAGCATGTTCTCTGTATACATTGTCCTGAAGTGCTGCAAACCTACCAGGGATTGTTCTGGATGCAGCGCAGGGCCAGACTGAAGGCCAGGTTCCGACACAAATCCTCCGAGGACGTCATGAGCCTCTGCAGATCGTTCTGCAAACACAAGGTGGGGAAGGATGAGTTACAAACTGACAGGTTTACCCCTTGACCTTTTTTTGTGTTCATGTTGTTCATGACTCACGATGAAGTACTGGATGATCTCTGGGCTCCTCCTCGACTTCTCATCCACCTCTGTCAACACTTCCAGCACATCTATAGCAGTGGCGTAAAGAGATTGTGTATTACTCATTATGATACAGGATTTATACATGGTGAATTGCTGCAGCAGTATGTTTGTTACCCTCCACTGCCCCTCCTCTCGACATCTTCTTCAAGTACATCGTCATGTCAGCCGCACTCAGAGACACAGAGGCAGAGATGTTGACCAGGGGCAGGGAACCAGTGGACACGTCGTCTGGTGGAGAGCAAAAGCAATTATTGAACAGAATTGAAGTTTACAAGAAAAGGCAAAGCGGCGGATCTTAAGACTTCATTTGTGCACGCAATGCATGAATATGGGCTTCCAGGATCCTCAAAGCTGAAGACATTTTCTAATTGTTCGAACAGATTGGCCGTAAAGTACGTTTTCTTTGGCATATGGATCTACTATTTTGGTATATAGCAGTCCCATGTGCCTTAAACATAGTATTGCAAAGAAAATGACTGTTTCTCAGAAACTACAAGGAGCATAATCAAGTATTCTGTTTTATGAAATCATAACAAGTTGAATAAGGAAAATGTAAAACGTTTTTTTAATATAATATACATTAAATCATTTATTTAATGATTTTAGTTTAATATTTAATGTATAGTTTATATATTGTGTTATTTTTGATGTGATCTAAAAATCTCAAAGTTCGACTGTTAGACACTAGCTCATAGTACGCCGTACCAGATTTCAAGGCCTTCGACATCAGAACAAATATGGCTTTTTTGCCTTATCATAACACATATGGTCTTTGGGCACAAAAGGCTGAATACATCAAATGTCACCATGTACCGAGACGGACAAAATGGTGATATCTTTTAACTGCTGCTTTAGATATATGTGGCCACTGTAACAACTCTTTGCTCACCCTCTCCCTCCTCTGGGTCGACCTCTGATGAAGACCTCCTCACCGGCAGAGTGAGTCCAGCCAGCAGAGACTTCAGCTGAACCAGGTCTGGGTTTTCTGCACACAGAACCCTGGCAGGAGAAACAGCAAAACAGACTTTCAACCAAGCAGTTTCTGCTGTAAGTACAGTCAACTTATTACAGTCAGAATATCATAATTTAAAGATATAGTAGCCCGGATATACTTACTGCAAGATGTCAGAGTGCTTCTGTAAGTAGGGAATGGCGGATGATGCATCGCGGGTGATGTATTTCTGTGTGAACTGCAAGAACTTGGTGATGAAGACAAACGGGGAACGAGTCCTCTGGAAGTTCTACAGGAGCAAACATGGATATAATGATTTGTAGCTTATTAAAATAGGTGATTAGGTCCGATCTGAGTCTTTATCCTATGGTGAAGATGTGACAGTGTGTGAGCCTCCTACCCGAAGAACCTTCATGAAGGACAGAAGGCAGTCCTGAAGCGCCCTCTGGTGCTCGCTGTGGAACACAAGCGGCTGCAGCAGCTCCAGGATGGCCAGCACATTGCTAAAGAACGTCATGTGGTTTTGCTGCCTAAACTCTTGGAAGTTCAGGTGAATACGACCGTGTAAGAGGCTTGCAATCATAGGCAGGTGCCTGGGGAAAACATTTAAGAAGAACAGTGTTACAGTCGGTGAATTTGTGGACTAAATACAGAACAGAGGACCACTGAGTTTTTGTTCACCTGAGCAGAAGGACGGGGTGAGACACAGCCAGCTTCCTGCAGGCGAGGTTGGCGTCTGACACGCGGCCCTCAACAGACTTTGAGTCTCCGATATCAGCCAGCAGTATCACCAGGCGGTGCACCAGGACATCAAGCTGGGGAAAGCACATACAATAAGAACATATCACACTGTGATGAAGATACAATGACTAGTTTGTATTGGTGATGGCAATGACAGTGATTTTTATGAATTCAAAAAGATTGTCATTTCTTAAGATCAGCATTATCAATGCTTTCTATGGAGAACAGTGGAGAGTGCAGCCAATGGAGCATGGTGAAGGCTGGAGGTCATGACCTGTGACCTTTTTGGTGATGAGGTATGGGATATTTCAGTTTATTTTCTGCTTGCCCGCTTTCATTTCCAAATATATTAAGGAAAGTCATATCAATCTAACCAAGGGCAGTTTTCATAAAGCTTCTTAAAGCAACATTCTAAGAAAGATCTTTAAAAACTATTATTTTCTAAGAATTTCACCTTCCTTTTAAAGTACTATTGCTAGTTTTTAAATCATTACATGGTTTAGGACCAAAGTATATTGTTGAACTCCTACATAATTACGAGCCATCAAGGTGCCTCAGGTCTTCTGGGACGGGTCTGCTATCGGCTCCGAGAGTAACAACAAAACATGGAGAGGCAGCATTTAGCTGTTACGCCCCGACAAGCTGGAACAAACTACCCAAAGCATGCACGTCCACAGAAACGCTTACTATTTTTAAATCGAGACTAAAAACATGTCTCTTTGCCGCTGCTTTTAATTGAGCTGCTCATATTCTCACTACAGTATGCCGTTTAAACATGTATTGTATACCTGTGGTGTTTATTTTTATTATTTTATTATCTTTGCTTTGTAATGCCTGTTGTAAAATGCCATTATATAATGTGTTTTTTACTGTATGTATTCCTAAAAAGTATTTTAATTTGTTTTGTAAAGCACTTTGAATTGTCGCGTACAGAAAAGTGCTATATAAATAAACTTGCCTTGCCTTGCCTTACCTACCAGATTCTGGTAGATACATTTACAATCAATCTTTGCCCTTAAGAGAGCTCCTAAGGGGAACAACTGCTAGAAGTCTCAGTCTAGGACTAATAGAGTATTCTCTAAATGTTTGTGAATATGACCCAAGATATTTACTCCACATGAAGTGCATCTGGTCCATGTACAGTATGACATCTCTTATATTCACAAGAAGAATGACCGAACGTATCCATATGCCAGGGAAGTAGGGCAACACATTTAACAACGAAACCACCTCCAATTAGATGGTAAATGTTTATGACCGAACAGGTAAGACATGTTTACTTTGCAGCTGCTGCCGTCCGCAGCCCCCCCACTGCTGAAGGTGCCTTCTGGCAGAGTGACGTGCTGGATGACCTCGGGGAAGTGCAGATAAATCTGCAGCAGCAAGTTCTGACACCGCTTATTCATCGCACTGAAAGAGAAAATAAACAAAAAGGTAAACGTTGAAACCAACAGCAGGAATGTGTCGTTCACACGAGGGGAAACACATTTGATTATTGGCTCTGTGGTAAAGCTAGAAGCGTAGTTACACAGACATCTAAACTGTAATCTCTAATCATATTCACTTGACATATGAGTTGTGCGGCTTGAAGCTATTTCTTTTTTTCTTACATTGGCTGGTTGACCAATTTTGTGCAGAAATACAAAGTTTGTCACAGCATTCAAACGTGGGACTAACATTATAAAGCAAACTGTGTTCCTGGTATCACTGAAAACTTCCTTTCCTTTGAGTTGGATTCACTTTCTTCATCTCTTTTATTGGATTATGAGCAGAGCTGATATGAGATCGCAGATAAGAGCACGATAAAGCATTTTTCTATTACTTATGTCTACAAGCGAGAATAATTCATGTACACTAGCACAAACTAGGCACATGAATAGCGTAATGTAATTCTGGGGCATTTGCCTTGAAGTCTCTGTGGTTTTATAAAATCCTTTAAGGCTCTTGTCGGGCTCAGATGATGTACTCTATACTAAATGAAGTGTGTAATACACGCTATGAATTAAGCAAATCAGGACGACCTTGACCAAGAGTAAAGAGTCCGCCTGTTGTTCAATAGTTGGTGTGTAATTGGAATAAACAGCAGCTTATCTGACAGCGAGGTTTCCCAAGAAGAATGCTCAACATAGACTCAAGTGTGTATTCCACACAAGGCCAAAACCCTTACTTTCAACATGTTTTTATCCTGCTATGTTTCTGCAAGCAACCATTTTTAACAGACAGCTTAGCTGTACTTAAAATACTGTAATTCGGAAGCTCATTTTGCTTGACCTTGGCCAAAGTTTCCTCATTAAAGTGGTTTAATAACCACAGACATATTCATGAAAGGAGGGTTTGCCTCCACAAAGAGTTGCACCCTGATCTCTGACAGCTAAGGCAGAGCAGGAATTCACAACACAGGCAAGTTTAGAGCTTCAGCCTTAATCCTCTTGGCTTCATTATAATACACTGAGCTTTTAAAGAGATCACAGTACAGACGACTTCTGCTGGTTTTAATTTCACACCAATAGACCTAATTATTGAGTTTCCCCTGCTCCGCAGCATTGTGGCTGACAGAGGATGTCTGAAAAGTTCATCTGCAGCGGGAAGGAACATCTAGTGTGATTTACCCCAAGTTTATCAGCTGACTTTCTGTGTTTGGGTTAATTAGAAAGAACAAAACAATGTGTCCAAATGTATGAGCCAAGTACTTTGGTGAAGGTGACACAATGTGATGAGCATGTGTCTTTAAATATAGTTACAAATGTAAGACTAGAAGATCAGCATTGAAACAATAAACACACTAAATGACAGGTGATATACTCCTTACCTGTCCTCATATTTCTTGGTGCAGTTAATGAGGTACTCTGAGACCTTCTTGATGTTTTCTAGCTCTCCGCTGCAGTAGGAGTGTAGGAGGGGCAGCCTGGATTGGATGAGGGAGCAGGAGGCTTGGTTCAAGCTGCTTTTGTCATCTTGAGGTGAGTCGCGAGTGTTCAGCTCCGACTCGGCCAGGATCAGGTCCACCAGGCTGATGAGCTCCTCAGAACTGAGGCGCAGCACAAACTTCTCTGTTTTCTTCTGCAGAGATACAAAGAACAATACGTCTGTGATCTGCTGCAGCAGAGTCAACTCTCTCTGACTTTGGTCTCCTTAGAAATGCAGGGGAAAGCAAGTGTAAAATAACTTTTCGTGAGGAATTTGGATCTTACTTGAGGGATCTTCTGGTCACGTCCTTGCCAGATACGCGGGATGTGGCTGCATGCCCACAGGAAATCCAGGGCGGATGATGGGTCAAGCCTAACAACGTTACACAGAAAGACACTAAGGATAAGCTCTCACTGAAACAAACAACACATTACAAATACATCAGTTTAAACAAAGCTATGGCAGATAGAGGGCCCAATTATGCTCAATGTCAGGTTTCATAATTGTATTTTGTGCGTACATGTCTCCGTGCTTTAATGTTGAAAAAGGTCATTCTTTTTCTCATACTGCCTGTGCTGCAGCACCTCTTTTCACCCTCTGTCTGAAACCAGAGCCCAGTCTGCTCTGATTGGTTAGCTGGCCGGCTCTGTTGTGATTGGTCTACCACTTAGAGATCCCTCCCCTTAGCCTATTATGTACAATGTTTTGTAGTGCAAGCCAATAGAAGAGCAAGTGTAATGTAGAAATCTTCTTCTGGCGTGAATTTGGGATTTTAGCCTTTGCAGACCATTTACATGCACCAAAACCTTTATAACACATTACGGTAAAGGGAAAAGCCTGAAAAGCATAATAGGGCCCCTTTAAAGAAATGTCTGTACTTGTAGTCCCTGCGTTTGCTGAGAAGAGCGCCGATACACTGAAGGAGGGTGGACCAGTTTGACTGATGTGTAAGCAAAGCCAGGAGATAAGGTCTGTAGGCAGGGGTTCCTCTTGCCTGGAATAGAGAACAAGTGAGAAAGCATGAATCAGGAACGCCAAGCAGACACTCAGTCCAGTGTGATAAGGCAGGGGAAGTACATTATCTGCAGGCGAGGCTTATCTTACCCTGTTGAGGGCAAACAGCAGCTTCTGTTGAAGGTCCGGGCACACGGAGGTGACCTCAGGGTCGAGATGCTCCAGCCAATCAACCAACAGCCCAGAGCTCAGTCCAGACTTTGTCACTTCGGAGCTGCTGGCAAAAGTGAAACTCAAAGGTTACCTCTATGGAGTCAGATGTGATTGAATACATATTTTATTTCTTAATAAAACCCTCAATAAGATAATGTGCAATACATCCAGAATGAGGCATTGGACTGGCCACAATAATAGTGTTTCCCAATCATCAAAATATGCTTAAAACTTGCTTTTAAACTGGAATTCCTTTCCCAAACATTTTGTTGAAAAACATATCTTCGTATCGCTTCACACAGGAAACACTTTTTTTAAATCCTTTTTTGTAAACAATTTTAATCTAATAGACCTAAATAAGCTTATCACAATTAATAAGGTCCCTTGTATACATTACAAAAATAGAACAATTGCGCAAGTCTGTTTTTTCTATTTTTTAATGCATAGCGGCCACTTGAACATCTTTTCTAAGTCGCAATACAAGGATTTTCACAAATATCCTGATAATAGAAATGAACCGCAATCAACTTATTGTGAATGTTTTTTTATCCCGACCTGCAATTAAATCTTGTATCCTCTTATATCCAGAATAAAGCCGAGCTAAAGATCTAATGCATGATGTCCCAACTTTTGGTTCAACAAACAAATTTTACATTTTGTCATTACATTTGTCATATGAAATCTGTCTTGGCAATACCAAATGCTATACACGGTAGTAAACTGACACAAGCAAGACAGTCTTTTCTAGCAATACAAATAAGATCTCTATCTCCCTCTACTTTAACTGCTTGGAAGAGACCTTGGAGTCTTGGAGTCTGAGCGTCTGAGCAAACTCTGAGTATGTACCTGCCTCAGAGGCAGTGATTCTGTAACGTGTTCTTTGATTTTCACAGCTCCTGAATCTGTAAAGCTGCAAAACCAATTAAACCTTTCCGAACCAAATCAAATAGCATTTTTTCCCGAAGTACACAGCCACAGACAGCGAGCGCCTGCTTTGCTATTTCTTCTGTCACAGGCGTTGGTCATTTAGTCCTGTCACATATGAATGTTGCTTGCATGACTTGAAAGGGAAATAGAATATGCCGTGCTCACTTGTTAGAATCCACTTCCATTTTCACTGCTTGCTCCTCACTCTCCTGAAGCAGCAAGGAGATCACCATGGCAACAGGGCCGGCCGTCCCGTTCTGTGTACCAACAGTCATCAACAGAGACAGCAGCTCCTCCAAAAACGGCGACCTCACCTCCATCAGACCTTGTAACACTGGAAAATATATATATACTTTTTTTTAGAACATTCTAAGTTTGGACAGCCCATTATCCATCGTTATGTAACTAAACCCAAACGTTCGTTTTTGATTACATTCACCTGGGCTATCAAATATTAAAATGTGAACAATTATTAGCTACTGCTTTTTTTTATTTTTTTTATTCTGCTTGTTTTCTTTCTTTTTTTTGTTATAGTAAAAGCACTTTTCGTTTGTCAAAGTTGAATTTGTGTTGTCAAAATACTTTATAAATATATATATAAAAAAAGGGGAATTTTAGAACTTTTCCTGTATTAAAAAAAACAATAATGGATATATTCTATTTAAGAGGTCAGTGAAAAATAAACAATTATACAAAACTGTTGACATCTTTACTAAAAATAAAATACTTTTCACTTCATTAATCAACACTGTAATAAATTAACACTTGTTAAAGCCACTCATTATTTCACAAATGTTTGAAACACTTAATATGATGATAAGTGAAAACACATGAATACCTTTCCCAATGAGCTCAGCTTCTGCATTACATCGGTCTCCAGCTTTCAGCATTGCAATGACGGCTCTCAGTGGCCCTTCAATGTCTCTGCGATATGCCAAAGCCTCAGATAGTTGGAGGAAACCTGTACGCACTGCAGGGCACAGACACTTGTCACTCTCTGATTATATACATTTATTTTTTCAACATTTTTGAAAGATGAAGCGTTGAGGGGCTCACCATCATTGTGCCTCTGTTTGCTTGAGTTCTGACCAGCGAAGGATTTGAGCAGAGTCTTCAGCGGCCCCGCCTCCACAGTTGGGTTGTCCAACCAGATCAACATCTCTAGAATGACCTTGAGGAATAATGAGGAGAAAGCCACGTCCTGGGACACGAGTCGCTGGAAGAAACAAGAAAATAAATGTTATATTCCAACCTTTTATTACTGAAAATGGAATGATATGCTGATTGTAAGCAAGCCTTACCTGGTAGAGGTGCAGTTGGCGCATGAGAGGGCAGGAGAGGGCATGGCTGTGGTGCATTGACAGGACAATGGGCCCTGCATGAGCAGAGGTGAGCAGGGCTGCAATGGCTTGTAGGAGCCGGAAAGCCAGCCCTCCCTGCTGGATCTGGCCCTGCTTGGCCCGCATCAGCTCTTTAGCAAGGGCCTGCTGCAAGGCCAGGGAGAGCTGGCTGGGAGGGGGGCCGTGCCAGCGAGGGTCCACTTTCATAGGGAATATCTTTAAGAGCGAGGGAAACAGAAACAGGTCAGTTTGACAAAAAAGAGACTCAACAGCTTGGAAGAAATCATGAGGATACACTATTGCTATAGTGTGTTTGTTTTTTTAACAACAATAACATCTGAGATTTAGCCACAAAATTGTCTTTCATGCACATGTTATCCAAAAATGATAAATAATATCATATTGCAGAGACATTTAATAAAACAGCTTGTACATCCCACCTGAAGCATCATGCCAGTGAGATCGTCATCAGGCCCGACTGCAGGAAGCTGACTGGCTGCTCTCATCTTCACAGAGCTGTGCGGCGTTTCCACGGTAACTTTGGCCTTACTTGTTTCGGCAGCATCTATCAGGACAGACATAGTCAGGACATGGAGTCATACAATTATTTTTTAACATTTCCTGGTCAGACACTTGGCATTTAAAGCCCTATCAAATCAAATAATTTGTTCAAGTATAAACATTTTTTATATTGTTAAACATATTTAGATTATTGTACGTAAAACTACCTTCACTACGAGCGACAGTAAAATATGTAAAACTTCTGTCGATGTCATAAAATAAAACGAGCTCATACACAATCATTGGGAGTTCACCAACCTCTGTCTGGTGGAAGAGAGGAGCTCAGTAAGGAATGGAACGTGTGCCCCCCAGTGGCCCCTCGCTCATGCTGCACTTCAACCAGGTGGGCCATGTAGTCTATTGGAGGTTAAATACAAGATGATATAAGTATAAGTAAATAAGTCTTAATATCTACAAAATCTTTAACAATTTTAAACGTGAGGTATCTGCAGCACTCTTACGCTTGTCCATGATGTTCTCCTCCAGCGTGGGAGTGTCATGAGAGACAGCCTGATCCAAGTACTGCAGCAGTTTGCTCATGCTGGACACAGGGATGCCAAAGGACTGAACAAACAGCAGCAGCTGCTGAGGCTCCAGGTCATGTAGAGCTGAGGGAGACACATGTATGCTTTTGTGAGGAAGTACTCATTTATTTACATGGTGAACAACACCTTTTCTTGTCCACTATGGCAAGTTGTACCTGCATCGACCAATCGAGAGACTTCTGATCGGATCATCCTCAGTTTTAACCAATCAGGCAGCAGAAGGGCTTCCTCTGAGGTATCAACCAGGAAGGCAGTGGGAAGGGG
Source organism: Gymnodraco acuticeps (assembly GCF_902827175.1). NCBI lineage: Eukaryota > Metazoa > Chordata > Actinopteri > Perciformes > Bathydraconidae > Gymnodraco > Gymnodraco acuticeps. Next base: position 11,493,011 of record NW_022990238.1, on the reverse strand, counting down.
TTTCTTGTCGGGAAACCAAATGTCCAAAAGAGCGTAGAAATCACTCTCTCCTGTAAAATGCACAATGGTAAACACATTAGCAAAGCCCATTTAACATTGCAAACGATTAACGGGAAAGTGAACATGACTACCTTTAGGGGGCCCCAGAGTCAGCAGGATGACCATGGCATGGACTACAAGTATGTGCATGGTAGCGGTCTCTCCTGTAGTCCAACGCAGAAACACCTGGTCCTGAGACTCTGACTGAAGAAAGAACATTTGTCAAGCACATTTTGTCACCCCATAGTGCCTAGTAGAGAGACGCAACTATTTTTATATATAAATAATCTTTAACCCTCTATGGCATGACTTTTTATTTTGGGAGGAAAAAAATGTTTCACCATGTGTTTTAGGAGCTTAGGGGTCCCTGATATTATATCAATTATAAAATGTGACCCCCCCACACCCCTCAACCAGGGGTTGGTTTGTTGCCTCAGGGCAACAATGTGCTACGAGGGTATCGAAACACCAAGGATTTCTACCATTCAGAAGAAATAGAAAAAACAACTCTATGAATTCAAAAGGTTTTCTGTGTGTGTGTGTGTGTGTGTGTGTGTGTGTGTGTGTGTGTGTGTGTATGTGTGTGTGTGTGTGTGTGTGTGTGTGTGTGTGTGTGTGTGTGCATGTGGGTGTGTGTGTCTGTGTGTATGTATTTGTGTATGTGTGTGTATGTATTTGTGGCTGTGAAAAAAAGTGGTTTGTTGCCTGAGGGCATGCCATAGAGCAGGGATGGGCAACTTTGATGGTGGTGGGGGCCACATAACTGATGTACTGGCCACCAGGGGGCCGCAGATTCACTTGGAACACACACACACACACAAATTCCATGTGTTGTATGTAATTATTAACAAATATACTAAGTCTGACATCTTCATTGACATTTTACAATCAAAGGGAACACCCTCTAATAAGCTCACTAAACAAATATCAGTTCACAGAAATGTTATTTCATTTTTACAAGTGGCATGTTTGTATTGAACAGGTTATTTAACAGTGGAATAAAACTATTTTAAACTATTGGAAAGCACGGAAAATGTGTGTGTATTGAGATAAACCATTAAGATGACATAAACATGAAGTCATGAACACTAACCCAGACATTAGTTGTCTAACTTGAACACTTGCAGCCAGTCTCTGCATTCCCCTTATTCCACAATAAGGGGAATGTCAACACAGACACCTGTCAACCCGCACTCTGCTGTTCCTCAGCGCCCCCCCCCCCCTCCCTCCCGCTGAAATTATGAATGAAAAGCGTATAGTAATCAGATAACACGGCAGGGTCCGTGACAGTGTGTTTTCATCTGATTTCAAATAAACAAAGTCTTGGTTTTTAGAATATTAAACTTGTTTCGCCAAATTCAGATGATAAATACAACTTTTTAGATTGTAACGGCATAATTACAAGAGGCAACTTAACATCACAGCAGGCATAACAACAGCCGGTGTTTCTTGGGAGTGTTTCCTCGGGAAACAAACACAATACACACAAACGCATCACAGATTATTTCGCGGTATTTGAAATCATGTACGCAGCTCGCGACGTAACTAGGAGTCTAGTGGACGGTATCAGTACTACAAGTAAAACAATAAAAAAAGAAAATATATATATATTTTAAATTAATTAAATTGTTTATTAATTCATCTGAGGGCCGCAATAAGAGGAGGTGGGGGCCGCCATTTGCCCATCCCTGCCATAGAGGGTTAAGGTAAATTTTTGTGCAGAAATGTTACAATATGCTGATTACAGCCTGTCAAAGAGCCTTTTCCCTTCTTATTAAAGTGGGTTTTGGACTGACAAAACAATAATCTAGAATATTCTGCATTTTAATCGATAACTAGGATACATTCTTGCACTCATTGTCAAGATGAATAAATAATCACAGAGAAATGTGGGTCACTAGGCTCAATTAGTAACTAAACTCTTGCTAAGGCTCACCCAGCTGTAGAGATCCTCGCCCTCTTTGGTCTTCCTCATCCTCCTGATGTATGTGGAGAAGATGGTGAGGAAGGCACTGAGCACAGCATTAGACTCAGGTCTGCAGGAATGCTTGGAGAACAGGCTGTTCATGATGGTGGAACGCTCCACGATAAGCCGGGCGACGTCCTGTAGAGAGTGATAGAGGAACAGATGATTCATGTCAGTACTGCTCCATTAAAGAAAAAACACATAGAAGGGACCGTTTGAGTGTATGAGGTAATAGTGTATGATCTAACTCACTTTGGCATTTTGAATTCACCAAAGTCACACTATAAACACAGACAAATCTAATAAGGCAGATGCAGACCAGGGGCCTCATTTATAAAGGGATATACGCTCAAAAGATGGCGTACGCCAGTTTCTACGCAATGTTTGCGATTTATAAAATACTAACTGCGACACCATTGGCAGAAGGAAGAATGGAGAGAAATATGTGGAAATAATACCATAAATAAAATGTTACCTCTCATTTATCATATATGAAGAATTCATTTTCAAACATTGATTAAAGCCAATCTTAAAATGATTAAACAAACGCCTGTTTGCGACTCCTCAGTGCACACAAAAACATAACTTGGAGAAATAAATAAATACGGATATGTTATTGAAAACCACCTCGAATATGTTGTGTTAATGTTATGAAATGTTTTCTCATAAATGATGCGGTAAGCAGGAGGACAGAATTACTTTAAACTGACGCCGTGTTGCATTTCTATAGGTTGTTGATACGAGCATGGTTTTATATACTATCATGTTTAATCGTGTTTTATGCCGTATGCCAAGACTTGATAAGTCGCTCGTAAAACACAGGAGGTATGGAAACTAAGAACACCATATGTGGTAAATTTTACAGCTAATATAACACAACACATTAGTTGTATTTCCTTTAACTGGTGGATATAGGGACGACAGCTGGAACACAAACCACCAAATACAAAAACATAATTCAGATCCAGTCGTCATGACTCCACACCGGGGGGATTCCCCGTTCACTTCTTACAGTCTCTCATCAAGGGGGGTCTCCTGTCCCCGGTACAAACACACTGCCTGAGGAAGGCTATGTGTATTGTTTTTGTCATTAACCTTTTTCGGGCCATTTATTTATTTATTTTGGTGACGATCCGACCTCCATGCTGCTACTCTGGTTCAAACTGCATCCACCAAACAATATGATTTATCTCCACCTCCCCAAAATAACCAAAATCTGACACGGTGTGAGATGTATTTTTTAGCTGTTCTGTCGTCATTTCCTGCGATCTTCTTCATAAAGTCAGTCAGAATGAATGAATGAATGGGCGTTTCTTTGACTATTTATAGGCAAATATGGGCGTTACGTGAAGCCCGCAAAAGCTGCACCGCATTTCGAGTCGATTGTGATTTATAAAGGGAAACCGGCGTAGGAAGTGCTGTACGCACTTTCCTCGCCGGTGCGCAATGTTTGGTGAATCGGAAAATGTCGGAACATTTCTGTAACTATTTTTTGGATTTCTACTACGTAAGCAACCTTCCCACGTGAATCCTACGCACAGCGTTATAAATGAGGCCCCAGGCATTCTGTTTTTCTGCCAAGTTACATTTCAGTTTTAGTCAAAGAAGAAAGCTTGGACGAACACTTCACTTCTTCAAAAAGGGATTTCTGGCAGCACAGGAAAGCATTGAAATGATTCCAAATATAGAGTATGCTTAAACAAGTATTCCTTTTTTAGGTGTTCCTTGTTTTTAGGTGTTTGAATATCTATTACTTTTGCAAAAATGTTCCTGTCTATACGCCTGTCTGCATCTCGAAACTCTGGATAGGTGTCTCATTCATCATATTAAGAAATGTCAGATCCATCTGCTTAAAGAAAAACGATGTGATGGATTTAGTGATTACCAGAGCCAGATCGTTATGAGAAGCCTGCTCCTCCACTGGTGCATGCTGGGATAGGTATATGAGATAGGCACTGATGGTCTGTGGATCAGTCTCCATGTGAATAGCCTTCAAGAAAGCAGAGAGACAAGACAAGTGTTAAACTCCATTATTATAAAACATTTCTTAAAGGTTTACATTCAGTTATTGACAGTTGTTAAGTCATCACCAACCTGCTGCAGGGCGGTGGACGTCATGCCTCTGACGCTGTCAAACAAGGGGAGCTTTGGGAGGTCCTGTAGCAGCCACTGGTATCCCGGCAACAGCTCAGCATCAGCAGAATCTTCTTCCATGGGCTGATCCCGCTCATCTCCATCTTTCAAGCCTCCTTCACTCAGCACCAACGACAAACCCTACGCACAAGAATATCATGTCAAATAATTCTGTTCAACAGTAACACAATACTTCTAAAGCAGTTTTCATTTGGATCCAATACGGTACCTTCATGGCTAGGACTCTGGATGCCACCTGAGAAGAGCTGAGGCGGCGCAGAAAGTAGTCCAGCACTTCGCATGTTGTCTGTTCGTCGGCCTTAGGACCCAACAAAAGATCCTGGAGCCGTCCAAGCAGCTGCCTTTGCTTTTGCTGTCTCTAACAGGAAGACAGATGATAATTCAGGATTATGCAAGAGTGAGTAATGAGCTGCTCACAAGAATAAAAAGCTCAAGTTTAAATTTAGCATTTTCATTCTGAGACTTATAAGGACCAGTTATTGAGAACAAATTCAGACGATGTCCAAGCAGGGTTGTTTTTCAGTAATTGCTGCCTGCCAACAGTATGGTATGGTGTAGTAATCAACATACTTGTCTCTTCTTGGCTTTCTGCTCTTTGCTCTCTCCCTCTTCATCATCCTCTATTGGCAGACTGTCATCCGCTGCGTCATGCAGAAGGAATTCACACAGGCACTGCACTGGAAGCACGTCCAGAGAGCCCTCACTGGACTGGACCAGATCAGCCAGCCACGGCATGGACTGAGAGGAGGCCTGGGGGGGATGGAAAGTGATAACAGTTATAAGACACACACTGAAGCCTAAGAATAATGTGTTGATTTGTTGTATTATTTAAGTCAGGCTCACACTAATCTTCATCAATGTTTTTGCTGACAATAAATAACTCAACATCAACAGGTTTTCTCCAGTTGAAGTTCAACATTGATTGAAAACAATTTGAATCCAAAGCAAGTCTGTTTCGCAAATGATGAGCTTTTTGAGAAACAATCCCTATTTTAAAAGTTGTTTTGTGAGAAAGACGTACATAGAGACAATCTGTTGGTACTATAAGTAGCAGAGATGTGTTACAGTTTGGGCAGTTCTGTAGTGTGTAGTATCGGTCCCTGTCCATTACCTGTCTCTGGATGATGTTGAGGAGGAAGTCAGGGTTGCGGCTGCGGCAGAGGAGATGTCCGAGACGCAGAGACTGGTTCAGGGTTTTCACCTGCTCCTGGATCTGAGGAGGAGGTCGACGAGGAGGACCCCTGAACACAAACACAAAACCGTCTTAAAGACACAGCAATAAGACTTGTTTATCAATACTTAAAAGCTTACATTGAATAATAGATCTTACATAATTGTCTGACAGCAATAAGATGTTGTCATGGTTATAGCTGCTATATTTTTGGATAAAGATCAGGAGAATTAGCATCTCTTTTTTCACTCTTTTCATTTGTTTGGCCCATCCTCTTCCCAGCTTACATGGCAAAGTGGACGTTGTGAGGCTTAATGGTGGTTGTGTCTGCTTAGCAACATAGCGATGTATCATTTTGTCATCCTATTATGTCATTTCACTAGGTTGATTATTCTGTGCACACATGACCTAATGCATGTCGTCTATTCAGAAAGTCAGATCCTTCCTGTGTAGCTTTTCCTGATGTTGTTTCCCTATAAAGTGTTTTTGGGAGGGTGTTGTGAAAATAGTAAAGTAATTTGTATTTGGTGATATTGACTTTGGTACAAATCAAATGAGTTTGACTTGTCTTAAAGCAGGGGTGTCAAACTCAATTTCATCGCGGGCCACATTAGCATTATGGTTGCACTCAAAGGGCCGGTTGTAACTTTTAAGACTATATAAATATACAAATATAAATACATTATTTCCTCTGAATTGGATTATTATGGGATAGGGTAATAACTTCATAATTAACTATGTCTGAAAGCAGAAGTCTAGGGCAAATAATGGCAAGTCTCTTCAGTGCGCATGTCACAAAACTAGATGCATTGTGGGACATGTAGTTTATGGGCAACGTGCTTCTGTAAAGCGGCATGTAACCGTATAATAAACGTATTATATTCCTTGGAAGCTCTTGCGGGGCCACATAACATGAAGTCGCGGGCCGGATTTGGCCCCCGGGCCTTGAGTTTGACACCCCTGTCTTAAAGAGTAGGATGGTATAATTACTGTCCTCGAGGCCTTTTCTTTACGAATACCATAAACTAGGTGCATGACGTAATTCCCCTTGCTCTCTTACTGTGGATCCAGACTGGTAAGCTGAGACAGGAGCAAGCTGTTGCTCTCTGTGATGGTCTGTTTGGTGGAGGCTGCTGCCAGGTGGCTCTCAAAGGCCAGGATCTCCTGTTTCTCTCTCTGGGAGATCTGCAGCTCCCTGTTGATCATCTCCGTCTTCGTGTCCTCGTCCGCAACGGTACAGGGAGGGTAGGTATAGTTACTGTGGAGGAGATACCAGAGAGAGATGTGTGAGTTGTTTGAATGTGTTATCCAGAACTATTCTATACAAAATGAACACCTACTTTGTCATAACCATCTCCATGAGCATTTTCAGTGTAGGGTAGCCGTCCCAGGAAGCCAGACCTAAAGCAAAACAACATCAGATAATATTAATAAAGAACATTTAATAGTTAGAAATAGCTATTTGTATGTATGCAACATGTAAAAAGGTGTGCTGTACCTATTTTCTGAGGATTAAAAGCTGCCACCACGAGAATTAGCAGCCATGCCTTCCAATACAACGCAGATATGGCCAAATTGGGAGCTTGGTACCTTAAACAATAAAAATGATTTGTTATTTTAGACTGTAAACTGTATGACCCCAAAGTGTTTTTATAAGAAGGTTGTAGTACCCTGCAGGCAGCTGGATGTTCTCCGGATGGTGGTATGTACACAGATTCAGCACAGCATCAATGAGCTGGATCCTTTCCACCTTCAGGACCTCCAAATCTACTTTAAAAGGGATAATCAAATAGCTCTATTATTCAAAAAACAATTACATCCAAAACCATATTTCCTTTGTTCGTACCTCCCTAACATTCTTCTTGCAACTTGTGAGGATAATATGTAAATAAGAAGTTGGCTTTAAGAAAGATTTGGGTTGCCTGCTGATTAAACAGAACCACAAGTGTTTACCAAATGTCCAAATATTCTGCCAGGGAGTAATACACAGCTTTGACTTTGACCGTTTACAGATACAGCCTAAGTGGACCTTCACACACCATCAGACTGACTTCCAGCAGCCCTTTTAACCAGGTGATCCGCCAGCTCCATGGCATCTGCTGGGCCCAGCGGCAAGTCACGTGACAGCCCGATCACCAGGATGCGCATCAGTGTGTCCTCCAGCAGAGGCACCTCAGAGCAGAGGCGCAGGAAGAAACTGTGGAAACAATAAAATAATCTATCAATCACATTTTATCTGTATATAAGTACAAGTAATATGTGACACTGCATAAGAATCAATCTAAATATTGGGGGAAACTCACTTTCTGTCACCCTCCGGAGGCCAGTTGTCCCACTTGTAGTATGTCTCAGGTTGCTCTGTGAACAGCACTTTGTGGAGGCTGCGGACATAAAGAGAGAAGTCTCATATAAAGCAGCAAGAAATATGATAAGCTTGTGCAGTTTAACAATAATCACATCAGCACATAGAGTGACTGACCAGTGAACGTAGTCTTTAGCGCCAGTTTTGCTGATGGAGGGAACCACGGTGTGAAGCCACCACACAGCGTCTCTCTGGATGGAAGCGATCTGATTCTGAAACGCCCTCAGGCTCTCCAGATCTGAAACAAACAGACACACATTCAAACCAAAGCTAATCCAGCATACAGTATGGAGCAGGGATGATTTATTAATAAAACCCAAGCCGAAGGTTAGCATCACCCTGGTTCCTTTGAAATAATCACTTGGAATTTGGATTATTGCAAAGCTCTATGGCAAACTATAGTTAATGATACAAACATGTTTTGTTCAGCAAAATAACTTTTGGGATTTTTCAAATTAAAAAGGACAATCACCAAAAGTGAAAACCTTGCTTTAAAGTTTAAACAAACTAAACCACAGTGTCATTAGTAGGGTTGCAAAGGGGCGGAAAGTTTCCGGTACATTTCCGGAAACTTTCCATGGGAAGTTAAGCTGGGGAATTTTGGAAATATTCGATGCAAAATTAAACAAAAAACATGACTTTTCAACAGACCTTTTTTTCTTTTTAAAGTAGAACAGAACAACTTTTAATTATTTTATTGAACAATTATTTGTTTAATTGAAGAACGAAAATAGGAATGTTGAGTTAAATATTACTCATCTGTGCATGTGATGGAGGAATGGAGGGGTTGTGGTCTCAATAGCCATGCAGTAAGCAGTGTGCTATAAGTGTACTTGAATGGCATCTGTTTGTTTTAGTCAAGATTATGCTAAAATATACTTTCCCTAACTACATTTAAGTTCCCTATGAAGAGCCAACCTTCAATTTTGAAAATTCCCAGTTTATTCCCAGAAATTCCCATTTATTCCCGTGGAAAGTTTCCATCTTTGAAAATTCCCGGAATTTTGCAACCCTAGTCATTAGTTCAAATGAAAGGCGGACAGGTGTTTGTTTTCCCTGAAAACCTGTGCACTCATATTTAGCCACTTCAACCACCATTTTTAAGGGCGCGTTCACACCAGCCTTGTATAGTCCGGTTGAATCTAACCCTGGTGCGTTTAGCCGCTTGGTGCGGTTCGTTTGGGTCGGTGTGAACACAATCCGAGACCTCTTAAGTGAACTAAACAACCGGACTCTGGTCCGCTAAAAGAGGTGGTCTCGGACCGCTTGCTAGTGAACTCTGGAGCGGTTCATCGCTGGTGTGAACGCAGTCCGCACCAAAACATAGGAAGCTAGTATTTACGTGTCATAAGAACGCGGGTGTCTTCATTTCTTTAGTGAAAGAGTGAAGCAGAGTGATGTGTTGAACACAGGTTGAACAGTGTCGTGTAAAGTAAAAACAACTATAAAACTAAAAGCTATACATAAAAGTCAGAGCCACCTGTCGTCGGTGAAACCCCCTCCTTACTGCAGAACGTCTCATGATATGTGTTATAATGTTTTGTATCGCACGTTGTCTGATTATGTAATCATATGCGCTGTTGCTGTTGATATGCTCTCCAGATTAACAACAGCATGAAAATAACCTGCCGATGCTCCATGGCGGAGGCTCCGGTAGAAATTGCCGGGATTTGCGTGTTTACCCCCTTAATGTCTGACCAATGGTTGAACAGCATTTCCGAGCACATGACTTGTGTTTAAAGTTTATAGTCCGTTTGAACACAAACTGAACCTTGAAAATGAAACAATGTAACAAACTGTTGCACCAGAGAGCGGACTATTAGGTGTGAATGCACCCTTAGACACAAAGTTACCTACTTATGTCACACAAGAAGGTCACCACAAGACCTTACCAAAAATCCATTTAAAAACAATCAATTTACTTTAAAACAAGGAAAATGTAAGTGCAAAAATGCTAATGATTGCACAAAAACAAATTGCATCAAAACAACAAATATAAAGCACTCACTCTTCTTCTCCCCTTTGTCCCATGCAAGGCCAGATTCTTTGACCTGAGCAGTGATGCCCAGCATCATGGAGACAGTCAGTAAGTCTGTCACCTGGATAACAAAACGCTCCTATGGGAGAGACAAAGCCGGTCATTCACAGCTTCAGAGCAACTGCATGAAGAGTAAAGCTCAAATGATTTTAAGAAACACATACTTTGAATTCCAGTTCCAAATAGATAGTCTCCTTTCTCTCCTGCATTAATCCGAAGCAGAAGGCCCCGAAGTTAATCTCATGCTTGGTCTGTTTGATGATCTCTCTCAGCAAGGCTCTGGAGGCACGCAGGTAATCATCCTTATTGGTGAGCAGGTCCTGAAACACCAGCGCTAGGAACTACAGACGCAATGGAAGACAAGGGGAATGTTGATTTAGAGAAACTATTGCATTTGTAAAGACTTATAATACTACTATTAAAACCATTTCCAAACTGCTATCTGTTCCAACTATTTGAACGTTTCGAGTGACCTTTGGAGCCTGCTCGGGGCTGTGCTGCAGCACTGTGTGCAGGACTTGCATGTTGTTAGGGTTCCTGGCATTGGACAGCTCGTTGAAGATCACCAGCTTCACCATCGTGGCCAGGTTGTCTCTGTTAGCATTAAGCAGCTCCCTGGAAAAGAAACATCAAAACACCAGTTAGTAAACGACCCTTTTCCACCAAGCGTAGCACATACAGCTCTGGAAAAACTGAAGAGACCACTGCAAAATGATCAGTTTCTCTGCTTTTACTATTTATAGATATGTGTTATTTTATTCTATAAACTGCTGAAAACATTTCTCTGAGTTGGAATTCAACAGACACTGGAATGGAATGGTTGCCATACATGTAGAGATTAAGATTAAAGACCTCTTAAAAGGTCTCTTAATTGTTTTCAGAGCAGTATATGGACGTTTTCTTAAACATTGGAAAAAGTGCTAAAAATAGGCAAAAGAAACATTTTCAACTTTTATTTTTTTCTGGTGTGTCCCACAAAGCTAGATAAGTAAACAGCGGATATTTTAGAGAGGTAACTCTTTTTAATATATGTTACCTATTTAGTTGCTCTTGAAAACTCTCAACCCTAAAGTAGTGATTGTTGGACTAGTGAGAAGACTAACAAACACACCTGTAATAAGTTGTATCTTTGAATGTTTTAAAATAACCAGTGAGGAACAATTACTGTATCTGTCAATGGTGGCTTTGAGGAAAGCATATCAAGTGCACGTCTTGTATCTAAAATAAGTTGAATAATTGTGCAGTGGGAAAGGGTCTTAAGTCACTGTGTGTAGCAACAAGTACAAACAAGAGTCTGCAGACCTGACACACAGCATGTAGTGGTTGAGGAGGACTTTGGGTTTGAGTCGGATCTTGATCAGGTTAGAGATCACTTCCATGTCATCTGCTCCCTGGGTGATGCTGTTCATGCACAGAGACATGAGGAGGTCCTGGGCAGGGCGAGTCAGCTGTGCACACACAACAATAAAGAAAAAGAGCTTTATTCATTATGGTTATTGACATCAATCTACATATTCATGATTTCACATAAACAAAAGAAACGTGACAATTATACAGATGTTGTCATTTAATTTGACCGTGTATCTAGGTCACCAAATGAAGTATTTTACTACAGGTGTATAATACTGCCAATAAGATAGTGGATTATGCAGACTAACAAGTGGTATTCAGGATTTGTTACTCACCTTTGGGTTCTGCAGCCACATCTCCAGTCTCTGTACAGCCATGAGCCGTGCCTCTTTGTAGCCACAGGTGGCAGTGAGCAGACGCAGCAGGTTCCGGGACACGTTGTCCATCGGCTGCCTGCGGTTCAGCTGATCCTTAAGGACCTCCAGCACGTAGTCCTCCACACTCTCTGACAGTTCTTCATACCTACAGAACACCAGAGGGGAAGACAAAATGGTGGAGGAAATGAGAAAATGTTTTGCAAAAATCTTAAGAAATAAGTTGTAATACATTTATAAAATATCTAAATCTTATTCAATATAATTGTGGAATTGTATCTACACACGCAAATTGTTTCGTACCTCGGCATGATCAGCCCTTCATCCTCAGGGCTGAGTTTCTCCTCAGCTATCAGCAGTTCAGTCTGGCAGTCGTCCTCATCAGGGGTTGAGGGATGAGGGCTGCTACCTAAAGACACAATGTAAAAAGGAGCTTAATTTACAGCACTTGTTCACTGCGTCAACCAAACGAGCCAGTGTGTTTTCTCAGTGTACCTGCACTGAGATCTCCAGCAGAGCGGCCTGTGTCAGCCTGCAGCAGCATACTCTTGGGAGGCATCTTTGTCCCAAAAGCAGTCTGGATGTTGTCAACAAAAGTCTTGCAGTGAGAACTGTCAACCCAGATTCTTTCCCCCAGAGAGTCCTCAATGTACACCTGAAATGACATTACATATGAATAAACTGCACAAAATGGCTAAGATAAAACCAAGTTATAAGCAGGTTCAAGTGTTTCTTTCTCACTTTTACAAAGATCTCTGGCCAGTTCTCGTCCTCCTCGTAGGCTGCCATCAGCAGATTGGAAGCAAGAACAGACACCAGACTGTTCCCCTTCGCTTTAAAGTTGATAGAAGCATCTCGACGCAGGAGGCTGCACAAAGCCTGAGACAAGAGTCAGACAGGTGGAAAGTCAAATTTCAACATTCACTTTAGGAGGGTGTTTATTTGTGAGACTAACACAGTATCAGTGAGAAATCTTACCTCAATAATTCCTTCGGTAGCAAAAACGTTGGGCTTGATTTTGGCCAGGAACATGAGACTGAGGTACAGCGTTATGTCAGGTTTTGCTCGGTTCAATTTGAGCTGTTTGACCGCTCCACACAGCAGTCCCTCGATGTGATCATCATTACCCTCAGACTCTGCAGCTTCAATCTCATCAAGAAGCAGAGATGGTGACACTACAATACAAAAATAGAGTTTAAACTATCTTTGCTTCTTTGACAGTGTAGAACAGTACGTGTCGACCGGTCGACCGCGGGGGCAATGCTGGTAGATCGCGAGTCATTCATAAAAAAAAAATCCAGCTCCGTTAAAATAGACAAAACAGGTTTTGATCCCTCCTCCCTTGGTCTCCCTGTCACTTAATTCAGGAGTTTACTTGATTGACAGAAAAAGCGACCTATCGCTTTCCAGTCTGTTAACCCAGAATGCAAAGCGATACAAAATCAGTCAAGTGCCGGGAAAACTCAAATTAAGTTAAAGAGACAAACAACAGAATGAGTGCGGGACCGAGCAAGAAGCTAAAGACAAACCACTTCCACCCAGAATGGGAGGAAGAATATTTGTTTGTGATGTCACATTCAAAGGTTATTTGCCTTATTTGTAAAGCAAGCGTCGCTCTGCCAAAGAAAGGTAACGTGGAGAGGCATTATCGGAGTGTTCACAGGGCATATGACAGCGACTTCCCTCCGAGTAGCGAGTTGAGAAAGAGAAAGGTCATGTATTATTGCTACACAAACATTATCTCGCAGTCTTAGTGTCGCCAACTCGTTTCTAACATGCACAAAGACAAACAAATGCGTCTATGGTCGGTGTATTTTTGATCTTTCCAATCCAGACGAGATCTCTCTCCCCGGTCTGTGCGCGAGGGGGCGGGGCAGTTTACACACACGCTCTGCTTCATGCAGCAACACACGGAGGAGATGGCGGAGAGAAGCGCTCCAAGGTGTGGGTTAAATGTTACCCGTCTTGAGGTGGACAATGCTCCTTGCTAAGAGAGTTCAGCATGTGAGGGCGGTAACACGAGCAATGTGTCAAACATTTAGCAAAAGTGCACCACATGCAGACGGAGGAATGTACCGGGTTCGACTGTCTTTCTAGCAGCTCTGTAGCCCCATCCACGAGTAACGTTTCCACGTCAGGTGTTATGTATGCTAGCAGCAACACACGGAGTTAACTCAATGATACAAACATGGGTTAATGATTAGAGGTAACTGAGTTACTCTTTATTTTGTTAAAGTTTCAGCTATTCTGTTCACAGTTCTGTCATCAGATTATTTAATACGATTTGTTAAAACATTGTTGTTTCTTTTGATGTGAAATATTATTTATTTAATTTAAATAAAAAACAATGTTAGTTTTGTAAACAATATGTTAAGTTAATTTAATAATATATGTATTTTTGAATCAAGTATTCATCTTTATTGTCTTCATTGCTAGTTTACACATGCCTAAAACAACCTCAAGCTAAATCTAAAAGTTGATGGCTAAATAAGAGCGTTTGAGAAATTGTGCAAGCCATACATTAATAGTCCGAATAGTCGATTAATCGTTTCATTAATCAATAGATTAAACGATTATCAAATTAGTCGTTTGCTGCAGCCCTATTATCCATGTATAAATAAAACGTGTTATTCAGCAACCCTTGCAATTTGGGATTTTATTTTTGGTTGGTAGACCTCTGTGAGCTGGTCATTTCAAAAGTAGCTCACCAGCCAAAAAAGTGTGGGCACCCCTGGTGTAGAATAAACATTGTGTTTCCATTTGTGTGAGGCTTTAGTAAAAAATACCTTCAATAGGCACCACTGATGGCTCCTTTATTGAGGGTGATATCGCCCTCTTGTCCACAGCAGCAACATCAGCAAGTCGTCCGAGAGCACTGACTGGGGGGGTGGTGGATAGTTTGGGTCGCTTGGTGAGTCCAGATAGACCTGCAGACGGCAGAGCGGAGGAAGTCTCTCTCTTACGGTCAGCAGTTGAACTTGTGGATGCTGGCTTCAGCAGGACAGCGGGGGGTTTAGGGTCTCCACTCTGGTTTTTCGAACCGAGAGCAATGAAGTCTCCTGGTGGAGGGTGACCTGGGGGAAGCAGATATCAAAGTCAGGCAGGGATGTGCATTTGAATTAAATATCATGATATTTTGGAAAAATATTGCAATTATATTGAAAGGGAGGCTTTTACAAAATATTACACAATAATATTGTTTGCTAAATAATCATCAGTAATTCAGATATATAAATATAAAGTGGTTAAAGGCAATATAATAGTCTAGTACAGTGGTTCTCTCCCGCTAGTGGTACGCAGAAGAATCTGAAATATTATTTATTTTTTATTTTAAATATATATATATTTTTTTTTTACATTTTATTTAACCAGATGAAAACATTGAGACAACATCTCATTTACAACGCTGACCTGGCCAAGAAGGCAGCAACGGTTCTTACACATAACACAGACGTAAAAAATACAGAAAACACAACTAAGTAAACAAAAGACGAAAAGCAGTCACTGCATTGTGCACATTTAGGACAGTAAGAAAGGTGCACTACTTATTACTGCGAGAGCAGCTGGTGGTAAGGACTTCAGACAACTTCCATTTAAAACAGGCTATAGGGACAAGTGCCATCAGTTCGAGGCTTGATTGAATAACATTAATTAAAAAATAAATCATACTATCAAAATACTACAACGAATGAACATAAGCTTGAGATAATTGAAACTGTGGTTTAAATAAGTTCTAATTGGCTATTGTTGTTGTTAGATTTAGAAACAAATTTAAAGCATATTAGCGTTGCTAATTAAGACCATACTACCCGTGAACGATTAGCGAACGTTGCACGTAAGCTAAAGAAAGAAGAATGATGTTAAAAACATGGCTCAAAACGGGAGGTATTCAGAAGAATCAGAATCAGAAACAGGTTTATTGCCAGGTAGGTTCGCACCTACTAGGAATTTGACTTGATGTCACGGCGCATACATAAAATATATAAAACTAAAAATCTTTTACACCATAATAAAATACAGTTAAATAGCAATACAAATTAAATAAAGCAGTAATTTAAATGTAAATAGAATGCTATGGATGAATTTTAGAATATAAACTATGAAATGTGAAATAAGAATATGTGCAGAAAGGAGTATGAACATTGTATGCATTAATGTAATGTAGAGATGTGGCAAAGGTAAAGTGCCAGTGGGGGGCCGGGCCTTGTTTAAGAGGCCGGTAGCGGAGGGGAAGAAACTGTTCAGGGGGTGAACAGTTTGTGTCCAGGGTGGGAGGGGGTACAGAGGAGAATATTACCAGCGAAAGTGAACAAGTGAATGAGGAGGAGGTCATCAACCGAGCACAAGCGCAGGCTCCGCAAGCAACGCAAAAGTGATGCACAGCCGCTGTGATGGAGGAGAGAAGTGACTCAGGAAGAAGGCATTTGCGCAAAGAATGGAGAGAAGGCTGTGACCGAGGTCAAACGCTGAAAAAGCACACACTTGTCCTTAATTGTTATCTTTTTTCTTTTCTTTTTTACTTTGCCACCACAGAAATGGCAATAGCAAACATCAGCAGACTGAAGATGAGCTATTAGCCCTTAGGCTCATCTGCTCCTGGAGGCTTCATTATTATTGTGGAACTGAATTCCCACATTTTCTGTTACAATGTAGGTTGTTGCAGGAGGCCTACATTCACACTTTGGTATAGGAAATGACATGTGTGTACAGTTGTCATTTGTTGTGTGAGAATAAGTTTTGTTCTTTATGTTCTCACTTGTGGTGTGTGTGTGTGAGAGAGAGAGAGAGAGAGAGAGAGAGAGGAGAGAGAGAGAGAGAGAGGAGAGAGAGAGAGAGAGAGAGAGAGAGAGAGAGAGAGAGAGAGAGAGAGAGAGAGAGAGAGAGAGAGAGAGAGAGAGAGAGAGAGACTGCCCTTTGTCAGCTGTGGCTGACAATAAGAATACATTTGCCTCCGAGTCCTGCATGAACTGTGCATAGACTGTATTTTAACATTGGTCATATGGTGATACTTGGAGAGCCAACTATTTTATCAGGTGGTACTTGGTGTAAAAAGGTTGAGATTCACTGGTCTAGTACATTTTGAAAAGCATTATGTAATGCAGACGCTAATATTACAAAATCTGCCAAATCTAGGGAAATGTTTCTCATATAAATCATCAATCAAACTTATTTATAGAGCCCAAAATAAGTTAACATATTATCTTAAGGGGGATTTACAATCTGTACAGCATACAAAATATAGTGCCATTAGACTCTTGCAGCGTACAAGCAAAAACTCCCATCATGGAAAAGAAGGTAATGTTTGTAGAGAAACACTAATATTGCACTGGAGTACCTGATGGTTTTGCAGCACTGGGGCGCCTGAGAGTTGTTGCCTTTGCACGATTCATCTTGACCAACAAGCACAAAGCAAAGCCAGATTCACTGCAGGTCAAGCGGGTGACATTACTTAGCTTGAAGGATTCTGTGTGTGAGAAAAACATCAAGGAACACAAGATTAGCAAACGTAACAACGTTAATAAAAGTGTAATAATAACCCTAGTTGAAGCAACTTAACGGTTAGGGCTAACATCAATTAAATTGTAGCGACCCCAAATCGCACAAACTAAGGACTTAGCAAGGCAAACAATACTAAAGTTACAGACTAAACTGCACACTCCAAATATATCCATGATTACACACTGGACAAAAACTGCTAGGCTAACGACAACAAATGCGGCTAAAGCTACATATGTGGCTGTTAGTCACTTTAGCTAGTTGACGGTGTCAAACCCATTAATGACACTGAATTAACATTATTTGGCATGCTTATTTAATTAAATGTGACTCACATTTTTATTCGGTCCCATACAACGGGTCGTAGTTAGTCTAAGAGATGCAATTTTAACAACAAATTACATTAGCCGGCTCAAAAGCTATCCGATAGAACCATGACGGCTTCTTCTTCTTCCTCTCTGCATCAATATTGTTGGCTAACTAAAGTCACAGCGTCACCTACTGCCAAGAGAGTCTCCGGTGGTGATAACGTTAAACTGAACGCAGTCTAGGAGAAACAAATTGAATTCAAAGCCGATATTAGATGTAAGCTAGGCTATGCTTAAACCCTACACTCTCCTTATCGCTATTCTAATGGTTACGGATTGTATCTAAAACGTGTTATGTTGTATTTTGTCCAACGGAAGCATCGTTATGTTATGTCTAACTTGACGCTCGAGGAGTAGCTACTCACTGGGACCACCAGAGGGCATTACAACTCATAATACATTAGACATCAAAGCAGAAAAGAGTAATACAATAGTTTACTAAGCTCTTGTATCACTCGAGGTTGGTCACAACTTAATTTTCTGTTGTAAAAGATGACGTTGATTTTTCAGGGAAATGTGCTATGGCCATCCAACTAAAGGGCAGAGGACTGTACACAACAGTGCAAAATGTGTTCTGTTGAACGATGTGTGCCATCTGGAGGTTACAGCAGGTAACTGCACTATCAAGTTGAACGACCAAATAGCATAAACTTCCTGTCAACACTTTCAAAATAAAACGTTTTTTTAAATGGGACTGGTAGTTATTCATTGCAACCACTGGGTGGCAGTGGCACTTTTTGTATAACTGTGCATTGCATTATGTAGGTTCCAAACAAAACTGATCATACTACTATATAGGCTTCATCTATGATCATACCAGGCATAGAACACGAGTTTTAAAAGTAGTTCAAATAAATATCTATAAAGAATATGACCTTCACTTAAAGATCAAATGCAAAGCTTCCAAATATGCTACATTTTTATAGAAATGTTGTTTTTAAGACTGCCTGTATTTAAAAAAAAATTAAATCGAGATAATACACCCGAAAAAAAGCTTTTTATTGATACAAAACTTGACCCAAAGCCGTCTGAATTTCTGACATGACCTCCCCAGCAGCCTCCGCGCGCGTGACGTCATACATGCCAACAGTCTCTGGACCAAACATCCCGACTCGGCAGTCTCGGTCACAAGTTTTTCGACAAGAAAACTGAATTAACATGGGTTATTGTTGTGCTTTTTGTTGTACGAACGGTGCGGGATCTGGGAGAGTTTTTCATGTATTTCCCAAAGACCAAATCATCCGCAAAAAATGGATTTTGTTAGTGAATCGTGTTGGCTGGCAACCGACAAAATGGAGCAGGTTGTGTTCTGATCACTTCACGTGTGATGCATACGAGGTTGATCATGCTATCATCAAGTCTGTTGGTGCAGAAGCATTAATAGCACGTCGGTGGCTGAAACCCGGAGCCGTCCCCTCCATATTTCAGCACAAGAAACCACTGAAAGAACGAAAGAGCCGGGCGATGCAGAAACGCCAAATAATTGAGGTAAACAACTTTTGATTAGATTTCAAAGCGCACGGAGCACAGCAGATAACGGAATTGCAGTTGTATTGCTTATAGAGGTGGGCACCGTTAGATTCTGTGTCTTTACGATCATAAACAATGTGTTGGATGTGGAGCTAGGATAAGTAATAAGGGCGCTAGGAGTGATAGGTTAGCATTTTTCGCTCGGGGCTAATTCACTACACGCATTCTAGTTTATCTGCAGCTCATTCATCGCTCCTCCACTCATAACGGAAAATGTCGAACGTCCTACAGTCGGTGATGCAGACTTCTTCTCCCATCTCTTCCTTCACTTTCCCATAGTTGTGGCAGCACTTGTTTTCTCGGCTTGTAGGCATGGTCTGGCAGTTTCCACATCTACACCAATTCTCAGCACCCTCGGCCTCTTCCTCAGATGGCGAACTTGAATCATCGCCATCAGCACTTTCATCGGTGATATCAGGTGACGTTTCCTTGTATTTCCTCTTCGACATCAGAGGCTCGTATAGATATGGTTGGATGTCGACAACATACTCCAGATATTGGGTGGCCTCCGACTCAGAATCAGACATGATAGACGAAACTAAGTTGTACTATCGGCGGAAGCCGCTGCGAGCATTTTTCGCTCGGGGCTAATTCAGAGGCTCACTCAGAGCGCCTGGACTTTATTTTTCTAAACCTCTCTAAAAAGGTCAAATTTCACTTGTTTTGCATCAATCTTGATACAGGGTACTTATTATATGTTATAGTTTGGATTCCTAAAGCTTTTAGTCTATAGTCTACTCAGAATCAGACATGATAGACGAAACTAGTTGTACTATCGGCGGAAGCCGCTGTGATTGATAAGCCAGGTGGAAATATGTTTGGCACATCTGACGTCACGCGCCGCCATCTTGCGGCGGAGAAAATAAATCGTCGGACTTGGTGTTGGGGGTTGAACAAAATTAATATTGCGCATTTCCAGACTCATATTATCTCCGATTTTAATACTGCAATATCTTAGATAGTGTTGTAGCTATATGATTTCGATTGTACTGGCAATTATACAAAAAGCTTTGCATTTGATCTTTAAGAAAAACAC
The DNA here is from genome assembly GCF_902827175.1 of Gymnodraco acuticeps. Taxonomy (NCBI): domain Eukaryota; kingdom Metazoa; phylum Chordata; class Actinopteri; order Perciformes; family Bathydraconidae; genus Gymnodraco; species Gymnodraco acuticeps. The sequence goes on along the minus strand of NW_022990238.1, from coordinate 11,473,127 downwards.
AACTGGTGATAATAGTGAGTTAACTTATTTTGACTACAAATGTTCAAAGCAAATACCAAAGAGGTATCCAGCAGATGTAACAATTATTGACTGTATTACATGTTTTTGTTTCAGTAAGTGTTTGTTTAAAATGTTCCCAATCACTAGTGTCAGTGTCAAGATATATTTTGACATCTCAATTATCATCTTGATCCCCATCATTTTTTATCATTGCACTTAACTACAGATTTAGACAAGTTTACATTTCTACCCCATGCAATCATTTATAAATCAATTATTTAAAAAACAAAACAAATTGTATAAAATCATCTTAGAAAAGTGCAAGCCTACATCTTCATTAGTTTTTGGAGCTGTAAATGAATTAATAGAGCACAAATAAAGCACAAAAGATGATACATGATGGCGATTTTTGGTATATTTTCTGTTTATTTTTCTTTTCTTTTATTACATTGATTAATGGATTCACTTTCTTCTCCATATTAGTACTCTTTGTCCACTTTACATTTTTATTTATGAATAGACTAGATTCACTTTCATTTCCTGTGAATACACTAAATTCACTTTCATTTCCTGTGAATACACTAAATTCACTTGAATTTGAGCGATGTACCACACATTGAACACAGGGTGGCAGTAGTCTCCATTATTCTGTATTGTAACAGTAACATTAAGGGTCCCATGGTCCCATGTCATGCTTTTCCGGTTACCCGTCCCCTTCTGTGTTATGAAGGTTTTTCTGCATGTAAACGGTCTGCAAAGTCACCAGCTATGGAACGCCATTTGCGCCATGATTTGCGCGTAGTTTCGCGCGGATTAACGGGGAGGTCCGTTTTATAAACGGGGATTGATTGATTGATTGATTGATTGAAAAGTTTATTAACAGCTTGTATATTGGGTACAGTACAGTACAGCTCAAAACATACAATTGTTAAGGGGATGCAGACCAGAGAAAGACTTTCGTCTTGTTTACATCAGGGTCCCCCCATTTCCAATTCATCATGTCATTTAAGACATATAAGACATATTTGACATACAGATGGCTTATTTACAATTTACATACAGGTGGTTTTTTTACATACAGATTGCTTGTTTACAATTTTCATTTTAGATTTCGTTCTAATACATCCTAACCGGACATTTAAGACATACCAAGTCTACAGATATACAGTTAGTAACAGAGTCTAAAATGCGAGTATATACATAGATGGGGGGGGGGGGAAGCTGTCCATTGAACGACAGGTTGAGATTTGTACCATTACCGGGGCCAGTTTTGCAATGCTCTCCCCCGAAGGTGCTCTTTAAGAGAGGTTTTGAAGGTAAGTATAGTTTTACTTTCCTTTACAGTTGTGGGAAGAGCGTTCCACCTTGATGTGGCATAATTGCGAAACGTGTATTCCCCCTTTTTTGTGCCAAATCTGGGTTTCACATGATTTGTGGAGCTCCCTCTGGTGTTATGATCATGGTATTCCTTGACCTTTGGGAATAATTTTGACATGTACATGGGTACCATAGAGGTGTAGTGGATCTTGTAGACCAGGCCCATTGCAAGTAGCTGTACTCTGTCGTCTACTCTAAGCCATCCTAGGTTGTCAAAGTGGGCAGAGGTGAGGTGGGTTCTAGATGAAAGGTCAAGCAGTAGTCTGACCAGTTTATTTTGCGATGTTTGAAGTTTTATTTTTAGCGCCTTGGAGGTGCTATGGTACCATGACGTGCAAGCATAGTCATAGTACCCTTGAATGAGTGCTCCTGCCAGAGTTTTCAGGGTGTTTTTGTTTACCAGAGAGGAGATCCGGTATAGGAATCTAGTTCTTTGATTGACTTTTTTTATTACATTGGATGCCATTTTGTCACAGGAGAGGTTTGCCTCAAGAATAGATCCTAGGTATGTAATTTCCTTCTTACTTGTGACAATAATGTCGCCCACTGCAACTGAGAAGTCGTCGGATTTAGGGAGGTCCGTTTAAGTTCAAAGTCTCAGTAACCAATCAGTGAAGAGCAAAACCAGACCAAAGCAATCTGTAGATGAAAAGTTCCTGACATTGTGAGGCTGTAAATTGTACGTTATTCCAGATTCAGGGGACTATGTATTAATTTGGCTTTCAATATAATAAATATATCAATCAATATAACCTGCCTTCATTGTCTTTTAAAATAAAATCGCCTTACCTTATCTTACTGAAGTGAAGGGTATTTATGTCTCCTTAAATCACCTTTTAAATGTACTTCTTATAACATGGCATGGTGTAACATATCAAAATGTTCAGTCTCTGGTCTTGCTAGAAATGCAATGTCACTCACCTTAGAGAACTGTCTTATGAGATACTTAGCTTAGAAATCAGATTTTTGGAAAACTTAAAAACTCTTGTGAAAACACAGATGTACTCATGTCATCCATTTTTTTGGTGTTTCAGATTTGGTTTACCAACGTTTTTGGTTCACAAAAGTAGTGAAATATATGAATTACACTATAGGCCTATATACATGTGTTGTTCATGTCTAAAATGAAAATGTGTAAATTAGAATTTGGAGTAAAATAGTTCTATCACTCTACTTTCACCACAGAAAAGTTACATCAGGACTGATTCATGACTTCATATTCCATACTGAGGTTCATGTGATGTGTACAAATACAAATTGAGCATTACAACTCTTTTTTTTAAACCAACTATTTATGTTAACATAAGAAACTGTAAAATCTCAATATTTACAATACAGGGTACATGATTTTAAATGACTTTTCCATGACCAAAAAAATGACTCTTTCATGTGGCAAGCATGCGCTGCCTCGCCCATATTCGAAATATTGAATATGTTACAACAACACAGTTTGCATTTAGCACGTCTTGGGTAGAGTTGGGTGTAACGCGTTACAAAGTAACGTAACTACTTTTTTCGGGTAAAACGTAGTGTAACGCGTTACTACGAAACATTTGGTAACGTAACGTAGTTTCTTCTTCAATTCTCCGCAACGTTACTTTTACGAGTGACAGTGACACTGCCTACTCAGCTGCGTGCTTACGCATTAGGCACGAGCTCTCATTCCACACTGTACGTGCTACGTGACGTGCTGGTGGTGGCATGAAGACTGAAGAGCAGTGATGGCAACGGCAAGTGAGAAGCAGGCGCAGCCAACGCTAACATTCGAGGGATGGAGGTATTCCCATTACTTCGAACTTGTTGACAATAAGGGGAAAAATGTGAGTGTAAGGTGCACGTTGTGCCCTGGCCAGAAACTTTTGTCCACTGCCGTTAATTCAACTGCCAACCTCATCAAGCATTTGAGAGGAAAACATGCTAGCATGAAGCTAGTAGCTCAAGATCCCCGGAGAAATGAAGATATTTCGAGTCCAAGCCCAAAGCAGCTACAACTTCAGTTTCTCCTATCTAAACAAGAGTTGGACAAACTTGTAGCTTCGTTCATCGTCGAAGAAATGTTGCCCATCAATACTGTTGAATCTCCCACTTTCAGAAAGATACTTAGCAAGATACCGATAACAGGAGACAGGCGCCCATGGTCAGATCGTAAAACGTTCACTGGCTATCTGGATGAATGCTATCTGAAAATGGAGAGTGAATTAAAGAAAACGTTCGAGAGTTTGCCGTATCTGTCAACCACTGCGGATATATGGAGTAGTCATAACAGAAGCTTTTTGGGAATCACTGTGCACTGGATCAATCCATGCAACTTTAAACGTGAGAAAGCTGCCATCGCATGCAAAAGAATAAAGGGCAGGCATACATATGATGTTATAGGCTTTGAAATGGAACAGATTCACTCAGCATTTGGCCTTTCACATAGGATCACCGCCACCGTTACAGACAACGGGTCTAATTTTGTTAAAGCTTTCAAGATGTATGCACCGCCTGAGCCTAACGAGGAGGAGGATAATGACGAGCAAGGTGTCGTTTTCACAGATGTGGAAGAGTTGCTTGGGGCCACAGAAGGACAGTTTTCTCTTCCCCCGCATTTCAGGTGTGCTTCGCATACACTCAATTTGATCTCGTGCAATGACATCGACAAATGGCTGTCCTCCAACAGTGACTCAAAATGTGTGTACAGGAGTGCAACGGCAAAGTGCGCTGCTCTTTGGACAAAGGCGAGCCGCTCTACCTTGGCCTCTGAGATTGTCGATGAAATCTGTGGAAAAAAAATGATTGTGCCTACATCAACAAGGTGGAATTCCTTCCACGATGCCCTGTCCCGCATCAGTGACATCCCGGCCCAAGATTTGAATACGCTTTGTACTAGACTGGACATCAGAGCCCCGACAGAGCGCGAACATCTATTCCTAAAGGAATACTGCAGTGTTTTGAAACCCCTGACGGTAGCACTGGATATATTGCAAGGGGAAGACAACTGCTACTATGGGACTCTTCTACCAACCCTGGAGACCCTGATGTCCAGGACACTGGCACTCCAAAATGGACTGTCGAGGATGACAGCAAACCTACCGGGTGTAATTGTACAGGTAAGCCGATTCTTAAAGTTAGTAGCCTAGGCATATACATCATATATAGCCTACGATGTCTATGATATAAATGTATATGCCTATCCATTAACGGACATTTCTTAATAAATATTCTTAAGATAAATGCATTATGCCTCCCCTGATGGAGCTCTAGTGAGTCGTGTGTCTGAAAACTAGGCTTATTTGTTCTATATAATTTTGTCCTAGGCTATCAGGACGCGATTCGCACCAGTGTTGGAGAGCAGTGAAGCTTTATTGGCTGCCTTGACGTTGCCGAAATTTAAAGTTCGATGGATTGTGGGAGCGGAGCGGAGAGAAGCGGCGCGTGCGCTGCTCATCGCGGAGTGTCGCACTCTACCCCGTGATGAAGAGCCGGCTAACAATAAAAACCGAGAAGCCGCCGCACACAGCAGCGCCAATGAGAATGACTTTTTTTCTTTTGATGAGGAAGAGGAAGACGCAATGTCCATTAGCGCAGACTCGGAGGTATTTGAGTACATGAGATCAGGCTCAGAGTTAGAAGTCCTCAACCGTTTCCCCCGAGTGAAAGCTGTGTGTATGAAATACAACACTGCCACACCATCCAGTGCACCGGTGGAGAGGCTGTTCAGCCTGGGAGGTATTGTGCTTTCCCCCAGAAGAAACAGACTCTCAGATAAACGTTTTGAAAGACTGCTCCTGATGAGGTATAATCGCACATTTTGTACTGATGTGGAATAGGTTGCCTGCCACCCATGCTATAGACATAGCTCAAGCCTATGCCTAATATCCTCTTTTTTTTATCTGCCATCATACTGTGAAGAAGGGTGAGCATATGCAGTGAACATAGCCTTTTAATTCTGAGGCCAGTCCTGCTTTAAGTTGTTCTTGATTTTATTTTGGCTAAAATGTCTTTGCTTCCAAGCTGTATTATGCCATTTTATTTTATTTACACAAGCCATCGATATCAAGACATTTTGAAGTTATTCTTTTTCTGTTGGATTTACATGAGGCACGTTTTATTTTGAGACACATGAGCCATTTTGAGGTTATCATGTTGTTCCTAAGGAGCCTATTGATATGATTTGCACTAGCTTTGCACCTATTTTGGGGCTAGCCTGTTTAATGATTATGATTTTATATTGATATTTGATATTGATAGCCCAATGTTTTGTTAAGTGCTCTGTGGCATTTTTTTATAATAAAGAGCACAAAAGAAATATCTGTTATGTCCTCCATATATGTAGAACTTTATGTAAGCCTACACATTTAGGAACAGAGATGGAGTTCTGCCCAAAGTCGAGCAACATAAAAGTAACGAGTAACGTAAAAAGTTACTTTCCTTGCAGGGTAACTAAGTAAAGTAAGGGATTACTTTTTTAAAGAAGTAACGAGTAACGAGCAAACACTACTTTTTAAAAGTAACTTCCCCAACACTGGTCTTGGGTCAATGTCTTTTGATAACCACAATTGGTACTTATTCTTTAGAAGCCATACATTGTTGAAACTGCACTTCCCTGGCATCTTTATATCAAATAGTAGCTCCTGTAGACTAGAGGGCGTGATTGTAAACATCTCTCACCAGCGAAATACTGCCACAGTTGCCATTTTACATTTCATTATACGATACAGTATTTATTATCATTATAGTATTACTATTTTGGCGATTAGATAACATATAAATTATATTTGATGCAACTTTAGTTATATTTCCATGACTTTTCCAAAACTTTGGGAAAAATATTGCATTCCATGACTTTTCCAGGTTTTTAATGACTGTACGAACCCTGACAATATCAGAACTTTCTCAACCAACTATTCATTATAAATGTAAAGACAGGGGGAGCAGTGCCATGGTCTTTGTCTGTCTTCCAAGACAGTGGGTCTGGCTGCTGTGGGGGTGATGGTGCATGGGCTGCTGGTGGCTGTGTCGGCGGGAGGGAGGTGTGCTAGGCGAGACTTCTTTGCTGGCTGGGTTGATCGTGATGGCTGTGGTGGAGGCCTTTGTACCGAGGTGTATCTTAATCTTGTGGCAGGCACAGATGGAGGTGGAGGCTGCTGTAGTGATGCTGGTCCTCTGGTCCTTGGTGGTGATGGCTCTGGTGAAGGCCCTTGAGCCACGGTAGATCTTGACCTGGGTGCAGGCACAGATGGAGGTTCTTGCTGCTAGGCCCAGGCAGCTGTGAAATCGGAAAGAAATGTAGGACAATAATTACTACTAAGTTCATTAAAATATAAAGTTCAAGTGGAATGTTTCTCCCCTCTCTCTCCCACTCCCTCTCTATTTAACTATGTTACACCCACACAATGAAAGTACACTATTACTGTAATATTTACCTATCTTCAAATGGATCCTTGTTGTTGTTGCTGTATTCTCCAGGTTCTGATGCTCCATCTCCACTGCTGCTAGTGTTACAAGTCCGCTGTGCAGAGCTGGTAATCAGATAATAAGCCTGTTGAACAGGAGAAAAGAATGAAGCAGAGGGAAAGTTGCTGCCGTTTGTGTGGTTGTCCTAGCCAGCATTTACATCAATAAATTCACTTACAAATTATATCCGTTTTCTCTATTTATCTAATCATTCTCTGCTTTGACGCCACATGTATCTCTGCGTTGTGTTGTGTGGTTGAATGAATATGACTTCCTTCTTGCCAACCAGCTTTATTATCTGTGCAAACAGAATATAAGGAAATGGCTTCACCAGCTTTCTACCTCAATACTTCTCCTCAGTAAGGCCTGAAGCTAACTGAGAATGTACAAATACGTTTAGCAAATCAAAATAACTGTATGTCTGACATATTTGTTTTCTAATCAAAAATGGACATAAATCCACATGCCATATTGTGACTTTCATGAAGGATTAAAGCCTTTTTCATTTACAGTATAATACAGTGATAACAGATAACACAACCCGACTGTACTCACTTACAACATGGCTGTTGTACAGGTACAATATTAGCATAGCATTAGCGCTTTAGCATTTAAATAATATGAACAATTATGACCTCAGACCAGCATTTCACATATTTATACAAACAGAATAAACTTGAAATGTAAGCCAGACTAGTGCACGGGACTCATACACATAGTAGGGCTACATTATTCAGGGAGCAACAGCCTGTGTTAAAGAAGCTAGCGGACGCCATTAGCCACACGCTAGTGGCGTAGCTCACAGAATGACATTAAACTACACATAAAACAGTTTCAAACACACTTCTTAGATCGAAATATGACATAATCTGTGTACACACTACTAACCTGTTGAACAGGAGAAATTAATGAAGCAGAGGGAAAGTTGCTGCCATGTGTTCTTCTTCTTCTTCTTCTTCTTCTTCTTCTGTCTCGCAGACTCTCACAACAACACACGTCACCAAGATGGCTGTCACTACTGTCTTGTCAAAAAAGTGATTGACCTCACTATCAACACAATGAAACACGTCCAGAAGAATGTCATGCAAAGCTGCCTGCCTGCCTTTGATTCTCTCTGAACTGCCTGATCTTTTTAATGTTTAATGTCTACCATTTGTGCAGATAGCATGAAGAAGAACAGATCGCCGGTGTTGCAATATAAATTGAGTCATGACAACTGGCGACATTCTGCAAACAGTCGTGACTTGTGTGAAGTGTAACATTAAACAATATATTAACATATTAAATATAACATTTATGACACCACTCGTTCCAGCATTGCAGTCTTAGCCTTGTCATTTTTATTAGCCTTAACATGAAGTAACATCAAGTAACCCAAAACGTTAAACAGTAAGAGTAGTAGTCATATTTCATGAACCCTTTGAAGAGTACTGTCACACCGGTGTGATCATTCTATAATACACCATTTAAGCCCAGGGGAGAAATGCTAACGCTAACGCTACATTAGTGCCGGTGTTGCAGTATAAATTGAGTCATGACAACTGGCGACATTCTATTATTTTCGTCATAGGAATCCGGGGCGTGTACATTGAGGACCCATTGTGGATTTACCAGGAAATAAACATGTCGATCGCCTCGTTTGTCGTTTACGTTCATCTTTTGCTATATCTGCCTTCCTAAGATCACTTTGCTGCACATTCAGTACTCGTATGTGAGGTTGTGGGTGAGAGGTCGATATCGTTACGCTTACAGGGAGGTATCGAACATTACAAAGTAGGTGACTGTGGATGCCTGTTCAAAACATTGAAAACTTGAATAAATCATTTAAATTATATATTTGTGTCCGACTTTCATTTGTACATCGTTCTTAATGTGATGTATAGTAGCTTTGATAGCTGTCCATACCTTCAGACAGCCTAAAAGTAAAACACAAGTTGTTTATTCACAGCCCAAAAGCAGCATCGAGATGACTGGATCATCTGCAGTGTTGGGCAAGTTACTTCCAAAATGTAATACAGTACATTACTTATTACTGTCTTTTTTAAGTAATAGGCTACGTTACATTACAATATTACTGTCTCTGAAATGTAATGAGTTACTGTACACTACTTTTATATTAGCCTACTTTTGAGTTACTTTACCAAAAGAGCATCAGGACTGTTTGAGGCATATGATAGCTATGTGATTAACATGATGATTCAGCCTCTATGGAGATAGACATATGACAAGCATGCTCATTTCTGACGTGGAGCTAATCTGAAGTAAACATTGAATACTGCTTTCTATTCCTCCATCTTGTGACAGTGTAACTCCCTCTCTTGGATATCAGCATGTGAAGGACACTGTTCAGGAACTAGTTGATGCTCTGTATGTGATGACTACTTCCATTCTGGAGAGGATCAGAAATACATGGATCCTGAGATTGAAGCTCAAGCCGAGGACGAGTGAGATTGTTCTAACAATTTCCAATAAAGGTTATTCTGAAACATAACTATCACTGTTGTCTTTCCTTCTATAACGGTAATGTAGGCCAGGAAAAACTTAGCATTGCATAATATTTAAACTTACATTTAGGCACTATAAATGAAGCCAAAAATATGTCAAGTTGGGGCTTAGCCCTCCAAAAAGTGCATAGTTGCAACTTAGGCAGTTAAGCATTTTATATCAGTGGGTCCTAATGGTGCAACACGGAAGGCAGACAGAATTGCTAAGACACAGGTGTCACATGAAATTTAAATATTCTGGAAAGTTCCTTATACAGCTTTAGCCTTTTTTATCTCATGAAGTCCCTAAGTGACACACCCTGAACAGTCTGGTGGGTCATGGACTTGTCATTTGCTTTTATGTCCAAGATGTCCATGTGCCACGCTAACACATGTGACAGAACTAGCTACATTTGGAAAGGTTTTTTGTTGCTAAAGTTAACATTCAAGCCATTTAAGAATACAAATGCTTCCATGACATGTCATTTGTTAAACATTAAGCTGTCTTCGGCTCTTTTCGGCTGTAATAAATGTAAATGTCCCCTCTGTGGGACGAATAAAGGTATTCTGATTCTGATTACATTTAACCTGTTGTGGAAACATTTCTTGATGAAATTGATATGAAACAAATGCCATAAATATTGCTGTGACACTGGTGTAACATCGGGACTTTAGCCCTAAACATTCACAGTAAACCCGGAGTGACATATATGCACAATTAGAAATAAGATTATGATCTGGTCAGTTAATTTAGCTGATTCAATTATATTTAGTTAACATATTCTTTATTCTTCAATTCAAAGTATGTTCAAACAAATGTAAACCAAAAAATCATCCTTGTTAATTAAGTTATAAATAAGAGTTACTTTACCATTGAAGCGCAAATATTTGACACTAGGGGGGGTTACTTGTCAGAAATGTGTTCTAGGTGGTCTATTTAGTCTAAATGACGTTGCCCTTAATTTCCCCAAAAGTAGAAATGGGTCCGGGTTCTTATGGGTTAAACGTATAGGCTTAAAGGCATAATAGAACTACCGTATTATATGTATTCAACTTGTGCCCCGCTGGACTTACTTTTCTGTGGTTGACCGTTACTGTGACACATCACTATAGCCACGGAAGATAGTTTGTGTGATTCATTCCCATGCATCAAGGTTATTTTCATGTAGCCTAATTGTTTTTCCTGCACAGTATAGAGTCTTGTTGTGATGAGAGGGATACGGGTATTTCATTAAAAAAAAACGTGCTCTCTGGAGAATAGCTACAGAATGTATATCACAATTTAATCGGAGCTGATCACAACTTGTCATGAGTGATCCAGTCATCTCGATGAGCGTTCGGGCTGTGAATAAACAACTTGTGTTTTACTTTTAGGCTGTCTGAAGGTATGGACAGCTATCAAAGCTACTATACATCACATTAAGAACGATGTACAAATGAAAGTCGGACACAAATATATAATTTAAATGATTTATTCAAGTTTGCAATATTTTGAACAGGCATCCACACAGTCACCTACTTTGTAATGTTCGATACCTCCCTGTAAGCGTCACGATATCCACCTCTCACCCACAACCTCACATACGAGTACTGAATGTGCATCAAAGTGATCGTAATAAGGCAGATATAGCAAAAGATGAACGTAAACGACAAACGAGGCGATCGACATGTTTATTTCCTGGTAAATCAACAATGGGTCCTCAATGTACACACCCCGGATTCCTATGACGAAAATAATAGAATGTCGCCAGTTGTCATGACTCAATTTATACTGCAACACCGGCACTAATGTAGCGTTAGCGTTAGCATTTCTCCCCTGGGCTTAAATGGTGTATTATAGAATGATCACACCGGTGTGACAGTACTCTTCAAAGGGTTCATGAAATATGACTACTACTCTTACTGTTTAACGTTTTGGGTTACTTGATGTTACTTCATGTTAAGGCTAATAAAAATGACAAGGCTAAGACTGCAATGCTGGAACGAGTGGTGTCATAAATGTTATATTTAATATGTTAATATATTGTTTAATGTTACACTTCACACAAGTCACGACTGTTTGCAGTTAATGTCGTTGCCGTGTGTAACGTTAGTTTATATAATGTGCAGCGCTTCAAACAGTGTGCTGCCTTAAAGGCATTTTGTTATAATTTGTTTGCAGTTCAAAAAGTTACCACTATGAGTGCTAATGGTATTGTTATCTTTAAATTCGCCGTTCTTAGCCTCACTTCCGGTTTAGCGTTAGAGAAACCCAACGCCATATAGATAGAAGAGTTACGACAACGGAAGTCCAAAAACGGTTATCGTCACGTGGTTCATGTAGACGAGGATCGTTCCCCGGAAGTTCATGGCGGGCAATGTGAACGCATTGATAACAGGAGATAGAACTACGATTTTTGGTAATTATTAGTGAATAAAGGTTTTGATTTGCAATATTTATACAACAAATCGATATGTGTATGTATTTACATCAATATGTTTTAAAAAATAAAATAGAATTTGCTAATATTAAGTGATAATATTAGGATTAGTGTGAACAACTAGTTTACATGTTAGGCTAACAGTGCCTTGGTTAAAGAGCCTGTTGCTGTTTATTTATAGCTTTGAATTCTTTAAAACCAATATTATCTTCTTAAACTTGTATGGTAGTCAGGAGCATCACTTTCTAATGTGTATTGATATATTTAGAGGGAGGGGATCTAAAGTAATGCTTTAAAATTCAGATTAGATTAATTTCTACCATTTTCTTAAATTCATGGTAGTTTCAGTAATCCCATGGTAATTGAGGACACAAGTTATCTAAATGACTAATGTCATCTTTATGGCTTTCAGAAAGGACAGGAGACCGACAGGTGACTATCAAAGGACTAGCAGCAGCAGCAGCAGCATGATGATGATGATGATGATGATGATGATGTTAAATGTGTTGTTTTAGGAACATCCATTGCAAATACACGGAATTCAATAAACATTGAATAGCATATCATGCAGTTTGTCTGTGCCTTTTCTTCCGTGTTGTCCTAGTTTGCTGTGCTGCCTCCTAGTCGCCACCATGGTTTGCTGTGCTGCCTGGGGATGCTCAAATCGCTCCGAGAAGGGAGTACGAATGTACGGCTTCCCCACTGACACAGAGCGGAGGAAAAAATGGCTGGTTCAAGTCAGCAGGAGCAATTTCACGTCCAACAGCAAAAAAAGATGTGATGTAATTATATACAAACACTGCATTTGCACTTTTTCACAAAACGAAAACCACACCATTGGGAAAGCTTAATGTTTTGTTTAATACAAAAAAACAGGGAAAGGCTTGAAAAACACTGAGAGTTGAGACTCAGGGTGCAGGATGAGGGTCTCAGTGCAGGTATTCAGGCTCCATTGAATCCCCCTCTGGTTCTTGTGCTGAAAGAGGGAGTACCAGACAGGAGAAAGGGTTATACACACACAGCACACCTATTGGATGGGAAATTGCCTTGGGGAGATAAGGTGCTTAATTATATAAAACAGTAGTATTAAACTTACCTTGTGTTTTCACTCTCACTTAAATCCCTCTCCCTTTGCCATCAATCCCAAATCAGCTGAGCTGCAACATTATACAGACAGGTAATAATCAACATAATCACAAGGACACAATATGGCTCTGCTAAAAACACTCACTCTTACACGCACCAAAGTTATATTTATCTAATATTTAACTCCCTCCACCCCGCATACAATCCCGTTTAGAATCCCCTCTTCTCTAATTCAACAACGTTGGACGGAATTTACAATTAAAAGGCTGTTCAACGTGTGTTGCTAACTTGATTCGGTATGCTAGCTTAATCTGTTATCTGTAAACGTTCCCTAAATCTACTAATTTAGGGATAATCCACTGATATCCTTTAATACACATGTCCATTTGAATCAGATGTACTGATAATATCCGCAATATAAATCTTTAAACTTCTTCTTACCTTTAAAAGTCCGTCACGAACGGTCTATTATGCTGCAACTCTACAGCTCTGCTAGCCTTGGCGCTAACTTCCGGGGAACGATTGAGAGGTTCCACGATCCGCGATTGCTGTAAAAAAAAGTGGTCCATTGGAGTGAACGGAGATATCGTAACTCTTCTATTATATGGCTCTGGGTCGGTCTAAAAGCCTCGGCTTTAGGTGTTCACAGTCAGAACATGCTAGAGCGCTGTGCATTGATGGGTATCGGTCAAGTGTTTATAAAATTGAGCGTTGAGGAAAGAAAGACTAACGTTAGAGAACTATGAAGAGGCAAAAGCCATCCGGGGCGCAGTATAAAAACAGAAGAAAAGAAGAAGAAGAGAAACGTGCCAAGGTGAAAGGTATGCAATTTTGATTGTATTGTCAACATTAGCGAATGGATCATGTAATCTTGCTAGTTAGCCAAGCCAACGTTAGCTAGCCAGCGTTTGTTATTGCCATTCAGTCAAAACTGTCATAAGGCTATTTTCGTTGTGTCATGAAATAGAAATATTAGTAATAATAACAATGTTAGTTTTGGTGTAGCGAGCTAGCCAGTGTGGTGGAATGTTAGTTAGTTGGTAACGTTAGCTAACGTTAAGTTTACCTCATAAAGCACATTGACTATCCGAGTCAAACATTTTCCAAATTCAACCCTGTCATAATGTGCGCTAACGTTAGCTAACTAGCTCAGTGGTTCTCAACTCCAGTCCTGTTGAATGTTTTCATTCCAACCCAGAACTAACACACCTGATTCAACTGTTCTAATAAGATAGGCATAGCTCTTGATTAGTTGAATCAGACCTGTCAGGCTGTCCAAATGCTTACTAACTAAATAATAGCTACATTTAACAAATGGAAATTATTCAATGTTGATAATACAAATTTTGTTATATCATTTTAGATTCACTTTTAAAATATCTGGGACCACCTGCTGCATCAGTTGACAAGGAACAGCCATGCACCTCAGCTGTGCCGGCTTCCTCAGGTGAGTGCAATGTGTCAATAGATGTTCCTGATGATAAATAATTTAATGTGAAATCCAGTCAATATATTTTCTCTTGTGTGTTCTTTCTATATTTATAGACCTAGAACCACATGAAGGAACGTCAGAACAGCAAGCTGCTCATCCTGATGAGATGACCACTGATTCCACCCTGCCACTGACCACTGTGCCTGTTTGTTCTGGTGAGTACAATACGTCAATAGATGTTCCTGATGTGATGATAAATAATTGAATGTAAAAATGACTGTCGTGCCATTTCTAATCCAGCCAATATATTTGCTCTTGTGTGTTCTCTATATATGTATAGGCCCAGAACCACTGCAAGGAACGTCAGAACAGCCTGCTGCATCTCATCCTGATTGCACCACAGATTCCACCCATACACTCTTCTCAGGTGTGTGCCTGATGCATGTAAAGATGTTTAGCTATAAACCTAATTGTCCTCATGCTTTCAAATAATTGCTTTCTGTTTTTATTTACATTTTACACACTGTCCCAACCTTTTTGGAATTGGGGTTGTGTGTGTGTGTGTGTGTGTGTGTGTGTGTGTGTGTGTGTGTGTGTGTGTGTGTGTGTGTGTGTGTGTGTGTGTGTGTGTGTGTGTGTGTGTGTGTGTGTGTGTGTGTGTGTGTGTGTGTGTGTGTGTGTGTGTGTGTGTGTGTGTGTGTGTGTGTGTGTGTGTGTGTGTGTGTGTGTGTGAAGATATTGTGGATATGAGGTGAGAAAATGTGCTTCACATGCCCTCCAGATGCAGCAAAGACAGACGATCCACTACCAACCGATCCTGCTGATTGCCCTTCACATCTCACAGACACAATGACGACAGAGTTTGTTCGCAGAGGACCATATCAGATAACACCTGATTTCATTTTCCCAAGGAGAGATGATGGGAGAAGTTGCCACCACCAGTACTTTAGCAGGACCTTAGTAAATGGAGAAAGGATCAAAAGAAGTTGGGTGACATATTCAAAAAAGAAGAACAGTCTTTTTTGTTTTTGTTGTCAACTTTTCTCTCCAAAACAAATTCATTTAACAAATGCAGGACTGTCAGATTGGAAAAATGCAAGTGCTGCTTTGACCAGCCATGAAAATAGTCCGGAACACCTGAACAATTTGGCATCATGGAAAGAATTGGCAGTTCGATTAAAACAAGGTACAACAATAGACAAACAAGAGCAGGCCCTCCTTGAGGCAGAGAAGAGTCGGTGGAGAGCAGTGCTGACAAGACTGGTTGCTATTGTACAGTCTCTGGCAGGGCGAAATATGGCATTGAGAGGAAAGACAGAAATACTCCACTCTCCTTCAAATGGAAACTTTTTGAAAGAGGTTGAGCTTTTGGCGCAGTTTGCCCCAGTGATGAAAGACCACATCCACAAGATTAAAAGTCAAACATCCCACCACAGCTACTTGGGCAAAACCATTCAGAATGAGTTGATTGAATGCATCAGTGGAAAGATTCTATCAACAATAGTGTAAGAAATAAAGAAATGCAAGTACTTTTCCCTCATTTTAGATTGCACCCCGGATGTTAGCCACACTGAACAGCTGTCAGTAGTCATCAGAATTGTGACACTGGAAGAACTGATTTAATAGTAATACACGTTTCAAAATAATAATAATAATAATAATGCCGAAGTAACAACATACTGAAAACTGTTAGTAAAACCATGTTTTAATGCTTTACAATTTACATACCTAGATGCACGTGTGTTGTGTTTATGCAGTGCAACTCCCACCCAGTGGGTGGCTATGTAGAGTGATAGAACAGAGCAGGCACGCCCCCGAGAGAAGGAAAGCAAGTCACGTCACAAATTAGCATTTCTAAAATGTTAGCGTGGATTAATAAAAGTGCAAAAAGACAGCGGTTGTCGCCGGAAGAAACTTCAAATACAGAGAATGCTGTGCCTGTGTTGGAAATTGTGTCTGATGGGGAGCTTTCTTTGGTTGATCCTCCTGCTCCAAGTTCTAGTGCATTAGCATTAGCACTAGCTCCGCCGCCTCCTCCAGAGCCTCTAACGTTAGCTGCTGCTGGCGCAACTGCCACCACCAACACCGGGCAAAGCGATGCACCTGACTGCTGGACAACGGACCAGGTGCAATATTTTTGCAAGACCAATGCATGGCTCCTTCTTAAAGATAAGAAGCTAGGATGTCGGATATGCAGAGATGTCAAATCTTTGGGAATACACACTGGACAAGGACTGAAACTGTCAACTGAATGGGGTGAGTGTGCAGTGTCTCATTTCGGTGTTGACAAGGGCAAACAACAAGCTAGCCTGAGAAAAAAAATCAAAGAACATAAAGAATCACAAGCCCATGTAAAAGCTGCTGACATCCTTACATCTGCTTCATGTGAAACTATTCAACATCAAGTGCAGTCTATGCATAAATATGAATTAGACAGAGTTTTTCGAACGGCATATAAAATTGGCCAACATAGCCGGCCATTCACAGACATGCCAATTGATTTGAATGTACAGAAACTGAATGGGCTGAACGTGGGCAGGGTTTTGCACTCCAATAAAACCTGTGGCGAAATCATCGACCACATAGCTCATGAGCTGAAGAAAAAAATGGCAAAAGACATTACAGAAAACCAAAGAAAACTCTGTGTTTTGGTCGATGAATCTACCACTATTAGTGGTAAAACGGTGCTTGTTGTGTGTCTACGCTCAGCATTAGCTGATGCTGAGCCCGAAACGTTTTTTTGGGAGCTGATCGAGTTGGATGGAACAACGGCTGATGACATCACAAAGGCGTTAATGGAGTGTCTTGGAAGAGATTTTAACGAGGACTTTTTAGGTCAGTGTTTCGTTTCTTTTGCATGTGATGGGGCTTCAGTCATGCTAGGGAAGAGAACAGGCGTTGCTACCCAGTTGTGTAGTAAATTCCCAAGCCTGTTTGTGTGGCACTGCTCCAATCATCGTCTAGAGCTGGCAGTTGGGGATGTGGTAAAGGAGGTCTCAGGGCTCAATCATTTCCAGATCTTTTTTGACAAACTCTATTCCTTGTTCCATGCCTCCCCCAAAAATCAGAGGCAGTTAGCGCAGTGTGCGCAAGCAGTCGGACAGCGTCTCCTGGTGATAGGGCGTGTTTTGTCCATCCGCTGGGTGGCTTCAAGTGAAAGGAGCGTCAGAGCAGTCTGGG
This sequence comes from Gymnodraco acuticeps, assembly GCF_902827175.1. Lineage (NCBI taxonomy): Eukaryota > Metazoa > Chordata > Actinopteri > Perciformes > Bathydraconidae > Gymnodraco > Gymnodraco acuticeps. The sequence goes on along the minus strand of NW_022990238.1, from coordinate 11,455,710 downwards.
AAAACTACCGAGTGCTTCATGATCACTTCACAAATGCTGCAAACGACACGAGCAGGGATTCCAGAGACAGAGCAAAGTACAAGGGCCTGGATGATGTGCTCACATCTGCAACGTTTGTCAGCAATCTGGGACTGATGTACGATGCGCTCACAGAGCTCAGCGACCTCTCTCGGCAACTCCCAAAAAGAGAGATGACACTGCCTACAGCAGATAGGCTCTTAACTCGAGAAATACAAGTTTTTTAATCCATGGTCACCATGCCTGGCCCACACATGACTACAGTTCATACAGCTCTAGCTGAGAAGTCCTTCAAGGGTGTTGCCCTGCGTGAGAATGGCAGGCTTGTACAGATTCATGCAGGTCAGTTTTTCCGCAGTATGGTAGAGAATCTGAGACACAGAATGACTTCCACAACCTCCTCTCATGTCAGCACAAGAGAAATCCCATTACATGGCCGGGAGGCCCGGGACAATCAGCTAATCCAGGACATGAAAGTTATCCATCCTGGAAGTTGGCCTGAAGAGGAGTTAGACGTACAGTATGGGGACGTAGAGGTGCTACGTTTGTGCGAAGTGCTGAAAGTGGACAGAAGAGAGACTGTTCAGGGCTTTCGCGAATACAAGGAAACCAGGGCATCCCGTACACCTGCTGCCATGGAGCCTCTACTGAAAGCAGTCCGAACCATCGCTGTCTCCACTAGTGAGTGTGAGCGGGCATTCAGCTGCATGAACGATATCCTTACTGCAAAAAGGAATGCTCTCTCTGTCAGCCGACTGTCCAGCCTGGTTTTCATTAAATGTAATGGACCATCACTAGGACAGTTCAATCCGGAACAGTATGTGAGGTCCTGGCTGGCAAAGGGAAGGAGAAGTGCTGATGAAAGAGCCTGTCCAGCTCCAGCCCCTGATACTGATGTCCCCAAGGCCTTCTGGAGCCTTTTCTAACAATGTGAAGTATATTGCAAAGCAGCTCACCCAGTGAGAAGACTTTTGGCATAATGTGCCGATTTGTACAGATCCTGGAGATAGAAGGACTTCAGACCAACCAGGGAGTTATCTGATCAGCTTGGTGTTCAATGTAACTCTTTACCATGGGTCAGACTTTGTTACTTGCAGTTACAGTTTCTCATTTTAGATTGTGCAAATTTTGCATTTGTTTTTACATGTTCTTTGTTCATGCTCTTTATCATTTTTCTGAGTTGGAAAGTTAGATTGCATCATAGTTTACTTTATACATATTTGTATTCTTCAGTGGTGAAGTATATTGCAAAGCAGCTCAGTCATGACTCATGTGAGAAGACTTTTGGCACTTTTTCGTTTTTCGTTTTCTGAGTTGGAAAGTTAGATTGCATTCAAAATGTACAGAAATACTTAATTTTGTTAAAGCTTTTTATAAAAAATGCTTCTGACCAGAGCTTTGTTTCCTTGTCATTAATGTTGAACACCACCAGAGGGGCTCTCACCTGAAAGGTCTCTGCTTCATGTGTCTTCAGCAGAAGATCTAGACTTTGATTGCTATATTTTCAGTTAATATTGACCTTACTGAGCTTTAGCCATATCCGCTGCCTATCATAAAAAATGTTAAGTACAGTGAACCTTTCTAAAATATACAGTAGTAAAGAGACAAACCCACCAGCATTATAGTAGCCAAATTCTTGTTTGTGGGCTGTATATATAAAATTGACTTGAAAAAGTTGCTGATTTTAGAGTACTGGCACCTTTTTCATTCCAATTCAAGCACTGCCTGTACTACAGCAAAAGTATTCTCCGTCGGGACTTCCTGCAACAACACCACGCCGTTGTCAAAGATGTTCTATTGAGAAGACGATCACTACGTGACAAAAGTTTTCAAAACCGTGGCTACTGAAATCAATCTTACTAACTGCTGTCTGTGCAATTTACTCCGCGCGAGTTGGCAGACTTTATTTTGCTTACTTTAACATCATTTTTCATGGTGGGGCTAAGCCATTTCTTGGTATGGGTGTAGCCTACCCCAGCCATACCCTGGCGCTGCCACTGGTGGCACGTATGGGGCGGGCCATTCTGCACATGCGTTAAATGCGTTAAATATTTTAACGCAATTAATTCAAACAATTAATTACTGCCGTTAACGCGATAATTTTGACAGCACTAGTTGTAACATATTCAATATTTCGAATATGGGCGAGGCAGCGCATGCTAGCCATGTGAAAGAGTGATTTAAAATCATTGGTGAAAAATGTATGAACCCTGTATTGTAAATATTGAGATTTTACAGTTTCTTATGTTAACATAAATAGTTGGTTTAAAAAAAAAGTTGTAATGCTCAATTTGTATTTGTACACATCACATGAACCTCAGTATGGAATATGAAGTCATGAATCAGTCCTGATGTAACTTTTCTCTGGTGAAAGTAGTGATAGAACTATTTTACTCCAAATTCTAATTTACACATTTTCGTTTTAGACATGAACAACACATTTATATAGGCATATAGTGTAATTCATATATTTCACTACTTTTGTGAACCAAAAACGTTGGTAAACCAAATCTGAAACACCAAAAAAATGGATGACATGAGTACATCTGTGTTTTCACAAGAGTTTTTAAGTTTTCCAAAAATCTGATTTCTAAGCTAAGTATCTCATAAGACAGTGCTCTAAGTCTAAGGTGAGTGACATTGCATTCCTAGCAAGACCAGACAACATTTTGATATGTTACACCATGCCATGTTATAAGAAGTACATTTAAAAGGTGAGTTAAGGAGACATAAATACCCTTCACTTCAGTAAAATAAGGTAAGGCGATTTTATTTTAAAAGACAATGAAGGCAGGTTATATTGATTGATATATTTATTATATTGAAAGCCAAATTAATACATAGTCCCCTGAATCTGGAATAACGTACCATTTACAGCCTCACAATGTCAGGAACTTTTCATCTACAGATTGCTTTGGTCTGGTTTTGCTCTTCACTGATTGGTTACTGAGACTTTGAACTTAAACAGACCTCCCCGTTTATAAAACGGACCTCCCAGTTTATTCGCGTAGTTTCGCGCGAATAAACGGACCTCCCCGTTAATCCGCGCGAAACTACGCGCGAATAAACGCGCGAATTATGGCGCAAATGGCGTTCTATACAACCCTCAAAGTACACCCTGTAGCGAGTAAAACTCTAACACAGAAAATACCTGTCTATGCTGCCCCAGAACGCCTCGTTGGAGATTTCTCTTTAGGCTGGTTTGAGACGAGCTGCGGCTCGCCTCGAAAGTAGACGAGAATAGCCGATCGCAGCCGGGTGAGGTCTCAAAAAGCTCGCCTGAAGTCGGACAGCTCGGAGTCGGCTTCTTCATCTTCTTCTCTCGGTTATTTGGGGGATTGCAAACAACTTTAAGGTGCATACTGCCGCCTCCAGAGTCGGCTTGACTCGGTTTGCATTTATAAAGAATGCACAAATGTGTTTACTCGTTAATGTCAGATATGTAAATACATTTGTTCCTGCTCAAGATTAGATTCAACTTTATTGTTATTGCACATATTACAGGTACTGAGAGAACGAAATGCAGTTTAGCTTCTAACCAGGAGTGCAACAAGCAGTAAAGTGAAAAGTAATGTACACAATCTACAGAATAAAATATAGAATTAATTGAATGATGAATAAACAGTGAGGAGGGGTATGAATAGATATACACAGCAGCCTGTGAGCAGTATGAACAGTGTATGAATAATGCTAATATATATATAAAAAGTATGAAAACGGCAGTGCAACTAGTATAGTATAGTATAAAATATATAGGCTAGATATTAATTTCATGATGATAAACATTGTGGAACAATGATGAAAAATGTGAATGGAAGTGGCGACGTAAAACTGACACAAAACAACAACAAACTTTTGCCGAGCCAATTGGAGAGTTTAATCAGCAGCACGGGGTAAAAACCACCAATGAGCGCTCAGCTCGAGATACCAGCGAGTGGTTTCCCATCAAGCATTTCACTTCCGCATCCCATGGAGAGGAACTGCGCCGCCTCGCCTCGCTCTCAAGGCTGCGGGCGTCTTTGTCCCGCGAGATTTCAACGTCTCATGTAGGCGAGCCTCCAGAGCAAGTCGGACAAAAATGATTAACCATCATGCAACGCACTAGCAATACATTGATCGCAATTGCGCAGGTCTGCGTCGTCATGCGTCGGTCTCGCTTGTCTCAAACAAGCCTTTTTTCTTCCTGGGTACAGTAACGTGACCATACCCAAATGGACCCATTGGTCCAAACGGACCAATCCGTGGAGCTCCTCACACACTGTAGCTCCCTCCAGTAAATGACACGAGGCTGAGGTCTTGATTAAATACGGGGTTTATTCTTGTGGGACCTATTCCAACCCGTGAGAACTGGGTTGTAAGACAACAAATATATAAAAGGTAAACAATAAATAAATATGGAATATATGCATGTCATCACTGTTAATGCCGCTAAATAAAACAATAAACGGCACATATCCCACACAGCATGTAGCACAAGCTAACAATAGCATGTAGCACAAGCTAGCGCATAGCATACATACATATAACCTGCAGCTCAACCACACACATTTAGACAAACAACCAGCACAAAAATGTACCTCGTAGGCTGCTAGTCATCTAGAGGGGCTGATATCTTTAACTGCATTTTTCCCTTAGTTTCCTTAGATTTTCTTTACATTCTGCGTTGCTCTGCAGTTGCGACTATCAAGTGCGTTGATTAAACAAACAGGTGTAACACAAAACACAGCAGATTAGTTCCGCCCCTATTAATGTTGCACATAAAAGGTAGGAACCAAAAATACAACGTGGAACAACATAAACAACAGAGTGAAGACAGTTACACTCCCACCAAATCACCTGTGATTTCCATAACATTTTTAGAAAAACCGATATACATTAATGTAAAACTAACTATTTCGTTTTAGACCTATTAAGTGCAGAGTGTGAGTGAGAGTAACTGAGTCTTAGTCTGCTTCCAACAACAACACCGTCTTGTGAATAGGCCTTTCGAGGTAGACAGGTTTAGCGAGGCGCTTTCCCTTTACATCCAGGGTAGAGTCGCTGATAAGCAGCTTGAGCCTTCTCACTCTTCCATCCCCTCCTGGGTACACTTCCACAACCCTGGCCAGCTTCCATTGGCCACGTGGTATAGTGTTGTCTTGCAGAATGACAACGTCATTTACCTTGACGTTTCTGCGGTCCTTGATCCACTTTGGTCTTTGTTGGAGATGGTACTCCTTATGCTGCTGAAGGCACTTTATTTCTTGAGAGAGTGTTGCTTCTTGAACCATCTCGATTATGGTCAGCTCTGCTTCTCTCCTCTCCTCTAAGCGTGTGGCTTCACAGGACCTTGGCTTGAGACCTTTAATTTCCTTTGCAAGGCGCTTGAGTCTGGCAAAGGCTTTAACCACTCTTGACCAGTCTGAGCATTTGTGAAGGTGATTGTGGCAGCGGGGTGTGGTTAGGGCGCCGGCTGCTGGAGTGAAGGGAGTGGCTCGGCCGGAGGCCAGACAGCTGATCGGAATCAGGTAATCAGTGCCGGAATAAAAGCATGTCGTAATCTGGTTCTGGTCTGTTTGCAGTAGGCGGGATCCTGGAAGGTGGCATTGGCAAAAGGACCTGTGAAGGTTGCCACACGGGCAATGTTGGAGACCCGTGGATACTTTTGTTTGGAGCTAATAAACGCCTGTGTTACACGAACCTGCTCTTTCCGTCCATATTTGAACCCTGTGTAAGCGGAGAGGCTCACAGTGATCTAGTAGCGACTTTACTTCGTTTGTCTGGGTATCATAAACCTGGGCCTTCTTAAGCTCTGGGTCACTACTCAAGATCTCTCCCACCTTGACTTCTCCACTTGGTAGCTCTTTCTGCCAAAGTAGGTCTGGGCCTGTGAACCAATTTGAGGCTTGAAGTTTCTGTGCTGTGAGACCTTTGGAGGCCTGATCTGCAGGGTTATCTTCAGAAGCTCTTTCGACAAAATCAGATTCCAGCACCTCAACGACATCTGCAGGTGAGACTTCCTTAATCTGTGTTCTACAGACGTAGTATACTTCCCTTGGGAGGTTTGAAGACTGGAGACTTGGTATCACTTGCTTCATGGTTACCTGGTGACTTACTCCAATCATATCTCCAATGTCGAGACAGGGATTGCCAAAGCCGACAACACTCCAGCCCAAATCTGTTCTCTGTGCAAAGGGCTGGTTTCCTTCACCAGGCACCACTTCTCTTGGGACGAGAGCTTGGGAACAGTTGTAGCCGATAAGCAGGCCAACATCACAGCTTTGCCGAGGAGCGATCTCATCTGCGAGGTGTTCAAGATGAGGCCATGCTTTCGCAGTCTCTGGTGTGGGAATATGGTCTCTGTTTGCTGGGATGAATTCTCTTGAGTAGGTTACTGGCAGAGGTATTATCCTGTCCGAGTAGATTGCTCTCACTTGGAGACCAGTTAGCTTCCTGCATGACACGACTGTGTTTCTTGAAGCCATTGTGGAGAGCTTTAGCTGCACTGTTTCATTCTTTGTGTGAAGAGCCTTTGCCGTTTCTTCAAGGATAAAGCTTGTGTCACTCTGTGTATCAAGGAGTGCATACACAAGTATTTCCCTATGTGGCTCACTTGTGGCTGACACCCACACTGGAACGATTGTGGATGTATGGGGGACTTTAACATTCTGGAAGACTGTATTGGATGTTGCCTCATGTGGTGTGCTTGCCGCTTTACCTTGTGGACGTTCCATTGTGCTTTCTCTTGCACCATCATGGTTTGTTGACATTCTTTCTTCTCTGATGCGATTGTCGTGGAGACAAGTTGGATGTCCCTTTTTGCATGTTTTGCACATCTTTCTGTTTTTACATTCCTTTGAGTGATGGCCAGATTTTAAACAGCCAAAGCACAACTTATTTTCTTGAACAAACTTGACTCGCTCAGAGATTGTCTCATTCCTGAATTTGTAACATTTGTGCAGACCGTGTCCTGTCTTCTCACAGAAAAGACCGTTTGTGGCGTCTGCTGTTTCATTTGTCTCTGTAGTCAATACGTTTGATACAGGACTTCTGTTCGTTAAAATCTTCCCTTTTTCGCTTTCTCTTGATTTTAGAGCATGGAGAGATGTTATTGGGTTGCAAGCTATTTTGGCTTCACGTGTGAGAAATGTAATAAACTGGCTGAAGGTTGGGAACGTGTGATTTTGTTCTGCCATTTCTGTGACCTTTCTGTTCCAACTTGAGGTCAACCAGTCTGAAAGTTTAGCAAGCATCCTTTGGTTTTCGTTGCAGTCGTTAAGTACCTCAAGTCCTTTGATCTGTGACATGGCAGCCTCACAGCTGTGAAGGAAGTCAGAGAGCTCTTGAAATTCTACGCTGTCTTTGGAACTTATCTTGGGCCATGCATCAAGCTTATCTCTGTAGGCCTTAGCAATGAGGAAAGGATTACCGTACCTCTCTTCTAGGATGGTCCACGCGGCATGATAGGCTGACTCTGTGCCTAGCAGGAAGTAGCTCTCTATGGCCTTCTTGGCGGGTCCACCCACATACTTTCTTGGATAGTATATATTTTCTTCAGCTGAGATGTTTTTCCTGTCAACGAGTGTACGAAAGGAGACCTTCCAGTCATTGAACCTCAATGGGTCGTTGTAGGTTGTACAGGTACAGGTAGACGACTTGCACTGATGGACTCTGCAAGAGCTCTGATAAGAGCTGAAGTACTGTCTTCTTGTTTTTGTTGTGTTGCAGCTTGAGGTGGTGAGTGGTTTTGCAGTTCATTGCTTTTATGCTTGAGTTCTTCTTTCACAACCAGAGGAACATGTTGATGGAGCAGCTCGCTAATTTCTTCGTCTGAGCATGCATTCTGTTCATATACTTGATGTCTCGCCTTTGCAGCTTTTAGCTTCTTTACTGTTTCTAATCGCTCTAGTTGTCTGCGCTTGGCTTGTAACTCTCTTTGCCTCTCAGCATTTTCTCCCTCCTGTTTGGCTGTTAACTGAGCAGCTTCAGCAATCTGTTTGGCTCTTAACTGAGCAGCTTCAGCCTTCAGTATATCAAGTTCTTCGATCTGTTGTACCTGTTCTAACATTACTTCTAAAGTCGCTTCATTTGCAGCAATTTCAGCAGCGGCTTCTTGTCTTTTGATAGAAGAGAGGAATGAACTTATTGATGTGGCTCTCGAGTTGCTACGAGAATGAGTCGAGGACCTGGTGACATGAGAGCCATTATTTCTCTTAACAGAGGCAACAGATTTGCATACAGACTCTGTCTGGTTTTTACCAATTTCTTCTTCTTCATGACTTTTGTCCTTTCTTGTGTCCATTCGTTCTCTTGCAGTCTCAATGATTGTCTTTGTAACGGCTTCACAGGTGTCTTCTCTGCGACGTGTGTCATGGTCGGGAATGTCAATGAGTCTCAACTCTTCATAAGCAATATTTACATCATTGGAGGTCTTGCTTACCTTAGTGATGTATTCATGCAGCAGATCATTAGAGCATTGACCACTTAGCGCTTGTTTGGCTTCCTTTGTGATATCTTTCCACCTTTTGTAGCTCACACTGAAACGGTGTACAAGTCTTGTTACTTGCTCATCGTGCAGTTCTTGGCCATTTACCGTTAACTTCCGGACTCTTTGGCTCCTTTGTGGCTCTTGTGTGGAAAGGCTATCCATTTTCGGATCTTCAGTTGCCTGTGGTTGCTCGTTTTCTACTACACTCACTTCATCACTCTTAGTGTAAGACTCAACATCTGACATTTTACTTGTTTACTTAAGTTTGGTTTTAACTCTAATATTTAATTATCTTTAAAGCTAAGTAGTTAGCCAATTTAGATATTAGCTTTGAGTTATCTTAAGCTTATACACAGCTATTGAGCCTTATTTAAATGAAAATCACAAGGGATAATGATATCAGCAAACAACAAAAAACTTGGTACATTTCTTCAACACTTATCACTTGAAAGATATTGTCCTTTAAATGTACTTTGTTACTTAGTCTGCAAATACTTACTGCAGATACCTTAATACACAAATCAATATTAACAACCTTTAACTTCCACTAGAAAGGTAAGTAAATAACATTAACACAGATTATATGAACAATGCAAATGTCCCATTTTCTTTGTATGGCACTTTGAAGTCTCTTTGTTGCACCTAAATGTACACTAAAGCACCTGGACCTTCCAGAAGTAGTTGGATCTTGTGCTGCTGTGTAGATGGCTGCTACATGCACACGCTGCGACGGAGATGTCCCGTGCCGTCCATGGATCGCTGCCGCCTGGCGCCGTTTTACTCGTCTACTCATGCGGAGCAGTCGAGTTCTCACTGTAGCTCCCTCCAGTAAATGACACGAGGCTGAGGTCTTGATTAAATACGGGGTTTATTCTTGTGGGACCTATTCCAACCCGTGATAACTGGGTTGTAAGACAAAAAATATATAAAAGGTAAACAATAAATAAATATGGAATATATGCATGTCATCACTGTTAATGTCGCTAAATAAAACAATAAACGGCACACATATCTCACACAGCATGTAGCACAAGCTAACAATAGCATGTAGCACAAGCTAGCGCATAGCATACATACATATAACCTGCAGCTCAACCATACACATTTAGACAAACAACCAGCACAACAATGTACCTCGTAGGCTGCTAGTCATCTAGAGGGGCTGATATCTTTAACTGCATTTTCCCCTTAGTTTCCTTAGATTTTCTTTACATTCTGCGTTGCTCTGCAGTTGCGACTATCAAGTGCGTTGATTAAACAAACAGGTGTAACACAAAACACAGCAGATTAGTTCCGCCCCTATTAATGTTGCACATAAAAGGTAGGAACCAAAAATACAACGTGGAACAACATAAACAACAGAGAGTGAAGACAGTTACACACACACATACACACACACACACACACACACACACACACACACACACTCTCTCTCAGCGGCGAAACTGTGACGCGCTGGGGGGTGCTAGTGGAGCCTCGCAGCGGCGAAACTGTGGCGTGCTTACTCCTAGATTCCACCGGGTCCGCCTGCGTCGCGTTACGGCCGCGTACGGCCTCGTTACGGCTGCGCTGCGGCGTTCGCAAAGATCGCGGCCATTCTAGTCAATGGGTGCTATTCCACCAGACGTGCCGTGTTACGGCTCACCCCCTAATCCCACCAGGAGCGTCTGCGCTGCGCTGCGCTGCGCTGCGCTGCACTGCGGCGTTTTTAGCGATCGCGGCCACTCTAGTCAATGGGTGCTATTCCACCAGACCCGCGGCTCGAAGCGTCCCAGAAGCTCCTCGCCGCAAGGAATTTCTAAAATATAGGATGAATCCTATTTTTTACGCGGCGCAGCGCAGCGCAGGCAGGAAGTGGAACGTTCATCCAACAACTGCGAGGCTGCACACACGACGCTCCGCTTCCGCAACGTTTTGAAACGCGCCTGGTGGGTTATGACGCAGGAGGAGGTCGCGGCGCAGCGCAGCGCAGGTCCAAACAATGACATTTTTGGGATTTTCATGATCTAGTTAGGTGCTTTTTAAGTCCTGTGGGGGGTTGTTACAGATATGGGCATCTGTTAATGCCTGCTATATAGTGACGCTTGTTGGCGCTTTAGTAAACTGCATGCTGACACAGGCTTACACTGTGATGTACTATATCCGCAAGCGCGGGAATATACATGTGATGGAGTTGTGAGTTACGGAATAAAGCTGCAGACTGAAACATGGTGTCAGAAGTGGTCTTCTTGGACTAAAAGCTCAAGAAAACTCACCTCATGACGACAAACAGTATTCCGGCACCCGAGGGCATGCATATGTCTGGTGATATAGCCAAAAACTGGGAGGTTTTTAGAGCAGAATTTGAGGACTTTATGCTCGCTACAGGTCTGACCGAAAAAACGAATGCGGTGCAGGCAGCCACGCTGAGACGGCTTATGGGGAACGAGTGCCGGCATATATATATATATATGCACAACGTCACGCTGACCGAGGAACAAAAGAAAGACCCCAAAACAATTTTGGTTGCGTTGGGGGATTATTTCAAGCCGGCAAAAAATGTGATTTATGAGAGATACACGTTTGGATGCTGCAAACAAGGACCGGACGAGCCGATCGATAGCTTTATAACAAAGCTGAGGGAAAAAGCATCATCATGTGAGTACCGTGACCTAAAAGATGAACTGATTAGGGACAGGCTGGTACTCGGTATTGCCAGCGAGAGCACCAGACGGAGACTGCTGCGTGAACGGGACCTAACGCTGCCAACAGCTGTGGAGATTTGCCGCCTTGCAGAATTGACGGAGTCACGCATGAGGCTTATTGAGAGCCCGCAGGCACAGGTGGACAGTATTAATTATATGGTGGACAGGCAAGGCGGACGACGCAAAATACAGTGGAAAACAGCTGAAAGAAACACAGCGGCTGAGAGAGAGCAGCAGTGGACCTGCAAATACTGTGGAAATGGACACAAACGGGGCAGAGAGCAGTGCCCAGCCTATGGTAAGACCTGCCGAGCATGTGGCGTTTCAAATCACTTTGCAAAAGTATGTCAGGCCAGCAGCAGAGCAGAGAAAACAAGAAAAGTTAATGTTGTTGAGGATGTACAGCAAACTGAAGGGGACTCGGATACAAGTGAAAACCTATACAATGTCACTGAATATGTGGGGAATGTGAAAGCACCTGGACGCAAATGGTTTGTACACCTACACCTGAATAAGAAAAGACAGCTATGCCAGCTAGATACAGGGGCCACTTGCAATGTTATGGGCCGCCAGTTTAAAGAGAAACTGTCACCAAAGACAGCCTTACAGCCGACCAGAACAAGGCTAAAGCTGTACTCTGATACATACATGCCATCCCTGGGGAAATTTCACACTGACTGTGTGGTCAGGGGGAAAATACACAGACTTGTGTTTGAGATAGTGAACACCAAACAAAAGCCCCTGCTCGGTGGTGCTGCATGCACTGATCTGGGCCTTGTGAAATTCACTATTCCAAGAGAACTACTGCCAGCGGAGGTGAACACTATTGATGCAAGCCAGTCTATGCCACTCACAAAATAAATGCTACTGAAAGACTTTCATGATGTTTTCCATGACCCGATCGAGTCAGTCCCAGGTAATATTCATTTCGATCTGAACCCTGAAGTGACACCAGTCCAGTGCTCACCACGAAATGTCCCTGTAGCGCTAAAAGCCCGGGTTAAGGAAGAGCTGGACAAACATGTGAAAGCAGGCAACCTTACGCCAGTGACAGAGCCAACAGCGTGGATAAGCAACATGGTGACAGTAGCTAAACCAGACAAGATAAGAATCTGCATTGACCCAAAGCCTCTCAATCAGGCACTTCTCAGGTCCCATTACCACATGCCAACGCTAGAAGACGTCTTGTACAAACTGCCCAAGGCTCGTGTCTTCACACTGGTTGATGCTCGTGACGCCTTTCTCCAGTGCAAGCTTGATGAGGAAAGCAGCCGCTTGACGACATTCTGGACCCCATGGGGTCGGATGAGATGGCTCAAACTCCCGTTTGGAGTCTCAGTGGCGCCAGAGATCTATCAGCGCAAGCAACATGAGCTGCTATCAGGCCTGGCTGGCATCGAGCCTATTGCGGATGACATCCTGGTGGTCGGGTGTGGCGATACGGACGCAGAGGCTGAAGAGGACCACAACACCAACTTAAGAGCTCTCATGCAACGGTGCAGGGCTGTGAAGCTCAGATTGAGTGAACGCAAGCTGCAGTTTAAGCTCAAAGCTATACATTTCCACGGCCATGTACGGTCTACAGAAAGACTGAAAATCGACCCAGAGAAAACTCAAGCAGTGTTGGACATGCCGACGCCCACGGATGCTAAGGCAGTGCAACGCATGATCGGGTTTGTGACATATCTGGCTAAGTTCCTGCCAGGGCTATCGGAGATCTGTGAGCCTCTTCGCAGACTCCTGGATAAGGACACAGCATGGCACTGGCTGCCAAAACACGATGATGCAATACGCGAGATAAAGCGGATGGTCACCAACACGCCGGTTCTCAAATATTATGACGTCCCAAAGCCTGTAACGATCCAGAGTGATGCCAGCATGAATGGACTGGGGTGCTGCTTGCTGCAAAAGGGGCAGCCCGTAGCCTTTGCCTCACGCGCACTGACACGGACTGAGCAAAACTACGCTCAAATAGAGAAAGAGTGCTTAAGCATAGTTTTTGCATGCCAGAGATTTCACCAGTACCTATACGGCAGAGACACAATCACTGCAGAAACAGACCACAAACCACTGATCACCATCTTTAAGAAGCCCCTCATGAGTGCGCCTAAACGCCTTCAGGGCATGTTACTGCAGCTCCAGGGGTACAATCTGGATGTTGTTTACAAACCAGGCACGGAGATGTATGTCAGTGACACTCTAAGCAGGGCCACTCCACCGTATCGTGGTTCCGACACCCCCGACAGGCGGTGTGTTCCATGGACAGCTTTCAGGTGGAGGACTCAGAGCTGGATCAGGCACAGCATCTGGATGTTACTGACTTCAGGTTTCGCCAAATTGCCCAGCACACAGAGATGGACGATGTATTACAAGCTTTGACATCAGTAATCCTCAGGGGATGGCCTGATTTCAAAGAGGACACCCCCCTCTTGGTGCGAGAATACTGGCCCTTCAGGGATGAGCTCAACGTGCAAAACAGTGTGCTATACAGAGGGCAGTGCGTTGTTATCCCTAAGGCCTTGAGGGCAGAGTTGTTAAGATGCATACACACCAGCCACATCGGGGGGAGGCATGTTACAGGCGCGCCAGGTATACGCTGTTCTGGCCAAACATGAGAGCAGAGATAAAAGACTATGTGTCGAACTGCTCTGCATGCAATGAATATGCACGAGCCCAGCAGAAGGAATCATTGATGTCACATGATATCCCAACACGTCCATGGCAAACAGTGAGTATGGATATCTTCTCTTACGCTGGTCAAGATTTCATCGTCCTAGTGGACCACTATTCAGACTTCTGGGAGATTGATCTTCTGCCGGATCTATCAGCTGACACTCTCATCACACGCTGTAAATCTCAATTTGCACGCTACGGACAGCCAGACAAAGTGCTCACAGATAATGGCCCACAGTTTGCCTGTGAACAGTTCAGGAAGTTTGCTGCAAAGTGGGGATTTAACCATGTCACATCCTCACCCAGATATCCAAAATCAAACGGCAAAGCTGAGTCAGCTGTCAAGATAGTGAAATCACTCTGCAAGTGGGCAAAGTTGGATGGCACGGATAAATGGCAGGCCATTCTCCATTGGCGCAACACGCCCACAGAGGGGTTGGACAGCGGTCCAGCCCAACGCTTAATGTCACGAAGGCTGAAGACTTCGCTGCCGGTTGCGGACAGCTTGCTGCAACCGTGGTTAGTGACGGGAGTGACGGAGAAGCTGCGGTTGAAACGGCGGCTTGCAAAATCCGCCTACGACATATCGGCAAGGGACTTACCAGAACTGAATGTTGGGGAACACATAAGGATGAGGCCTCTTCCAGGAGATCGCACAGGCCGTTGGCAACTGGGTCAATGCCTCCAGAAAGTCGCTCCTCGCTCATTCGTAGTGGAGGTGGACGGCACGCTCTACAGGAGATACCGGGTGGATCTGCGGGTTGCGGAGCGCTCAGCCCGGATGCGACAGCTGGTAGGGCCGGAGCAGAGCAGCCACACGGACCGGGGCCATGTCAACGCAGAGAGGGCTGCAGGTGGAGCTCGAACCGACCCGGTCCAGGATGACACAGGTTTGGGGGAGCCTCCTCACTCTCCAGGGGTCCCGGAGCAAGGGTGGGGTTTGACACCAGGGAAGCCAGTGAGTACAGAGAGCCAAGCTGTATACTCGCGGTGTGGTCGCCTGTTACGGCCGCCGCAGAGACTGAACCTGTGATACAACTGGGAACATTGTCACTAAGTCTGTTGGACTGTTAAGAAAAAAGAAAAAGAAAAAAAGAATTGTTGGATATTATTATAGTTTTGTATCGGTACTTGCATGGTTAATCAGTATTGTAATTGTTTTCATGTATTGGAGGTTGACAATGTTAAAGTGTTAGCTTTACACAATGTAGCTCTTACCTGCACTTTAAAGTGACATGCTGATGTTGTTTACAGCTAAAGGAAAGGAGATGTTACAGATATGGGCATCTGTTAATGCCTGCTATATAGTGACGCCTGTTGGCGCTTTAGTAAACTGCATGCTGACACAGGCTTACACTGTGATGTACTATATCCGCAAGCGCGGGAATATACATGTGATGGAGTTGTGAGTTACGGAATAAAGCTGCAGACTGAAACAGGGGTCACAAATTGTATAATATATTGATTTCAAACCAAGTCAGTGGGCTGCAGCATACATTATTGTTGTGTAATACATAAGAATCAGTTGATTGTTACTATTAATGATCTGGACATGCAGAAGAGGCTAAAATGATCACAAAACATTGTCAACATTCATTTTCCATGTCTCTCTCCTTTCCATAACCTGCCTCTCTTCCATCTTCTTTAGTCTCTCTGTCTTCTTCCTGTTCATTACTCTTATCTCTCTGTCCTCTACGCTTTCTCTTTGTTCAACCTCTCCCTCGTTGTTCACTTTTTGCTCCTCCTCCTCCTCATTTGTCTCTCCTGCCAGTGAATTAAAAGCAATTCAGCCATTTAGTTCATTTCACTCGTTTGTTTGCATTCTTTTTTTATTTAAATCTGTTTTGTTTGATTCTCAAAAGAGAACAAAGATATAAGCAAATGGTGTTTTATACAATTGTATGTTATTATGACATCATAACTGCAATAGATGTATGTTGTTTTAAAATTATGCCTATTGTAAATGAAGACTATTGTTATAGATAGATACATAGATAGAAAAATAGATGGGCTTATTAAGCCTACATTATTTTTGTGTGACTGTACCTGCAGTTCCTCCCTGATTTCCATCACTTTCTCTTTCTCTCTGCCTGTCCTGTCTCTTCCTTACCAAAGCTGAGCTTCGACTGACGTAGTCTTTTCATTATATCTGAGTCAGTGTAAAAAGAAAACAATACAATGTTATATCTTCAATGTTTTATTCAAATTGAAATGAAAGAAAAGCATTACAACGTTTGTTAAAACGTAATCCTTCTGACATTGGATGAATGTAATTAACTTTAGCTCTCTAGCTAGTTTATTCACGCAATTTAACCCAAAGTATAGCCTATACTATAGCTGCAATATAAGTTAGTGTGCATGTTGTCGGACGTCCACTGACTAACGTAGAGCGTTCACACAGGATCTGCTGGTCCTATATGATGTCCTGATGAACAGAAACACAAGCAGCCCGCTGGACTCAGATCTCTAGATACTTCATCACTCCTTCGCTGCTCCGATACAAGTCCGGGCTGCGGAGGTTTGTTGATACATGTCATCTTCTTCTGTTTGCTTTAATCGAGGCTACGTAGTTATGCAGCGCCCCCATCGTCGGTAAATGGTAGTTCTACAAAGAACCCCGTTTAGTGCAATTATTTCACAAGTTTTGTAAACACAGCTCGAAAGATATTACCTCGGTGACCTCAATGGTAGATACGGCCATGCGCGCAACGTCCCGCCAACACGGCACCCAGACCCCACGCAGCACTCTCATCTGTTTGTCATTACTGGTGTCATTTTCTGGTTGCTAACGCCATTGTAACACATAATCACTGATGTTCCGCTGTAACGGTGGTGGATTCATCAGAACATAGTGGGCGAGCTGACCAATCAGGGCACACTGGGCTCACAGGGAGGCGGGGGGGGGGGGGGTCAGCTTTTTACTCTCGCAAGGATCCTGGAGGGGGCCTGGGAGTACGCTTATCCGGTCTACATGTGTTTTGTAGACTTGGAGAAGGCGTATGACCGAGTTACTGTGGGACGTGCTGCGGGAGTATGGGGTGAGGGGGTCTCTACTCAGGGCCATCCAATCTCTGTACTCCCAAAGCGAGAGCTGTGTCCGGGTCCTCTGCAGTAAGTCGGACCCATTTCCAGTGAGGGTTGGCCTCCGCCAGGGCTGCGCTTTGTCACCAATCCTGTTTGTAATATACATGGATCGGATTTCGAGGCGTAGTCGTGGGGGAGGAGGTCTGCAGTTCGGTGGACTAAGGATTGCTCCACTGCTTTTTGCAGATTATGTGGTTCTAATGGCTTCATCGGTCTGCAACCTTCAGCACTCACTGGATCGGTTCGCAACCGAGTGTGAAGCGGCTGGGATGAGGATCAGCACCTCCAAATCTGAGGCCATGGTTCTCAGCAGGAAACCGATGGACTGTCCACTCCAAGTATGGAATGAGTCCTTACCCCAAGTGAAGGAGTTCAAGTATCTCGTGGTCTTGTTCTCGAGTGAGGGAACAACGGAGCGTGAGATGGGCCGGAGAATCGGAGCAGCGGGAGTGGTACTGCAGTCGCTTTACCGCACCGTTGTGACGAAAAGGGAGCTGAGCCAGAAGGCAAAGCTCTCTGTCTACCGGGCCATTTTCGTTCCTACCCTCACCTATGGTCATGAAGGATGGGTCATGACCGAAAGAACGAGATCGCGGATACAAGCGGCCGAGATGGGTTTTCTCCTCAGGGTGGCTGGTGTCTCCCTTAGGGATAAGGTGAGAAGTTCGGTCATCCGGGAGGGACTCGGAGTTGAACCGCTCCTGCTTCGCGTCGAAAGGAGCCAGTTGAGGTGGTTCGGGCACCTAGTTAGGATGCCACCTGGGCGCCTCCCTAGGGAGGTGTTCCAGGCACGTCCAGCTGGGAAGAGACCAAGGGGTAGACTTAGGTCCAGGTGGAGGGATTATATCTCTTCGCTGGCCTGGGAGCGCCTTGGGATCCCCCAGTCAGAGCTGGTTGATGTAGCCAGGGAAAAGAAAGTTTGGGGCTCTCTGCTGGAACTGCTACCCCCGCGACCCGACCACGGATAAGCGGGAGAAGATGGATGGATGGATGGATAAATCTATTCTAGTACACGTTAGTTTAGCTGCTATAGGCTTAGACTGTCGGGGGACACCTTACTTCTTCCTTCTGTCTGTCTGTACCTGTGTACTCTCATGTTCCGAATAACCCAGCTTCCCCCAAATTTCTTTTTGGTGTCTATCTACGCCGGGATTTTGCGTCATGGCTGATCCTGTTACTGTGGTCCTGTGTCCTGGATCTATCCTGAGTTCTGGATTTGAATCCTGGACTTCGAGTCGTGGCTGAACCTATCACTGTGGTCCTGCCTGACTCTCATTATACTACTTCCCTGATGGCTCCCACCGGATTGTTGACATCCTCGTGGATTGATCTTCTTATTATAGACACATGCATTTCCAAACATTTGGTCTACTGTAAAATGTATTATCTGTTAGATTTACACACGGCATCTATTGCACATCTGTCCGTCCTGGGAGAGGGATCCCTCCTCTGTTGCCCTCCCTGAGGTTTCTCCCATTTTTCTCTTTAAACTGTGGGTTTTTTCTCTGGAAATGTTTCCTTGTACGATGTGAGGGTCTAAGAACAGAGGGTGTTGTATTGTCATACTGATATTCTGTACAAACTGTGAAGACCACTGAGACAAATGTAACATTTATGATATTGGGTTATATAAACACAGCAGGCACTAGCACACCATCAAGTCCAAAAGGGAATAGGATGCAGATTCTTTCAATCTTTAGTCATGAAGAACATTTTAAAGTATAATGTGATGGTGAGTCAAAAAGTAAAGCTATGTAGATGCAAGGTTTTTGAGAATTACAATATGCAAATGTTCAACCAGCTGTTTTCACTTTTTAAAGAGTCTGCCTCAAGGGAACAAAGTCAGCACATCAAAGCTTTACCACCCCTAATAATGTCCATATTTAGTCCCACCCATGGTCAGCGGCAGTTCTTTGTTCATTCCTCAAACATTACGAAGCACTCTCAACTACTTTGTGTACAAGCTGCACTACTACAGCTTGCTGTCCTCAAAATCCCAAACTTTTACTTTGACAATCAAATATGTTTCCACATTCTTACAGAACTAAAAGATGTGAAACAGCTGGTGCCATCACTACTACTGCAACCCCACCATGTTCCTTTCCATGCAGCCCTAAGCTGCCAGCCGGGTTACGTAAAGTGTTTTCATATGAAACACATTTTGGTGAAGTCAGTGGAATGTCCAGTCAATGTTCCAAATTAAATCTTGTGTCATAAGGGAAGTCTACGGATCTGCGAAAACAATCCTTTTACTTCTGAAATTACTTTGGTCCAAACTGTGCCAGAGGCAGCTGTCCACACCTCAGTTATAGATACTCCTGAACAATGTGAGAACACATAGAAGAAGAAAAGGTGATCAATACATTTATGTTATTTTATTCATTTAAAAAGTAGTGACATATTTCCTTATTTTTATGATGTATTTTTCAATCAGCATGACGATTAACTGCCTTTAACTCACTAATTATTTGGAGCATTTAGAAGAAAATAAAAAATGTCCTCTTACAATAGGGGGCCTCTCTGTGCCAGATCACATTTCTGAGTTCAACAGTCTGAGTCACAAAGAAGCAAGTTTAGTTACTTCCTGTAATCCTAAACTGCCTGTACTCAGACCCCACAGTTTGTTGATCTAACAAAACACCGACAAGTCTGCCGCACATGGTTAGCTGTTTTTATTTTGCTACACACAATGGGTGTACCTCAGGTCAACTCTGTACACTGCTGCCAGATGGACAGTCATTGGGTGGTGTGCTGTTGACTGAGCAGCTGGATGTTTGACAGGAGTATCAGAGACTTTCCCTCCGCACTGCTGGCATCTAACACACAATAAACCTCAACCAAAGTCTTGATTCTGGCTCATTAGCTTGTTTTGATCTCATATAATTTCCTCTAACCTTATTCTAATCTTCAATCTAATCTAATTTTCCTAATTTAATCTAATCTGATATCTCCTCTTATTCTCACATCAGAGTGAAAATAAGAGTTGGTGTAACGTCATCCAATCTCATCCCATATTATCTGATCTAATCTCTAATCTCATGTTATCTGAGCCTAACTCATTTCATTTGATGTAATCTCATCTCTATTGTATTGTCTCATCTCAAATGTACTGTAATGTAATGTAGTCCCATTAAATCCTATTTCTAATTTAGTGTAATATGAAATTGTATGTGATGCCGCATGTAATCTCTAGATTAAAGATGAAAAGTTAATACTATCTCATTTCAATCACATTTTCCAGTTTCATGTTGTTTCATTTTATCTCAACATTTTATCTTATCCGATCTTATTGAAAGGGCCCTATTATGCTCATTTAAGGTACATATTTGTTTTTGTGTCTCTTCTCTGACATGTTTACATGCTTTAATGTTCAAAAAGTTTTTTATTTTTTCTCATACTGCCTGTGCTGCTCTGATTGGTTAGCTGGCCGGCTCAGTTGTAATTGGTCAACCGCTTAAAGATGTCCCACGCCTGAGCCTATCATGTACACTTTGTTGGAGTGCTAGCCAATAGAAGGAGTGTTACATAGTGATGTCACAATGTTTCAGGCAGTAAAGCTGTTTTATCCCATCTCCTTACATTTTTTAAATAGGGTAATATAATGTAATCTCATGTCATGTTCACATCTCCTCTCTAATCTCCTTTAAAATCAATTTTAGATTAATGTAATCTCATGTCTAACCTGATCTCAAAAGTATTCCTGGTGCATTATAAAGCTGTTTCATTTAATTTAGAAAATACAGAAGCAGAAGAAAAATGTTTCTACAAATCATGCTCGCGTTTAACTCATTACAGGAAGGCTACGCAGAGAAAACGATGTGTTGTTGTTCGGGGTCAACACAGATGCTACTAACTAACCAGAATACAAAACACGTTCTTAATCTGATTTAAGATTATTTGCTGTTTACGCCAAAATATTCTGATAAAAATCAGCCCAAGACCATCTCTGGTAAGTAATTGATTCCACATGGGATTCAATGAAATACCTCCATATGTTGAGTCACTTGCTGGTAATTATGTGAGGAAGACAAATCCACTCTGATCGGGTTGGTTTCTGGCACTTAGTCAAGGTAAAAAAGAGGATTTTTCAGGAGTTAGTCAGACTCGCTGGAAGCGTGATGTATGTCTAACGTTAGTACTTAGGAAAAAAAGTGGGGTATTACGTGTGCAAAGTTTGATTTCATCTAGTCACACCAGCAACATCCAACTGAACATTTCTCACTCATCAAACTTTATCAAAGGGTCATCATCATGCAACCGAGACAATGTCTGTGCTTTTTATTCGTGTCCCTCTCTACTTCCTCTTGTGTGTCTCTAGCTGCTAAACATAGAACCATTACACAAAACCATCATGGCAATGATGCAATAATAAAAATTACTTTTGGCCTAAAATAGGCAATTAGAAAGCCTGATGTCTTAAACCACGAGTCCTTGGTTCAACTTTATGTCTGTCTGTATTTGGCAAATGGAGCAATGCAGTTTCATTGTGATGGGATTTTCATCATGCTAGACTTTTTAAAAGAAGATAATGTGACATTCTCTCTCTAGTAAATAATTTGATCTTGTACTCGCCTACTAATAGAACTAACCAGCATACATATGTAATTAATTAATTTCTGCCACCCCTTTTCCATATGATGTGATCTAAACTGTTTTTCAAATGTTTGTTTCACATTTCTGCAAATGCACATACACGCAACATCTTACAACAGTATTATTACACAAATAAATTATGATTAACCAGGCAGTTGCTAGAAGACTATTTAACTTTTTGTAAAAATCTGCTCCAATTCAGCTTGGTCCAGTCAGCAGAAAAACATGTGAAACTGCATTTCCCTCCTGTTTTGAATCCTTGTTTGAACTGTGTAGTCCACAGTGTTTATAGTGTAAACACACGGCATCTGTTTTTAACAGGGACTATAGTCTGAAGCAACCTCAAACTGAGGTCTTCGGATAAATGAACAGGGGAAACCCATAAGAGTGCAGCAGCCCTTAAAAGGCTCCTGACTTAACATATTTACATTCAGTACTTAATTACCCAGAATAACCTGTGACGGTACTGGCAGCCGAGCAGTTAAATTAAGAGAAATCCTGACTGCCGAGCTACTATGCCACATACTTTCCTCAGAAAAGGAATGCTGCTGAAAGTCATACAGAGGGAGGAGGGGGTCGCTGTTTTTTCTCAGTCAATGCACATTTTTGAATACCTTGTAGAGTAGACTTGACCATAAAGGAGTTTACTCACAGGGGAGGGTCAGCAGCACTCAGGGAGTTTGACTTCCTTTTAAAACCCTTTCTCTTGTAGCAAATGAGCTGACTTCGTACAGATACGTTTTGTAAAGTAAGCAAAAGCAGTAGCCAGCTAATATCTATCTTCTATTTCTGGCTTCCCCCCATAGCCCCCCACCCCCTTCCCAGACTGACGTCAGCAGAAAGTTATTTTCATGAATGGAGGGGGCGGTCACGAGGAATCGGTGACGTGAGTGCTTGCGGAAGCAGAGCGTGGAATGTTGGTACATTGTTGTTGTTTTGTAGTTAATTCAGTACGAGGATCCTCGGCTGGCTGGACGCTCTATCCCCGCTGTGTCAACTCAGTCCTCCGCCTCCATCCGAAACCCGCTCCGCCACTTTTTACTCATCACGGTCCACAGATATCTGCGTCCACTGAGGTGAGTTTATGTTTTTTTCCCTTAGTAAGATGTTTTGAAGTCACTTTTTTTTAAATTGCTGAAGTTTTCCCGGTGACATATTGGAGCACGCAGACAGGATTATGATGGCCACACGCGCCCGTCACGTAGGATACGTTTATGTTATGAAAGTTGATGTTGACTTAGATTGTTTCAGGCGCGTGGACACGTGTTGTAGAGTAACATAACACAATGCCCCATAGGTCTCAGAGATCCGTGTAGTCGCGTGGAAGAGCTAAATTGGGAAAATACGTTTAAAAACATAACATAAGAAAATCATAATAAGAGTTGAAACAATTGCTTATTTTGTTGCTTCCGTGTGTGACTTTTATGTGCCGAGTTTTTATCTGAATCAGCCTGGTAGGCCTACACACTACATTAAAAAGAAGTCAAATGGATTAATTAACTAAATTAGTGAAACTGTGTAGGGCACCCTTTTATACAAATTAAACAACAAATAACTGAAGCATGCACGGAAAACGTTTTTTTAACCGTTTTAAAAATATTAATATTAATCATTTCATATAAATAAATCTGACTTTAATTTCCCGAGGTAAATTAATGTTACAGTTACAACGGTAGCCTTATGTGTTAGAGTCAGGCTACTGTTTACAAAACGCTCTTTTAAAAAAAAGAAGTGATTTTTGTTTGTTTATTTATGTCATACATAGCCTACAAGTCACTCGATTGAGATTTCGTTTTGCGAAAGGAAGTGAAATGTACTGTTGCTTTTATACTTGTTCATATAAAACACTCACACCCCTTTTTCAATTCTGCTACTCTTGCTCATTTCAACGGGGGTTTAATTTAGACTGCTATAGTGCAACATACCAGCCTACTTTTGACATTGGAAACAACACGTGGTCTGCATTTTAGACATGTGGGACAAAGGGCACGATGAGGAGGGAGACCACCGGGGCTGGGTGGCCTCCTCAGGAGAAACCAGCAGTCAATACACAGCAGGGGCTGCACACATTTCCACAAACAATAAATCACTCTGGAAGAAGGAAGCTTTATCTTATCTGTGTTTCTGGTAACTACATCTTTATGGTTGAACACAAGGAGCCTTTTGACATGAGTACAATTTTATTTTTGCACAATTAACTTATAACAGTACTACAATACTCCATATATATTTAATAACCCAATTTTATCTCAGAAAGAATACTTCCTGACTGTCTTGTAAACCTACACTTTCATTTGGGCTGTTCATTTATAGAGAAAATTGGACTTGTCAGATTGTATGGCAATTGTGATTAGAATTTGGAAAATATTTGTCTTTGAGCTATTTGTGTCACTTAGATGGTGACAGACTTAATATCTGAGAGTCCTCTGTGATTCACTGTTGTTTTGGGTGGGTGCTTCAGACCGGCAGTGGCAGTGGGTGCACTCCTCTCCCCGCTAACATGTGGTTTAATCACCAAAGTGATGATGTCTTTTATAGATGGAGAAATAACCCTGGCTGACTCATTGTAACACCAGACTGGTGTGTGACAGTAGCAAGGCACATGGGGAGAAATTCCCCTTAAAAACATAGGATAAAGCATATTTGTCATCACATATTCAATTTCTGTTTTGGTCTGGTCAGTAGTGATGAAAGCGTATGCAAAATGTGCCTGTGGTTGAGTGTTGTGAAAGTGAAATAGCTGTGGTTTGTGATGCTATGACTCACAGGGTTCACTTCACCATGATGTGTTTTTGCTCCTCTCACTGGAAAAAATATGTCAGGTTTAGATTATTGACTTTAGAAGCCAGTGATGTTATCCCCATCTGAACATGCCAAACAGAGTGCATGCAGGCAATAACAGACGAGTGTGTGAACAGGCTGTGGTGGTCCGTCCAAAGTGACTCCCTGACAGTTATATGGTGTCTGAGACTGCTCACTCTGCCACCCACTGTGATCCTGCCTATCGCTGCTTTTCTGTCAGTGACCCAATCTCACCCCGCTGCTTTCACCTCATTATGCACAGAGGTGTGGCAAGTGCCAGGATTACTCATTTATTTTGTGGGGTTGTCGTGTTATTTGGGAATTCCTTGATTTGTCTCATTTGCGGATTCAATTGTTGATGTGTTTCCTTTGGTAACTTCCTGATTACACCGTGACTCAAGTTGGTAGTTGACAGCAACAAACACAAACACTTTGTAGCTCCACAGCATTCAGAATGTATGCGTTGCTGTCACATCCTGTCTGTCTATCTGCACGTGTGCCAGACTGTTGTTTTGAAGGAGAATCACTGAAATCCTGATCGTGCTTTTATGGTCAAAAAGTCTTGTTTTGCTTTGATTTATCTTTTTGGGGAGTAAGGGATGTGATCTGATACAGCTCTAATACTTTCCTATTATTCACACATTGTTGGTGTCCAGGTCGTTTTGGACAGGTACGTCCTTGTTTTTTGTGCATTCTTGACATTTTTTTTACTCCCAACGTCCTTGGTTGGGAGAGTTTCTTTGCTCAGATATTTTGCGAGTTCTCCTCCCTTTTCCGCACAACAGTTCTGGTGTTAAAGCCAGTTATTTCCAAGGTTCTCTGTACTTTTCCTTCCTCCTGTGAAACAACGGGATTTTCCAGGAAACGTCAGATGGAGAGGGTGTGATTCCCTGCCGCTGGTCGTCGCTTTTACCAGTAAACAGCATGACTCACTGCTCAGCTATGCTCTCCATTTCCTTCACATAATATCCCACCAAATGTGCTGCGCTGGAGAAAGAGCAGAGAGCAGAGCGCAGCAGTCTGTGGAGAAATCTCCCCTCCTCCCTGAGAAAAATGCAAGAGCTTTCTC
Organism: Gymnodraco acuticeps; assembly: GCF_902827175.1. Taxonomy (NCBI): domain Eukaryota; kingdom Metazoa; phylum Chordata; class Actinopteri; order Perciformes; family Bathydraconidae; genus Gymnodraco; species Gymnodraco acuticeps. The sequence continues at coordinate 11,430,320 of NW_022990238.1, read as the reverse complement.
AGAGGAGTGTATCAGACTGTCAAGGGCAACAACATGTCTGCTTTCTGCTTAACCTGCTCCCTAGTTAAAACAAAAAGGGAAGATAAACAATGCGTCCAGACAAGCCAGCTCTGCATTTATCACTGCAGCATGAGCACACAAGTCTTTGATATGCTGTTTATTTTAGGAGGAGGCTGGGCCCCACAGTTACCTTCTGTCACTCAAGTGCAGTCTTGAACTTGACCAGATGCCTGACTTTGAAAACAGCATAAACAGAGCAAAAGTGGTAGAAAGGTCAATTATCTGACTCAAATGCAGACTCCGGTGTTTACGATACAATACTTAATCAATTTGCTTTGTAAGAGTTGTTTTCCTCTGACAAAAGGCAGATTTGTACCCATGTAAAGAATAGTTTTTGCCTAGTTCTATGTTTTTTTTAAATCTTGGCAACCCAAATAACAAAAACATCATCATGTGGAAAACACCATTTCCACATCAAATAACACACATCGTAACCAATACATGTGCGTATAGCCTTCGTAAGGAACACCTAGTTGAGTTGTGTCATCCCTTGGCGGCTTTATTCTGCATTGTTGTGGCACTTTTCCATAACTTACTGATGATGACATTAACTTGATGAGGACATTTGTGGTTATTAGTCATCAGAGGATTGCCTTCAGGAATGAAACATTGTCGGTTGTATGAGAACAAAAGAAAAAGAAAAATGGAAGATAGTGTGTGAGTGAAGCTGAGTCCTGACTTGCACGTGTGCACACTGATTTGTTCGGGCAAGTGAACGATGTGAGACGCTGGTGAATTCCAGACATTTTGTAAATTTCGCAGCCGTTGTTTTACAAGTGGGATAGTCTGAACTCCACCCCCGCTGTAGCCGAGTGCATCGCAGGACAGATTCAGACCCAAGGATCCTTCTTCAGTAAAGATATGCATGTGAGGGTTTGCACATGTGTGTTCACTCAGGAATGTGGTTTTTGTTCTCTACCCACCATCTGTTGCTTTTCTTTGAGGCATTTTCCCAGACTCCTTTTCTTACCCTTGTGAGAGTTGTTTTCTTGACTATATCAAGAAGCTGTGACTTGTTGTGATATATGCATGTCCTTTCTGAATGGCAACATTATAAACAGTGGATTTGGCTGCGTAATATAATTGCTGTTTTAAAGAAATGTTGGTTTCTCATGCCTTTTGAGTTGCAAAAACATCAGCACTAAAGAATTCCAGGGAAACAACCTGGCCTCTTGCTTGATGCTGGGGGCCTCTTGTGTGCAGAGAGGGGGGGGGGGCACATTACTTTTCCATGATCTTTGAAAGGGATATACCCAGGGACCCCTTCTGATGCAATACCACATAAGGCTGTTGTGGCCAACTTTCTGCCGAGGAATGTTGTATTGCAGTTCTTCATCTTTATCTGATGCTTTGGAAAAATCTCAATTATGCAATCTTTGCAAAAATGTATGAAGGACACCAGAGAGAGCAGCAGATGTTCCCCTTAATGTCTAAACACGAGTGTATGTGGCTCTGGGTTTTGCTGTTTGGTTTCCACATGTAGTCTCATCTGTTATTGAGGTTCATCTGCACGAGACAAAAACACTTTCTCTAGACAGATATGTAGAATATAAGCTATAAAAGTCTCATAAAAGAGTCAAAGAGCCGAAAAGTCCTGTATTAGCAATACACCCATATAGGATGTACAAATGTTATAAACATCCCAAAAAGAGCAGCCACACCCAGAGTACTTTCTCTCATGAAAGCTGCAGCCAACAGGACTGCAAAGGAATATTCGCCCTCTGAGGTTTCACCTATCGCATGCTCAGTTAATTTGTTTAGTTGGCAGAAATTTGTGTCAGCACTGAGGGCTAAATATATCCTGCCAGAGTTAAATAAGGGCATGGAGCGGCTCAGGAAAGCCCAGTGTAAGAGGATCCATCCAGCGAGACACAGGCCCAAATCCACAAACTGCATTGTCTCACATGCAGCAAAAATACATCAGTGACTATAAAGGAAAGTATTCCTCTGTGACACTCTATCTGCAGGAATGTTCCACATGCGTATCAACTACCCTGTGAAGATCAGCATAACTGTAAATGTTATGCTGACGTCAGTTTTAAAGTGCGACGAGGAGGCAGAGTTGCTGTAGACACCATATTAGGGGAATAAACAATCCGAATTACACTGGATTCCCCAGGATAAACAGATAGATAAACTGGAACTGTTTGTACAGTGGATGCCTTTGAAGTTGTCAGCACAAGTTAGTGCTTCTCATTTGTACTATGAATAGGCTGTGTTGTGGTTATGAATGAGACTTGTTTACCCTTTTGGTGACCATGTGACTCACACTCCCACGCCCATTTGCAGGGCGTTTCCATGGCAGCAGTCGAGCATGGAACAGTGCACTTGTAGTCAGGCTGGTCCGCAGGTCCTGAAATGGAGCCTGGGGGGAGGATGTGTGCCTCTCACAGGATCACAGCCCGGCGCTCTTTCACTTTTTTTGGCCACGAGAGCAGTCCGGAAAGCATGTGGCTCACTGTAATGAGTACAGAGAGGCTTTTCTTAAAAAACGGACAAAGCCCGGAGAGCTTCAGCACAGAGCAGGATGAGGAGAGAGGTTGCCTGTTTCTAATCTCTCTTGTTCTACTGAAAGACATTGTCAGGGCACTCCTCCCTCAACAAGTAAACACAGTCGCTTTGGTTTAATGGTGCCGTGCTGCCCTCTGCTGTCATCTGAGGCCCTAACATGCAAACATAATATTGACACATGACGTCATCCTAGGAATGTTGTTGTTAACTTTGAAAGAGCATGTGTAGGGCATGTGCCAAGTTGAACATCTACATATACAAATAAAATGTGTGGGACAGTAGCCAAAGTATTCAGATCTGTTACTTAGGTCGGAAGTATTAATAACTATCACTGATTCATAAAGATGTGAGTAGCTTTTATTGAGGCCTGCTTTTTGGGGTTTTCCTTTTCCTGTAGTGGTCGGCAAACGCTAAAACCCCAAAGTTCACATTGAAACTCCTCAATTGGACTCCTTTGTCTACTTCTGTAACATAATGACATCACTTATTAACACTTGCGTTTCTATTGGATAGCACTCCAACAAATTGTATGTGATAGGCTAAGGGGCGGGACATTTCCAAAACATCTCTAAGTTATTGACCAATCACAAGAGTGCCGGCAAGCTAACCAATCAGAGCAGACTGGCTTCTGGTTTCAGACAGAGGGTGAAAAGAGGTGCTGCAGCACAGGCAGTAGGAGAAGAATAAAGAGCTTTTTGAACATTAAAGCAAGTGAACGTGTCATAGTGGTGGCACTATGTGGCACTATGTGTAATATATTGTATTTGAACTTAAATTAACACTTTGTTTTTCTTTCCTCATAGTGTGTCTTCTGTGAGATTCTGGCCTGTTGTCCGCATGCAGGGAATGACGACTCAGTTTAAGGCGAGCAAAGCTTTAAAGGTAAGTGTTTGAGAAGTTTGAGAAATGTGGACCTGTTAAAAGCTCCGACCTGTTCTTCATCCAGTGCTCTATCCTGCAGGTCAAGAAGGAGGGTGAGAATGCCCCGGCGGTCAGCGACGACGAGTTGGTGGCCATGACGGTAAGGGAACTCAACCAGCACCTGCGTGGGCTCACCAAGGATGATGTAGCGAAGCTGAAGCAGCGGCGAAGGACCCTGAAGAACCGGGGCTACGCCGCCAGCTGTCGCATCAAACGCGTCAGTCAGAAGGAGCAGCTGGAGAGACAAAAGATAGATCTCCAGCACGAGGTGAACAAGCTCGCCCGCGAGAACACCAGCATGAAGTTGGAGCTTGATTCCTTGCGAGCCAAGTATGAGGCCCTGCAGTGTTTCGCCCGATCCGTGACCCGCGGGCCCCTCTTGCCCGGCAAGGTGCAGAACACCAGCGTCATCACCATCGTCAAGTCCGCCCACCGCAACAACTCCAGCCCCAACCCGTACTCCACCGTGTCCTAGTGTTGACAGGACTGGGCTCTTCTCCTCCTGCCTGGTCCTTTCCGGTTCTGACCCGGCCTGAACCCACTCGCCCTGCACTGAGAGGACGCTCAGTAGTTAGACTATGGGATGGAATGGGGTGGCAAAGCTTGATGTGATGTTATGCTGCAATCACAACTCTGTCTCTCTCTTTATGTCTCTTTTACACATTGTCTGTGCACTGTGCAACCCCCCCCCCCCCCCCCCGACCCCCCAGCACCGGCAGGGCCCCTGTGACCCTTCCTCCATGACTGTAAGCAGAGATTTTTCTTTTTACTCCAGTGTGGAAAAGTATTTGACATGCCTTAATGTGGCGGCAAAGGCCCTGCTCTTATATTATGAACCATAACACTTGAGACAGTTTATGTGACAGAAAGCTATTTGCAAAGCCAATGCCAAATCATATTACCTTAATGTGGAAGTGCCTCAATGTAAAATGAGCCTTTGAAGCCGTTGCCTTAAAAAGGACCCATAAGTGATCCTATACAATTATTATAGAGTTCTTACATGGATACTAACACAAAGAGGATTTGTCGATGTATCGCAAGCTAAACACTTTGTATTTTGCCCATGTCTATAATTCCTTATACAAATAATTATGTAATGCGTTATAATAAGCTTATAGCCCTGTACAATTATAGTTAAAAGCACTTATTCAAAATGCTTCATAACTTCATAATTGCTGGTCACTTATTAGTTTTTTTTGCAAGACCATGTCAATTATGAATTACAATATTTGTATCATGCCTTGTGATAATACTTCATATAGTATATGATTATAATGCATTATTGCACTTATAATACCCTATGAACATTGTCAAAAACAGTGAGTGACTAGTAGTTATAAAGTTATATGATACCTGACCTCCTAAGTCATTATAGTCATATGCAGTTTCATAAAGGCCTCTACTCGTGATGCGCTATTGTTCATATTTCGGTCTTGGTTATACAAAGTATTACACATTTTTACTTGGTGGTCAATACCCTCTATAGTATGTGAGACATCAGCAGTAGGTACACTACAGTAAAGACTTTCATACTAGTGCTGACAGTGGTCTAACTTTGGAGTTTTGATGTAACACTTTTCATTTGTGTTTGAAACTTTCGTAAGGCCAGAATTTATATGTAAGCCTTTGCTGGATGAAATTGACTCCTTTTGTTACATGTTTTTTTAAAAGACCAGTGTTTCTTACTGTTTCTCCTATAGCCCACTGGAAAGATTAATAAATCACATCCACAGGGTGTCTACATCAGGTATAAACAATAAGCTTCTAAAGAGGCAAATCTGATGCACCTTGAGTTTGCTGTCATTGAAGCTCATCCATGGAACACTTGACGTGCTGGCAGTTTGGTTTAGAAATTATTTCGATTTGTATGAGGGCCTGAGATGAGGTGTGTATGGCTAGGGTGTTTTATGTAGGTGCTGGGCGTGATTCTATTGGTATATTGTGACCATACCACTGGAGAATTTAAAGAACTGAATACTTATTTCCCCCAAATTGGAATTTATTTATGATTATGCAGTTACGTGATTGTTTGGATTAGAAATGTCATCCAATTTCCATCATTATTTAGCACTTAAAACTATTAAGATGCAGTATAAACAAATCACAGGGCAACTGACTCCTAGAGTTGGAGTTGAAAGAAAAAAGATTGAGTTAGTTGGTAGGAGATTAAATATGTGACCATTTACTGCCAGTCACGCCTTATTGAACTATTGGCTCTCTGAGATGTATGCCACAGCACTTACTGGGTGATGGTTGGCCTCTTCCCTTTACATGAAACTCTTTGGTATGTTATCCATATTAGATGTAGTGAACATGAGAGTGGTCCCTTCAAGTGAAACGCAATTCAATTGACTTCCTTTATGTTACAGACTACCAAAAGCTCCCACTGCCTTCTTTGTCACTTAACATCGAGATCTCCGTCCAAATAGAAATCATTCCTACTGCTGGTGTTGATATCTCTGAAGTCCTAGCTATTAACCTTGCTTTTGACACACTCTTCTGCAAGAGAACTCCTGACGCCCATCTCTAGAAACAGAGGTGTCATGACAACTAAATGCAGTAACACCTTCCTTCTGTTGTAATTGTTTAAAATATTTAAGTATGAAATTCACTTGAATTAAAGCCGTCCTTACCAATAATCCATTCCTAAGTTGGAGTGAAGTCCATAGAGATTGTTCACGTCAGGATTTTCTCTTTGCCAAGAGGACATGACCGTTTTTCCCTGTTCCAGCTGCAAAGAACATAAAGGGGAACTTTGCTGCTGTACAACCTGCTGTGATTTCTAAGCAGGGGCAATGCTGTGCTCTTACTATTTTTGTATTTTCACTTGATTTCTATTTTAATACATCCTATGTTCTTTTTCTGATACTTAGTTTATATGCATATACAGTATATATGAAAATATATATATTACATATTTTTCTATATTTATGTATTTTACTATCCTGGGAGTGGTGTGATTATGAAATCTTTCTTAAGACGTCAAATTATTTTGATGCTGACTGTCTTCGGCCACATTTACAATGAGATAACTATTTTAATAACTTCAAGTCTTCTTTGTGAGTTTTTATACCACATAATTACGTCTTGTCAGCACATTTTTTCATTTGTCTCATTCTGAAATTGGACAGACCGTGACTAGGGTTACATACAGGCTGCTGCTTTGACCTTTTTGAATATGTTCTATTGTTATGAACAATTCAAAATGTAAGAGCTAGGTTGGAACTCAAACTAGCTTAACAAAATGTACCATACATTTATTTTAGCGAATCAATTTTCTTTAACGTAGTACACAATTCAACAATCATTGGTCTGATGTGATCAGATACATTTTCTTTTTTATAAATGATGACAATTTATTCAATTTGGGCCTTTCAGGGTCCATTAGTTTAAGAATAAATGAGAATAATTTATTAAGTAAAAATAAAATGTGCTCTTATTTTGAGTATTAACCTGGATGTAAACCTAGTCAGTCGTTCTGGCCGCAAAGACGATAAACTTTTCTAAAGACATTTTGTCAACAGTTTAAAATAATGATGGTGGTAAAGATTTTGTAGTCTTGATGAAACCTTACTGAAAATGAATTCTAAAGCTGCTAGAGACTGTTCACCCAGACTTTTTCAAGAATTATATTTGAGTTGAGGTTGCAAAAGGTTTCACCGTGTTTATATAACACAGCTTGAAGATTTTTCACACTTTTTACAGTGGCCTCTTGTGGTAAAGTTTAGAATACAGTGCTGTAAAATGATGCATTGTTTAATTTGAGCACATATCACTGTATTTTGATCTGAAGTAGTTGCTTTTAGGCAGCACACCCTAAAGCAATGCTCAGCTATTCTTCAAAGTAATGTTATATTTACGTACCGTGCCATAATAAGACAAACCTCTATCCGGGTGAATTAAGTACTTAATGTTTATCTTACATCCAGTGTGACCCAGCAGAGGTCCATTCAACCTTTGGGTATTTTACCACACCAAATATTCTCCAGATATAATAATTGACATGTTCAACAAGCCCCTTTTTTCCCGCTTAAATAAAAGAAGACGTGCAAATAATTGTAGAAGTTTCTGGGAGAAAAGAGGTATAAGCGTTACCTACCGTGGGTGTTTCTTTCTTTGTACAGTTGAAGAGATGGCAGCTTGTTATACAGTACCTAGGAGCTGTTTAAGACATTGTTGGTTATTTTAAATTTGTATATGAACTATAGCAATGCATATGTATGTATGGAAATGAGGTGTCTTGTATATTGTTAATTTGGTGTTCAAGTTTTAAATGCATTTCCATGAAAACACATGTCCTTGATTACATAAACTGCCACAAACAAGCTTTTGCCAGTCCTACAAGCTACAGTATTTAATTTTAGACATGTAGAAAGTCAGTTTTAGTATTGTAGAGGTTTTGAGTATAAATTCAGAAAAAGCTCAAGGAATGGATAATAGGGTTGTGGGTTAAATGTTAATTCAACGGCAGCAATTCTACGTTACGTTTTTTACTTTTTAATGGATTTCCTTGTTCTAATCTCATAGCATCATGTTGAAGCTAAAACAAAGACAGAAATATAAAAGGCAGCATAAACTGAGTATGTACCCATCACACCTTTTCACTAGTCTGCTCATATACAGTATTTTATATTTATTTCATTGAATTGTGTAATTTTATTAAAAAGAACACCTAAATTATTTTTATTTTAACATTCATTTATTAATGTTTTCTCGATGAACTACCCTCATGTACAAATAAAGTCTGTATTTGTTTCTGCTCTGATTTAAAGTATTGTAAATTATTCCTATAAATAAGTCTGCCGTGTCGGTTTGTTGTACCTTGAAATAAAGCTTTTTCCTCGTAAAGAAGTGCAGATCAACCAAGTTACACAATAAATGTGTTAAATTCTGTACGTGTGCCACAAAAGGACTAAGACACACAAGTCAACTATTTATCTTGTCAAATGTGTACCCGCCTGTAAATTAATTCCTGCTTTCCCAGAAAGACGGCTATACTTGGCACACAAGGTATGGAAAACAAAACTATGACTGATGTAAAAAATTGGTCTCCAATAAGTTATGTACTTAGAAAGCTATGTCCCCCATGTGGTGTGGACACAGATGACAGCATTTCAATCAGGAGAGACAGTTTTGATGTAAGAATACATATTTATTGCAGAGACACACAAATGAATGTAATGGTGATTTTGGCGATTAGGCCCCGTTGTGCAGGAAGTATCATTCGGGAGGGTAGAACCGAACCGATCCGATGAAACCCCCCTGGGGTCTAGACACTGGTAGTGGTGAATGGATAGTTGGGTTCGGTCTGAAGAGGAGTGGTTTAGCTTGACCCTGGATTCAGAGGGACAGGAGGTGAAAAAGGGTGGAGGAGGGTTGCGTAGAGTCACCTGAAATGACAGCTGTCAGAGGGGAGAGCAGACTTAAAAGGTTTGGCAGAGCGCTATGATAGACTCTTGGGAATAGAGCGAAGTGATTGGTTAAGCTGGAGAGTGACGCCCCCGATCACTTATTGAGAGGAGAGAGTAGTTACATGGGAATAGTAAATGAAGAGTAAAGACGGTCTTCCTGGTTGAACTTACGCTGAGCTTCATTGTTAAAAAGGAAAACAAAAGTTGAAGAATAAACTACAACAAATTTTTAAAGCAAAGAGAATTGGGTTTGGCCTGACTACGCCTGAACTACACACTTTAAATACGTTAAAATCTTCCCCAATTAAAATCCAAACAAGTTTTGTTTCTTACACAAATAGAACACAACTACCATAATTTACAGCAATTAAATTCTGGCCACATTTCAAAATCTCTGAAACATGATTAGTTATGTGAACACGTCAAACATAAAAAAAAGCATTGTACAATAGCGCAGAATCTGCAAAACAACTGATTGCTAGCGTCTGTTGAACGGCTGTCTAGTTGCACTGAATTAAACTCTTTAGCATGCTGGGAAAATGAATGAGAAGAATACAACTCCCACTTTGTAGGAGACAGGTTTATCCAATTTGTCCATGCTACGGTAGATACAAAGGATCGCAAAGTGTCTTAGTCTGCAGTTTGAAGTGCCTGCTCCAAAACTAATGTGTCGGCGAACAAATCTTTCCATTTGTCAGGAAAGCATGCAGGAGGATGCTCAGTAAATACTTCAAACAAGCAGATGCGAGAGACGGTCCATAAAGTGTCATTCCCAGCCATGGCTGCCTCCCTCCTGCAGTCACATATTAATCATCCCCTCTTTGAAAGTGACATGAACCAGAGGGAGCGCCTTTCAGACGGCCACAGAGCCAGCACTGACATAATGAAGGAAACAGAATCAGAGGCACTGCTCAGCATCCAGCAGCTTGATTTAAGGGAATTGCATTGCTCCAGATGTCTCCGATATGGTGAGGGTGACATGTCACTGTCCTGTGATTATTACTGTTCAGATGGAGACAGCTCAGTGTCCCTGGTCATTGAGCCATCACTTATAAAAACTATTAATTTCTTCCTCTTGGTGCTTAAATGATTAATTAACATCAGGACAGAAGCAATGCGTCCATCTCAAATAATGGGATGATGAAAATGAAACACCTGGATTGTATCCAGTTCTATGCATTTATGGGATACAGTTTCCCCCAGGGTGTTAACGATAAGGCAGCAAGGACACAAACAACTCGATCATGCTGGAAAGATGGCTAGAACTCGTCATCAGAGGTAATCAGCATGATTTTGTCTGACTTGCGGGTGCTCTTGTTGCCTGCGGCCACTTTTCCATTGGCGCTGGGCTGGACCACCTCCTGTGTGGACTGCTGGGTATACTGCTGGTAGGCTGGGGAGAAGTTGTGGATCGCGTCCTGCACCATGTCTCCTGGGTTCATGGTCTCCTTCAGACCGCTGGAGATGCTGTGCATGGGTGGGTGGTTTTCTGCTATTGGATCAAGGACATAGGGAGATAAATTATTAGACAATAATGAACACGTAAAAGCAGTAATTTGAGGGTGACTTCCTGGAGTCTCTTCTAGTTGTGTTGCAATTGCTTCCAGCCGAGAAATCGACTAGCATTTTAAAACACATTGGAAAGGATAAGGGAAGTTAACCCGACAAGCTAATTTCAAAAGCATTAATTTGATCAAAAATAATTGCCTACTAGTTCCTAATTTGATTGTGGACCACTTGATTTATGGTAGTCTTGCTAACGCAGGTGAAAAGAGAATTACTAATTTCTAACTCGGCAGTGGAGACAATTCCATTAAAATTAATCTGAATACAAATAAGAGGGTGTGGTGTTGTGATTTCTTGAAGACTAAAAAGCTAGCTATGAAAGAAATGCTGACATTTTGTGGCATCTCATTGGTCTCATTTTATGTGAAAGAGTACATAAGCTTTAGTTTTTTGTTCATTCTATAGTCAAAAGAGTTCCCAGGGCCCAGGGTGTAATCTTCATGTTGCTCTTTTAGAATCAACGTACTATTCAAATACAACTGAAATGCAGCAAAAAAGGTTCTATATTTTTGATAGGATTAAATCGCTAATCACATGCTAAATTAATTTGCCAATCAATTATGCCTACCTATTGAATTGGTAGGATAAACCACATCTGTGAAACGTAAGAGCAGTATTTTTGTCAATATTGAGTAAAAAGAAAATACAAGAAATAGGCAGAATATATTTCTTTCATCACGGCTTTTCCAAAGGCTTCAGACTAGAAACACATTTCACGGCCACCCTTCCACTGATGGTCCCTTAGCACCCAGCTGTGAGCCAGGTGGAGTTTATCTCACAACTAAAAGGGTTTTCAAGGAAAAAAAAAAAATCAAGGCAGAGATCCACAGTCTTCTGTTTCAGGGTCACTGGCAGTGCCGTGTGGATCGGCTTACGGATGTGGCAAAGAGGAGGGTGAAGATTGGGTAGGAGGGGAGGGGGCTCTACAAGGCAATTAGAAAAGGTCTGCTGAGTCTCTCCTTACTGCAGCATACTACACAACACTGAGGGAGATGAATCGCAGACCAGAGGAGTGGCAGTCACACACGTCAACACTGGGTGTGCACCAGCATAACTACATTGTTTGGAGACTTATGGCGCATTTCCACTGCAGCGGGTAGCCCCGTTTAAGCATCCTTAAAATCGTCCTCAAGCGGCCAGGCCAGTTTTTGGTGGCCTTTCCATATAGCGTGGCACCGGCTAGCGGGTACTTTTCCCCTCTTTTCCCGGCCCCATAAAATCGTGGTTCTATCAGGCCAGGGCCAGGGCTGAACTAGTGACGTCAACACTCTCGACTGCTGATTGGTCAGAGAGAATCGTCACAAGATCGCGCGCGAGATCATCCCTAGCGTCGCATATCTAGAAGCAAGCTTGCAGCATTTTTATACACAGCATTTTTGTAAACGGAGGAGCTACAAAAATGGCAACGTCAAAGAAAAGCACACCGTGGTCGACCGAGGAGGTGACGACGTTCCTACATCTCATTGGGGATGATAAAATCCAGCAGGAGCTCGACGGAACAACTCGAAATGTGAACAAAAACAAAGCCGATCGCCCCGCCTACACTGCGTTGCTACCCCAGGTCCTAAACTGTAATGGAAATGCGCCACGGCCTCGGACGGCCAGCGAGGACGCTTAGGGACGATTAAACGGGGCTACCCCGCTGCAGTGGAAATGTGCCATTAGTGATGTGAATCACATAGGAACTGACAGGCTGGTGTAAAAACATACGTTATATTCAGCTGTCAAATACTTAAGAGGAATATTGGGTTTCTTTCCATATTGGAAGGAATAACAGGTATAGGATGAAAAAGAAACATTTTATTGTATTACCTTCTGCGAGTTAAAAATAAAAAAATGGTAATATCAAATGGATGCAGTAATTTTTCAATTTTATCACCACCTCCAGCATTTCTGAATGATCAGCAGCTCACGGGAACAGAGGGTTTCCTACAGTATAGCAGAAAAAAAATTGGCAAAATGATTGATATCGCTGCGGAAGGCTTTTCACATGGCTCCCATTTGTCTTTGAGTTGAAAGCAGCGCTGACGTCAAAGAGGTGCTGCTCGCTCGCTGATAGTTACTGTTCTGTATTCCTCTTCATCTTCCTCTACATTGTTTTACTATCAACTGCTGTCTGAGCCACCTGTTACGATGTGTGCCGATGAAAGCGCCCGCTCACTGCCAGCCTGACTGCACTGCTGATCAGCATGTCATTTCATTCAGAAGAAAAAAAGTTAAAAAGGTGTACATATAGACATTGCAGCTGTGCATGTGTTAAAAAGGCAGATTGAATATGGAATCTAACTTTAAAAGTGTGACTGAACTAAATGGCTGAAAAAGGCACATCGTTTATTGTTGATAACACATGCATGTCCGGTTGTGTCTTTTCTCTGAGGGGGAGAAGGGACATGTCAACATATATTTTCTTGTTTTTATATTTGTTTGGCAACCAGTAACTTTATTGTAGAGACAGAATTGAAAGGGTTTCGGCCTGATTACGCCTGAACTACACATTAAATACTTTAAAATCTTCCCAAATTAAAATCCAAACAGGTTCTCTTTTACACAAATAGAACACAAACACCACAATGTACAGCAATTACATTCTGGCCATATTTCATACTCTGGGGAGGACATGAGCAGCTCACCTGGCACTTCATTCTTTTTCTCCTGGTACACGGTGCAGGTGAAGGCATATTTGAGGGCAATGGCAGCAAAGAACATCTCAATGCAGATGATGAAGTTCTGCCATCCTGCTGCCACGGTGCCCGCGCCGACCTCATGTCCATCGATGAAGAGAGCGTTGGGAATGACCCCCCAGCGCTCCAGGATGGCGAGGACCATTCCTACAAAGCAGCAACACTTTCATCAGCAATTTATACTTTTTATGTTCCGGGTTCTGATACCAAAAAAGTAGATGGGTGAGCTTACCTTGCCAGAATGACAAGAAGATGACAGATTTGATGGTGAGGAACTTCAGCACCGGTTCGAACGGCCTGAGCAGGTCACTTGTTGCGAAAAAGAAGATGAAGAGGGCGTAGAGAGACAGGCTGACGGAGAAGTTGTAGATGATTGTGATATACAGGTATCCTCCATTTATGCTGCAAAGACACAAAGAGTGTTAAAAGACACAATGATACATTTGGTACATTTACAACAAGATGAGATTGTTCCATCTGTGATCATATGGAATGCCTGCTCACAGCAAATCTCCTATGTTTTTTGACAGCGATGATTTATTCATATCTTCTTATCCATTTATTACTTTTTTGCTGCAAAGACTTTCAGCCTAAATTTGATGACATTTCCAGCCATATTGCAAGAACAGCTGGAAATGGAGCCTGTTGTGATCCCTTCTTTAAAAGAGTCAATAAAGCCTGTGTGCCCATGTCCTTCTTATTTCAGAATGCATTTGATAAACAGGCAGACTTGTCTTTATTTCAAAGTCAGTTTGCCTTTCTACCTTCTTTGCATTCAAGAGAGCCTCTCTGAGGCCTCAGCTGTGACTATACTAATTACTCCCACCCAGTATAGCGTGCATGGTTGGCTGAGAGCGTATAAGTAAACAATCTGTGAATCATCATGGTCTTGCAACAGAGCTTAGAGAAAGACACGGAAAAGAGACACTTCTGCTTGCTAATTTTGCTGTTGAAGTATATTGAGAAATAAGGAGAACAGGTTTAATCATGTCTATCTTTTAGCTCAACAATAAGAGGGTAATGATAGAAAGCTGATTGGAAATGTCTGTCTCGAGCCCTTGTTGAACTCTCTGCTTTTTCTGAGTACTTTCAAAATGGTTGTCACAGCTGAATCCTTAGAATGAAACAGCGCTGAGAGGCTGCGAATAGCACCTGAAATAAGTCTGAATAATGAAATAATGGGCTGCAGATTTGAAAGCATTTGATTGCACATTAAAGACACATTTGTTACATGTATTACCCTCTCCACATTCTGTTAAGACCCTTTATTGGCTCATCTGGTGGGACTGGAAACGCTCTAAAATTACGTTTATCTGCAATTTCCCCCCGTCTTTGTATCCCATCCAAAGTATGAGATTAAACAATACATCTCTTATAATACTGTGATCCACTGAGTGCAGCACAACATCAGAATTAAGGGTCTTCTTTCCAGGACACTTATTGCATTTGGGGAAAACTTATGAAGAAGTATAAATTCTTTAGTTCAAAATACATTGATAAAAACTTGAATTATTGGCAATACCAACAATTCCCAAATGCTTTTGATAAGGATTAGGAGGGGACACAGCTGGGAAGACACTCACAGGACAGTTCAAACCCTGCTGCACTTACCGTATGAAATGAAACCATTTTGTCTTAACATCTTCACTGTGCCTACTGTGACGCCGTGAAATAATGATCTCCATTTGAAAACCATTTCCATGTGCACATGAAATGGTATACAAGCCTGCTGGCAAGTATATGGTATGTGTAAGGTACATAAAGAATGAAAAATGGAAAGAGAGGCGCTTGCTTACTTAAAATCTCCATCGTGGTATTTGCCATACGCCTGCAGAACAATGGTGATGACGGCCATGATGGGTTTGACAACGCAGAACTGGAGAGTCGCCTGGAGAACACATTAGAATCAGAGTGAGAACCAAAACAAACAAGGATGCCAGGAAAGTGTAAGAGGATGAGGAAGGATGTCAGAATATTTTTGTACATTGAATAAGCTGTAAAACTCACAGGCAACAAGCATAGCTCATAGATATATATTGCTTCTTTAATGCATACAAAAACAAAGTGTAAAAACTTCAATTTGGTGTTTCACAGTTTCTTGGCCGGGAAAATCTTGTGCATAACTCTTCATAAAAGAGCAAATTAGGTTTTTAAGATTTGGTTTTTAGTGCAGGATAAACCAACAAAAATATATCAGGTGATAATTGATCTTTAGAGGAGCTGGAAAATGGATTCTGGACAGTCTTTGTGCTAAACTAAGCTAAGCTAACTGTCTGCTGGCAGTAGCCTTACATTCAACGGGGAGAAAATAAGTGGTATCAATAATCCAAACAAAGCAAATTGGCATATAACTGATGACATAATAAATGAAGACAAATTACCTTTGAAAAATAGCAAATACAAAAATACAATGCATGCTTTGTTAGACTTGTTTTTCATTCAGGTCCAGAAAGCAAACCGTCTGACACTGATGTCTTCATGCTGATAGCGACTGGCTGGAGAATGCAGTGCAGGTGTAGACCTGCATACAATATAAGACTGGAGGACAGGTGTCCTCTTTGTTGTGTATTGAAGCCTGAACCAACCAATTTGACAGAGGCTGCTCTAAACTCCCATCAGTGCTGCAGCACTTGAAAGCAACAAACCAGCAGTGTTCAACTTGATAAGCCAGGGGGGGCTTTTTAGAAGGGCCAGAGTGGGTGGTGGGCTTGACAAGATGACTATCAATAATCATTTAGATTACTGATTTGCTTTGAGAATATTCAGAATGACAGTGTGGCACTAGAACATAGGGAAAGCAAACACTGTTGGCACTAAAAGCTTCAAAGCCAATCATTTAGCATACCTCCTGCCATGCTTAAGATTCAGAACACACGTTAATAATGCTAGTGCTGAGATGATTGTTTTTTTTTTAGAAACTAGCACCCATGCATACAGACTCTACATGATACACTTTAATACAGAGCTACATGTGTGTGTCAGTGTTAAATGTAAGATAAGAGCACATGTTAAAACATTCTACATACGTGGATACCATTTCTATCGCTGACACATCAAAGGGCTATGTGAATTTAGGAAACCGTGCCCATCTGTTATACTCACTACATTTGACATGTTTCTGTAAGCAACCTGCCTGCGTTTTCTATTACATTACTTGATACTGTCTTGTGGAGATGTCACAGATTGAAACGACCCCGAAGCATTTTCTTTCAGCAATAATATTTTGATCACAACAGTTCCCTGCAATAGTTCATGGCAGCTATCAAAGGAACTCGTTTTTAAATTTCTCCTGAGTCTCATTTCACAGAAGCACCTCTCTACCTCGTGTATTTCAATACAGATGCTCCATTCGTTCCTTCTAAATTGATAACTTTAATTAACAAATCGATGTATCGGACAATAAAGCCATTGTTTTATTGTCATGTTGTCTCACCCTTTTCTCCAGGCATCTGTGGTGCTGTATTCTCTTGGATATTTAATTTGTTCAAGGCAACTCTCAGAGGCTTTTCTGATAAAACCTCTGCCTGACACTAGGGCTGCATAACTAATCAAATATGAATTGCAATCATGATTTAGGTCAGTTAAATGAACGTGAGTGACTGCAATGGTTTCCTTTGTTGGCAACTGTCACAACACCTAATTTCCCCTGGGGATTATTATAGTATTTTTGGTCGATTAATTGAATATTGACGTTTAAAATATGTGCTAAAGGAGTAATATTGAACAGAAAGCAGATGGGCAAAACTAAATATTGACTACATTTAGATGAAGAGGAACTTTTTTTTGTATCAACTGCTTGTGTTTTTTGCTGCTGTTCTTCCGTTTAAGGAGAAAAAAACCCAACTAACTTTAATACAAACACCACGGCTTAGTGATTGCATTTGGGCGGGGAAAGTTTGTAGGAAAAAGACATGTATCAAGGATATTGTGCTTGCGTAAAGCCATGAGTTGAACAGCATTGACATTTGTCAGATAAAAGTCTATTATTTTTTTACCACACTTTCCCATTGTACTTTAACAGCTCAACAGATACCTAGGGTCCAAATAGTTCAATTTTTGCCAGTTTCAGCTAAATAAGACCCTAAAGTGTCCTACAATATGATAATGGACTCAAACTGAAGGAAAAAAAACAGTTTGGGATGCAAGAGCAGCTTATCCTCTAACCTTATCTCCAAGAACCACAATTACTCTAGGCAGCTTTTCCATATCAGTGATTAATTTGTCACCCGCCTTTAAATCGCACACTAAAGCGTCTCCAAGTTGTGCAAAGAATTTCAATGTTTACCCCCACCTCCCCCAAAATGGATCAAAGCCTTTTAAGAATAGTGCTCTGTGAGGGTGCCATGTGAAAGTTTTAGTTTTTGACTTTGAGGTTTTCACTCAAAGACAACCACAAGATGTGTTTCCCAAGTGTATGATCAATACAACGGATCGAGAAGTCCAGTAAAGAATACATTAGAATGTCCCAAAGCAGTTTCATTACTTTGAATCCAGTGAGTCAGTTGCTCCGAGGGAGTTGACCTGCTTAACAGAGTTTAATATTTTCTGAAATGTTCAATATATTGATTTCTGACATTTTCGGTCATGAATGTTAATGAGGTTGACCCATTTTGAAGGATCGGAATAAATTATTGCTAAGACCTTGAGTCCAACACTTCATTGCACCAACACCCAATGAATGGACTCTGATGATCTTTAATTGTTTTTAAGAGTTTCATCACGGCCCCTGCAGTCAACATGTCCTTGGGCAAGAACTTTGTGTTTTGGGCCTCCACTGTGAGATGTTTACATTCATGCTCAAAAAGCTCTTTATTTTGCTGCAGCACCTCTCTTCACCCTCTGTCTGAAACCAGAGCCCAGTCTACTCTGGTTAGCTTGCCAGCTCTGTTACGATTGGTCAATAGCTTAGAGATATCCTGCCCCTACCCCATCACGTACAATATGTTGGAGCGCTAACCAATAGAAGCACAAGTGTTATGTAGTGATGTCACTCTGTCGCACAAGTAAACAAAAGTCCAATGGATGCATTCAGGCAGGGGGGGGGGACAGAAAATCCCTCTGGAGGGAACTTTGGGATTTTAGCCTTTACAGACCATACATGCACACAAACCAATATAACACACAACAGGAAAGGGAAAACCCAAAAAAGCATAATAGGGCCCCTTTAACCCCAAGTTGCCTTCGATTGGACGGCCGACAGTATGTAAATGTTTACTTCCTTGAGCAGGTGGCACATTAGATGGCAGGCTCTGCCTCTTTATGATGGGTGTTAATGGGTAAATGCTGACTTGTATACAGCATATACAAGTGCTTTTAGGGGTCATAAAGACTGAAAAAACGCTATATAAATGCAGTCCATTTACCATTCAGATGTCAGCATCTTGCATGCTTTAGTTGCAAAACACTTCACGTAGGATTACTGTGAAAGCCCATTGAGTGTTTATCAATTTCTGCAAAATAAAAAAAACCTCCCTATCATCAAGTGTTTTGTTTTCAAGACATAACTCATAGTTTTAGTTTTGATCAGCATTAGACTGAGAGCCTGTGCAGCATCCCAAGACACTGAGAGAGCTCTGCTGACAGCTCATATCGTCTTTTGCCATTTATCATCAAACTGTGGTCAATTGCTTTCGTTTCCTTTTTTACACCAGTTGACGTTATCCTCTGAAAAGCTCAGCCAATTATATCAGCTGTCATTTCAAGGTAGTCAGGAGATCTGGGCAGAGTAGTTTTCTTTTTTCAATGTTTGCAAACTATTTCTGTGGTTTTAGGAACACCTCTATAGATAAGGTGAAGATGAAATCTCACCTGTTTGCAGAATCTCAAAAAGCCGATGGAGTAGCTTATTCCACCGAGGCAGCAGGTACCATACAGACAACTGGACCTGGGAACACAACAGCAAACAATTAGCTATTTAGTGATGACAACACAAACACTAAATACTTAGCATGTGATAAAAGAAGCAAGCTAAACTAAAGTGTTCGGAGTAAAATAGGAACAAATACAACAGCCATACAATAAACAACAGCTGGTTAAATGTTCAGGTTTTTTTTACATTATAGCTTATAACCAATGATTGACAAGTCAATCAATCAACGATGATTAATCGATGACCCTTTTTTCAATCAATGAAACGCCAGAGTCCAAAAAAAGAAAAGACATTTGCTACGTCCAGCTTCTCAACTGTCTTGAGGATTTGTGGTCCTTTTTTGGTTTATGTAACTGCCAACTGATTTTTGACTGTCTGACTGACAACGCAGGAACATTTAAAAATGTCACCTAGGGCTCAGAGGAACTATGATGGGTAATTTTTAGTATCAAGAAAGTTAATTGGCAGATCAATCAATAATGCAAATTGTTGGTTTCTGCCCTAGTTGACATTACTGCTTAACTGGGATGTATTTTGGCCAACATATAAGGTATAGCGTAAAACTTTTAAAAACAGTTTTGTAAAATAATTTACCCAGCTGAGACTATATTGTTGATGCAAATCTGCCTACCAGACAAAACCCAAATGTAAAGCTAAGCCGCGAACACCATAATGTGTGCAGGTATTGCACATATAATACATTTGAAAAATCTAATTTACACATCAATTGTCAATAAAATAACACTTGTACAATAGCTCAGGCAGTAATGTGAGACAGTGAATTTGAAGACTTCACGGTATTAAGGTGTCTTTAGTAAATACACACATTAGTACTGGCCTAATCAACAACAACAAACAGACTGGTCTGACAATACTGAGGATCGGGACACAAAAAGGTAGATTTGACTTTTACTTGAAGAACCTCTAGTTCAGTGAAAGTAGTAATTAAATATTTTTGTGTTTTGTATTATTGCTCTTAGTCAGCAGTTTCGGGTTAAGGTGGCAGTTTTGGGGCTGGGCGAATAACATAAGTAAACTGGTGAGGAAAACTGGCTTTACTGTAGGAGGGAGCCTTGAGGGAGCAGACAGGAAGATTAGGTCTAAACTGAGCCTCGCCCGGGGCCACTTCCTGCAATGAGCAGCACGTCTGCGTCGCAGAACCTGTTATATTTTTGCTTGCCGTTCACAGCATAAACCGTCGATAACATTTTCATTTGACAGTATTTTCTTTACTTAACACTTGTAGAAGTTGTGAAAAATATAGGCAAACAACTTTTATCTTACTGTGTTAGTGTGAAGGCAAAACATTGCTTGTGTTTAATCACAGTCATGAATTCGTGGTACACACTTCCTTTTTAAAACACATTTCCTTTAGTGATTATCTGTAGATGTAATCCATTCGTTTGTCAACAAGGTTTTTATTCTGAAATATTAGCATTACACAGTATTGTTGAAAATGCAGTCACTGACATGCAGAGTTCCATTAATGAATAGGAGTACCGGCTTTTATTTTTGAATGAATTTATATTATTTACAAATGAACACACACTACTCAACAGGCACACTATATGTAGAAGTGGCAGCAGAAGCGCCGCTGCAGAAACGCTGGCAACAGAGCGCAGGTCAGCGGAGGCAGTTTGGCCCAGGCGTAATGTCTACGCGTCTTATTATTTCAACTCATCTGTCTTTTTCTTCTTTGTAGATAAGCTACTAATCAAACTAAACAATCAAATTTATCGTCATCACTTGCAAATGAGAGCATAGATAATCAGTCAAAGTGAATTTGAGAAACAAATTGCTTGCCTACAGAGCAAGGCAAGTTTATTTATATAGCACCTTTCAACACAAGGCAATTCAAAGTGCTTTACAAAAAACGAAAGACATTAAGAAAATGGCATTTAAAATCAGTCATTAAAATAAACATTAAAATAAAAAATACATGGATAAAAGTTACAGTGCAGTTTGAGATGTGAATAGTTCAATTAAAAGCAGCGGCAAAAAGAAAAGTCTTCAGCCTGGATTTAAAAGTAGTCAGAGTTGTAGCGGACCTGCAGGTTTCTGGGATTTTCTTCCAGATATTTGGAGCATAATAACTGAACGCTGCTTTACCATGTTTAGTTCTGACTCTGGGGACAGAAAGCTGACCAGTCCCTGAAGACCTGAGAGATCTGGATGGTTCATAATTAGCAGGAGGTCAGAAATGTATTTTGGGCCTAAACCATTCAGTGCTTTATAACCAGCAGCAGTATTTTGAATCTATTCTTTGAACACACAGGAAGCCCAGTGTAAAGACTTCAGAACAGGAGTGATTGTGATCCACTTTCTTAGTGTTAGTGAGGACTCGAGCAGCGGCGTTCTGAATCAGCTGCAGCTTCCTAATAGATTTTTTAGTGAGACCTGTGAAGACACCATTGCAGTAGTCCAGTCTACTGAGATAAAAGCATGGACAAGTTTTTCCAAATCCTGCTGTGACATTAGTCTTTTAATCCCTAGATATATCTTTAGGTGATAGTAGGCTATTTAGTAACTGTTTGAATGGCGACTGTTGAAACTCAGGTCAGAGTCCATGACTACACCTACATTTCTGGCTTTATCTGTTGTTTTGAACATTGCAGACTGAAGCTCAGCGCTAACTTATACGTTTCTGACTTGGCTCCAAAAACCATTACCTCAGTTTTATCTTTGTTTAATTGGAGAAAGTTCTGACACATCCAGTCATTGATTTGTTCAATGCACTTACTCAGTGTTTGAATTGGAGCATAGTCTCCTGGTGAAATTGTTATGTAAATGTGTGTGTCATGTCATCCGCATAGCTATGGTAACTTATTTTGTTGTTTTTCATTATCTGAGCCAGTGGTAGCATGTAGATGTTAAAGAGAAGAGGCCCCAAGATGGAGGCTTGAGGAACCCCACATGTCATATTTGTCAACTCAGATGTGTATTTACCTATAGAAACAAAGTTGTTTCTGTCCTTTAAGTAGGATTCAAACCAATTTAGAACTGTTTCCGAAAGTCCCACCCAGTTTTCCAGTCGGTCTAGTAATATGTTGTGGTCAACAGTGTCAAACGCAGCACTGAGATCTAATAATACTAACACTGAAGTTCTGCCACTGTCTGTGTTTAAGTGGAAGTCATTGAAGACCTTTACAAGAGCAGTCTCAGTGCTGTGGTTTGGACGAAAGCCTGACTGGAACACATCAAAACAGTTATTTAAATTCAATAAATTACTCAACTGTTGAAAAACAACTTTTTCAATGATTTTACCTAGAAATGGGAGGTTTGATATGGGCCTGTAATTGTTCATTACTGAAGCATCTAGATTATTATTTTTTAAGAGCGGTTTAATGACTGCAGTTTTCAGGGCCTGTGGAAAAATACATGAGTGAAGAGATTTGTTTACTATATGAAGTAGATCTGAGGCCATGCAAGGCAAAACATCTTTAAAAAATCCTGTTGGAATAATATCAAGGCAGCAGGAGGAGGATTTCAGAAGTTGTATAATGTCCTCTAGGTTTTTATCATTAATCTGATGGAATTGTGTCATGGTGTTTGAATTTATGTTAGGTGGACACAGGGACAACACATTTGCTGTTCCTGATGCAGAGGCACTGACTGCTTGTCTGATTTTCTGAATTTTGTCAGTGAAGAAGGCAAACTCATTGCACGCCCTGGTGGATAGAAATTCAGAAGCTACTGACACTGGGGGGTTAGTTAGTCTGTCAACGATAGCAAACAAGGCACATGCATTGTTTTTGGTAATGATGTCAGAGAAGAAAGACTGTCGTGCGTTTTTCAATTCCAAATTATAAAGGCCAAGTCTCTCTTTATAGATTTCAAAGTGAACCTGGAGCTTTGTTTTTCGCCACCTAAGTTCAGCTTTTCGACACTCTTTTCTCTGTTCTCACGGTCATGGCCTTTCTCCATGGAGATATTTTCTTCCCAGTCACTTCCTTTACCTTAGTTGGAGCAATGGCATCTATACAATTTTTTATTTCTGAATTAAAATGATCTACTAGCTCATTTACTGAGATGTTAGCAGGGGCAAGTGTGGAAGAAAAATTCTGAGTAAACATTTCCCTAGTATTTTCAGTTAAATATCGCTTTGTGGTTACCTCTTTTTGAACATTTTTGTGAACAGAAATAGAGCTCTCAAAGAAAACACAGGAATGGTCAGCGAGTGCAACATCAGTCACCACAACCTTAGAGATATTCAGACCCTTTGAGATAATTAAGTCCAGAGTGTGCCCCTTATTGTGCGTGGGCTCCGTCACATGCTGAGTCAGTCCATAGTTATCAAGAACACAAAACAGTTCTTTAGCCCCTCTGTCCTGGGGGTTGTCAACATGGATGTTAAAATCACCAACAATGACTAGACGGTCAAAGTCAATACACACTATAGACAGCAGTTCAGTAAAGTCATCAAAAAAGCTTGCACAGTATTTGGGTGGTCTATAGATATTTAGGAACAGAGCTCGAGCTAATGTGTTTACTGCTCTCAGAACCTGAGGTGTATTATTGAAGCAGTTCAAACTTAATGCGGTTTATTAATGGGGACATGACATATTAAATTAAATCTAAAACTGCTATACAATTTTAATAAGAATTAGATTAGGCTTAAATGTTCTACTTAAATGGCGTGACCATGTTTGGTACATGCTACAGCAACTAGCTTTCAAGCATGTTAACAGTGTATATACTTAATCTATGTGATTTTATTAATCTGCCATGGGGCTGATTAAAACCTACTTAACTTTATGAAGCTGCAATATCATCCACAATATTGGATGTTATAGGAAATCCTAAAGGACGAGCAACATGGAGGCAGTAAAGTCTCAAACAAGCCGTTGAATTTATGCCTCGTCTCCAGTTGCTGGTGTTGAGCTATGCCGCAATTTATCAAGGCCTTACATTAGTGTCTCCACTGTCTTAAGAACCTGGAAAAGAGCAGCTGCCCTGTGGCTGAGTCAGCCATAAAACACAGCCTGTCTAAGGCTGCTCAAAAGCTCTGAGATAAGGGATAAGTGGCACAGATTAACAACGCTCTTGTTTATTGCCTGCTCTTTCTCTATGGTGTTCAAACTAAATGCTAATTCAAGGGCAGCAAGAAGCACTTTGCACCATTTGTGACTGTAAAAGTGAGGTTAATTCATATTGTGGTTTGACCCAGTCAAGTTGAAGAGGAAGTGATACTTCTGTCAACTTGAAAAACATTTGAAACGTCAAACAAGTACCAAATTGAAGCAGTATGAGCTTGCATGCCTGAATGGAGAATTGGAATGAGGGCACTCACTGTATGGGCTTCCCTCGGATCTCTGACATGATTGCACTCTCTCCTCCCAGATACTCAAAGGACAGGCTCAGGAAATTGTAAATGACAAATGCTGTAACAGAAAGAAAAGAGTCTTAAAAACCTGAACCACCCTGGACTGTAAAATAATTTCTCATCACCTTCAAGTATAAGCTTATTTGAAAAGGTCAAACCATTTTAGAGGAGAAAACTTCCACATGATCAAAAAATAATTAGTTCTACAGTTTGGAACAATAAATGTTTCCGTCCTTACATTAAGAAGCTTCCAAGGGTTCTGTGTCTTGGAAATCCCTTCCTAATCCTTTGTTGCTATTTAAAGAGGGATTAAATTGAGCTAATGCAGATGGTGTCCAGTCAAGAGAAGGTTCATTATGTTATAGCCGGAGCTGCTGGTCCACTCTGCCTGCTTTCTGATGCGCTGCGCTATCAATCAGCCACAAAATTGGCCTGCAAACTGGAAACTAATCTCCTGAATAATGTATTTCCTACTTTTCTCAAATTACTTGTAATACATTTTGCAAGTGATTCACCTTTGCAATTGGTGAAGTGATTTAGTCTGAAAACTAACTTCCAATTAAAATACATGACAGTTGCAATGCAAAAAGGCATATTCAAAAGAACACTTTAATTGTTTACTTCCAAACACTGAAACCAGTGCACTAAAAAGGATGCTCCTAAAATAACTCCACCTAGTAATTTAATACCTGCAACAATGAGGTCTACCTACATAAGAACAATGACTGCTGTGTAAACTAGTTTGGTCAGTTCCTCGTCTTTCCTGCCATGGCAGATATTTTAAAAAGGCAGGGTTGTTGTGATACTAACCTTCGTAGCAGTCTCGAATTGAATCAAAGTAGACATAATATTGGTCGTTGCTGATGAAAAGCAGGCTGAGCCAAGAATCGAAGGAATAAACTGGCACGATGAACAGGATGCGGATAATGTAGCGCTGCTCATTGGGGACACTGTAAGATCGGAGGTGTGTATAGATCTGAAATGAAAAACATACCATATGAAAAACATTAGTAACAAGAAAATGAAAACGTGTGGAATATAGTTATGGATTAAACAACTCATTGTTGATCATGAAGTACGAGATACTTTAAAATAGAAATAGTCTAAATTGTTGCACCTGTAGCCACCAATGTTTCGCATTGACTCTGAAACACTTGATGTTTCAAGCACCAGAGAGCCCATGGCAAATTATCAACTATTTACCAGGATGATATTTATAGCCCTGTCCTTGTAAAGATCTGTCACTATGAAACACGGCAGCATGTTGTACAATAGATAGAGATCACGCAACTCTCATTTTAAAAGGGGCCATACTATGCTAATTTTAAGGTTTCATATTTGTATGTTGTGCCTCCACTGTGACATGTTTACATGCTTTAATGTTCAAAAAGAACCTCTTCCACACTCTGTCTGATACCAGAGCCCAGTCTGCTCCGATTGGTTATCTTGCCGGCTCTGTTGTGATTGGTCAACTGCTCCGAGATGTCCCGGCCCTTAGCCTAGCCTATCACGTACAATGTTTTGGAGCGCTAGCCAATAGAAGCACGAGGGTTACATAGTGATGTCACTATGTGACGGAAGTAAACAAAGGACTACATTTGAGTTTCCGGCAGAGAAACTCCCTCTTGCAGGAACTCTGGGATTGTAGCCTTTGCAGACCATTTACATGCACACAAACCTAAATAACACACAGGAAAAGGAAAACCCAAAGAAGCACAATAGGGCCTCTTTAATGACCTTCCAAAACATTCCAGCTTCAACCCGACTGTTCACATTTACCTAATATTGTACAGCTTGAACTTCAAACACAGAAGCAGACAATATGATCAGTAAATATATATATATATATATATATATATATATAAATAAATATTTTCACTGAGCTGATAAAAGGCCTTAACCTTTACCTTTCCCCTATACGGCCTCCATAAAAAGTAAAGTGGTACAGCTGACAGCATTTAACAGAATATGGCAGGGGATATGATTATCATTCTTCCCAATGACCTTTAGTTTCATAAACAAGGCGTATTTTTTAAAATATGCCATAACTAAGACCCGATATGGCAGTTTAACACGTGAGCCACATCCAAATTATTATTTTTGTTATCATTAAAGGAATGTTGCGTTACTTTAAGTGTTGGCTTATCCAATCTGATACCAAGCAAACACAGCTCGTCATGATGTGGAGGTCAGTAGAGGGAGTTCAGTTTGCAACAGTGTAATTAAAGTACAGTTAAACTGCCTCTGAGTTAATGCGGGCAAATAGCTGCAGGTTGGCTAATCTCATCAATGTTAACAAATCAAAAGCCGAGCTGTCGCAACATAAGTGTGTGGGTGAACTGCCATAAACTAGAAACGTCTCTGATTCAACAGACAATAAAGAATAGAAAAACATCAACACCTATAATAGTGCACATTTAGTTCATCCTCAAATACATGCAGTTGTGTCCGACTAATACTTACAGCTGCTCTTCAGCTAAACACTCCGCATATTCAATTGGAAAATCTGTCAAATTCTTTTACCTGTATTATTTTTCATGTGCAGATGATTACAGTCGTAAAGAAAGAGCTCTTAAAATGTAGCGCCCATTACAGACTGAAGCATATCAGGGAATATCATTGAGAAGCACAGATCACTGGCAATTGTTTTCTAGCAAACTGATGACTCATTCTTTGTTAAGACACCATTTAAAACAATTATAACAAGACATTTTTTTTTCATTTGAACAAGATGCTTATCATAAGCCGTTAGGTCACTAATTGAGCATGAGGGTCAAGCCAAGTAATAACACCATTCTCATTGCTGACTCATACCTTTGATGGGAAAGAAAACAAACCAAACATCGCTACCATATCCATGTGTTACCTCATCAAACTTCGAACCCATTACTGCAACAATTAGATCATTATTGGATGATTATATTGACAATTAACAAGTCTAACAATCAACCGATTTCATTTCTGTCTATCCAAACATCGATGAAACTGTTGCAGCTCTACAGTTCTTTATCTCATTGTTGGGCTAACTTGAATAGCTTTGATTAAAGAAGGGTAAACATTCGTGGCTAGAAGATTTTAATTCTAAAAACCTCCATTTGTAGGATGAAGCTAAACAACAACCAGTCTTTCTCTGTGCGACACATTCAGCTTGATTAAATGCCTGTTGGAGGGTGCACATTAAAGCCTGATTACTGCGAGGGTGGGGGTGTGATGCATTCGGCCATCTCTCCATGTGAAGTGAAGCAGACTGTGGACTGATGTCCTCCATTTGCCTGCATGCCAGAAAATCCTTCGTCCTTCCTGAATCTATATGCTGCTGCTGACCTGACAGTAATGCATAGATGTATGCTGCTAAATAATAGCTTCAAGCACAAGTAAAGCTCAGACGTATTTCTGCCATAACAGTAGAGTCAGAGGAACCACGATTTGGAACACATAACCATCAGCAATAGTGAGTGTACGTATTGGGACCAGATGTGAGAGACGCAGCCATACAGCCCAGGATAAATGGAGTCTTCTGCTCTTAATCCCGAATGCTCCACGTTGCAAAGGGACCAATAAGCCCACGAAGAAAAGTGAGGAACAGTACACTGACTAACCAGCCCGAGAAGCATCGGAGACTTCACAGCATAGAGGATCTAAGGTCCATTGTCCTCTCGTGTTTAGTATTCAGAACGTGAGTTTGGGAGTCTATAGCAATCCTCTAGAGCCAAGTCAGATGAAACAACCACCAGCATTGCAACACCAGTCCTGCAGACCATTTATTCTTCCCCTCGTGACAGACGGGATGCATGTTGCCATCCTGCTCCATCTCCCTGCAGCACACTGCTATTTATTTGTTCAATTAAAAATGTCTTGTAGCAAGTGTTTGGCCAAACAAGTACTATATATTAAAAAGATAGAAACCAATTGCGGGATATTGAGTCACACATCCCTACACAGGCATTGTTTTCAGACTCGTAATAACATGATGGATGCTTTGCGAGGCTAGCTATAAAGATTATAATAAAAAAAGGGAACCAAAACAATAACAACTCTTCCTTTAACTACACAAAAAAACCAAAACAGTTAGTATTAAACATATGTTCACATAGATATGATGCCTAAGGATGTCCAATGGATGCATATTCAACACAAGGGTTATCGACTAAAAAACTGGTCAACAGCTACTCAACCTAACCAAAGCAAATAATGTCATTGTTGTAATGTTATCTCATTATTCATTTATTTAGTTATTTATTCATTTAGTTCTTTATTTTAATATTTATAACATAACATAGGATTTTATAAAGTAATTTTTAAAATAGTTTATACATTATTCAAATATAGGAATAGTAGATAGGATTACTTAAAATATAGTACCTTATATTTCAATATTTTTTTCCCTTTAGACCCTTGGGTTTATTCTTAAAAATCCTTAACCCTTGACCCACCCCCCATTACCCCTCTGCTGGTCTATGGCCTTGTAGAGGGGTAACGGGGGTACAGAGTCGCTTAGATAAGCGGAGGAGTGCATCTGAACGAGACATAGGTTGTTGTGCTCCCTAATCTCTGTTTCTTATCCTATATCTAATAGAACTGCTCGGGTCTTGATACATTGAGTGGGAAAGTTCATGAGATCTTTCCAGAGGGTTTATCAAAGATACCTTTATCCAATGACCTTTTCCCTCTCTGTCTGTGTCTGTGTATTCTCTGTTCTGATTAACCCAGACAAAATCTTTTTCTTGTTTTGTATCTATATCTACACCGGGATCCGGAGTCGAGGGCTGATCCTCTTGCTGTAGTCCTGTGTCTTGGATCCTCTATCCCGAGTTCTGGATTAAGGTCGTGGACGTTCGGGTCGTGGCTGAACCTGTCTCTGCGGTCCTGCCTTGGGTCTCGTCATGATGGCTTCCACAGGATTGTAGCTGACATCCTCGTGGATTCATCTTCTTATTACAGACACATGCATTTCCTAACATTCGGTCTATATGCTGTAAAATGTAATTATCTTTTCGATTTACACACGGCAATCTATTGCACGTCTGTCCGTCCTGGGAGAGGGATCCCTCCTCTGTTGCTCTCCCTGAGGTTTCTCCCATGTTCCCCTTAAACTGTGGGTTTTCTCTGGAAGTTTTTCCTCGTACGATGTTAGGGTCTAAGGACAGAGGGTGTCGTTTTTCCTCATACTGATATTCTGAACAATCTGTGCTGTTGTATTGGCTGTAAAGTGTCTCTACTGTAGGCTATTTTTATTTTATGTACAGCACTTTGGCTCGACCAAAAATCGTTTATAAATGTGCTATATAAATAAAACTTGATTTGATTGATACCAATTCATTTCCCTGCTGATAATACACTGCACCCTACCGCATTCCCTCCGAATGATAAACCATAATGATAAGCTATCATCTGTGCACAGTGGGTAACTCACGCTCACAAGAGGAAACACTCATTTACAGCAGCGTTGAAATTGTTTCTGGGCGAAGGTGGTCTTTGTTGAGCCATTTATTCTTCCAACCTTCCTTCCCCTTCACATGAAGACAGCTTGCTGAGGATTTATTGTCCTTAAATCAGCTAACATTTTTAAATGTGATGGTCACTGTCAACTTTAAAGTAAGAAAACCTCCCCACAATGCAGTGGGGCAGTGAATGGATAATACCTGCCTGGAATACTTTATGACTAGATAAGACACAGTGGCAGTGTGAGTATGAAAATAACCGGTGTGATCTGCCGAGACACTGAATTTACAACATTGTTTTGTAAGGTAGTATACAAGCCTTTATGGATATAATAACTTGTTTCCGTCCCTCTGGCAAGGGAGGTGTATGTGTCACTCTGCACCGATCTCAGATAACATTTACCTTACTGAGTGCGCAACGCTTTGAGCTGCATTACTCATAGTGTCATGTGGTGCACTGATTTAAATCAGCTATGGGTATTTAGAAATATTCACACACTCACCTGGTGGCATGTTATGAGCAAGGCAGACCACACAAATATCCCTGTGAGGGCCTGAGCTGCCAGTGTGTTTCAGAAACATCTGGTGTTCTATGATTGTGCCATTGCTTGTTCGAATAATTGTCATATTGGAGACGTCTGGAGGATTGGGTGCATCAAGGTGAAGGATAGAATTATTCTCATTTGATGAATCCATCTCTTCCAATGAAATATTCATCTGAAAGAGAGAAACAACAAGAGGGGTTTACAGGTAAAATGTAACAACACCCCCATGGGTTTGACTTAATAATGCCAAATGATTTAATGTCCCCTGCTGTGAACACAAAATAACTCGGTTTTTATAACCATACTAAAAAATAATGAGAAGAACAAACACCACAGTAAAATAAAAGTGAAAGACTAGATGATCCGTATCTTGATATTAAACTTCTCTTAACCGTTAACAAACAGCTTACCTTGTCTCAGGAGGTAGGAAGCGGCTTTATCCTGTTTAGTCGATACTGTCCTCGAGGCCAATGTTATAGGATCAACATGGAGAACAAACTCGCTTTTCAAATAGCCAACTGACTAATTCACTGCCATTTACAAGCGGGCCGTCGACTTTACCATCGACGGGTTCAACAGACTGGACTTCCTTGTTTGAAACAGGTGAAACACCGAGGTCGAAGTCCACGCATTCGGAGAGGAAAACTCCAACAAAACCTGTGACAGAAAAGTCACAATACACTAGCCTGGTGCGTTAACTCTGTGTAAGTGGACAAAAGTCAGACTTTCAGTGTTAACGACGAGTATGTAATGTATCCTTCGGCGTCGTCTCGCTCAGAGCAGCAGAGATAAACAGGTTGGGCACAGGTGAACGGGTCACGTGTCCAGAGCGCCACGAGTGACGTCACGTTGTCTTTATCTGAGAGAGATTACATTTAGACTGAGAGTGAACAAGACAGTATCCTTTGTTTTTCGGTCGCCCGTATAATTTAAGACTTTCAATTTGAAAACATTTGCAAGTACTATTACTTATGTATTTAAATAATATAAAGGAGTTCAATGTTACAAAAGCAAATACAATATTAAAGAAGGTAGGGCCCTTATAATCACACACAAAGAATCCCAAGTATTAGAAATGTTATATGTACTCTTATTTATAAAGTTCACACAATACTGATAATGTTCAAGCAAAATATATAACTGCTAATGTATCTGAAATAATGGTGCAATTAAAAAAAAATACTACTAATGAAATGTAACACATCTCCCACAGCTATAATTGATGAAATAGATACGAAGATTATAGAAGGCATTAGCCATTTCCTCAGTTTAATGTGAATATGTGTAATGTTTAAAGTACTTATGTGTTAAGGCTAAACATCCTTTACACCAGCTGAGTACAAATGTTTTAAAGACTTGTAAAAAATGTCAGAAGTGCCCCGTTTTATTTTTCAATAACCGACATGCAACAATTTCAAATGTTTATTTTATTACAAATCCAAAACAAACAAAACAATAATTTCATACAATGATGAAAGTGGAGCTATCGGCTATCATTTTGCAAACACACTGCGAGCACAGTGGCTTGCAGAAATTCTTTCTACCAAATCAACTCCAAAGACATTTTTCACTGTCTGAACAAATCAAAAAAGATCAGTTGAAATTGGATTTATACATTTCTCTGTTGCGGCACACGCTATCACAGATTGACATTCAGTAAGTATTACATTATTTTCAGTTTAAAAAGATTCATGAAAAAATGTGACATTGGGAAACATCCTGAAGGGCTGTTTCGCCCAGTCTTCAGGCTTCATGTCCATTATGACTTTCTACCAGACTTGGCAACTTTTGACAATCTCTTTCATTTGTTTATTGAATCTATGGAGGATCCTTGAGCGCCAGTCCCCAGTAGAACAGGCCTGTTGCCGGCTTCTTGTGACACAAAAGTGGCCAGGTTTTTGGCACAGACATGAGTAAGAGGCTGTAAAGAGAAGAAAATAAATCAGGTATTAGATTATTACACACACAGAAATGCTGCAATATAATATGTTATTGTCAGAAGAAAATGAATGGCAATCGTTGATATAGCACTTTCTTTGCAAACACAATCTTTCCCTTTTACTCCAGGTTTTATATATTACATCAATAATCTTCTTTTATACTCAACAAACAAACCAGTTTTCATTGTTTTTAGATACGCTTTTTGGTATCAAAACGATACGTGTTTGTATGGTAAATAGTTTTTAAATCTCTTCAGGTTTGTATTGAGGTATTAACTCACTTTTCAAACTGTGAACAAGTTGTCCAGGAAAAAAAAGAATTCACTTTTCCTAACACATTTTGTGCTGTTTCCATCGCGTATGTGGTAGATAGTTACATCTTGCCTTTACTGCCATGCTGTATTATTGATTGGGCTATATTTCCAAACACACTGAGAAAAGTAATTTATTTTTTTGAAGTTCTCCCAAAGTAAGAAGCGCTTGTACGTCTCACATTGATTCGATTTGAAAGAATCCCCTGGTGTTATTGTAGCAGGTTATGTGTCTGCTGTGAAACGCAGTAAACTTCACAATAACAGAGATGTAGACTGGGCTGTTGACATAATGCTTAACCACATTACAGACACAATACTCCATCATTGTGTCTGTGTGTTTGCTTTTACACTGCATCCCTCCATGGCTCTAAAACCACACACATTATAAGAAGATGCAAGTATTATCTTTTCTTTAAAGACTATAAGACTTAAAAAAAACTCTTTTCAACTCGGAAAGCAAACATACTTACAATACATTTATTTGTTGATTATTCATGTCTGGCACTAAACGTCAATAAGTAAATCACATGCTAAGGCAGAGCTGAAATAAATGTTCTTGTGCAAACTTAGCAGGCCGCTGAACTGATACAATTCCTTCCATTCCACCAGAGCCATTCAGAACCAACCTTATCTGCCCTTTCACAGCATGACATGAGTTATCCTGTGTTGCAACAAGTCTGTGTGATGTCCTGTGAACAAGTCTTTAATGCACTGATACAATATTAATCTGAACAATTTCATCGAGCCTACCTCGTCTTTGCCCAGCAGTACTTTAGTGGAGAACGACGGGGTGCTGATGTCATTAGATCTGGAGTCAGGTGTGACAGATATCAATGTCCCCATTTTGCCGTACTGAGTAAGTACTACGAATATGTAATTACTGAACTCTGTACAGACGACCTGCGTTGAAATTCCATTTACTTCTTTCACCGTCTGTTTCGATTTGATGACCGGCTGAGCAGAAGACATTTTGGTGATCCTGGGGGATAAAAAGAAACAAGGAATGGTTATATGTAGGGCAGCTGCTCAGTATATTACCATTATTGATTATTCCACCTATTAGTTTCTATGTTCTGAATGTATCTGATCAATACATTTGGCTATAAATTAGTAAATCAATCAATCAATCAAGTTTTATTTATATAGCACATTTATAAACGATTTTTGGTCGAGCCAAAATGCTGTACATATAATAAAAATAGCCTACAGTAGAGACACTTTAAAGCAAATACAACAGCACAGATTGTTCAGAATATCAGTATGAGAAAACGACACCCTCTGTCCTTAGACCCTCACATCGTACGAGGAAAAACTTCCAGAGAAAACCCACAGTTTAAGGGGAACATGGGAGAAACCTCAGGGAGAGCAACAGA
Organism: Gymnodraco acuticeps; assembly: GCF_902827175.1. NCBI lineage: Eukaryota > Metazoa > Chordata > Actinopteri > Perciformes > Bathydraconidae > Gymnodraco > Gymnodraco acuticeps. The sequence continues at coordinate 11,396,365 of NW_022990238.1, read as the reverse complement.
GGAGGGATCCCTCTCCCAGGACGGACAGACGTGCAATAGATGCCGTGTGTAAATCGAACAGATAATACATAAGTAAGTATAATAGTTACATAATGGCCACAATTCCCCAAAGCTGCAAAATCTTAAATTGTATTATTTTATTATATATGATGAGGAAAAGCTTGAAACTAAATGTATAATTTAATGTAATGTACAGCAAATGTTATTTTTGTGACGTGTTTGCATGTAAAAGGCGTTGCTTTAACTACTGATAGACAAATCATATTACTTCTAGATAATCAACAAATATATTTGTTTTCTCCAACTTTGGAAGTAATGACAAATACATACGGGATAATATGTTATTGGTTTAGGTGTGTTATATTACAACCTATAGTTACATCTACAAACATTGCAGAGTCGCAAAGGATACCTCTCAAGCCAGATATCCCTGTTTTAATGTAAAGAGAGAATACTCTTTGTTGCATACTTTAGATAGGTCTATTAATACATAACCAAATAAAACACATCACTTATTTGACAGATATGTAAACATAACTTTCCCAAAATGACATACTATTCTTACTATACGTTATCTTATCTGGGAATTTAAATTAGGACAAGACAGGACATTGTAAGCAGCTAAGTACAGAAATAAAACGACGGAAGTATTTCAGAATCGTGTCCCCAAAAAACCCACCTCCCATCACCTGCAGAGAAAACTACTTTTACTCTCCTGGGAGGAGTGAAAGGAAAGCTAGGTGATGCACAGGCTACTGTTAGCCAAACAGCTAATGTTATCTCCCGTTGTAGCCTTCACAGCTGCATAACAATGAAGATATTCTCAGCGTCTATGTTACACGAAGAGCCTCACCCTATTTCCTCGTCGGTGGACAAAGTAAAGCTTCTTGTGAAATGAATCCCTTCACTTTCAGCAACTTTTGTAGTGCTATGTGATTCACCAAAAACAAACGTGAGCCGTTTGGTTGGGTTGAACGTAAGCTATCCTGCTGTGATGACGTGCCTGACGTCACGTCTGACTTCCGGGTTAGTTTCTGCTCAATTTAAAACAAGTGAGAGGTTTTTATCTCCTTTTTTTCCTCTTTAAACATCAATAGATTGTATCAGTCTTTCATCATCAAAAGCAGAAGAAATACTTTTGATGTTATAAATCGTGCCATAGTTGGAGCTGATTATAATGTCAGTATTCTTCTTCTATAGTTGGTTGGTTAGGACTGGTGTATTAATCATGTTGATAGCAATAATAGTTTTAACTAAATATAACTTGTCTTGGATTTTATTAAAGTTTAAGTTATTTTGGAATCACTTTTCCTAGATGTATACAAAGGCTTTGTGCAGCATCACCATTTATATCACACAAAGGATATTAATTGAAAGCAAATCGGCTATCCCATTAAATACAACCTTGTTTAGAATATTAAAAAAGTTTGACATACTGTAATTGTTAGTTTGATACCTTTTCGCTTCTTAAAATCACAGAAAAAACTGTTACCATTAATATTAAGATGATGATTTATTTTGAAAGTCCTGCACAAAAATGGAATAAATTGAACCTGCAGCGGATTGGGTTAATGCTGTCTCAGAACAAAATCTATCATGAGGGTTTGTGTCGGAAAAAAGGACAGGAAAATGATCCCTGAAGTTATTTTTCACAATCGTTGTCTGTCCTTGGCATTGTCCTCGAAATAAATACTACTTTTTGGCAAACCACAAATATAGAAAAATACAGTAATACAAACTTTTAAAGTGTTCAAGGTTCAAGAAGTTTTCACAACGCCTAAATATGCTAATTGTGCACAGCTAATGTCCCAAAGAACACTATGATGCAGTGAGGATGATTCAAGTTCACTTTCAATAAAGTATTTATCAAGAGTACATTTTATAAAGTTTCAAATTAGGCTGATTCTCTGCCCTGGAACATTTCAATCAATATTAAGCAACAGAAACAACTCTTACAAAGCAAGAAACCACAGAGGCAAGATGTTTTTTAATTAACTGTCAATGGAGCTTTAATTATAGGAGCAGATAAAGTCTTGTTTTTCATTTCTTTTTTATTTTTGTTTAGTGTTTCTCAAACGTTCTCATACCAAGGACCAGTGGCTGTGACAGGGTATGGCTGGGGTAGGCTACAGCCATACCAAGAAATGGCTTAGCCCCACCTTAGCCCCACCATGAAAATTATGTTAAAGTAAGCAAATTAAATTAAATAATAAGCAAAATGCTAAATGTTGAGAAAAACGGCTTGCAAATATATACGGGTCGTGTCCACAACACACAAACTGATCCTGCTGTAATAACAAGTGCACGTACTGATGCAATATGGTTGAGGACCATTCAGGCTTATGCTAGAAGAGGGGTGCAAGGAATAGTCTAAAGGCCCGTCCACACAGCGGCTTTGGAAAAAAGCTTGCCGGCGGGCGTGTCTGAAGCTCGACCAACAACCAATCACATGAATCTCCCGCCCCTGACACACAAGCAGCGGTTTGATTGGCTAGAGCTTGTACTGGCATATGATTTGATTGGCTGACGCTTCCACCAAAAGCTTCAGAAGCTTCAAAAGTTGAACATTGCTCAACTTTTGCAGCCTGAAACGCCAGGAAAGCTCCGCTCTGCTTCCCACAATGCAGTTTGTCACCCCATTCAAAGTGAATGGGCAGAAGCGTTGGAAGACGCTTCCAATGCCGCTGTGTGGACGGGCCGTAAGTAGTGGGGGAGTTTTTATACACTAAAGGTGTGGAAATTCTCTGGCGTTATAATATCAGCGCGGCCGCGGTCAGATCAAAATGCCTCCGAATGCAATTTGAATAGAGTCAGACCTACAGCCATCAGAGCACGAAACGTGGGGTCTGCGTCATGCATTACTGATTGAGATCAGTTGGAACCGCCATTCAGTATCCCCATTGGATCTTCAACGTGTACTATCATACGTTACGTTCACAGTGATCCCTTTTTATTTACTACAACACAAATGTGCCGTTTTATTTCATACAGTTCCATTTTGATTGAGACAGGAAAATAATCTTAACCTCACGTGTGGCGTTTCACTGTCAAGGGGGCGATATAGCGTGTATGTAATTACATTGCAAATACTGACTTGAGCCCCACCACTGTATGGGTTAGCCCTACTGTGGGGGGAAACTTCTGTGTAGCAATGCAGTGGGAGTCACCGACTCAGGAAAGAGACACGGGAAGAGCAGGAGCTTTGATGTCAAACACTGATGGTTTATTTGGAGTTTCGGCCGGAGAATTCACATCACAAGTCACAGCAGCCACGATCTGACTGCACGGTAGAGTTGCCACGTCAATTCTGAAGAACTCTACCCCAGACCCATGTATTTAGCTAGTTCAGAGAGAATCATCAACATGCTGCATAACAAGATAGAATGATAACACCTCGATCAGCTGACGCCAACAGGCAGGAACAGGGAGACAGAACACTGAGAGCACAGCAGCCAAGGTTACGAGGTGCGTGTGCTCAGTCAGGACAGTTTGAACTGATAAACTGGGTCAAAGTTATGGGCCTTGGAAAATATTTCCCCAACACCTACCATAGCTTACCCAACAAAAATACTCTGGCGCTGCCACTGCCAAGGACCACTTAACCATTGAAAAAACACTCGCGGACCACCTAACTCCACAAATATCCAAAAAACACATCGTTTTTCTAGAAACAGATTACAAATCGCCTGAAAATTGTACAAACAGGTGGCAACATGTGTGACGAAGGTGTTGCGCTATATCATGCAATCGAAGAGTAAGTTTAATGAAATGTAAGCTTGCTCCATTGCGGAGATATTCTCGCGAGAGTGCGGAAAACTTAAATGTATTTATTTATTCAAATGTGACATTTTACCAATATACTCACGGACCACTAGGGGGCGCTCACGGGCCCCCAGTGGTCCGCGGACCACACTTTGAGAAGCACTGCTCTATGGCGTTGGAAACAATAGATGGATAGGTCAGGAGAAGCTTTTCCTGACAGCTTTTATCTGGTGATGCACACTTTTATGATTGACAAATGAAATGGAAGTATTACGTTTTCAGCATGTGTGTTGAAAACCAACTGAAACACTCTTTTTAAGCTCAGCAGTGGTGTTTACCTGATTTGAACTCCATTCCGATCCTATATGTAAGCAACGTAAGGACAGGTTTTTAAGGACTTTTGGCTACACATTAGCCAACTACAGCTGTCACATCTGCATGTACAGGCACAGGAAAGATGAGCTGTAGAGGAATTTTCACTGTTAGCAAAAGTGCTTGCTTGACATTTATTTCAGGTGGATGTGAGGCTCCACTGAAGTCTGCGAGTGCTGCATCAGGCTGTTCCAAAAGAAGCCATCCCTATGAACATGACACACTCACAATGTCAAATAGAGCCGCCTCAGCAGAATTGCTATGCACTCTGAGTATGCAGCAGTAGGTATGAAATTGGTTGGACTGCTCCCTATACTCTCCTGGCTGACCATCAGTGTCCTTGACCGATCATTTTGATCTAACAAAACTGTGATGCAAATATCAATAGAAAATATTTGAGCACTGCTTGTGTTATGTACTGTCACGTTGGTTAGTATGCATGTTTATGGGAAAAAGCAATGCTCAAAAAAGGGGTTAAAGGCCACAGCAAGAGGTAGTGAAAAAAACGATCAATATAAGCTGTGATTATAATATCCGAATCATGTTGACATGTATTAGGGAGAATGGTGGTCTTGTGTTGCTGCACCTGTTCATGTTTGCCTGTGTTAGCAAAGTTGTTGAGTGGTTAGTTTTGATAACTCATAAGTAATGTGATCATAACAAAATCATGTGTAACTTTACCGTATTTACTATGGCAGTAGACAAGTGCTAAATCATAATTAAAACAATTATAATTTCATTACATGTGTCTTGCAATTAATATGCATTACTATCAAACGAGAGATGTAATTCCGTTTTTTTAATTCTCCACAATACACAAACAGCACGTCCCCTTGACACCTTTAAACATTATAATTCAATAAATACAAGAACAGTCTAACAAAAGCTACATGACATGTTCATGAATGTTTTTTCCATATCAGTTTAAATCAAGTGTCCTTGTGGCACTTGTTATTTATTGACGTCTTGTCTGTGTATGGCATGTAAACACAGGCAGGCACGTGCACACAGACATCAAAGTGGGCTTGAGCCCCTGCCCTTTTTCTTCCTCCAGAGAAAGTGCCCTTTTCCCCCCCTTTTTTAATTTTTTTAATAAATTAATATATATCTACTGCTGTTTGCACCCAGTTTCCCTTTCAAAAATATATTGATTGAATACAAAATAAAAATATCAGGTCAGGAGATTAGACTGTGAAGTTCCGATGCTCTCTCTACCCTCCCTCCCTCCACGTCTCGCGCACAGCGGTGCGGACATCGGTAGTCACTTCAGACCGACAGGTAGCAGCACCTCCCACCTTACAGTCCCATGATATGCCGGCTTTTCTTGGCTTATTTTGAAGGTGAGTAGTGATGAACAAATGACTAAGCTGCCACAGTGCCTCGAGTTTACAGCTAATTAGCTAAAAGACAAAAACAAATAGAGTTAACTAAGTAGGCTACTAGCTAATGGATAACTTAGCTCAAGGTTTAGCTAAGGACATGTATCATGGGCATACAAGCTAATGTAGCCTACTGTACTTAAGGGGAGACACTAAAGGTGAATACAGTAAAATGTGTAGGCCTATCTAATAACTTCATCACAATCGCCACATTGATATGCAAATTAGGCGTTAACTAGTAGACTAGTAATACAGTACTATTTTATCTCTTATCTTGATTAAAATGTGCTCATTTGCACCTCACAACTTCCCCAGTTACTTACGTCAAGTCAGTATTTTCCCCTGAAATGTTGTGTTTAAATATGCAGATTAGCTTTAAATCTATAGATAACTTCATAATTTTGATTGTTGGCTGCTCATTTAATAACTATTAATTGTATTAGTTTGTTGTCTGCTCTTGTGTGTAGTGAGTATAGAAGACCATTGTCTCTGTGTTAACTACATTTACACAACTTCCTCAAACTCAACAGCAATAAAACTGAACTCCTCCTCATCGGCTCCAAATCCACCCTCAACAAAACCCCCAACCTGACAGTCACCATTGATGGCACCCCTGTTTCCCCCTCCACCCAGGCACGCAACCTTGGCGTTATATTTGACCCCACCCTCTCCCTCGAGCCCCACATCCGTCAAGTTGTAAAAACCTCATTTTTTCACCTCCGCAATATTGCCAAACTCCGTCCCTCCCTCACCCGCCCTGCAGCTGAGCGACTCATTCACGCCTTCATCTCCTCCCGCCTTGACTACTGCAACTCACTCCTCTACGGCATCAGCACTACATCCCTCAATAGACTCCAGCGTGTCCAGAACGCAGCCGCCAGACTCCTCACCCACACCAAATCATGGCATCACATCACCCCGGTCCTCAAAGAACTCCACTGGCTCCCCGTTTCACACCGCATCCACTACAAACTCCTGGTCCTCACTTTCAAAGCCCTCCACCATCTGGCCCCCCCCCTAACTCACTGACCTCCTCATCCTCTACCAACCACCCCGGTCCCTCAGATCCACCTCAGCCGGTTTGCTTTCCATCCCCAAGGCCAAACTCCGGAGCTTCGGGGATAGAGCCTTCTCTGTGGCAGCCCCGAAGCTCTGGAACTCCCTCCCCAAATACCTCCGTGAGTCTGAGTCCCTCACCCTGTTCCAGTCCCGCCTCAAAACTCACTTCTTCAACTCTGTATCCATAAGCCCACCCCCCTCTCAACCAACTTCCTTCTGACTGCTTTTCTGTTTTGCTTCTTTGTGGCTTTGTTTTAGTTTTAGTTTTGTTTGTCTACCCTCCCTCCCAAATGTAAAGCGTCTTTGGGTTCAAGAAAAGCGCTATAGAAATACAATTTATTATTATTATTATTACATTTAACTTTTTGTTTTACATTTTTTTTAAATAAATGATTGTGGGAAGTGCCCTTTTTCTCACTTGAGCTCCCGCCCCCCAAAATGTCTGTGCACGTCCCTGCAGACAGGGGTTGTGAAGCTGAGTCTAACATGATGTGTACATTCCCCCCCCCTTCATTTTCAACATAATTGATTTTGGTAAAGCACTGACACATTCACAAATGCCAGCTGCTATTAAAAAAATGCTAAAATAGCTCATATCAAGTTGATCCGGTGGATCATAAGTAGGTTTTATGAAAGAAAATGTGTAACGAGTTTCAATTTTATCATTCCACGTAACAATTATTTGTGAATGACTTGTTTTGCATAATGAATCACAATACACGCACACTAATGATTACAGTGGTTATTCAGGGCTCCAAGGGTCCTTGAGCTGTTTCCAGTAACAATGGGGAGTAGGTATTAATTATAATGTGATTCATATGAAAAAGTTCTGGAATAATTGTAAGCCCTTGTACTTTTGGGCTTGCTACCTAACTTATTCCCCACTCATCTGCCATGTTATAGAAGCGTAAAGCTACAGTATATTTACATTAGCTCATCATTCACACTCCACCATCATAATCGTTTTTTTTTCTGTAACTGCATTTTCTTGTGCAACCCAGAATTGTACAATGTCACTAAATTAAAATTGAACATGCATTGGAGGACCTACATAATTGTTGGATTAACAACAAGGAGGGCAGGAGTTTAATTTCCATAGTTGGCTATGTAAATAGATTTGTAATCATCAACATGTACTTTGGATGACAGTTTGACATATCAAATGTTAAAACCAGATGCCCCTTTAAACTGTCTTGAAGGACTGTGAGAGATGTTGTTTAATTAGCTTTCTTTGGGCAATTAAAAATGTTACAAACACCAGCTGGATCCCAAAAAGTGTTGGCGTCACCCAAAATAAATTAGACTGTCACACATTTCTATAAGACTTGATGGTGCTTAAGGGTCCTTAAACACATCCCATCTCTATCTGCATCGCATACATACCCTCAGTGTCAAAATATCCTTTTTCCTGGATGAGGCAGCTCCCATCACCAGCCCCACATTTCTTCTTCACATTCAAATTGGCTGCATTTGTCTTTTTCTCATCACGTAGCTTTGGTATGCACTGAATACATATCGTGAAGACTCATTCTCTCTCTTAACACAATTTGAATAATAACCACCTTAATATAATGTTGTCAGACAAAGTGGAATTGAAACATGATCCTCACACCTGCTTTGTAAAATCAGAGAGAGTCCCAGAGGTGGATAAGGGCAAAAAGGCAGATTCATGCCTCTCTAGATTCCTTGGTCACACATTGTCACACTCACTCACACATAGACAAACAATTATTACCCTTGTGGCCACTAGAGTGCTGTGCTGTATTACAGATAAAGCTTTACCGTGACATTTGAAAGTTGCACTCATGCCACATCAGATTAACCCCTGGGGTGAGTTTCCATTAAAGGCTTTTTAAAATGCAGGCACAGACAAACCAAAGGGGAAAACACAACCTGTTCAGAGCATTTCATAGAAAGCGTTGATTGACTGTGATTAACCCTTTCTGCCGGCAGACCAGCCATTCAATCGTTTTTGGTTTAGTGTTGTATGGTTTCTTCGAGTTTGGTTTATTTTGTCGGTTTCTGTTTGATAATTTAAAAAAGTCATTATGAATAACACAAATAAGCAGAAGATAATATGTAAGGGTGTGGAATTAATTGTCAACCACAATTACTTAATCAACAATGATTTATTCACCAAAAGAGAATCACTTTCCACAAAAAAAGAGAATCAACCCATCAGCCTTTTGCAATCACATGCTTCACCATTATCCCATCTACTTTCCATTTATTTTCAACCATTCAACAATAGAGGACATTAAGAACAAGCACATGTTGGGAAATGCAAGACAATTCCTTCTCCAGAATCACCTACCATAACCCTTTTATTCCAGTATTTTGCACCATTAACAAGGTTAACAATTTGTTATGTTTCACATGTCAAAGGCAGCATGCTTCTATAGATTGTCTCCTGGCATGCATGCACTGTGACTGACAGAAAGCTGTGACTAAACTTTGAAAAGGAAAACAGAAATCACAGAGGCAGCAAAGACACTCTCCCTGTCTGATGACATCAAGAACGTCTTTCAGAGAGTAAAATGTTTTTGTTTAGGGACTCCATGCTTCTTAAATTTCAACGTAGACATGAGAACATAGGAGATACATAATCAAGAGAAAAATATTTCTAACAGATGCATAACCACATTTATCATGGCTGATTTTGAGACAGTGTTTAGGATTTAGCGTAATCTAGAACTGTTGTTACAGTTTGTAACCAAATGAATATTCTTACACTCAACAACAAGCAGCCGAGTGCAACACAGTGTTATCATCGTGGTCACTTTCAGGACTTAATCCTTACTGAGCATCACACTACTAAAGGAGTAACATAATTCAGGCAGCAGCTGACTTCACTGTAATTGTACACAAACTTTACAGTGGCATTCATTCAAAAAAATGCAAAAGGCCCCATCTAGAACCAGCGTTTCAATTTCAGTTCTGAGCTACTAAAGAAACATGAAGGTGGAGCTGATCAAGATATTCAAATTCAATGTCTTTTTTTTTTTTAGTACAAAGCATAGTTGATGGCATGAAATGAAGTCCTAGGCTCTTCCAACAGTATACATTATATTTGTATGACATGATATGATATGAATGACTCATTCCAAGATATGGAAAATATGATTCTGAGTATAAGGTGAGCGGTGACAGTTCTATTTCTGCTAATGGATCCTCTTATATACAGTACTACACTCTGGCCCTTTTAGTGCAGTCGCATTGTCGATGTCCATCTGTAGCATGTTAGAAAGGACTCTTTCATTCTCTTTCGATAAATATCTTGTACATTATTTGTTATAGCAGTGGATTATGAACTTGAGAATGCACAACCCAATAGCCAGCTAGTAAAAGCTTCCCCCTGAAGTTGATGGTGAGACAGCCATTAATACCTTCTTTGGAAGAAATAAACAAAGCATGCTGAGGTAATCTTTTAATCCAACAAGGCTACCATCAAACAAAATAACTTCCAAATCAAAGTTTCTCTACCAAACAAAGCAATATCAGTTCACAAGTGTGCTAGAAGTTATGCTTGTACATTTGCATACACTGTATGAACATACATCTTACTGGACCCATCATTTGCTAAATGAATAGCTTTTAGTGTAATAATTAGTAATGCAGATGTGGAATTTGAAGAGTTAGCCAATAATTGTCCTGTGTTATCCACAATAAATAAGAAAATGGATCACAATGGGGGTAGAAAATGATTTAATGTTTCAAAAAATGATTTTATAGTTACTGAATCAAATAAGTGTTAATATTATACAATATAAAGATCTCCATTTGAGTTCAGTTAACATATGAGTGCAATTATTAGTGTCTACATTATTGAAATATCCATACTGAAAGGAGGTGGTGGGAAGTCTGTGCACTATTAATATTGAAAGTGAAACCTTGTCCTTCGTTGCAATGTGTTATATATAGTACCAACCCTTCAGCACTTGTGTATTCCTCAGTGTTCATCCCAGCAGTGGACGTACATCACTGTCCTTGTTTGTAGATTACACTTAGAAACACCCATGTTAGTCTCCTCTGCCAAAACCTGCTTATATTTAAACATTTTAAATGGAAATACATATATTCTCACCTTTAAGCAAGAATATTTGAGTAATTAGCCGCGGATAATTATTGTTTTAAAACAAATTGCTTTCATCTCAGGGGTACTCAAGATATTAATTGCTTCACATTTTCCTTGTTCTCACACATTAAGCGGCAGCATTTGGTCCTTAATGTTACGGTGTGCAGGAAGCAGGACCCAAATGCAGATTTAAGGGACAAAATAATTCCTTTATTTCAAGGCTACACAATATTCAGAGACAGAACAGAACACTCACCGCAGTTTACTCACAACACAAGACGAACCGACACTGAACACAGGAAGAGACTAAATACAGGAAGGGGTAATCACAAGACGAGACACAGCCGGGCAGGGGAGGAGAAACACAAGGGCCACAGGTGAAAACAATCAGACAACTAGACACACCAGGGAAACTAACGACGGGAGGAAAAACACAGGAAGAAGGACCAGACAATATACAAGGATGAAAATACCCATAACCAGACATACAAAACTACAACACAGACAGATCCTAACAGTACCCCCCCTCCCTCACGGAACGGATCCTAGACGTCCCAAAACAAAACCACAAAAAGTTCAAAACCACAAGCAGGGTGGGTGGAGGGGGTCCGGAGGAGGGACGTATCGCTAGGCCACCAGGGTGGGTGGAGGGGGACCGGAGGAGGGACACAAAACTAGGGCCAACAGGGTTGGTGGAGGGGGTCTGGAGGACGGGCTTGGGCTGACAGCCCAGGGGCAAGGCAGAGCTTGAAAAGGGGGTTATGGAGGGGCGAAGGCAGTGTTTAGAGTCGGAGAGGTCCTGATCATTTATTCCGGTAAATTACTCTGACCTACTAATTGACCTTTCCGAAGTTATTGAGTCTATGTAAGGTTGCTGCTTGGCTCAGATCCACCAACGTCAGCAAGATCTCACCTCTTCCTAACCCCCCGAAAAACCAAGGTTCAATTAACTGCTGTTTCAATTCAGACAACTCTTTTTTAATCTGTTTAAGCAATCCCGAAGGATTTTGATATCAGTAAATGGAGTGTGCTCCTACCTAAGTGTGTGTGGCAGGGTGCAATCTTACCTTTGACGCAGGAGAGGAGGGCACAGGTGTCTTTTAAATTATCCCAATCCAACAGGTGGGATTCAGTTTATTTGAAGAAAAATAGGTCCAAACTAATACAGGGTTTTTTCCTTCTCTCTTTATAACATTATAATCATACTAAAAAAAAAACCGTGCTGTGATCATGTTCAAATGAAACTTTAATTCACAGTCTTACATTTATTACCAAAATGTTTTAATTTCAACTGCCCAATTCAGTTGTGACATTTTAAAAATTCTCCCGATAGAATTTAGAGGTATTTCCTCGTAAAAAGACCGGTGACCATAAAAAGCGCATTCAACTTTCCATTCACCAATCAATTCACATCAGTTTCATACCTTTTTTCCGACACAGACGGCGGGTATAACATTCAAAAACCCATACCTGTCCGCAATTTCGGAGGGAGATTTTCCTCACAGATGGCGGTATTTATAATATTCACAAACACATTTCTCATCAAATCATTCCACTCAGCCAACAACCAAGAAATTCGAGAGATATTTACCCCGTCTGGCAGAACCTTACCAAGAGCTAGTTACCCAGCTCTGAAGCACACAGCCTACCGGGAGAGAGTCTACCAGGGGTTTCCCCCCCTCTCTCTTTTCTCTCTAAAAAAAAAAACCAGTCTCTTTATGCTAAAAAAACTGGATCGAAAACCCAAAAAACAAACTCCTCCTCTACACCCAATTTGTGAAGAACTGCGCATGCCCTGTAATGTACAAGGCTGAACATGTCTCGACATGTTCCAGAGCTTTATGACATAAGACCCACCTTCTCATGTTAGTGTGAAAAGGACATGAACTATTTTTGACCTCTGTGTTTCTCCTTAAGCCTGGAGCCCCCCTCCCTGTGTACTGCTGTCACAGGAGAGAAAGAAAACGCAACCTAAACAAACCACTTTGTTTTGTTTATACTGTAACTATAGAAAAACCTAAAATATGAATCATTTTCATTGTGGGTTATACAAGAATATAATTGATTATAACTAACTTTCGTTTTTAAGTATTAAACATACTATGAAAACTCACAACACCCTCTTTTCAAAACGCAAAGTTATCAAAATAGCAACAGAAAAAATTGTAAGCACATTCAAAAACCGTCAAGAAGCATTCTCATTATGGGTTTATACAAGAATATGATTGATCATATATGATTTATTAATTAACTTTCGTTTTTAAGTATTCACTTCATACCATGATCTCAATTAACTTTCGTTTTAAGTATTCACTTCATATGAAGATCTCAACAGCAGTGGCAGGAAGAGTCAGGGGGCCGGGCCCGAGGGCGAGGACCGCGGCACTCAGGGGGCAGGGCTCGAGGGCGAAGACCGCGGCTCTCAGGGGGCCGGGCTCGAGGGCGAAGACCGCGGCTCTCAGGGGGCCGGGCTCGAGGGCGAAGACCGCGGCTCTCAGGGGGCCGGGCAGAACCCGGTGTCGGCCGGACAGGAACCGGCGCTGGTGGGACAGGCCTTGGCAGGATCCCCCACGGAGTTGGCAGGACCCCCGCCAGGAGGGCAGTCGGCGGGACCCCCAACGGGACAGGACACAGGATTGGCAGGACCCCCGGCAGGAGAGCAGTCGGCAGAACCTCCAACAGGACAGGACACAGGGTTGACAGGAACCCCGGCAGAAGGGCAGTCGGCGGGACCCCCAACGGGACAGTACACAGGGTTGGCAGGATCCCCGGCAGGAGAGTAGTTTGCGGGACCTCCAACGGGACTGGACATGGAGCCGGAAGGACCCCCAGCGGAACCTCCATCGGCATAGGACATGGGATTGGCAGGACCCCCGGCAGGAGAGTAGACGGCGGGACCCTCAACGGGACAGGACATGGGATTGGCAGGACCCCCGGCAGGAGAGTAGACGGCGGGACCTCCAACGAGACAGACATGGAGTTGGCAGGACCCCCAGCGGAACCTCCAACGGACCAGGACATTGGGTAGGGACTTGAGACGTGACTCAAGTAGGGAGAGGAGACTCGAGAGGGGAACTAGAGAGGGGACTCCAGAGGGGACTAGAGGGGAGACTAGAGGAGGAACTAGAGAAGGGAACTCGAGAGAGGACTTGAGAGGGGACTCGAGGAGGGACTAGAGGAGGGACTAGAGAAGGGAACTCGAGGAGGGACTAGAGGAGGGACTAAAGGAGGGAACTCGAGAGGGGACTGGAGAGGGGACTGAGAGGGGACTCCAGAGGGGACTAGAGGAGAGACTAGAGGAGGGGACTCGAGAGGGGACTTGAGAGGGGACTCGAGGAGGGACTAGAGGAGGGGCTAGAGGAGGGGCTCGAGAAGGGACTCGAGGGGGAACTGGAGAGGGGACTGTGGCAGCTGGGGCCGGGAGAGGGGACTGTGGCAGCTGGGGCCGGGACTGGGGCCGGGACTGGGGCCGGGACCATGGCTGCTCGGGCCAGAACTGGGGCTGAAACCATGGCTGCTGGGGACTGTACTAGGTCTGGAACCATGGCCGGAAATATGGCTGTATGATCCAGTTCTGAAGCCAGAATCATGGCTGTAAGGTCCGGTTCTGAAGCCGGAAACATGGCTGTAAGGTCCGGTTCTGAAGCCGGAAACATGGCTGTAAGATCCCGTTCTGAAGCCGGAAACATGGCTGTATGGGCCGGCTCTGGAGCCGGAACCATGGCTGCTAGGACCGGTACCTGAGTACGAGCTGGCTTCCTGACCTTGCGTCTTTTAGAAGTCTTTTGGAGGCTCCGTGGACCTCCAAACGCCAGGCGGGATCCCAAGAAAGGGTCAGAGAATGGAGACTGGCACTCAGGGCTGCGTGAGAAAACTCTGAGAAACTCAGGCAATGAGCCTCTCAACCATGGCATGTTGTCCACCTCCACTTGTGCCTTTTTGAGGACAGCCTCTTTGTCCCTTTTAGCCAAGGTTCTACTCCATTCAGCATAATGACACTGAAGAGTGTACTCTAGGGATAACAAGTCCAAATAAATATTAAAATCCGCTGGGTCCATTGTTGGTCGGTTCGTAATGTTACGGTGTGCAGGAAGCAGGACCCAAATGCAGATTTAAGTGACAAAATAATTCCTTTATTTCAAGGCTACAATATTCAGAGACAGAACAGAACACTCACCGCAGTTTACTCACAACACAAGACGAACCGACACTGAACACAGGAAGAGACAAGACTAAATACAGGAAGGGGTAATCACAAGACGAGACACAGCCGGGCAGGGGAGGAGAAACACAAGGGCCACAGGTGAAAACAATCAGACAACTAGACACACCAGGGAAACTAACGACGGGAGGAAAAACACAGGAAGAAGGACCAGACAATATACAAGGATGAAAATACCCATAACCAGACATACAAAACTACAACACAGACAGATCCTAACACTTAATCTTGTTGATTAATCATGAATCATTACTAATGACCTTCATTATGTCTTGACTTAGTTTATCTTTGTCTATACATGTTCGCAGACAGAGAGCCAGACTTGTCCAATTATGAAAATATAATAGTTAATACAAGATGGAATTAATGTCATCGGAGTCGCCACATATTGATGGGTTTCACCACCACCGTCTTAATAGTTGAGCGTATTTAGTTGATGAGTTCATTAATGGTATCTAATCAGTTTCAACTGCCTCTTGACACGTGCATGTAAATGAAACATAAGTTGCATGCCCTTTAGTGTTGTTTACATTTTTTCACAATGTATCACCTGATTAATTCAAATAACTTTGTTCATTTGTGCCACTGATTATCTGCCCGGACTGTGATGCAGCACCTCATTAGATCACGACAGCCAGAAGGCATTCATATCAGTCTGGCTGAGAAATTACATATTCCAAACTAATATTGATATTCAACAGCATGATGTGCGGAATTATTATCCATAATTGAATTATTAAAAGTACACGGAAACATAATTGAAACTTCAGCAGACATCTACAATGGAAATGTCCAAGGAGTGAAGGCAATTTTAAGGTATAAGATAGTAAATTAAATGTATTTTTTACAGATGGTAAGAGGGAGTTATTTTTTCCTTATGCCTCAGGTACTAGACTCGAATGAAATCCATTTGTTTTCCACAATGTTGCTGAGTATTCCCCCCACATCTCCAAAGATGTGTGGAGCTTAAACACTAACTATGTTATAAGGTTATTTCACTCAAAAGGTATTGAATCAATTAATATTGTCTTCATATTTATTTGCGTTTAGTTGATGTCTGTGCTGATTCAAGATTTCAAAGGTAATTTTCTGATTAAATCATTTTGTTGTTTTAGTGTACCCATGGAATCCTCTGTATTAACTGAAGGGACAACATTTCCCAGGATGCAACATCTCTTAGGGAAATGGAGATAAAGTCAAAGGTCGGTGTTCAGTCAAGTAAAAACACCTGGGGGGTATACTACGAAGCAGGATTTTCGTTTAGCCGGCTAAATTCAGGGGAAACTCCGGCTTTCCGGTCCTACGAAGCTGGTTCTCTTTTTAGCAGGCTAGATCTCCATGGTAACTTATGCTTAGCGGCTAACCTGGTCGGGACCATGTTAGGTTGCAGGCTAAGAGCTCAACTCAGTGAAAGCACTGCCTGCTGACCAATCAGAGCTCAGTATTAGTGTTAATTTCGTTGACTAAATCTATGACGAAATATGTTCGTCAACGACCTTTTTTTCCATGACGAAAACGAGACGATGACGAGACGGCACCGACGGCAGTAAACAATAACTGTAACGAAATCATCATGCAATATCGTTGACGAAAAGTGACGAGACGAAAATGTAGTTCACTAAATAAAAACTATGCCAAAATCTCTCTTTACTTTCGTTGACGAAAAATGAGGAAACGAAATATTATCAAAGATAACGTTACATCTCTGATAGTCAGTTTTTCTCCCAGCAGTTCCATTTCCGGTGCTGCGGCAGGGCAGCAGCTGTGTGTGTCTGCGGTGCGCGCGGCGGTAGATTTGAATTACACCGGGCAGCGGCACAACATGAACTGTCAGGAAGACTCGGGTCTAACTCATGGTCTAACTAACCTTATTTAACAGAAAATGAAATGGCAACAGGGCTTGGGAGCAGTGGTCGCACTCGCTTTAACCGAATACCCCCCCGTCAGCGCGAGTGATTGATAAATTGTGCACTCGACGGATAATAATGGATTATGACGGAAATGTTACGATCCGTCAAAATGACTGACAACGAAAAAGTCTAAAGCCACCACTGCTTGGGAGAAAGAAACAACGTGATATTTGGGCCCATTTTCGCTACAATGAGGCGGAGAAAAAAAGCGAATGCATTGTTTTATCAGAAGGGAAGCAATGTGGCCATAACACAGCTGGTAAAAACACCACAAAACTGAGCAGATACTCTCTGCAAAGCTTCTTAATCATTCAACCTGTGTTTTTCATCAAATAAGGACAAGATATAATCTTATTTATTTATATATACTAAAATTACAAATTATTGGTTTTGGCTAGACTAGTTTGACTGAAATGTTCTATATAATCTGATGACTAAAAAATACTCAACAGTTTTTATTGACAAAAAGTAGACTAAAATAATTAGTTTTCTTTGACTAAAATATGACTAAAATGCTCAGACTTTTAGTCGACTAAATCTTGACTAAAATGTTTACTGTTTTAGTCGACTAAAATAAGACTAAAATGCTCAGACTTTTAGTCGACTAAAACTTGACTAAATAAAAACAGGATGAAGGTGACTAAATATGTCTAAAACTAAAAAGGAAATTTAACACAGGACTAAGACTAAAACTAAATTAAAAAATAGCTGACGAAATTAACACTACTCAGTATGCGGAGTTTAAAGCGATCAAGTGATATTGCAGGACAAAGGAAATACAGAAAAGCTGCCGTTACAGGAAAGACGGCCGGCAAAAATCACCGACTGTGTGAACGTGAACATTAATAGAATATCACCTCCATCTTCAGAGCAATCTGACTATTATAACATTAGCGTTAAGAAAGCTTACTTAAATATCTGCCACAACATAAGTAACCGGATCAGAGTAACATTAAGTAGGCCTACAGTCCGCGGCATATCACTTCATAATGTCCATCCATCCATCCATCTTCTCCCGCTTATCCGTGGTCGGGTCGCGGGGGTAGCAGTTCCAGCAGAGAGCCCAAAACTTTCTTTTCCCTGGCGACATCAACCAGCTCTGACTGGGGGATCCCAAGGCGCTCCCAGGCCAGCGAAGAGATATAATCCCTCCATCTGGTCCTAGGTCTACCCCTTGGTCTCTTCCCAGCTGGACGTGCCTGGAACACCTCCCTAGGGAGGCGCCCAGGTGGCATCCTAACTAGGTGCCCGAACCACCTCAACTGGCTCCTTTCGACACGAAGGAGGAGCGGCTCAACTCCGAGTCCCTCCCTGATGACCGAACTTCTCACCTTATCCCTAAGGGAGACACCAGCCACCCTGCGGAGAAAACCCATCTCGGCCGCTTGTATCCGCGATCTCGTTCTTTCGGTCATGACCCATCCTTCATGTCCATAGGTGAGGGTAGGAACGAAAATGGCCCGGTAGACAGAGAGCTTTGCCTTCTGGCTCAGCTCCCTTTTCGTCACAACGGTGCGGTAAAGCGACTGCAGTACCGCTCCCGCTGCTCCGATTCATAATGTATCATATATTTTTTCTTATCTGAGTCAGCTGAGCCGTATCTGGCCGTGCAACAATCACAGTGTCACATACTGTATGCAGAAGTATTATTTTAAGCAACACATTAAGTTGACGAAACACTCGAGACAAATGTAATTAAAGTCAGATCGTGTCTTAGATGGGGCAGTGATATCATAAACATTACATTACATTGCATTTAGCTGACGCTTTTATCCAAAGCGACTTACAATAAGTACATTCGACCAGGAAGACACAACCTTGAAGAAAACAGAATCATATAAGTAGGCCTACATCAGGTTTCATAGAGCCAAACATTTCAAGTGCTACTCAACTGGCTTTAGATAAGCCAGTCCTTTTATTAGTATAAAAGTGCTTCGTTAATAGTTCTATCGCTCGAAGTGGAGTCGAAAGAGATGAGTTTTCAGTTTGCGCCGGAAGATGTGCAAGCTATAAACCTGTTAATGTACGCATTCAAACACTTTTTCTTTTGCCAACTGTATTCACCTTGCAGGTGCAGCTATGTGGCTTTGATCCTGGATAAAGAGTTTAAGTCATGGATGTTTAAAGTTTAACTTCTTCATATGTCTAATATTATAGTTCACTTTTCATTCAGGAAGTATGACGCTGCGCTGTCAGTACGCTTCTCCATGTTTGTGATTGGTCGAATGCTCCAAATACCACCCCTTTCATGTGAACGCGCACCTAACTAGATAGGACACGGCTGGCTTAAGAGATCCACTTGATAACCAGCGTCGTAGTACAGTTTAGCGAGAGCGCGTATGTTTTGGATTAGGCCAACCGGCTAACTCAAACATATCCAGGTTAGGTTGAACCAGCTTCGTAGTATAGGCCCCTGGTCTTTCCATTTCTTTATTAGGATTGGAGTAAGTCTAAGGTATGGAAAGCTGTTTAAAACATAGGCTAATTGAACGTGTTGAAAATTGTGGATTTTAGCCTTATTTGTTGTGCTTCTACTTTGACATAATAACATGCTTTAATGTGCAAGACGTGCTTTATTTGTCTCATACTGCCTTTGCTTTGAATCCAGAGCCCAGTGTGCTCCGATTGGTTAGCTGGCCGGCTCTGTTGTGATTAGTCACCTGTTTAGAAATGTCCCACCCCATATTACATACAATATGTCATAATATCAATAGTGCTATTTGTTATTTTAAATCGCCAGCCATCCAGCCCTCCTAGATAGTGTAGGAGCAAGACACCCAGAAAGAAAGATACCATCTGTGGTCAATTGCTTTAGCATTGCAGACTAAAATATAAAAGTTATTTAAAATTGTCTTATATTTATTCAGCTTTCATTATCATTGTTTAGTTCTACAGCAAACAAAGACATTTGATTATTTTGTTGATTTGGCTGTGACTGTTATAAGGTCCTAATTAGTTTGAGTTTTCCAAGCACAGGCACAATCATCCAAAGGCTAATTTACTTGTAATTGTTTTTGTAAAAAACTATTTGAGAATCTGGACAATTAGAGCCATGTGCTTTGATTTGTGCGCTGAAACACCAGGCAAATCCAAAGCTGCTCCCTCTATGGCAGTACGAAGCTGAGTACATATTTAATGACTTGGTAGCTGAGACATTTTCAACTCTCTGAAGAGCTTGGAAATGAGAAACCTTACAATGTGAAGCGGTGTGAAACTCTCTACCTCCTCCTCTGACACAAGAGGGATAACTTCCTGAGATGAATTTACTGAATACCCTGCAAACAAACAAAGACACAAAGATAAGCTGAATTACGCAGGTTAATTAGGCACACAATGCAAGATACTGTAGCTTGCAAGATCTCTCAAATTCAGGCGAGGAAGGGGTGGTATTTTATGTTGGATCCAAACATACATAACATTCATATTTTAGAAGGCGGTAAAGTTCTCACCCAAGCATTACAGTTGAGAGCCAACTCACATCTGATTACTTAATTTGACGAAGTGATCCCATTTGTGAGCACATTTGGTTGGATGCAGCCTGAAGGTTCAGCCAGCCTGAGCTGAACCTCAAAACAGTTACTGAATAAAGCAGCACTTATGGCTTCTGTGAGAAAGGGGGCTTTTAATTTTCCTGTCCAGATCAGTCTCTGCTCAGCACTCCAGTATCAGTATTTCCGCCTGGGAGGAGGCTTGTCACAGCGAGATATTGTCCATTGCCTTTCTTTATGCATGATGGCAGTACAACAGAGGAAAGGTTTTGTCAGCAGACAAAACAACCTTTTAATCACAGATGTGTTCTCAATAGAAAGCCCAAGCAGCAGGTTCATAACTGTTTGGCTGCTCCAGGTCCTCATTTCATATTCCTAAAGGTGGAACACATTGTGAATGGGCTTTGGGCTGAGCAAGGGAAATTAAATCTGTAATCTACAAGCAGTCTCAACAAGCATCCTTCATTTCAGCACAGACCTTCTTTTGAGAGCTGGTTTCCATTTTTTGTGTTCTGGTGGGTGTGTCAGTGCTGCTCTTGTGTGTCATTTTGCATGATTTATCACCAGAGAGATGACTGCTCACACACTGGGAATGGTGTCAGGGCTTGACTGAAATGAAAATGCTAAAGAAATTAAAATGAAATGGGCTTACAGTACTTCTTTGATATGTGACATTTAAGCCTTTTGAAATACCAGCTTTTATTGCACTATTTTTATGTTTAGCCCACCATCGTATATTTCAGCATTAATCTCACATTTGGCTGGTATTCAGTTTGTCGCGATGAAAACATCACCATTTGTATTATTTTCTTGAGACATAATGGGCACAATATTTCACAATGACATGACAATGTCTTTGTAGGTCCAGCCTAAATTCATTCATCAATCTGAGTCTCTGTGTTTGATGACTGGGAGGCATTTTGATAAGACTGAGAGCAGCTATAGTGGCAGTTCTGTGATTTTGCTTTGGCATAATTTAGAACAGCAGGAGGGACACAGATACATTGCAAACACCTGAGAAAAGGTCACTGAGAAAAATGGAGAACAGCAGCAAATTGCCTCTCCGTCACATTACTAGTCTTTTGTTACCCAGCCTGCCACACTGCAGGGCCGACGTGAACTATGGGCTCTGACTTAGGCCCAGAACTCTGACTGTGCTACATTCATCTGGTCTGGACCTTCTCGGGAATAAGGAATACTAGAAGGAAATTATTTATTATCAACTGGTTTTTTTTCTTTTTACTTTACATCAGAAGTCCCCTTTGTGCAAGTGTTCCTTTTTGGTTGTCTGATGTTTTATTTGACATTTAAGGCCACATTCTTACAATACATTATTGAGCTCTTGCTTGTTTTTTTACTTTAAAATGTAACAGAAGATGGATTTTTTATAGATTTGAAGTCTTGATCTTTAGTTATCAGAGAAATAAGCTGATCAAACATTAGCCCATAGCCTGCATCCTCCCTGCCCTGTGTCCGCTTTATTCTGCAGTTTTTAACAGGTTGTAATACCCAGGTCCCCTTTGTTGGTAGGACTAGAACTGTGCAGATGAACGAAAAAGGATAACATTTGTTCTGCTTATAAAAAAAAACACTTGTCTGCTTGTTATCTACGATGGGACTACGGTAGAGAGTCAGCAGCTTCAGGTTCCTCGGTGTCCACATCACTGAGGACCTGACATGGACTCACCACACTAACACTAACACCATCACCAAAAAAGCTCGACAGCAGCTCTTCTTCCTCCGCAGGCTGAGGAGGTTCAACATGGACTCCAGGATACTCTGCAACTTCTACAGGTGCACCATAGAGAGTATCCTGACGGGCTGCATCACGACCTGCTACGGCAGCTGCACCGCCCTTAATCGTAAGGCTTTACAAAGGGTGGAGAAAACTGCACAGAACATCACCAAGACGGAGCTGCCATCCATGGAGGACCTTTACTCTCAGCGGCTCAGGAAGAAAGCCCTCAGGAATATCAAAGACCCCCATCACAAACTGTTCAGTCTGCTGCCTTTCTGGCAGGCGGTACCGCAACATCAGGACTAAAACCACCAGACTCAGGGACAGTTTCATCCCACGGGCCATAAGACTGTTAAACGCCTGAACATTTGAAACAACATCCACAACATTCATCTTCATCTAGAAATGAATTATCTAACATATCATATTCAATCACTTGTATATATTCTTATTGCACTATTCCACTATTTCACTATTTTTCTTTTTGTATTTACTTGCACTATTTTTTCTGTTTTTCTGTTTTATTGTGTTGCACTGTTGGAGGAGCCTGTGACCTAAGATTTACATCACTGTAGCTATGTTCGTATGACCAATAAAAGCCTTGAACCTTGAACCTATCCCTGCTCTCTGGAGCTGTAAGATACTCCACAACCCTCTTCAACACTGCAATGTCAAAGATTACCCAACTCAAATGTTTCTAAAATGCTCAATGTTTTATGTTTCAAAAGATAATGAAATACAATAACATGTTACCACCAAAAGTCCATGGCACATTTCTATCCGTGAATAAGCACTAACCGTAATGGTATCCATTAGGGTACTGTTTTTTTGACAGCGCTAAATCAACAAAATAGCTCTGAGTAACTCAGAGCGCAATACCCGCATCATTCACAAAAATATCATGGCATTAATAAAGCACTGTGTGAATGTGTTTTAAGTGTGTTTGGATATGCAAAGAGTGAGAGGGTAATACCCAATGAGGTTAGGGTGTGAACCTCTGTTGGTCTCCATGGTGTTTGCTGTGGTTTACAATCTCTTTTTAAAAGACTGTGAAAGCCTCAAATGTTTAAGGATGTGTTCCTGCGAGTGTACTCTGTGTCCAGGGCTCATCAGGCACAAAGAGTAAAAATATGCCAGTTTAATGTGCTCACTGAAGAGGAACATTGTGTTTGACTTCGGCTGTTCTTATCCGCCCCTTGGTGGTATCCTTCTCATATTCTAATTTGCTTTCCACTGAAAGGCATTTTTGTTATTAAATTATTCAAATGAAGACTGCCACAGTATATGAAATAAACGTTAAGAGAATGGGTTAAGAATCCACTTTAGACAATAATCATTGCTCGCTATTTTCTCGAAGAAAAAATAAATTCAAATCAATAGCCTTCAATCCCTAAAGGGTACAAAAAAGCAACTAGATTCTTTCTGTTGTCATTTAAATATTGTTTCACACAACAGGAACTGATGGATTTAACTTTAAATTACACATGGAGAACATTTGCCTCTGTATTTCACTGTTGGGGTGACATTTGTAGTTATTGGGAAGTAATGTGACAAACAGAAATAAGTCAACAAATCAAAAAGACACTTTACAGTCAGGAAGAAAAGCAAGCAGGCGATCGGACCGAAAGCAGCCCGTTAATAAATCCACATAGAGGCCTCATTCTCACAATTACAAAGTACAAATAGTATAAATAAAAGGAATCCATAAAGAATTTAAAAAAAACAGAAAGTCAACAGTTTTGCATTGCAGTACTGCCGGTTGCCACTAGGAAAAAATGGAAGCAATGCTCAGGGATAGCGTGGTGTCGATAGTTCTTAAAATACCTTTATGGTGTCGACCAAGGTTTGCTTCCTGTTACAGTCTTATTTGGCCTCGTTTTCTTTGGATGACAATTTCCTCCTGAGCTGAGCTGAGCTGAACTGTGTTTGTCACATGCAGACATTGTAGTAATCATTCATATGAGAAGTTATCAATCTAGATTTGGCATAATTGTCATTATCAATGTTAGATTTGATTAGAGGAATGGCAACTCCCATCACAATAATGCCAATGTTCAGCATTACTGCATTTGCTGGTAATATCCTTAGACTTTATATTTAATATCATGTTAAAAGTCTCTTCTGAATACCTCCAACCAAATGGTTTTAGAATCCCGAAAGGCAAATGCACAGTTTCTGTTACTAATTTTTACAACACTTTATCCAAACAAAGTGTTAGGAAAACTTTGCTCGGGCTGATAGTGAGTTCAGGCCCCAGAGCACTTAATTAATGAGATATTTCTAATGATGGAACCCTATTCATGAATAATCCATGACTCAAACCACAAGAGTTAGCGTAGCCTTGGGGGAGATCAACAAGCAAACTTATTGAAGTTATTAACATTAATATTTCATTTATTTATTTTGCATCCAATGAATATTAACCTTTGCTTTGTACCATCTGATTAAAAACTCCTGATTTCAAGACTCAAGTCAAGCACTATCAATGAGGTATGATGATCCTTTTTCTCAATTTTCATCTCTTGTGTCCTATTTTTGGATTATATTTATATTTATCCAAATATATATCGTCTTTTTTCCCCTTTTTTATCTGTATTTTCATTTATTTTCTAAAGAGGAAATGGGTCTTGCAGGTACAATCAATGGTTTCCAATGACTTTAAGTTAAACTATAAATAGAACAATCACTACAAGGCACTGGAACTTTTTGACATTAGCTCCTTGTACATTATGTCCAAATGTACAGCATCATGACGTGTTTCCATATTAGCCTCACAGGAAGGATTACTGTTGTGGAATAGAGGGTCTGAGTCATGAGTGGGTTGAGCAGGTAAGCAGAAGTGTTGCTATGGTGTTTGACTTGAAAGTACTCGTTATGTTTCAGACCATCAGACTTGCGTGGGCAAAGTCGTCGCAGTTGTCATCAACCCGGCCTCCGAGCTCAAGTCACATTTCTCTGTGCTGATGTCAAATGTTACGTCTCAAAATGAATTCAAGAGAGAATGGTTGCAGAAACAAAACAGTCTCAATCTTTTATAGTTTCTTGGCTAACTAGGTACAATGAAAAACTGTATATGAATTACTTCTATAACTAGGTCTAGATACAAAAAAAAGGTTACTAAGATTAAAAATCCTCATGAAAAGAATATATTGCTTCATTATATTAAAAAAGGCAAGACTAACACAAAAGGACAATGGTAATGTTAGAAGAACCACGCATCAGTAAAATGACCATCCAACAGTCGAAACCCATTTTAGAAGCACTAATTGCCTTCTACTTTGTGTTTGAATTTGGTCTCTTTTACATTAGGACAATGTAACCTCCCATTTCAAAAATAGTCAAGTTGACAAGAACCAATCTCATTAGATTTGATGTGAGTGTTTACCGTCAAATGTAAAAATGGCATAATATTATCGTTACCAGTTCAGTTTAATGGGAATATGTCATTCATGCAGCAGCATGTGAATGTTAGTGAGGTAAAAAACAAAAAAAGAGATAAAAGTTTTGCCACATATTTTGTCACTTGCAGAAATATAAGTATATATCTTAGTAAAAACTAACATTTGAGTTCAAAGCCCTTTTTAAAGCTGCAACATGAACATTTTCTCTTTTAAAACAATACCCATGTGGCTTTCAAAACAAAGAGCAGCTCCAATCACAGGGGATGAGAAAAGGCAACAAAACGACAATTAAGAAAAGTACAATGTTCTTTTTGTCTACTTTATAGGAAGTATGTCATTGCTGAAGTAAAAATGTTATTATATATAGACACAAAGTGAGCAACCCCCATAGTTCACTTTTGGTAAGCAAAAGGCTACAGCGCACGCACGCACACGCGCGCGCACACACACACACACACACACACACACACACACACACACACACACACACACACACACACACACACACACACACACACACACACACACACACACACACACACACACACACACACACACACAGTTCAGCTTTTCTTCAGAAATGCAACCCACTGGGTTGAACACACTGGCTGATATAGAAAAAGTCCCATCCAAACAACTTTCAAAGCAAAATGTGAACAACCTCAGTTCACAAGGTGTTTGGCCTCTCTGCCTTAGAACTCTCTGCGCTTGCAAATAATACTTTTAAGAGCCACTACCTGAGAATGTACCCACCAGATATCTGGACTCAGCCAGCTCTTCTGACTGGATTGAAGAGTCTGTTTGACGCAGAATAAAGTTCCAAAGTGGATACGATAAAAAAAAGTTTTGTGAGTTGTAAAGAAGAGTAAGGAAAATGTTTGGAAATTGAACATTGAGCTATGTCTGCAAAGTGAGGAAGTAGATTTTGATCTGCTATGTATTTTCTTCAGGCTTATACTCTAATCATTAGATATCCTTGATTGTAATATGCCTATTATCTTCCTGTACATTGCTGTTGCTTTTCCCGAGCAGAGGAAAACAAGTCAAGGCTGCAGTTTCAGGGGAAAACTGTAGGACCCAACGTGTGACCATATGCGCACAATTACAAAAGTGCATCGCATAAAAAAAGTGGCTACATTGCAGCAAAATACCTCCACTTTAATTGAAATGCTGCTGCCTACATTATACAGAAGTGATAGGACTTGTTTCTCATATTGGCTCTCTCTGCACGCTGCTGTTTTTCCTCAAATTCTGATAGGGTCTAAATTAAAACCAAACTTCACATGTTTTTGAAATCCTGCCAATCCAGAGTCAATACTTTACTGAAATGCCATTTAGCCAGGGTGCTGATGCTTTGAAATGTTCATTCGCTACAAGTATCTGACTCATCTGTATAAAGCGTTCAATAAATGTGAAATGCAACCACCTGTTTATTACCCTGGTAACAAGGTTTCATTTAAAGAAGGGATCTTTTTTTTGTAGCTGTTTTGACATGATGAGTGTTACTGTTTTTACCAGATTTCATGTTAAGAGTTCACAAGCATGCTGGCATCAAATATTAGCAGCCATATAAAAGGCAGGAATTGCTGGTAAAGCAGCCATGCAAATCAGTGTGGCCCCTTCATGTTGTTTAAAGGACGGAAGCATCCTTACAAACATTTAAGCACTCACAATGATTAGCTATTGCACAACCTGAAACAGCGCCAAAGGGTTAAAGCCCCGTTTTAATGTAGTTCAGGCATTACTGGGCTTCAGTGTTGGGCTGTTTTCCAAAAGGACAATTTAAGAGAATTACTGAAGGCCCATTAACTTGTCAAGATCCCCATTCCATCAATGAAAGGCTAGAGAAACATTGTTTTGCAGAAGATAAATGCATCCTACACATGTGGCCTTTGTCTATTTGACACATGCATATTCCAAATTACATCTCTTCAGCTGAAATAGCTAGATAGACCGCTGTACTGTATGTGCTTACATATTGCGTGTATCAGTAGTGAACTGTGTGGGCAGACGTACAGAAATTCACCATGACAAAACTACACCTCTTGATTTGATTTGGGTACAATTATAAAAAGAACAATTATTTCTGTTTAGAAGAGTTGAATGCGTTCACTTCAGTTATATTAAACATGTGTGCATCAGCTTTCATCATCAAAGTGATCATAATTATCTATAATATAAAAAACAAAGTATATCCAAATAAATTGGCAGGACCACCCAATAGGGGTCCAGGCTAAGCCCCAAATGTCTTGGAATCCTAGAAACGTCCCTGTGCATACCTGACCTGTGCGGGAGAGCTGCGAGTGTACTGCATTTTTATAGGGCCCTGGCCTCCTGTGATTTTGCAAAAGTTGCTTCAGGGAAAGAAAAATATCAATGGTTTAAATACATTTCAGGTTGGCAGAAATCCTTAATAAACCATTGGCTTGGCAAGTACATTTTTCTCAGTCATTATGACATTTAAGAGCAAAACTCTCCCTTTCCTGTAGTTTGTTATTTAAGTTTTTGTGCATGTAAAAGGTCTGCAAAGGCTGGAATCCCAAGTTCACGCTAGAGGGAGTTTCTCTGTCACACTGGACTCCTTTGTTTACTTCTGTAATATACTGACATCACTTTGTAACACTTGGGCCCTTTCTCATTTCACTAATTCCTCTCCTCGACTCCTGTCCTCGATACTTAGTCCCGCCCACAGGAGATGCGAGCGGAGGAACCGAGGAGGGGAACCGAGGAGAGAGGAGGGGAAGCAGCAGGCGGTTAGAGAAATGAGAACTCCTCTCCTCTGAGCGGTCATTTTAAAGAGACGTCCATTAATGATGACAGGAGGCACAGCAGCCCTCTCTGTCTGATGGACTGATGTGTTCATGATGACTTATATATTTACTTTTAATTCATTCACAGTGCGGTATAATGAGACAATAACAGACTACAGATGCGGACATATATACACACACACACACACATACTGTATATATATATATATTTATATTTATATAAATATATACAATTTCAGAATCAAACAAGTATGAGAGCACTCTCATAATAACGTAACACTATCAGAGACTGGATATACCCCCCCCCCTCTCTGGTCGCTACAATGAGGAAATGAAATTACGGGGCTACGGGCCAAAAGTTTTATTTACAAGTATTAAAAGTAAGGACACCAAACCAACTGAGACCTGTCTGTCAGCCGCATCGATCGACACACACACACACACACACACACACACACACACACACACACACACACACACACACACACACACACACACACACACACACACACACACACACACACACACTCCACAGAGCCTCCTCGATTCTCGATCCTCGGTCCTCGAAGGGCATTTAGAGAAATGAGATGTCCTTCAACATGGCGCGCTGAAATTCATTTCCGGGTCACTACTGGAGGACCGAGGAGTCGAGGAGTCGAGGAGGGGGAATAAGTGAAATGAGAAAGGGCCCGGTGCTTCTATTTGCTAGCACTCCAACACATTGTGCGATATAGGCTAAGGGGCAAGACATCTCTATGTGGTTGACCAATCATAACTGAGGCAGCCTGCTAACCAATCAGAGCAGACTGTGCTCTGGTTTCAGACAGAGGGTGAACATAGGTGCTGCAGCAAAGGCAGTATGAGAAAAATAAAGACCTTTCTGAAAATGTTAACATGAACACATGTCACAGTAAAGGCACTTAATACAAATATGAACCTGAAAATCATCATCATAGGGCGCCTTTCATGACTTATAAGGTCCTGCCCATTACTGTGAATCCACAAGTCCAAAAATGAAAAAAGTATTTATTTTTAGATTTTTTAAATATGTATTGTAACGTTCACAAGGTGAGTCGGAAACAGGCTTCTCGTTATTAGGCTTTAATAACTCTTGTTTGACAACAGATGATCACAGGTACATGTACACTTTGTGGGTTCTACCTCACACTAACCTAACTCCTACCCCTACACATATATATATAGCAGTGTCTACGTCACAACTCCCCGCCCTCCCCCGTCCGCTCCCCCAACCACAGGCCCGCACCTCAACCAGCATCACTGTGCAGCTCTATGATTGGCAGAGAGACGGGGGATGCCTGAGTGACACCCTGGACATCCTATGCAGGGTCGCTACACTACCCCCCCACTACAAAGTTCCTCGCCCACGAGGAACAAATAAACACAGCACAACACTACATCTACACACTGTACTTTGACTAGGAAGGTCTGGGTGGACTACCATCCCTTCCAGTGAGACCAGGGAGCATTCTTTCCCTCTACAGGAACTGAGGGGTCTCACTATAACTTTACTACCACACAAAGTCTCTGAAGCGACCCGGGGGTCGTGTCTGCCTTCTCGGCAGGGGGACTGGGGTCAGGAGGACCGGGGTTGCCGGATCTGGCCCAGGCGGCGAAAAAAATGGGGGGACTCTCAGTCCCTGATGGGGGACTGCTGCTCTGTTCGCCGGGGGGTCTGAGTGGGGATGTCGAGGGGACGGCTGTGGGCCCCGATGTTCCTTGGGTCTGTGGGGAAGCGACTCCTCTGTACGGAGCCAACCTGTCTCTGTGGAGCACCACTTTTCTCCCCTTTGGTGGCAGCTGCACCCTGTAGACCACTTCCCCCAACCCTCTCCAGTACTCTGCAGGGACCAACCCAATGACTGTCCAGTTTTGGGCACCGGCCTTTCTTTCGTTGTGGGCTGTGTAGACCCAAACCAGCTCCCCCGCCCGGAAATGCTGCCCTCTGGTCCTGGCGTCGTAGTTCCGCTTCTGTCTCACCGCAGCACTTTTCTGCTGATCGCGGGCAAAGGCGTGAGCGGAATCAAGGCGGTCCTGAAGTCTCCTGGCATACTTAGGACCTGGAGGCGTGTCTAGGGATACTGGTGGCCGACCAAACGTCAACACAGCAGGGGTTCGAAGCTCTCTCCCCAACATGAGGAGGGCAGGCGAACAGGCTGAGGACTCCTGGACTGCAGACCGACATGCCATGAGCACAAGGGGCAGATGCTCGTCCCAGTCGCGCTGATGCTGAGACGTGAGGATGGCCAGCTGCTGTCCCATGGTGCGATGGAATCTCTCGACTAGTCCGTCACTCTGTGGTCGCAAGGGGGAGGTGCGTTTTGTGCATGCCCAGTTGTGAGCACATGGAGGCGAACACCCGGGACTCGAAATGTCTCCCCTGGTCACTGTGCAGGGTCTCCGGCACTCCAAAACGGCTGAACATGCCGGCCACCAAGGCATCTGCGACTGTCTCTGCTTCTTGATCAGGGAGAGCATACGCCTCCGGCCATTTTGTGAAGTAGTCTATGGCCGTGAGAACGTAGCGGTTACCCCTGTTTGACAAGGGTAGAGGCCCCACCACATCAACCGCTACTCTCTCCATCGGGGCCCCGACGGGAAACTGTTGCAGCGGAGCATGGGAACGACCAGGGGGGCCCTTCCGCGCCATACACGGATCACAGCGGCGACAGAAGTCTTCGACATCCCTCCTGCACTGCCCCCAGTAGCAGCCCTGACGAAGGCGCCGGAGAGTCTTAGTGACGCCAAAGTGCCCAGAGCCTGCCGTTCCATGCATGGCCTTGAGTACGACCTCTTGCAGACCCCTCGGGACCACCACTTGCCACCTCTTCTCCCCCGTTGCTGGCTCCTTCCACGCCCGCTGTAGTACGCCCTGACACAGACGTAGAGTCTCAAACTGAGACCACAGCCCCTTGGTTGCTTTGGAGAGCACTGCCACTTCCTCCCACGGTGGCCGCTGCTGCGACTCAACCCACTGCAGTACAGGCTGTAGAACGGCGTCCCGCTCTTGCTGTTGCTTCCACTCTGTCACATCCACTGTCTGGAGCTCCCGGCAGATAACCTCTTCCACTTGCTGCGCTGCCGCACAGACGATGTCCTCCTCCAGCAGCTCCTTTTCACGAGTCTCTCTCTTCTCGCAGTAGTGGCAGCCCGGTGCTCCACCCTGAAGTCGAAAGCTTGGAGCTCTTCTAGCCACAGGCGACCTGCCCTTCTGGCTCTTTGAACGTCATGAGCCACTGTAATGCAGAGTGATCCGTCCTCACCGTGAACGCCTGCCCGCACAGGTAGTACTTAAAGTGCCTGATTGACAGCACCACTGCCAAAAGTTCCCTGCGGGTGACGCAGTATCGTCGCTCCGCTTTGTTGAACGCCCGGCTGAAGTATGCCACCACCCGCTCCCCCTCTGGTGTAGTCTGGGAGAGCACTCCGCCTACCCCAACGCCGCTAGCGTCTGTGTCCAGGGTGAACGGCAGCCTGGGGTTGGCTGGGGCGAGAACCGGGGATTCACTCAAGGCACGCCGAAGGCCGTCAAACGCTGCTTGACATTGCTCAGACCACAGGAAATCCCTGTCCTTCTGCAGCAGCTGGAACAGGGGTGCGGCAGTGCAAGCAAAACCCCGTACAAACTTCCTGTAGTACGAGGCCAGGCCCAGGAAACTCTTCAGCTGTTTCTGGTTGCAAGGATTTGGCGAGCCTGTGACCGCCTGCACTTTCTCGTGCAGGGTGCCGATGCCCTCCCCCCTCACTTTGTGGCCCAGGAAAGTGACCTCTCTCTGCAGGAAATGACACTTATCTGGATGTAGCTTCAAGCCAGCGGCTCTGATCCTCTCCAGCACCACTCTCAGAGATCCCAGGGCCGCCTCAAACGAGCTGCCATGCACCAGGATGTCGTCCAGGTAAACCAAACACTGTTGGCGGGGAATCCCAGACAGCACCTGTTGGAGATTTGGAGGGATAACTGGTCCGCTTTTCAAATCTCCGCGCGTTCCTATGAAGCTGGTTATAATACAGGAAGGAATCCATAGCTACAAAGTAACCGTTAACAATAATCTACTTTAATGGCAATATGACAATGCAATACAATCATTACAATACAACATGATATATTACAGTTATATTGTAATGCTTAAGGAGTAATGCCGGCTTACTCCTGCTCTGGTCCGCATACTGCAGAGCTACTTTCACCCGAGGGCAGCATGTGAAGAAGAGGCCGAACGCCAGGGATCCACCGGAGATATACCAGAGTAAGAAGGAGGGGTTTAGTGTTAGGTCAGCTGGTCATCTTTTCAGGTCATCTCATTGGGAGACGCAACTCTGGCCAGCAGGAAACCAAACAGGCTCACTTTCCAACAAAAGGTCTCAAGGCCTGCATACCTACACCTCCCCCACAGAGCAACAAAACCCTGTTTACTCCAACCAGCCCAGAATGTTTATAGCCATTTGTAGTCCTTACATTTATGAAAGGATAAAACAGAGAAATCAATATAAAACACAAACACAGGTATTGTTTGAACAGTATTCACTTAACCGCTACTATTGATAAGCACCAGAGAAACCCAAGGGACCTCTCTTAACATCACAAACACTGCAGCTAGATCTAAGTTGAATGCAAATCAGGACATGCTCTCACCTTCCCCCATCTTCCTTTGTCCTCAAAAACACATGTCAACAGGCCCCAAATGCAGCTCACAGTTTTACCCAAATTATTCTCATTTTAAGCTTATCCATAGTTTGCTAACATGAATAAATACAAATATAACTCTACAAATCCCCCTTTTTATCTCCTTCTCCAGAGATAAACTTAGACAAGGCATTTTGAAATATACCCACGGTCATTCTTTTCTACTGTGTCCGTAAATCCATCCGAAGCTGGTATTCAGAGTACTTGAAACCTTCATGGAGACCGAACACCACTTTCCATGGCAGTGAAGGAACCATGAGGGGGTAGCTGAGTGCTAGAATCATCAGCCCCCCCCCCCGGAGGAATAGCCCACAAGGACAGCTAATAGGGAGGGGGAGATGCAGCTTGCCCTTCACGGGTAGAACTGATCAGAGCGAAGTAGACTCCTCTGCTGCCTCGACAAGTTCCCTGTGCCGTCCTGGCTTGCCGTGTCTTTGTCCCCCAATCCGCTGACGGCAGCTTCTGGGCTGCCTGCTAGAGAGATGTCTTCCTCCTCCTCGTCCTCCGGCCCGCTGATGGCGGCTTCCGGGTCGATGCTGTAGAGATGTCTCCAGGGTCCTCCTTCTCCGGCCCGCTGATGATGCCTCCCGGGTCGTCTGCTGTAAGGATGCCTCCAGGGTCCTGCTCCTCCAGTCTGCTGCTTCCGAGTAAGTCCACGTCTGCCAGGGCCACGTCCGTCCTGATGTCGTCCCCTGGTCCTAGCAGGTGGTTTCCCCGCCGCACACTGGCTCCCGTGGTACGAGCTGTCCCCCTTTTCTCCCAGGCAGACGGCATAAGAGGTCCGCTGGGTCACTCGGTCGGGGTCGGAGAGCCTGGGGTTGAGCCACTTTGTTCCTCGTGCTTCTCGGGTCCCCCCTTTTGGCGCCAGTGACCTGTGTGGAGAAATCTGATACAACTCCCTCAAGCCTACGCTCAGCTGTTTTGCCCCACTTGGAGCCTCTTGGTGGGGTGTCTTGAAACAACAGCCGTCTGTGAACCGGTTTTCCAAATTAATTGTAGACCTCCTATCTGCCAGTGCAGCTTCAGAATCTTAATACTTGGATTGTACCAACTAAATAAGAACCTCAACATCTTTAGGTAAACTAAATAACATATTTCAATAGCTCTGAATTTCTGACAAGCATCTGTGTTTATTTTTAAATGAAATCCTATTTAAAATCCAAATATAATATGAACTGCTAATGTTTCTGGTAAAGAAACACACTAATGTTATGGATTCAAAAACAACCAAAATCACGATGCTAACAAAGTGAATGATTTCCTGGTGATACTGCTTCTACCTGTCAGTGCTTAGATATTATCACGCTGAAAAAATGAATACAGAATTCCAACAAACTGTCATCAAATGTCTTTCTATTCTAAATTTAGATGAAATGTATATCCCCATAATGACCTAAACAATAAAGTCTATGGCTTTTACTTCTTTACCAGGCTAGTTACATGATGTTGTCTAAATTAAATTCTGTCTCATTACATTACTATGTTTTAGCTTTAACTGTAATATGTTCTTTCTACATTTCAAACCTCAGTTGCTCTAATGTCTGTTAAAATATTACAAAATTGTTTCATTATCACAGGTCAACTTCTTCGGTTTCACAGTAGCCCCTTGGCCACTGATTCTTTGTTACCTGCTATAATTCAAATCAATATTTAGAAACATCTCAACATTCATCAAACAGTATCTTATCCCCAGATATGGAGCAGGTTAATTACATTCAATGCTCAGTTTGAACATCTGGGTTGGGGCGGAAGGTTTCTGTCAATCCTTAAAAGAAAAATTTAAATTGTGAATTTTACAGCCATGTTGACATTTATACATTATACTCACTCCCCCCTTTTTACACATGAAATAATGTGTAACAAAAGCCTGTAATGGGAGGGGAACAAAAACTGTCAGGTAATTGGTTAGCGACATAACGAACATTATTATCATTATTTCCACAGTGAACACTTCAGTGAAAAGAAGTGTTCCTCTCCGTCCTTCAGGCCTAAAAGAAACAGAATCTTCAGCTTGTAGTTTTACATTTGCAAACCGCCAACTCATGTGAGAGGAAAATATCACATGTGCGGTTTCCCCTTTTTGTGGAATTTTTAGGAAACCTCTTGTTTCCCTTGGAGCTCCAAAATAATATGTTAGTCCAAAACATGCTTGGTTAGTTATGTTTTAGAATCATGCAGTTACACTGATCACATGCCGGCATTCATTCACACTCACACTGTCTGGTTGTCATGTCAAGTTTGGTCAGGTTCACCCCAGAGTCAGTCATCCACAGTGCCTTGTCAAGTTACACTGTCGGTCAGGGTCAAAGGTCAGTTGGTCTCCGTCTTTTTGGCCATGTGTCGTGCTCTGCAGAGACTTTGACATTTCAGCATAGGCCAGTATCCTTTGTCTACAAAAATATGTCACGATTTCAACTATAATTTTCAAGATGATTCTCACTTGTCATTGGGACTTCCGCCTCCCACTTTTCCTGAAACTTGGTACAAAACTCACTTCCTTCGAGTACCACTACTAATTAAAATGTCTAATGATCTATTTCAGAAACTTTTGTACAATAACTATTATCTTGAGTCAAAAACATTACTAGGATCTGTGTCGCTCTGCATTTCATAGCTCATTATAATTCTGGTCTACTTAAAAAACGATGTTAAACTCTTTAGCAGTGTGTGGAACCTTGGGTGTCCGAACATGCAACAATTACTCCCTCCTTTATCAAGGATTTAAACCGAAGTCTGGTAATAACTATGCCACAATGGTGAAATCAACACTTTAGATTGGAATTTAATATGTGGCTTGGCACTAGCCATTAATACAAACAAAGATTTGTCCTATAGAGTGGTTCCTAAAACTATCCTTTTAATGGTGATCAATATTGTAACCAATGAGACCGCTACTTTATTCACACGTGAATAAAAATGTCTTAAAGAATGAATTGTTAACATGATGAAAATATTGAAGAATATGGTTCTACTCTGTCAGTGTGTTTTAGGATGATTATCATTTTACTTTAATAGTTTCCTCTTTACTGCAATTTTTTAATTTACCAAATGATTAATAAATCTTTCTGTCTTTATGAAGTTAATTCAAGTTATTTAAATGTGCGTTTCGTGAATAAGTGTGTTTATGTGTAACTCACTCATTCCCGTTCTCCTTTCCTCCTCCCCTGGTTTTCTCAAGCCGTGACCCCGGCCTCCTCACTTCTAATCGACCATGCCAACTCCTCTGATTCTGTCTTCTCTTCAGTCCATCAGCTGTTGAATCCATCCGCTGTAACTTTGTAGGCAGCCATTGGCCCAGTCACATCTGCAGCCCCATCATGCCACTGTTGTTTGCACTCCTCCTTTACAGTCTCTCTGCTGTTTTTATGGAGGGCGGATTCTGCTCTCATGTCTATTGTGCCAAATCTCGCGGCGGCAGTTTGGAACTTCATGTCCTGTTTGAGGGACCGATGAGAGTATCTCTCTGTATGTCAGCATGCTGGTTTGGTTCTGGATGCCACAGGGTGGAGATAGTTCTGGCTGCAGTCTTGATGTAGTCTTGTTGTTGTTGTTGGTTCAGCTCTGGTTCTCTGTCTGTACGATGGAGAAGGAGGAGTCTCCTGTTGGGTTAGGTCTCGTTGTCTGCTTGGAGGGTCGGGATCAAAGCCTTTCTAACTCAGAGGGGGAGTCCAGGTCCCGGTACACATTACCTATAAGAAGTCTAGCACACTGATGTTAAATAAATCCAACCCTTTCCACTCTGTCTCTTTCTAATCATACTATCTGTCTTAGTTGTTAAATGCCATCTAAACAACATAATTAATGTCTACTTATGATATTACAAAAACTAACTCCAAAAATTGTTTCATCCATTGTTACATATTTACCCAACACAACTCTGAAATACTTACATGTTTCCAGCATCACATATTCCACACACTATGAAAGAACATCTCCATATCTTCTCTCATTTTAAATCCCACTGTTACTTCGAACATAGTAAACCTGCAGAGCACACCAATCGGATCACAGTAATGAAATTTGAATCAAGTGTAGGCCTATGTCTTCTTTCTGAACATTTATTTATATTGTCTACATTTGCAAACAGTTCGAGTGTAAAATGTGTTTTGCACAATGTATTTACACTCTACAGATTCTTGAGTTTACTCATCTGGGTGCTGTCGTTGCAAAAAATGTTCAATCCCTTATTGTTTTGTACCAGTTTACCAAAATCAGTTATAATATACTGGGAACGTGCTTCCCGTCTTCAATACCGGCCAGCAATGTAATGATTAAACTCTAAGCTCGCATAAGTTTCAAAGGGTGTGATACCCCCTTTCAGCCACTAGATTGGCAGCAGCAGAAATTTCAAGGGTGTGATACCCCCTTTCAGGCCACTAGATGGCAGCAGCAGAAGTTTCAAGGGTGTGATACCCCCCCTTTCAGCCACTAGATGGCAGGCAGCAGAAGTTTCCAGACAAAGGGAAACGCTCTACCTTGGTTTAATATATAACAGACCTCTGGCTTTAAGCTTTTAGCATTGGTCTGTTATTTAAACCCCAGTTTTAAAACGGCGACTCGATCTGATATATCGAGTTTTCAGGTTTTGCCGTGCAGGATTCAAACCTCGCATTCACACAAACTGCAAACCATTCTTCTACGCCACTCAGGAATAAACTACCTGCAGATCCGCGCCAAACTGCTCTATTTACGTCACGCAGGGACTTTCGTCTACCTGTCGATCCACGTTTACGTTTTGTATATAACTTTCCTAACATAGTAAAATATGCATTGTATATTCCATTTAAACTATAAAAACACTGTGAAACGCCTACAGACAATCCTAAAGTTTTAGCGTATCCAATTACAGACAGGCGACTTTCATCGTCTGCTTACCTTATTTGCAAAGTTGCAGAGTCCTGCTGATTGTCTGAGATGTTTGAAAGCGTCTGAATTCTTCCTCAGCTTCGTTATCTCTAGACGTCGGGTCACCATTTTTGTTGGAGATTTGGAGGGATAACTGGTCCGCTTTTCAATCTCCGCGCGTTCCTATGAAGCTGGTTATAATACAGGAAGGAATCCATAGCTACAAAGTAACCGTTAACAATAATCTACTTTAATGGCAATATGACAATGCAATACAATCATTACAATACAACATGATATATTACAGTTATATTGCAATGCTTAAGGAGTAATGCCGGCTTACTCCTGCTCTAGTCCGCATACTGCAGAGCTACTTTCACCCGAGCGCAGCATGTGAAGAAGAGGCCGAACGCCAGGGATCCTCCGGAGATATACCAGAGTAAGAAGGAGGGGTTTGGTGTTAGGTCAGCTGGTCATCTTTTCAGGTCATCTCATTGGGAGACGCAACGCAGCAGGAAACGCAGCAGGAAAACCAACACAGGCTCACTTTCCAACAAAAAGGTCTCAAGGCCTGCATACCTACACCTCCCCCACAAGAGCAAAAAACCCTGTTTACTCCAACCAGCCCAGAATGTTTATAGCCATTTGTAGTCCTTACATTTATGAAAGGAGTAAAACAGAGAAATCAATATAAAACACAAACACAGGTATTGTTTGAACAGTATTCACTTAACCTGCTACTATTGATAAGCACCAGAGAAACCCAAGGGACCTCTCTTAACATCACAAACACCTGCTAGCTAGATTCTAAGTTGAATGCCAATCAGGACATGCTCTTCACCTTCCCCCCATCTTCCTTTGTCCTCAAAAACACATGTCAACAGGCCCCAAATGCAGCTCACAGTTTTACCCAAATTATTCTCATTTTAAGCTTATCCATAGTTTGCTAACATGAATAAATACAAATATAACTCTACACACCTTGTCCATCAATCGCACAAAGGTGGCCGGGGCATTACACAGCCTAAAACTGAGGACCTTGAACTGC